>NC_138772.1:252944194-253544194 GCF_965119305.1 Pelophylax lessonae | reverse complement strand
CCTCCCGGGAGCCCCGTGGTGTGCTGAGTAGGTGCCAGAGGTAGTTAGGCGACACCCCCTTATTGGCCCGACACTTAGAATTTGCTCTTCGATCCTGGCTACCACAGACACCCCGGTATCGCAATCAACAATGTTCCCGATATTAGGGAACCCGGCTTTTCCGGCAGGGTGTGACAGGGGTAGGTTTTCGAGACCTCCTGAAAGGGGGCCGTTTTCGAGTATCCCATTTTGGAGTGACTGCGGAATGACCTTCCCTTTTACAGTTGACAGCGACGAACAGCATATTTGCATTGTCACGATGGCAAGCTCTGCAACTGAGTAATTTCTTCAGAGAATTGGGACCCGCTCACTTTTTGAGAGACCGCTGTCACCCCTCAAAACCCTTCTTTCGGGTCATGCCCCGTTGCCACACGCCTTATTACAGCTCTACTCTGTACTTTCGGAGCCCCTGCAGGATTTTGTTCTTCCGGGGATCCTGAAATGGGAAGAGGAGTTGCAAAAGACCTACACTGTGACTCGACGCAGAAACATCATTCGATTTTCCCTACGCTCCTCGATTTGTACTCGTCTCCAGGAAACGAATTATAAGTTGCTAACACACTGGTACTACGTCCCGGCGCGGATTGCTAGATTCTTCCCTGGGACGTCTGATAGATGTTGGAGGTGTCTGAGGGATCAAGGTACTATGCTCCATGTGTTCTGGAGTTGCCCGAAACTACGGGACGTTTGGAAGGAAGTGAGGAGAATCCCCCCAAAAAATGACGGACAATGTTATCCCGGACGATCCCACATTCTCTCTCTTACACAACACGACTATCCCTCCTGCTCGATACAAGAAATCTATCCTGCGCCACTTTCTAAATGCAGCCAAGATATGTATCGGCCTTTGCTGGAAATCTACAACCCCTCCTTCGATCCCACTCTGACTATCCAGGGTTAAACTATCAATGACTTTGAGGACCTGGTGCTGACTTCCCAGGGCAGAAGGGAGCACTACTCTAGGACTTGGAATTGCTGGAGCATGTTTGTTTTCTCAAATGAAGGAAGAGCACTGCACAATGTTACTTGAAACGACCAGGCTTTGGGACTGGATGCCCGCACGAGGTCCATCCCACCCCCATCCCATCTTGTCGCTCCCCTCCTCTATGCCATCCTGCGGCTTTCCTATTCTCGGGGGTTGCAGAGGTGGTCCCGATCTCTCTTTTTTCTTTCCCTCCTCTCCATACCCTCCCTCCCTCTTAGTCTGATACCCCTCCTTCCCCCCGTACCCCCTCCCCCTTGAATCCCCATCATTATATCCTCTTTCTCACTTTAGGATGTCCCCTTTTTTAAGCTAATTTTTATTATGCTTACTAAGGTGTGGAGAAATAGACCTACTGTATATCACCTTCACACTCTAGTGTATTTCAGCATTATGTTTCCCATGCTATCTAATATGTGACTCTTACAAATCTTAGCTATAAAGTTGCCTATAGCTGGAAGTGTTCTCTGATTATGGACCCATGTTGGTATTGTACATTACTTTCTCAATATCATTGAATTTAATGCATTTCCTGTTTTCCTCTATTTTGTCTCCATATTTAAGAAAGGTATGTTTATATTGATCTATCTTTCTAAGTTTTGATGAGTGTGACACTTGTTTGTGCTATGCTTGACTTAATAAAGAATTTGAAAAAAAAAAAATTCACCTAGTGTTTTCAAAGCAAACATCTGGGCACATTTTGGATTTTACGAACAAACAGGGAAGCGCGAGTTGGACAAGACACGCTGTTTGTAAAGCCTGTCACACAAAAATTAAATACCTAGAGAATGTTACGAACTTGAGAAACCATGTTAGCATCTCAGAGTGAAAACGGCTAACACCTGTCGCCACCACCACCAGTGCCACTGCCAAGGAAATAGACCCAGGTCAGCCAAGAATTGATGCCATACTGTCAACTCTTCCGCCCAACTCTGAAAAAGGGAAGAAACTAACCAAAGCTGTGGCAGCTTTCATCGCCAAGGACCTATGGCCTTACTCTGTTGTAGACAACCCCGGGTTTCGCTACCTTTTGAAGACGCTAGAGCCACGTTATAAGGGTCCCATCACGCAGTCACTTTACAGAAAATGTTATACCTGCATTCTACCACAAAACCAAGGTTTAGGTAATTGCATCAATGAACAAAGCCAGTCGAGTCGCAATAACATGTGATTCATGGACTTCAGTCACAATGGAGTCCTATGTTACAATAACAGCACATTACATTACTAAGGACTGGCAGGTCTTGTCACATGTGTTGCAAACGAGAGCCATTTATGAGTCTCACACAGGTGCTCATCTGGCTGAGCTACTGTCTCATGTCGTGGAAGAATGGCAGCTGTCCAATAAATCTGTAGTGCTTGTGACCGACAACGCAGCAAACATAGTTGCAGCTCAAGTTGGTAAATTTCCTCTTGTTAAATATTTCTCCCATACACTCAATCTTGCATGTCAGCGGGCACTGAAAGGGGCCACGCTCTCCTGGCTTCTTGGCAGAGTGCGACAAATATCCACATTGTTTCACTGCAGCACTAGAGCAAGCCACTGTCTAAAAGAGAAACAGAAATGTCTGGGCCTGAAGAATAATAAGCTGATGTGCCAACAAGATGGAACAGCGCATATGACATGGTCGAGAGGTTCTTAGAACAACAACCTGCAGTTTGTGCCACCTTGCTGTCTCCAGAAGTCAGAAAAGGAGAGCCTGATTTCTGCACGCTCCATGAAACAGATGTGTCAAATGCAGAGGACGCTGTGAGTGCATTAAAGCCAGTGAAGGATGCAACCTTGCTGATGTCAGAAGAGCGCAGCCCAACAGTGTCTCTCATTGCCCCTCTAAATGCACAACTGCTCCAGAGCATGACAGACAACATAGGAGACATACCCATGACCCATGAGATCAAGAATACCATCAAAACAGATCTACGGAAGAGGTACAGCACTGAGGCAGAGAAGAAGATCCTTTATACTTCCTCTGCACTGGATCCTCTCTTTAAGGGACTGCCTTTTATTCTCACAGAGGAGGAGAGATTGGAGATATACAGAGGAGTGACTGAAGAGGCTGCATATTTGGAGGTAATTTGAATTTCATCAGGTTTCCTCCCTGACAGCTAGTAGCTCAGCTACATTGTGTTGTGTAAGCCCCGCATCACTGATGCAGTGTGGGAACTGTATTGATTACTGTGCGGTTTCCACACCCCATCAGAATGAATCACACTCTTAGGCAGTTACATAGTTTGTGAGGTCGAAAAAAGACACCAGTCCATCCAGTTCAACCTATGATGCGTGTGTGTGTTTGCTGTTAACCGTACATTGTATACCCTTGTATGTTGTGGTCTTTAACCACTTGCCGACTGCCTAACGCCGATCTACGTCGGCAGTCAGCCCCTCACAGGCAAAGTGACGTAGGGCTACGTCACTAGCTTGTGAGGGTCTAGGGAGCGAGCGCGCGCCCCCGGAGGTGCGCTCCCTCTCCCGCGTGGTCACGGACCCCCCCGCGCGTGTGACCGGCGGACCCGATGTCCGCCGGTCACTCGGCGATCGGCGGGGGAGAGGGAGAATGTCAGGCAGCTTGTGTAAACAAGCCACCTGTCATTCTCCTTGCTGTTAGGATACTGATCACTCGGATCTAGTATGTAGATCCGTTGATCAGTGTCCATACAGCTCAAGCCCCAGCCAATCACAGTAGAAAGCACGCCCCTAGGGATACACACAGCCCCTCCCTCCCAAATAAAGTTAACCCCTTCACTACCAGTGTATTTTTACAGTAACAGTGCATATATATAGCACTGATTACTGTAGAAATGTCACTGGTAACCCCAAAAGTGTCAAAAATGTCAGTCAAGGGTCCGATCTGTCCGCCCCAATGTCGCAGTACCACAAAAAAAATCGCAGATCGCCGCCATTACACGTTAAAAAAAAAACAACAAAAATGACAGAAATCTTTCCCTTTGTTAGTAAACGCGATAACTTTTGCGCAAACCAATCAAAATACGCTTTTTGCGATTTTTTTTTACCAAACATAGGTAGCATAAAACAAATTGGCCGAAAAAGTAAAAAAATTTTGATTTTTAAATTTTTTTTTGGGGAATTTCATATAAAAAAAATGTGAAAAATATTGCTATTTTTGCAAAATTGACGCTCTTTTTTTGTTTATAGCGCGTGATCAAAAAATCGCACAGGTGATCAAATACCACCAAAAGAAAGCTCTGTTTGTGGGAAAAAAAGGACGCCAAATTCGTTTAGGTACAGCGTCGCACGACCGCGCAATTGTCCGTTAAAGTCACGCAGTGCCGAATCGCAAAATACCCCCTGGTCGGAATGGGGGTAAAATCTTCCGGGGCTTAAGTGGTTAAGGTGCCCATCTAATAGTTTTTTGAAACTATTGATGCTCCCTGCTGATACGACTGCTTGTGGAAGAGAATTCCACATCCTTACTGCTCTGACAGTGAAGAACCCCTTACGTATTTTAAGGTTAAACCGTTTTTCCTCTAGCTTTAGTGAGTGGCCACGTGTCTTATTGTATTCCCTTTCTCTGAAAAGTTTGTTCCTTATGCTAGGGTCGCCAGTACAGTATTTGTACATTGATTTAATATCCCCCCTTAATCGTCTCTTCTCCAGAGAGAATATGTTCAGTGCTTGTAGTCTTTCCTCATAGCCGATGCCCTCCATACCCCTAATTATTTTTGTTGCCTTTCTCTGGACTCTCTCCAGTTCCAGCACATCCTTCCTGAAGACCGGTGCCCAGAACTGGACAGCATACTCCAGATGTGGCCAGACTAGAGTCTTGTAGAGTGGGAGAATAATCTCTTTATTTCTGGAGTGAATCCCCTTTTTTATACATGCCAGTATTCTGTTGGCTTTGCTTGTTGTCTACTAGTACCCCCAGGTCCTTTTCTATCCTAGACTCACCCAGATGTTTCCCTAGTGAGTAGACTGCTTTTGTGTTTCTGACGCCCAAGTTCATTACTTTACATTTTTCAACATTAAACCTCATCTGCCATGTAGTTGCCCACCCCATTATTTTGTTCAGATCCGCTTGTAAGATTTCCACATCTTGCATAGAAGATATTGGCATGCTTAGTTTAGTATCATCCACAAATACTGAGATTGTACTTGATACCCCCTCCTCTAGATCATTTATGAATAAATTAAACAGGATTGGCCCCAGGACAGAACCTTGGGGGACCCCACTTTCCACACCCGCCCAATCCGAGTACTCCCCATTAATCACCACCCTCTGGACTCTCCCCTGGAGCCAGTTCTCTATCCAGGTACTCACACTATGGTCCATACCTACCTTCCTTAGTTTGTACAGTAAGCGTTTGTGGGGAACGGTGTCAAAGGCCCTTGCAAAGTCCAGATACACCACATCCACAGACTTACCTTTATCTAGGTGGCAGCTCACTTCATCGTAGAAGGTTAATAGATTGGTTTGGCAAGAACGATTTTTCATGAATCCATGCTGATTACTACAAATAATACCGTTTTCATTACTTAAGTCTTGTATGTGGTCCCTTAACATCCCCTCCAAAATTTTGAAGACTACTGATGTTAGGCTGACCGGCCTATAGTTACCCGGGATATATCTCGGCCCTTTTTTAAATATTGGTACCACGTTGGCTTTTTTCCAATAATCAACTGGCACCATACCGGTCTGTAGACTATCCTTAAAGATCAAGAATAATGGTCTGGCAATCACCTGGCTGAGCCCTTTAAGAACCTTCGGGTGCAAGCCATCCGGTCCCGGTGATTTATTTATGTTAAGTTTCTCTAATTTAGTTCTAAGTCTATCTTCTGTTAGCCATGGCGGTACTTCCTGAGGTATATTATTTAGTTTAGCCTTACAAGCTGGGTTAGTGTAGCCCCCCGATTCTTTTGTGAAGACTGAAGAGAAGAAATTATTTAACACTTCCGCCTTTTCTCTGTCCTCTGTGGCCATATTTCCTTTGTCGTCTTTTATGGGGCCAATGTGTTCTGGCCTCGCTTTCTTACTGTTTATATACTTAAAGAATTTATTGGGGTTCTTTTTACTCTCTTCCGCTATATGTCTCTCGTGTTCTATTTTAGCTGGCTTGATTTCGTCTTTACATTTCTTATTACACTCTTTGTAATGCTTGAATGCTGCCAATGACCAGTGTTGGGGGTAACGAGTTACAAAGTAACGGATTACAGTAACTACATTACTTTTTTTTGTAACGAAGTAACGTAACTAGTTACAATATTGGTAACTACATTACTTTACTAGGCTATAGGAGGTAACTACACTACTTTACTAGGCTATAGGAACGCGCTTTCCTGCATTACCCAAGCCGTGCGATACAATCATTATTTTGAAGAATAGAGAGGGATGAAGTTTATGACTTTTTGTTGCACTTTATGTTTTATTCTGTTTTTTCAGGTTTTGTTCTCATAGCCTGTGTTTATACAATAAACTCTATGCAGAAAGAGTGTCATGTATCTTCTTCTACACGGTCAATTAAGAAAGAGGAAAGTAAAGTAATACGTAGTGAAGTTACTTTTCAAATGCAGTAACTAGTAAAGTCATCTCGTTACAATTTACAGAAGTAACTAGTAACATTTTTTGAGTAACTACCCCAACACTGCCAATGACCTCTCAGTGACAGTGACAGTGACGTGACAGTTCAGTGTGTGCTCTTCTTATACGATTATCTTTTGTTCAAACACAAATTACAACTAATAGAAGGACAAATGTGGATGAAGTGCCTAGGGAAAAAGTAACTCTGGAAGAAGAAACACCTAGTGAGGACAGCCTATCTCCTCCCAAAAGAAAGGCCACATGACTTTGCTTGGGAAAGTCTTTCATTGATGGTGCAATAGAACCCAAGACCCCATATGCCAAGGCAGAAGAGGAAATGGAAAAATATTGTAAAGCCCCACCTCTGACTCTCACTGAGGACCCTTTGAAATGGTGGCATGAGCATGAGGTCATATTTCCCCTCCTCTCTCAGCTGTCAAAGCAATACTTGTGTATCCCAGGTACAAGTGCATCTGCAGAGCGGGTTTTCTCTACTGCAGGAGATGTGATAACTGCAAAAAGAAGCACCCTCAAACCAGAGCATGTGGATCAACTAGTGTTCTTACAGAAAAACCTACATGTTCCCAAATGCTAAGCACTACAGTAATTACTAATTCATGTTTTTAATGAATTCGTAATTACTAATTCAGTCTGCCAGTCACACCAGTGTTGTTTTATAGCTTTATAGCACTGAGATGGTTTGTTTTTGAAGATTGTCCTATGTCCAATCCGTATTCCGTTGTTTCACACTAAAAGTGTCTAGGGGTTCATTTAACCCTCAACCAAATAAATATTAAAGTGTATTTCCTTCTCGACAGACACCAAGCCACGGTGCCACCATTATAGGAAGGAAAATCATTGAGAGAATTAAATCGTAAATTGAAGCTTAAAACCTTGAGTAAATCTTACAGTATCTTATTGGATCACAAATAATACACCAATTTTTTGGTATCGGATGTTACTTGTATGTGTAAAATTACTATATTTGTGAGTTTGTGAATGTGACCCCATAAGGATTTCCTCAAGGTTAAGCTTCAGTTGATGATTTATTCTGTCAAGGATTTTCCTTCCTCTAATGGTGGCTTGGCTTGGCTTCAGTTACAGGTGTAATCCACGTGGTAGAGTGCAGGTAACATTTTCTTTCTGTAACGTGACTGACTGAGTGTCGTGACAACTCAAGAGCTTATAACGCAGCTCCAGCTGGGTTCCGCTAGGGGATTCTGAAAGAGAAGAGGGGGACCAACCAAACAGTCACTCTTCCTGTTCCCTGACTGTGGGCTTAACACATAGCTGAGGGGGTGGTTTTGGTACAAAAGGGATACTTGCCCAGTCCTATGACCCTTCTGGATAACTTGGGCCACTCCCCCCCCCCACCTCCAAAGGAGGTACTCCCTGAGCCCCAACTTTGACTTGCCCACAGTCACCAGTGTTGCCATTCATTCCTCTTTCTTCATGACGTGGTTCAGCACGGCCTCTTGCTGCTGTCACCACCAGTATTGCTGGTACTTCCCTGCTTCAAGGCCGTGCTGCTCCTTTGGCCCCACCAATTCCCAGGCATGCAGCCGGGACCTTGGTTAACAGAACAAGGCTTAGAGCACACGCCTCTTCCTCCCCCAGCTTCTCCAAATGCTGACCACAGGATGGCTGTCTCAGGGGGGAAGGGAGAGAAAGAGACCAATCAAGCGGCGGTTCACACTCCCTGTAGTGTAGCGTGGCAGCAGCGGTTCACAGTCCTGTTACCAGAGCGCTGGTGCAATCTTCAGGAGACTTGTGAAAAGGACAAGTCTGAGGGCTACTTCAGCCCTCTCCAGCCTCCCTATGCTTGCCTCACAGGGGAATTATCTGACCCTCCTCGGTCTTCTCGTAAAGAAAAAATAACAAAACTTTTGCTAAATGGAGATCAATCAATACTAAGGGGAAGGGTGGGAACAGCTGTCAATTGTTTGTGTTTCTGGCAAGAAGAAGCTTCTCATCTCTCAGGTGTGCCATGCTGGAAGGTAATATGAGAAAATAAAAACTTCAATGGACTCAACTTGCCTCTCAGCAAATACCTTCGGGGTGTCAACTTTCCAGAAAGGTGTAATTTGAGGGGGGGGGGCTTGCAGTGTCCTTATTCCCCAAATTGGAAGCTTCTGCCACACATTCACCTATTCTTTTAATGTCAGGCATACATGTAACAAATTCCTCCATTAACATCAATCGACATGGTTGAAGAAATCTCTGCCATAAAAAAATGAAAAAATTATATGTCGAAGCATAGGAGTGATCCGCCCACTGGCCACCCCCAGGCCCCTCATGCTTGGGCATACACATACACATTTTTTTTTTAATGGTGTTTGAGAAATCTCCTGTGGAGCTGCAGGCACTGATGTATGAATTCTGACAGCAGCACCATGCAGCTGTCAGAATAAACAGGTCAGTGCTGCAGTGGATTGATATTCCCGCAAAGCAAACAACAATGGTTAACACACAGTAATGATATAACAGTAATCCAACTTTTTTTCATTTTATTTATTTTGTTTTAACATTTTTGTAACTTTTCTGCTGGATAAGTGGTCGCCGGGTCTTCATTCATGGTTTGGCCACTGCAACATACTCAAGATGTCTATACTCCCGAAGTTTCTCTTTCTATTTCAGACCCTACCAGTGTCTATCCCTGCTCTCTTTTTTCGGCAAGTGGACGCTACCTTCACCAGCTTTATATGGGCTGGACAACGGCCCAGGCTGCGTAGATGCTTACTCGAGGGGGGCCCTCAGGGGGCCGTTTTCGAGTATCCCATTTTGGAGTGACTGCGGAATGGCCTTCCCTTTTACAGTTGACAGCGACGAACGGCCCATTTGCATTGTCACAATGGCAAGCTCTGCAACTGAGTAATTTCTTCAGAGAATTGGGACCCCGCTCACTTTTTGAGAGACCGCTGTCACCCCTCAAAATCCTTCTTTCGGGTCATGCCCCGTTGCCACACGCCTTATTACAGCTCTACTCTGTACTTTTGGAGCCCCCGCAGGATTTTGTTCTTCTGGGGATCCTGAAATGGGAAGAGGAGTTGCAAAAGACCTACACTGTGACTCGGCGCAGAAACAAAATTAGATTTTCCCTACGCTCCTCGATTTGTACTCGTCTCCAGGAAACTAATTATAAGTTGCTAACACACTGGTACTACGTCCCGGCGCGGATTGCTAGATTCTTCCCTGGGACGTCTGATAGATGTTGGAGGTGTCTGAGGGATCAAGGTACTATGCTCCATGTGTTCTGGAGTTGCCCGAGACTACGGGACTTTTGGAAGGAAGTGAGGAGAATCTCCCAAAAAAGTACGGACAATGTTATCCCGGACGATCCCACATTCTTTCTCTTACACAACACGACTATCCCTCTTGCTCGATACAAGAAATCTATCCTGCGCCACTTTCTAAATGCAGCCAAGATATGTATCGGCCTTTGCTGGAAATCTACAACCCCTCCTTCGATCCCACTCTGGCTATCCAGGGTTAAACTTATCAATGACTTTGAGGACCTGGTGCTGACTTCCCAGGGCAGAAGGGAGCACTACTCTAGGACTTGGAATTGCTGGAACATGTTTGTTTTCTCAAATGAAGGAAGAGCACTGCACAATGTTACTTGAAATGACCAGGCTTTGGGACTGGATGCCCGCACGGGGTCCATCCCACCCCATCCCATCTTGTCGCTCCCCTCCTCTATGCCATCCTGCGGCCTTCCTATTCTCGGGGGTTGCAGAGGTGGTCCCGATCTCTCTTTTTTCTTTCCCTCCTCTCCATACCCTCCCTCCCTCTTAGTCTGATACCCCTCCTTCCCCCCCGTACCCCCTTCCCCTTGAATCCCCATCATTATAACCTCTTTCTCACTTTAGGATGTCCCCTTTTTTAAGCTATTTTTTATTATGCTTACTTAGGTGGGGAGAAATAGACCTACTGTATATCACCTTCACACTCTAGTGTATTTCAGCATTAGGTTTCCCATGCTATCTAATATGTGACTCTTACAAATCTTAGCTATAAAGTTGCCTATAGCTGGAAGTGTTCTCTGATTATGGACCCATGTTGGTATTGTACATTACTTTCTCAATATCATTGAATTTAATGCATTTCCTGTTTTCCTCTATTTTCTCTCCATATTTAAGAAAGGTATGTTTATATTGATCTATCTTTCTAAGTTTTGATGAGTGTGACACTTGTTTGTACTATGCTTGACTTAATAAAGAATTTGAAAAAAAAAAAATTCACCTAGCGTTTTCAAAGCAATCATCTGGGCACATTTTGGATTTTACGAACAAACAGGGAAGCGCGAGTTGGACAAGACACACGCTGTGTGTAAAGCCTGCCATAAAGCCTGCCACACAAAATTAAATACCAAGAGAATAACAATAAAATAACAAAACTTTTGCTAAATGGAGATCAATCAATACTAAGGGGAAGGGTGGGAACAGCTGTCAATTGTTTGTGTTTCTGGCAGGAAGAAGCTTCTCATCTCTCAGGTGTTCCATCCTGGAAGGTAATATGAGAAAATAAAAACTTCAATGGACTCAACTTGCCTCTCAGCAAATACCTTGGGGATGTCCAGAAAGGTGTAATTTGAGGGGGGGGGGGGGGGGGTTGCAGTGTCCTTCTTCCCAAAATTGGAAGTTTCTGCCACACATTCACCTATTCTTTTAATGTCAGGCATACATGTAACAGATTCCTCCATTAACATCAATCGACATGGTTGAAGAAATCTCTGCCATAAAATAATGAAAAAATTATATGTCAAAACATAGGAGTGATCCGCCCACTGGCCACCCCCAGGCCCCTCATGCTTGGGCATACACATGCTTTTTTTAAATGGTGTCTGAGAAATCTCCTGTGGAGCTGCAGGCACTGATGTATGAATTCTGACAGCAGCACCATGCAGCTGTCAGAATAAACAGGTCAGTGCTGCAGTGGATTGATATTCCCACAAAGCAAACAACAATGGTTAACACACAGTAATGATATAACAGTAATTCAACTTTTTTTTCATTTTATTTATTTTGTTTTAACATTTTTGTAACTTTTCAGAACAATGATTCCAGCCTCTCAAAATGCTATAGCCTTTTCCCTGACTACCTATCCTTTCTTGTGCAGAACTGTGTGCCCTAGACTATGTTGTGCTGTATCCTAGACTAATACTTAACTAGTGTGTGGTAGTGATGGAAAAAGTCCTTGATGCAAAGACCAGGTTGGCAAGGACAGGAGGGACAGAAAAAAACGAATGTAATTCCTTTTTTTGCATCTGCTACAGACACGGCCTCTTTTTTGGGATGGCTTTTGGGTCAGGGTACCAAGGAAGACATTAGCAAAATGCCTATCATGCAGCAAGGTAACTGCATTTGGATTTGGAGTTTGAGCCACAGCACCTTCTGGATACAAAGGGGCTGTAATAATCTCTTCCTGAAATTTCAGGAAGGAACCAGATCTTCCAGTTACTTTGCGAATCACAAACTCAGTATATACATTGAAATAAATTCAGTATATAGGCACTTTTTTGTACCTGTGTCTAGCTCTGTAGCTAAATACGGCTTCATCATTTCGTCATTGAAGTCTACGCCTCCCATATTTAGATTAGTCATGGAAACAGGGAGGCTTTTCAACTATACCAGATGGCGTGCAAATTTGGATCATGTCTGCGTGAATGGAAGACAGGATGAATACTTCCCATTTGTCCTTCCACTTCACAGCTAGAGATGGCCTTGCGGTTCGCCCAGCGGTCGGTTCGCGGTGAATTTTGCTTGTTCGCTACCCTCCAAATTTGCGAACACATGGCGTCGTTAGAGGCGGCCATATTTGTTTACATTGGGGAGAACTTTGACCCGTGGTGAAACGGGACAGCCAATTGAAACATTCCAGCAAATGGACAGTCCCCCTACCCTATAAATAGACCCGATCTGGCGGCCATTTCACATTCCGCTTTCTGCCAGTGTAGGGAGAGGTCTGCTGTGCTCGTCAGGGAGAGTTTGCTAGACACATATAGCGTTGTGAAGATCCACAAAAGTCCTTTCCAGGGCTGGTATTTTTTGGTATAGGTCTACTAGTATCTTTGAGCTTAGGGACAGGTATCCAGTGGTTGCTTTAGGGGCAGTTAGAGATCGGCTGCAGTCACAAATCGCTCTGTCAATGTCCACAAAAGTCCTTTCCAGGGCTGGTATTTCGGTATAGGTCGAGTATCTTTTGAGCTTAGGGAGAGGTATCCTGTGGTTGCTTTAGGGGCAGTTAGAGATCGGCTGCAGTCACACACAAATCGCTTTGTCAATATCCACAAAAGTAATTTAAAATGCTCCAATGTCGTTTTAGGGTCTATTACAGTCTCTTTACTATAGGGCCAGGTATTCTGTGGTTGCTTTAGGGGCAGTTAGAGATCGGCTGCAGTCACACACAAATTGCTCTGTTAATGTCCACAAAAGTCATGTAAAGGGCTGTAAAATTTTTTGGTATTGCTGTAAAGTGCACTAAAAAGGGGGGAGGGGAGGGGGGTAATCCACAGTATAATATACTTTGTAGAAAGCATATTATTGTGGATTAGTACTATTATTGTGCACTGTGCAGCATTGTGAAAGGTGTGGAGTTGAGACTGAGCGTTTCTGCAGCAACACTACACACAGTGACAAAAGCACTTATAATGTATTATAACTGGTGTGATAGACCAATTGCCCCCCCCCCCCCCCATGCCACATATTGAAGTGGGGTGTTATCTGAGTAAACTTTTCAAGTGTATTTGTGTCATGCAACAATATTGCCTAGTTTGCTGAGTGAAGTCTGGTACACACAGCGCCAAACTCACTGACCAATTTTTTGAACTGGTGTGCTACACCAATGCCACATATTGAAGTGGGGTGTTATTTAACAGTATAATTTTCTAAGAGTGTATTTTAGTCCTGCAAAAATTTGGCCTCTCGCTGTGTAAACAGTGCTACACACAGTGACAACAGTTACTGGCCAATTATTTGTAGAACTGGTGTAATAAACCTGTGCCCGCCCCCCATGCCACATATTGAAGTGGGGTGTTATTTAACCGCTTGCCGACCGCCGCAAGTAGATATACTGCGGCGGTCAGCCCCTCACAGGCAAAGTGACGTATATATGTGTCACTAGCCTGTGAGGCTCTGGGGAGCAAGCGTGCGCCGCCGCCGGCGCGCTCCCGCGTGGTCACGGACCCCCCCGCGCGTGTGACCGGTGGACCCGATGTCTGCCGCTCACTCTGCGATCGTCGGGGGAGAGGGAGAAAGGCAGGCAGCTTGTGTAAACAAGCTGCCTGTCATTCTCTCCTGTGTACAAACCCTGATCATACGGTTCTACTATGTAGGACCGTTGATCAGTGTTCCTACAGCTCAAGCCACAGCCAATCACAGTTAGAATCACGCCCCTAGGGACACACACAGCCCCTCCCTCTTAAATAAAGTTAACCCCTTCACTGCCAGTGTATTTTTACAGTAACAGTGCATATATATAGCACTGATTACTGTAGAAATGTCACTGGTAACCCCAAAAGTGTCAAAAATGTCAGTCAAGGGTCCGATCTGTCCGCCCCAATGTCGCAGTACCGCAAAAAAAAAAAAAAAAAAATCGCAGATCGCCGCCATTACGCGTTAAAAAAAACAACAAAAATGACAAAAATCTTTCCCTTTGTTAGTAAACGCGATAACTTTTGCGCAAACCAATCAAAATACGCTTTTTGCGATTTTTTTTACCAAACATATGTAGCATAAAACAAATTGGGGAATTTCATATAAAAAAATGTGAAAAATATTGTTATTTTTGCAAAATTGACGCTCTTTTTTTGTTTATAGCGCGTGATCAATAAATCGCACAGGTGATCAAATACCACCAAAAGAAAGCTCTGTTTGTGGGAAAAAAAGGACGTCAAATACGTTTAGGTACAGCGTCGCACGACCGCGCAATTGTCCATTAAAGTCAAGCAGTGCCGAATCGCAAAATACCCCCTGGTCTTTTAGCAGCCAAATCCTCCGGGGCTTAAGTGGTTAACAGTATAATTTTCTAGGAGTGTATTTTAGTCCTGCAAAAATTTGGCCTCTCGCTGTGTAGACAGTGCTACACACAGTGACAACAGTTACTGGCCAATTATTTGTAGAACTGGTGTAATAAACCTGTGCCCCCCCCTCGATGCCACATATAGAAGTGGGGTGTTATTTAACAGTATAATTTTCTAAGAGTGTATTTTAATCCTGCAAAAATTTGGCCTTTTGCTTTGTAATCAGTGCTACACACAGTGACAACAGATACTGGCCAATTATTTGTAGAACTGGTTTAATAAACCTGTGCCCCCCCCCCATGCCACATATTGAAGTGGGGTGTTATCTGAGTAAACTTTTTCAAGTGTATTTGTGTCATGCAACAATATTGCCTAGTTTGATGAGTGAAGTCTGGTACACACAGCGCCTAACTCACTGGCCAATTTTTTGAACTGGTGTGCTACACCAATGCTTCCCCCCATGCCACATTTTGAAGTGGGGTGTTCTCTGAGTAAGCTTTTTCAAGTGTATTTGTGTCATGCAACAATATTACCTAGTTTTCTAGGAACGCCTACTGTACCTCTAGCCATCATATACTACGTACTTTACTGTCAGTTCAACCCATGTGAGCTCATGTTTGCGGCCTAAACAGCCCGCCACAAACTTGTGTATACAGTGAACGCCTACTGTCACGTACATGATCCGAAGCCGGAGTGTAGAAAGGGCTCCCCTTGCGGCTAGGTGCAGAGCATCCCTGGAGGTGAGACAGAGAGTGCTGTGCCCGAAGTAGCACGGGTTGCCGGCTGGGACGGCCAGATAGAGGCTGGAGCCAATGAGTGGTAAAGTCCTAGGCGGATCTGGAACACTTGGCAAGCCAGGAAGGTGTGCTGCAGGAACAGAGGTAAGCTGGGTAGCCCACAGGATACTGATAATGCGGAGTCAGGAGCCAAGCCGGGTCAGACACTGGAGAAGGCAGAGGAGAGTCCAGGGACAAGCCAAAAGGTCAAGAGCCAGAGGTTTCAAGAGGAGTCGAGGTCAAGCAGTCCGGGTCGGCAACAGGAAATCCAAGATTAGCAGGCAAAACAAGGCACAAGGAAACACGGGAAGCTGAAGATCATCCAGCAGCTAGTGACTGTAATTGCTGAGCTTAGGCCGTTTTGGCGCCAAGCGCCGTTATGTCCTGCGTGCGCATTCTTGATTGCATTTGCCCGGAGTTGGCCGCCCATGCGTATTCGCGCCAATGCGCGAATGCGCTGATTAGCCAAACTGTTGGTGGTTACCTGACAGTGCCCCCCCCCCCTGAGGGGCAGCCTCCAGATGCCTAAAAGGGCCTGTTTTTCAGGAAATTTCTTGAAAAAGTCCCGTAGCAGTCTGGGATCATGTATATTTTGCGCAGGTTCCCAAGAACTTTCCTCCGGAGAATAGCCTTTCCATTTTATCAGATACTGGGCTTGCTTTCCTCTTCTGCGGCAATCCAGAATGGATTCCACTTCATATTCCGTCTCTCCATTTACCAAAACCGGAGATGGAGGCAAATCATCTCTACTAGGAAAAGGGACCAGGATTGGCCGGTTTAAGCAAGGACACATGGAACACTGGATGAATCCTGTATGTGTTAGGAAGACACAATTCAAAAGCCAGAGGGTTGATTACTCTTTTGATCGGGAAGGGACCAATGAACCTCGGCCCCAGCTTTTTGGATGGGCAGGACAACTTGAGGTTAAGAGTGGACAGCCACACCTTGTCTCCCACCTTCAAGGCAGGACTGTCTTTCTTCCTCTTGTCGTAAAATTGCTTGCAATTTTCTTGTGCTTTTTGCATGGTCCTTTGCAGGAGCAGAAAGTTTTCTTGGAGGAAGGTTATCCTATCTTGCACAGCAGGTACCGTAGTTTCAGGCATCGAGTTAGACAGGAAAGATGGGGGGAAACAATAGTTCGCAAAAAATGGAGACTGATGTGTGGAAGCGTGAATTGAGTTGTTGTATGCGAACTCGGCACACGGGAGCAAGGCTACCCAATTGTCCTGCGAAAATGTGGAGAAGCAGCGGAGATATTGCTCAAGGGTCTGGTTTGTCCTTTCTGTTTGGCCATTACTTTGAGGGTGATATGCTGATGATAAGCAGACCTCGATGTTAAAGATTTTGCAAAGGGCCTTCCAGAATCTGGAAGTAAATTGTACTCCCCGGTCGGACACGATGCTGCCGGGCAGACCATGTAGCCTCACGATCTCTTTGATAAAAGTGTGTGGCGTGTCCACGGCCAAAGGAGTGCCTACCATGGGCACAAAGTGAGCCATGTTAGATAGGCGATCCACTACCACCATGATTGTGGAGAATCCCTCTGGAGAAGGTAGGTCCACTATAAAGTCCATGGACAACTTTTACCATGGTTGTTTCGGAACAGGAAGTGGTCTCAACAGACCCCAGGCCTGGACGTGGCTGCCCTTACTCCAAAGGCAGGTCGTACAGGAACTCACATAGTCCTTACAGTACTGTCTTACGCTCGGCCACCAATAGGATCGTTGGATGAGTTCCAGAGTTTTACGGAAGTGACCGGCTAATTGGTGGTCATGGAAAGCTTTAAGGACCGTGAGTCTGGCTTCCTGGGGTACAAAGATTTTATCTTTATGCAAAAAAAATTTTCCCCGTTTCTGGAGTGTAGAAGTCTCAGGAGCAGTGCATTGAGCAGAGGCCAGTTCAAGGGTGGTCCTAAGATCAGGCTGAATTAACAGAAAATTTTGAGCTGACAGAATTGTGCTAGGGGTTACATCCACAGGAGTTTCAGGAAACATTCGCGAGAGGGCATCTGCTTTCCCATACTTGAATCCTGGCCGGTACGTGAGACGGAAATTAAACCTTGAAAAGAATAGGGCCCATCTGGCTTGTCGAGGTCTTAAGCGTCTGGCTGATCTGAGATACTCGAGATTCTTGTGGTCTGTAAATATCATTATTGGGTGGGCTGCGCCCTCCAGCAAATACCAACATTCCTCAAATGCCGCCTTGATGGCCAGCAGTTCTCGGTCTCCTACATCATAGTTTTTCTCGGGCTGAGTGAGCTTTCGAGAAAAAAAAGCTACCGGGTGGAGCAAAGCCTTGGGTCCCTGGCGTTGAGAGAGGATTGCTCCTGTGGCCACTTCTGAGGCATCGACCTCAAGGACATAAGGCAAAGCCGGGTCCAGATGCTGTAGCACGGGGGCGCTGGTGAACACAGCCTTGAGTTTGTCGAATGCCATTTGAGCCTCTGGAGACCATTGGAAGCGAGTGTGTTGCCGAGTTTTTTGAGTAATTGAGGCAATGATGCGGGAAAAGTCTTTAATGAACCTGCGATAAAAATTTGCGAAACCCACAAACCTCTGGATGCCTTTTTTGTCCGTGGGGGCAGGCCACTCCAGGATGGCAGACACTTTGAGGGTCCATTGCTATTCCATCCGTGGAGATAATCAAACCTAGAAACTGTATTGATGATTTCTCAAATTCACATTTTTCTGCTTTTGCATAAAGCCAGTGTTTTCTTAAAGTGGCCAATACTTTTTGCACGTGTATTCTATGTGACTCCAGGGTGGCAGAAAAAATAAGAATGTCATCTAAGTAAACGATGAGGAAATTGTCCAGGAATTCTCTGAAAATATTGTTTACCTGGTGCTGGAAAGTGGCGGGGGCATTGCACAGCCCGAAAGGAATAACCAAGTATTCAAAGTGCCCGAAGCGGGTTCGAAAAGCAGTCTTCCACTCGTCGCCTTCACGGATTCGTACCAAATTAGAAGCACCTCGTATGTCTAATTTAGTGAAGACTTGGGCGGAGCGGAATTTCCGGAAGAGCTCAGGAACGAGAGGAAGCGGGTACCGGTTCTTTATAGTGATTTTATTTAATCCACGCAAGGCCTTAGGGTATGGTCTTTCTTTTCCACGAAAAAGATGCCGGCTCCAGCCGGAGAGGAGGAAGGACGAATGAACCCTTTCTTGAGGTTCTCGTCAATGTATTGCCGTAGGGCTTTAAGCTCAGTCTCTGAAAGCGGGAAAATACGACCGAAAGGAATTTCGGCACCAGGCAACAACTTTATCGGGCAATCGTAGGGACGGTGAGGTGGTAATGAGTCCGCTTTCTTCTTATCAAAAACATCAAGAAAGTTAAGGTAAATGGAGGGAACATCTTGGCCGGCATTGGAGAGAGGCTGAATGGAAAGACAGCTAGCAGGAGGTGGGGTCTCAGGAGCCACACAATGTTGAAGGCAGTATACTGATTTGAAAAATACTTCCCCTTTTGACCAGTCTATTAGCGGGATGTGTGCCCGTAGCCAGGGAATTCCCAGAATTACAGGAAACATGGGTGAAGGAAGAAAGTCAATGTGAAGAAGTTCCTGATGGTCAGGGCCGGTTGTGGCAAGTACAGGTAAGGTTTCCTGGGTGATGGGCCCGGATCTGGGAGTGGTGCCATCTGCAAGGTGGATTTCTAATTTACGGTTCTTGGTCTGGAGTGGAATGTGGAGGTTTCTTGCCAACGAGATATCCAGGAAACAGCTGCAGGCTCCGGAGTCAATAATTGCTGGCAGCTTGATCTCCCCTCCTGCCACCTGCAATGAAACAAGGAGGACCAGATGAGTGGGGGAAGGTCCCGGAATCTGGAGATGCATATGATTGGAAATAAGGGGCTTACTTGGTCTCACTGGGCAGTTGCGGAGGAAGTGTCCATCGCCCCCGCAGTACAGACATAAGTTCAGTTGCCTGCGACAAAGTCTTTCAGCAGGGGTTAAGGCTGTACGGACCACCCCGATCTGCATAGGCTCTTCAGGTGACATCGGGTTAGCAGCAGTGGGTAGAGGTGCAGGAGATGGTGGCACCTTGAGTAACATCCAGGTAGGCTGAAAGGACTGAGCACGTTCGGACCGACGTTCCCGCAAACGTCTGTCCAACTGGATGGCCAATTGAATGAGCCCCTCTAAAGTGGTGGGGGTCTCTACTCATGCCAACTCATCCTTAAGAGTTTCCGACAGGACTAACCGATACTGATGTTTGAGGGCGGCCTCATTCCAACCTGTGTCTGCAAACCACCTACGAAAGTCCACGGTGTAATCTTCCATGGGGCGTCGGCCTTGCTGTAGTTTATGGAGAGTAGCCTCGGCAGTGGCCATACGTTGTGGATCATCGTACAGCTGGGCCATCGCTTCAAAGAAAACATCAACAGAGTCAAGAGCAGGATCCTTCTGTTCAAGTAAATGGTGGGCCCAGGACTGGGGTTCATCAGACAACAGGGAGATAATAAACCCCACTTTAACTGTCTCCAAGGAAAAAGTTCTGGGTTGCAGAGCCAAGTATAATAGGCAGATGTTTTTAAATGATTTGAACTTCCTGCGGTCACCAGAGAAGCGTTCAGGTATGGGTACTCTGGGTTCAGGAGGAGGAGCCATCACAGTAGGAGTGGAAGCTGACTGTCCCGAAACTGAGGGAGCGGATGGATCTGAAGGGTTCGCCAGAGATGGCGTAGACAGTTACTGTAGGCGACCTTCCAGTTGGAAGTAACCTTCCTGAAGATTCTTCACAGCCTGGGTTAACGCTGCGACTTGCTGGCACAAGGCTTCCAGCGGGGAGGCGCCTCTCTTGGCTTCTGTCATGGCTGGATGATACTGTCATGTACCTGATCCGAAGCCGGAATGTAGAGAGGGCTCCCCTTGCGGCTAGGTGCAGAGCACCCCTGGAGGTGAGACAGGGAGTGCTGTGCCTGAAGTAGCACGGGTTGCCGGCTGGGACGGCCAGATAGAGGCTGGAGCCAATGAGTGGTAAAGTCCTAGGCGGATCTGGAACACTTGGCAAGCCAGGCAGGTGTGCTGCAGGAACAGAGGTAAGCTGGGTAGCCCACAGGATACTGATAATGCGGAGTCAGGAGCCAAGCCGGATCAGACACAAGAGAAGGCAGAGGAGAGTCCAGGGACAAGCCAAAAGGTCAAGAGCCAGAGGTTTCAAGAGGAGTCGAGGTCAAGCAGTCCGGGTCGGCAACAGGAAATCCGAGATTAGCAGGCAAAGCAAGGCACAAGGAAACACGGGAAGCTGAAGATCATCCAGCAGCTAGTGACTGTAATTGCTGAGCTTAAATAGGCCGTTTGGCGCCAAGCGCTGTTACGTCCTGCGTGCGCGCGTGCGCATTGGCGCACGCACATTCTGCACATAATGTGCTGATTAGCCGAACTGTTGGTGGTTACCTGACACCTACTCTACCTCTAGCTATCATTTACTACATTCTATGCTGTCAGTTCAACCCATGTGAGCTCATGTTTGCGGCCTAAACAGCCCGCCACCAACTTGTGTATACTGTGAACGCCTACTGTACCTCTAGCCCTCATATACTACGTTCTTTACTGTCAGTTCAAACCATGTGAGCTCATGTTTGCGGCCTAAACAGCCCGCCACCAACATGTGTATACTGTGAACGCCTACTGTACCTCTAGCCATCATATACTACGTTCTTTACTGTCAGTTCAACCCATGTGAGCTCATGTTTGCGGCCTAAACAGCCCGCCACCAACTTGTGTATACAGTGAACGCCTATTGTACCTCTAGCAATCATATACTACGTTCTTTGCTGTCAGTTCAAACCATGTGAGCTAATTTTTGGAGCCTATCTGAGTATACTTTTACAAGTGTATTTGTGTCCTGCAACAATATTGCCTCTTTTGCTGAGTGAAGTCTGATATACACAGTGCCAAACTCACTGGCCAATTTTTTGAACAACTGGTGTGATAAACCAGTGGCCCCCCAATACCACATATTGACGTGGGGTGTAATCTGAGTATACTTTCATAATTGTATTTGTGTCCTGCAACAATATTGCCTCTTTTGCTGAGTGAAGTCTGATATACACAGTGCCGAACTCACTGGCCAATTTTTTGAACAACTGGTGTGATAGACCAGTGGCCCCCCAATAGCACATATTGAAGCGGGGTGTTATTTAACAGTATACTTTTCTAAGATTGTATTTTAGTCCTGCAAAAATTTGGCCTCTTTTGCTGTGTTAACTGTGCTATACTCATTGACAACAGATACCGGCCAATTATTTGTAGAACTGGTGTGATAAACCTGTGGCCCCCCAATACCACAGATTGACATGGGGTGTTATCTACACAGACACATGGTCTAGCAATAATGGGCAGGGAAGGTATATCACTTTTACTGCCCACTGGGTGAACCTTCTGAAGGCCGTTAAGCATGCAACCCGTGGCACCCGTGTAGATTTAGTTGTACCGCTACTGATTGCAAGCAGGCCTGCCTCTTCTTCTCCTCCTCGACTGACTCCTCCTCTTCCGCTGCTACCGTCTCTTCTCTTGCGTCGCCCAAGATCCCCAGAACCTATTCCACATGCCAGGTGAGACGTTGCCATGCTGTGCTGTGTCTGTTGTGCCTGGAAGCCAAGAGCCACACTGGTCATGCACTCCTTTCAGCTTTGCGTTCACAGGCAGATCAGTGGCTGACACCGCTGAATTTGTCAGTTGGTAAGGTGGTGTGCGACAACGGTGCCAATCTGCTGAGCGCACTGAAACAGGGCAAAATAACACACGTGCCATGCATGGCACACGTCCTGAACTTGGTGGTGCAGCGATTCGTTGCCAAATACCCTGGGCTCCAGGACGTCTTGTGGCAGGCCAGGAAAATCTCGGGCCATTTCCGAAGATCTTACACAGCCATGGCTTGCCTTGCTGAGATTCAGCGGTGACACAACCTGCCCCTCAGGCGTCTTATTTGTGACTGCCCGACGCGATGGAACTCAACGTTGCATATGCTCGATAGGCTGCTCCAGCAGAAACGTGCAGTTAATGACTACCTGTTCGAACTCGGCGACAGGACAGGTTCTGGGGAGCTTGGGTTTTTTTCACCTCGCCAGTGGCTGCTCATGCGGAACGCATGCAGACTTCTGCAGCCATTCGATGAGATCACCAAACTGGTCAGTCACGGCTAGGGCGCCATAAGTGACATCATACCTTACGCCTTCTTTCTGGAGCGTGCATTGCGTCTTGTCATTGATCAAGCCGCCGAGGAGCAGAAGCACGAAGATCAGGAAGTCGCAATGTTGGATGAATTCCCAGGGGGTGCTACTCCATCTGAGAAAAATAAACAGCAGGAGTCTGAAGAGGAGTCAGAGGAGGAGGATGGTGCTGGAGGGGATGAGGAGGAGCAAGAAGAGCATGCTTTAAACCTTTCTGGGATCCCTGGTGTTATCCATGGATGGGGGGAGGGGGAGGAGAACGAGGACGACATTATCCTAGATGATGAGCAGGAAGCAGGCCGCTATACCGCTTCCAGTTTAGTGGGAATGGGGGCCTACATGCTGCAGTGTTTTAAGGGGGACCCCCGTATAAAACGCATAGAGGCCAAGGACCAGTACTGGGTGGCAACGTACTTAGACCCCCAGTACAAACACAAAATGGCGGAAATGTTACCACAATCACAGAGGGCGGTCAGAATGCAGCACTTCCAGGCCTTGCTGAGGGAAATGCTGCATTGTGCTTTTCCGTGCGCTGCCAGAGGAATGTCCAGTCTAAGAGAGACAGTTGCGGGTAGCAATCCAACAGCGCCTGCAAGAAGGGGGCGGTTGGAAGATGTCTTGGTCACTTCAGGTATGAGATCCTTCTTTCAGCCGAACCATCAACAGCTGTACTCCGGATCCAGCATGAGGGAACGCCTAGACCGACAGGTGTCTGACTACATCGGGTTAACGGCCAATGTGGACGATCTGAGGAGTGATGAACCCGTGGACTACTGGGTGGGCAGGCTTGACCTCTGGCCAGATCTTGCACAATTTGCAATGGAAATGTTGGCTTGTCCCCCTGTCCAGTGTCCTGTACGAAAGGACGTTCAGTGCAGCAGGAGGGATCGTGACCGAGAAGCGCACTCGATTAGCTCATGACAGTGTAGACTACCTCACATTTATAAAAATGAATGAAGCATGGATCTCTGAGGAATTCAACACATGCGACCAGTAGACCAGGTTTCATCTAAATTCCTCCATCCACAACAATTCCTGGTCCTTGGCTTCGCTACATACAGCGGCATAAAAGGCATTTCATGTCCATTGAATGGCAAATTTTAGGGGACTTTCAGGGCCGACAATTATTTTTTCTGTGAATGCCTAATGTACCTCCAGCCACCAAATACTAAGTTTTTTGCTGTCTGTGCAAACCATGTGAGCTAATTCTTGGAGCCTATACAGGCCGACACTTACGGTTCTGGGTACTGCGAATGCCTACCGTACCTGTAGCCATCAAAAACTACGTTTTTTGCTGTCGGTTCAAACAATGTGAGCTAATTTTTGGAGCCTATACAGGCCGACACTTATGGTTCTGTGTACTGTGAACGCCTAACGTACCTCTAGCCATCAAAAACTAAGTTTTTTGCTGTCAGTTCAACCCATGTGTGCTCATTTTTGGAGCCTTTACAGGCCGACACTTACGGTTCTGTGTACTGTGAACACCTACCATACCTCTAGCCATCAAAAACTACGTTTTTTGCTGTCAGTTCAAGCCATGTGAGCTAATTTTTGCAGGCTATACAGGCCGAGACTTACTTCTGTATACTGTGTGAATGCCTAATGTACCTTCCGCCACAGAATACTACGTACTTAGCTGTCAGGTAAACCCATGTGGGCTAATGTTTGGGGCCTGGAATGGGCGACACTTACTTCTGTATCCTGTGAATGCCTAATGTACCTTCAGCCACAGAATACTACATTCTTAGCTGTCAGGTAAACCCATGTGGGCTATTTTTTGGCGCCTTTTATGGCCGACACTTACTTCTTTATCCTGTGAATGCCTAATTTTTCAGACTGGAAATTAAAAACAATGGGTCTGTAAAGGCTCCGCCAAATTGAGGAATGGATGCTGACCCATTTACAGATGTGTGAATGGACCCTATATTATGTATTAGACAATATATTTACCGGCTGCTGTCAGTTCCTGCTGATTTATGAAAAAAATATATATATTTTTTGCTGTAAATAAAAATAAAACAATTTAGCGCAACTTTTCCAATTGAAATACTTCTGTTATGACATTGTCCATGTGCTGGGACTATTTGTGCACAGCTAGTACGTCTTTTGTGGCTGCAAATATGACCTAAAGGTTTTTAAAGTTCGCCTCCCATTAAAGTCAATGGGGCCCGCCGCAAACTCACGGTTCGCGGACTTTTGAGAAAATTTGCGGCTGGCGTTCGCGAACCGCCGCGGCCGATATTCGTCCATCACTATTCACAGCAAGTAGTTCTTTAATGTGCAAGCAGGCAATCTCCCCCCTATCTAAGTCGGATGTTAATGTGCAGTTGGGGGGAAGCCCTGGCGATTAGGTTCCAGGGTACCACAACAGCCAATTCCAAGATTAAATAAGTGTATAAAGTGTCACGCTCACATAAAAGGGCTGGGATTTAAATTAAGGTATAACAGGTGCTGCTTACTCTGGGGGCTGCCAATCAGGATTTGCAAGCACATCTAGAAGGGTATTATGGGCTCTAAGGGCCTGTGTTCTAATTTGTGGATGCATACTAATACTACCATTATACCAGCTTGGACTGCACTACTGGTGGTCACAATGTCACTAGGAGATACTGAAGTGCTGGTGTCTAAAAAACCAGGATGTACTAGCTTGTGGGCATTTTCCAGATCTCCAAAAAGTAGTACTAGGACTTGTACTGGCACTCTGCTGCATATGAGAATATTCATGTGTTTGTAGCACCTCAGCAACCTGGGGTGGGGCATGCCTGATCTCAGCAGGGACCTCTTCTACATTGTCTGAGCTATGCAGGTGCTGCTGCTACAGGTTTGAATTCTGAGGTGGATTGTGTCTGTGAGTCTCCCCCTTCTCTCTCATCTGACATGCTCAGAAACCTGCAGGCTTCTTCACTAGAGTACCTTTTTGGGACATTTTGGGCACAAAATGTACAGGTGCCTAGCACAACTATGGGAAAAAGAGCTCCTGGCTGTAAGGGACTGCGTGAACCACTAGAAATAACATTTACCTACTAGTGAAAGCAAAGATCCGGCCTGTCTGTTTTGTGTATGATGTATCAGAGGTGGCAGTGATGAAAAATTATACGGACACTGGTTGGGGGGGCAGGTGGCTAAATGCGGCTGATCCTGCTAACACTGACTTTTTGGGGACACTAAAATAGTTCTGATCCTGATCAAAGATACTGGTCTGTTACACTATACTAGTAATGGCAGTTATAGTATGTCTGTGATAGTGTTGAGGGCAATCAAAGGGTTAAATATGGATTGTGATAGTGTGGCGGACAATATAACGTTATTTGGGAGGCATGCTATCTGACGTCACTAGTGACACTAATACAGCGATCAGTAAAACAATTCTGTACACTATACTAATGACACTGGTGACAGGGCAGTGAAAAGGCTAACTAGAGAGCAATCAAAGGGTTCGATGTGCAAGTGTAGATGTGCAGTTTCTACTCAAACAGGTCTGGCTTTGTTTTTTCTCTGGATAAAAAGGGTCAGAACCTGTGTGTGTTTACTAACATGAACATAGGCTATTGTGATTCGCTATAGCCAATCAGCAGGTCCAGGCCAAAAATCATTGGTCAGGACCTGCTGCCAAACATACTGTAGCGAATCACAGCCCAGATGGGGCAGGGTGCACACCCTATACCCTTAAGAACTGAATCATGTACATGTACAGTACGTGATCCAGCCCAGCCATGATGTCCGTCTGCATTAAATGTACTGCAGGCCGTCCGCTAGTGGTTAACTGGTTGAGACTGGCCATACAATTTTCTTTTCTTTAATCAGAGGTTGATGGTAAAAAAAAAACTGCTCAATTCCCCCATCAATGGAACCACTTTAAAAAAAATGTTGTATTGAAGACAAGCTGAGTAGCTCATGTAGACTCCAAAATGGCTGCTGTAAAAGAATAAGCCTGTGTGAACAGAAACACTGTAATCTGTGATTTAATCACCATACTGCAGTGCGGTTATTGACAAAATTCTACCTTTGCTTATTTTGTTTTGCATTTTCTTATTCACAGTATTTTATTAGAGTAATGTAAATACAATAGATACAACAGAAGTGTAAAAAGGATACAATCTTGTAGTGTACCCCTTTTCACAGGAAAAAGTTCAGATTTGTAGCCAGCGTATTTTATGTATGCTCAAGGTTCATTGTATAAGGCAGCCACCCATGTTAAAAAATTAGGGCCAAAACCCCATTTAGGTAGGGCAAAATCCATGTAAGACCAGGAGACCCAGTCAAAAGCTTTTTTAATGTCTTAAGATAGGAAACAAGTGGGGATGTGTCTCTTTCTAGCAATGTGGGAAAGTAGTAACGCCCGACTAATATTATCACCTGCTTGACGGCCAGGAATAAAACCTACTTGGTCTCTGTGAATAAGTTTTCCGATAATACTATTTAATCTTAAGGCTAGAATTTTTGTCAAGATTTTAATATCCAAATTTAACCACTTGCTGACCGCTCACTGAGCTGGTACTGCGGCAAAGTGGCTCGATATCATTCAGCGACGTAGACCTACGTCGCTGGACTCCTCCCCCTGTGGGCGGCGCGTGCGTGCCACCGGAGTCTCGCTCCCGCTGTATTCAATCACAGCGGGAGTCGGGCCAGGGGAGGAGCGGCGGTGATCACCGCCGCTCTTCCCCGATCGTCGGGGATTGAGTGTGGAGATCCGCCCGCTTGTGTAAACAAAGCGGGCGGATCTCCTAAGTGACAAACAGTGACAGATTGCAGGATTCAGCATAGCTGAACCTGCGATCTGTGCCTGTGTCACACAGTCCCCTCCCCCCACACACGTTAGTAAGCACCAGGCAAACATTAACCCCTTGATCACCAATAAAAGTTAACCCCTTCCCTGCCAGTGTCATTTTTACAGTAACAGTGCATAATTATAGCACTGCTTACTGCAGTAATGTCACTGGTACCCCCAAAAGTGTAAAAAATGTCAGTCAAGGGTCCGATCTGTCCGCCGCAATGTCGCAGTCCCGCAAAAAAAAAAAAATAAAAAAATAAAAAAATCGCAGATCGCCGCCATTACTAGTTAAAAAAAAAAGACATAAATTTCCCGTTAGTAGCTGCGATAACTTTTGCGCAAACCAATCAAAATAAGCTTATTGCAATTTTTTTTTTACCAAAAATATGTAGCAGAAAACAAATTGGCCTAAAGTGTTAAAAAATTTAGATTTTTACATTTTTGGGGGGGAATTTCATATTAAAAAATGTGAAAAATATTGTTATTTTTTCAAAATTGTCGCTCTTTTTTTGTATATAGCGCAAAAAGTAAAAATCGCACAGGTGATCAAATACCACCAAAAGAAAGCTCTATTTGTGGGGAAAAAAAGGACATAAATTTAATTTGGGTACAGCATCGCACGACCGCGCGATTGTCCGTTAAATTAACACAGAGCCGAATCGCAAAATATGGCCTGGTCAGGAATGGGGTAAAATCTTCCGGTCTTAAAGCGGTTAAAAATGCGGTCATTGAGAATTTTTTTGTCAAAGACATGTAGCTAAATACATTTTGGCCTAAATATATGACAAAAATTGAATATATTGGATATTTTTTAACTGTCAAAGTAGAAAAATATTGTTATTTTTTCAAAATTGTCGCATTTTTTTTATTAATATCGCAAAAAATGAAAAGCGCAGAGGTGATCAAATACCACCAAAAGAAAGCTCTGTTTGTGGGAAAAAAGGACGTAAATTTTGTTTGGGTACGGCATTGCATGACCGCGCAATTGTCAGTTAAAGTCGCACAGTGCCGAATCGCAAAAAGTGGCCTGGACGTACAGCAGGAAAATCCTCCGGTGGTAAAGTGGTTAAGAGGGATATAGGACGGTAGTTAGACCAAGTAGTGTCATTAGTATGAGGTTTAGGTATCATGCATATGGAGGCTGTTAGAGATTCCCCTCTAAAGGATGCCCCATATAGAAGGGAATTAAAAGCATTAGCCAAAAGAGGAGTCAAAGTAGAGGAAACCGTTAGGTAATATAAATGTAGAAAACCCATCTGGACCCGGTCTTTTATTAGGTTTCAACGAGCTGCTAATATTTCATCTTGTGAAATGGGAGAATCTAAAAAATCTAGTTGTGGAGAAGGGATGGTAGGAAGATTTAGGTCAGATAAAAAGGAATTTGCTCGGTCAAGGTCGATAGAACCTCTGGAGTTATAAAGGGCAGCAAGAGGAGATCTAAAGTTAGCTAGAATTTTAACAGGATTGCTAGAATAGGAATTGGGATGTGTGGGGGGCGCTAAACAACAATATGTATGTGAATAAAAAATTATACATATACAAAAACTTGAATATACAAAGATATTCGTAAATAATCAATATGTGAAAAAACACAAAAGTTCATAAGTGTCCATAAATAAATGATGACAGGTAGGTAAAAAACTTGAATCTATTCCAACTCCAAAGTGTATCCACCACCAAGTGAAATTCTTCCTTACCAAACGAAAAAAAAAAGATAAGGTGCAAATATTTATATTCTTGTGCTGAACAAAATCCAATCTCCTTAGTGAGCAAACGATCACCTCGTGCAAAACACCTAGGATTGGCCTCTTACCAGATGGCAATAAGTATACACTTATATCAGCGAAAGCACAGCCTCTCCTCCTCTTTAAGATTTCCTAGAGTCTATCACAGCAGCCACGCTGACGATTCCAGCTCCACCAGATGGCAATCAGTAGCGCTTGTGTCAGCAAGAAACACTGTTTTCCCCTTTCTTTAAGGTTCACAGATTCCAGCTCCACCATATAATAAAGGAAAAAGGAGGACTGATAGTGTATTACCCTTTAGGTTTTATTGAAACAAACGGTATTGCACTTACAGTTGTGATGTCTTGAGATCAGCATAAAATATTAGCATTAGAATTCCTGAAGAGGCTTGCGTCCGGCTGCAGCACGGACCGCAAGTTTTATGTGACGTGTGCTCCTCCTAATCTGACCGGTTTCTTCCGATAGGACTTCTACTGAGACAGGAGTGAATAGGAATCGTCCGCAATCTTAAATTTGATATGTTAGGAGGGATTGTGAGCTTTATTTAGCATGCGTCCCAAAAGGGTATCGGCTTATTATATTTAAGATAGAAGTGGTGTCTAGCTCTACAAATTGTTTTGTCAGCCATTTCAGTAAGAAATAAATCAAATTCAAGCCTAGCGTTATCCAGATCATGTTTCCGGGCATGTGTGGGGTCACATTGGAACGCAAGATAGCATTTGGTAAAAGTAGATTCCAATTTATCGCTAAGGGTTTTACGTTCTTTTATCATCTGTCGCATACAAAATACCTCTTAGTACTGGTTTATGTGCTTCCCATAGGGTCAAGGGTGGGGTTTCAGGCAAGGAATTATGAGTTAAATAGTCTGACAAGGCATTAGCTATTTTGGAGCGGTGAGTCGCATTCTTAAGTAATATGTTATTCAAATACCAAGTAGGGTCATGAGCTTTAGGGATGGCAGAAGGAAGAGTGGTGCAAGCCGCACTATGATCAGACCAAGGGATGGGGATAATGTTAGAAGGGAGGAGCTCTGGGAGCATACCAATGGAAAGGAAAATATGATCAATACGCGAAACGGAGTTGTGGGGATAAGAAAAATGTGTGAAATTATTTTTAGTTGGATTGAATTCTCTCCAAGAGTCAGCAAGGCTATATTGAGAAATTAAACTGGACAAAGATAGTCTTCTCGAAGGGGATGAAGGAGCAGGTGGTGCCTTATCTAGAAAAGGTGAAATGACCTGGTTAGAGTCGCCAGCCAACAGAAGTGTACCTATTTTATGGGAGTCTATTATTTGTAAAAGGTGTGATAGAAAGGGTAAAGGGTTCTTATTGGGAGCATAATAGGAGACAATGGTGACAGCAGTGTCTAGAAGGTGCCCAGTTAAGATCAGGTAACGACCTTCAGGATCTTTTATCTCTTTAACACCACCCTCAGATCAGTTCACATATCGCAGTGCGATCTGACATTCGGACATGAATTGGATTGCATAGGTGTGAACCACCATGCGATCCGATTCTGCTGCGGACCCAAAAAAGGGTCCTGTGCCTGTTTGTGCTGAATCAGATGCGAATTCAGCCATACTGTCTGTATGGCTATATTTGCATCGCACAGACATCGCATGTGATTTTCAGAGCAGTGCGCTCCGAATCACATGCGATGTCTGTCATCGCAGATGTGTGAACCAAGCCTAACTGTGTTTGTTTATTCATGTTTCTGTAACTTAATTTAATGTTTTATGTTAAAACCACTATACAGTTACTATTCATGTTATGTTAAACTGTGTGCACAGAAGGACTTTTGGAGAGGTGGGCTATATGCCCCAGTATACAGACAGTAGCACTGTATTCCCAAGTGCACTCCATCTCAGTTAAGACTGGAAAATCAAGAGTGTTTCAATCTCACAGAATATATCCCTATTGCGCACTTTAAATAATAAAAAATGCACACAAAAAAAATGCACAAACCCAAATTTTTAAACAATTACATAAACCCAAATGAATGCAGCTGCAGTATTACCCCACCCAAAATGTCACTATATGATGAATACCAATATCAATCGCCATACGGCACTATAAATACAACTAATGACATCAAACAAAATCATACATGGTAAGACAGTGATTATCTGTGCATATATTCAAAATATAATGTCAAGTATTCTCCAACATAGGATAAAAAGAAGTGCACTGCATTGAATCAATTAACATTTATTCTTCATTTAGCGCTGTGTGATTCTTTTTCACACTTTAAATCTGTGCTTAAAAAGGTGTTCTGTGACCTACTCCCTTCAGCAGGCAAACTTGCCAAAGCACATAGCGTCTCTATATTTAGATCGGCATATAAAGCTCAAGATTTGTATTAAGGTGGTCATCAATGAATTTGTTCCAGCTTCCACCAATACGATGATTAGCTCAATTCAAAGTTTCAAATTTAGGCATTTTGTGTTGTATATATGCACAGATAATCACTGTATGACCATATATGATTGAGTTTGACATCATTAGTTGTATTTATAGTGCTGCAGTGGTAATTGATATAGTTTCCATCTTTTGCCTTTAAGTCTGATTATATCTGGATAAAGGTGTCGGATTGATAACTGTGAAAGTCAACTACATCTGCTGCAGACTGATGCATAAAATAAGTAAATCATCCTTCTTTAGTGATATCCTAAAGGCCTGGAATTTCCTTTTGAAATATTAGTTACAGTACATAACTTTAAAACTCATATTACTTTACTATTACAGGGAACCTAATGTTTATACCAGGAAATATCTACAGAATATTTGATGAATGGGGTTTTTTTCTTATTGCTAAAATTCCTGGACAAAAAGGAGATTTTATTTTAGTTGAGGTACTTCGAGAAACCTTGGCATTCGTAATAGTCTGCACTTCCCATATAGAGAACTGATATAGGTACCATCAAAGCGGTATGTTTAAACAGCCTGGGAAAGATACGTTTTGCTCTTGAAAACTTGCCAGTTAATTATAGATTCAGGAAAATGCATGGGACATCAGGCAGGAATCCTTAAATACAAAAATGTAACAAATTAAATAAATAACACACAGACATATTGTTGGAATCAATAAGGCCACTGCCGTTTAATATTAGTTTTAAATACAATAGAATAAATCTTCATAACAAATATAAATCAATAAAATAAACGTAGCCACCACAACTCAGGCTGTACAAAATATCTTTCAAGAATACTATAGACCTGTTAGCTTAACTTCTATAGTCGGGAAGATACTGAAGAGTTTAATAAAAGACCACATGAGTTCTTGCTGGAAAAGAAACATTTTTAAGCAACAGACAGCATGGATTCATGAAAGACAGAAGTTGTCAAACAAACCATATTTCTTTTTTTGAGGAGGTAAGTAAACCTTGGACAGAGGGGTGGCTGTGGATATAGTATACTTGGGTTTTGCAAAAGCGTTTGACACAGTTCTCCACACACGGTTAATGTTTAAGGTAAAGTCTACAGGCTTGGAAAGATCAGTTTGTAAATGGATAGAAAATTGGCTAAAAAATAGAATTCAGAGAGTAGTGGTTAATGATTCTTACTCTGAATGGTTATCAGTGGTGTACCCCAAGGCTCAGTGTTGGGACCCTTACTTTTTAATATCTTTATAAATGATATAGGGTCTGGGATTTAAAGTACCATTTCAGTCTTTGCAGATGACACCAAGCTTTGCAGTGGAATAACTTCCTTGCAGGATATCTCTAACTTACAAGCTGACCTCAGTGCACGGTTTCATTGGGGAACCATGTGGGAAATGAGGTTTAAGGTTGATAAATGTAAAGTTATGCACGTGTGGGGGCTAAGAATATACATGCATCGTACATACTAGGGGGAGTAGAACTGGGGGAATCCAGAGCGGAGAAGGATCTCGGTGTTCTGGTAGATCCTAAGCTTAATAATAGCATGCAATGCCAAGCTGCGGTTTCCAAAGCAAACAAAGTCCTTTCTTGTATTACCAGAGGCATGGACTCCAGAGAGAGAGATATCATTTTGCCCCTTTACAAATCATTAGTAAGACCTCATCTGGAATATGCAGTTCAGTTTTGGGCACCAGTTCTCAAAAAGGATATCGGGGAACTGGAGAAAGTGCAGAGAAGGGCAACTAAACTGATAAGAGGGATGGAGGAGCTCAGCTATGAGAAAAGATTAGAGGAACTGAATGTATTCTCTCTTGAAATGAGGAGATTAAGGGGGTGGGGGGATATGATCAGCATGTGTAAATAAATAAGGGGTTCATATAGTGAACTTGGTGTTGTTATTCACTTTAAGGTCAACACAGAGGACAAGGGGGCACTCTTTACGTCTAGAGGAAAAGAGATTTTGTCTCCAAATACGGAAAGGTTTCTTCACCGTAAGAGCTGTGAAAATGTAGAATAGACTCCCTCAAGAGGTGGTTCTGGCTAGCTCCCTTGATTGCTTGAAAAAAGGCATGGATTCTTTGCTGGGTGTACATAACATAAATGGGTACTAATATTGATAGGTAAAGTTGATCCAGGGAATATCCGATTGCCTCTCGGGGAATCAGGAAGGAATTTTTTCCCCTGCTGTAGCAAATTGGATCATGCTTTGCTGGGTTTTTTTTGTCTTCCTCTGGATCAACTGCAGGTATAGGATTGTGTATATGGGATTGTATGGTTGGACTTTTTTCAGCCTGACTGACTATGAATTGAATAAATTCCCATAAAACAAATCCATCACCTAAGACAATCAATATTCATATATATTTAAATTCACAAATTTGACACCACCACATAACAGCGAGAAAAAACAAAAAAAAGGCGGGAGGGAGGGAAGCACCACAGCTCTGTCTGCTGAGGCAACTAGGCCCACTTTCACATAAACCCCTTTATATAGCACCCTTCTGGGATTCTAGAATGTTCTACCTTAAAGTCACATGGCCCCTGCCAGGCCACAAAATCTTCCAGAAACCTCCACTGAGAGCCACGAGCTCTCAGGGGAGACTTTGAACTGCCCTTGCTGCCACTGCCTCACAGGTAAAAAGGGGAAAAATAAATGGTCCCCCCCCCTTTCCTATCATGGGACAGAAGCAGGAACCCTTATATAGAAAAATGTAACAAATAAATAACACGCAGGACATAGTGTTGGAATAAATAAGGCCACGGATATTTATTATTGGTTTCAAATACAATAGAATAAATCTTCATAACAAATATAAAATAAACTAAATTGAAAATAGCCTAGCCAGCAAAACTCAGGCTGTAAAAAACATATTTTGAGAATTTATTAACCACTTAAGCCCCGGTAGATTTTACCCCCTTCCTGACCAGGGCCTATTTTGAGATTCGCCACTGCGTGACTTTAACGGACAATTGCACGGTCATGCAAACAGAGTTTTTTTTTTGTTGGTATTTGATCACCTGTGTGATTTTTTGATCATGCGCTATAAACAAAAATAGCGTCAATTTTGCAAAAATAACAATATTTTTCACATTTTTTTATATGAAATTCCCCAAAAAAATATGTAAAAATCATTTTTTTTTAACATTTTCAGCCAATTTGTTTTATGCTACATATGTTTGGTAAAAAAAAAAAATCGAAAAAAGCATTTGGTTTGGTTTGCGCAAAAGTTATCGCGTTTACTAACAACGGGAAAGATTTTTGTCATTTTTTTTTTTTTTTTTACGAGTAATGGCGGCGATCTGCGTTTTTTTTTTTTTGCGGGACTGTGACATTGCGGCAGATAGATCGGACCCTTGACTGACATTTTTGACACTTTTGGGGTTACCAGTGACATTACTGCAGTAATCAGTTCTATACATAAGCACTGTTACTGTAAAAATTACACTGGCAGTGAAGGAGTTAACTGTATTGGAGAGGGAGGGGTTAAGTGTGTCCTAGGGGTGTGTTTCTAACTGTGATTGGCTGTAGCTACTAGTGTAAGAACAGAGATCAACGGTCCTACATAGTAGAACCGTCTGATCTCCATTCTTACACAGGGGAGACTGACAGGCGGCTGTGTTTACATTAGCCACCTGCCTTTCTCCCGCTCTAACGGACGATCGTGCGTGCCCGGCGGACATCAGGTCCGCCGGGCACACGCGCGGGGGAGTCCGTGACCGCGCGGGAGCGCGCCTCCGGCAGCGTGCTTGCTCCCTAGAGCCTCACAGGCTAGCGACGTAGCCCTACGTCGCTTTGCCTGTGAGGGGCTGACTGCCAACGTAAATAGTCGTGCGGCGGTCGGCAAACGGTTAACTTCCCAAAAGACAGGTGGGACTAAACCCACCTGTCACCAAAACCCTGCACCTCGGCCATCTCAACACTAGAGCTTAAGTCTGTTATAAATATCTAACCCAATTTCCAAAAAATGAATTCCGTTGTCTCTATACAACCCCCCTCCTTCCAACTCCACATGTCTAAAGGATAATATCCCTAAAACCTTTAATAACTTCTCAACCACCCTGTTCACCCTTTTTCTAATTTCTTCCAAGGGACGCAATGAAGGGGCCTCAAGCCACCTTAACCTTCAAACTACCTCAGAAAAAACTATCACAATGTGGGGAAAAGATGGCTGAAAATTGTGTAAATCATTCCCAATCCTAAAAATAAGATCCAAACTCTTAATCTGCCAAATATTATTGCCCCACAGGTGTACAATCAAAATATCTGGCGGGGGGGCGCTGGTGAAGCCTACCTATAAAAAAAATAGGTTGATCCACACCATACCTCTCCTGCAGCTCCAAAAAACGTTAAACTTTTGTGGATCCACACCTAGATTTTCAGAATATACTCTTCTCCCTGCTCTTTGTTGGGCCCAAAAGATGCAAGAATGGCTGATAATTCATATTACACAGGTATTACCTGAAATAAATTAACCACTTAAGCCCCGGAAGATTTTACCCCCTTCCTGACCAGGGCCTATTTTGCGATTCGGCACTGCGTGATTTTAACGGACAATTGCGCGGTCGTGCGATGCTGTACCTAAACTAATTTGGCATCCTTTTTTTCCCACAAACAGAGCTTTCTTTTGGTGGTATTTGATCACCTGTTCGATTTTTTGATCATGCGCTATAAACATAAAAATAGCGTCAATTTTGCAAAAATAACAATATTTTTCACATTTTTTTATATGAAATTCCCCCAAAAAAAATTAAAAATCTAATTTTTTTTACATTTTAGGCCAATTTTTTTTTTTTACCATATGTTTAGTAAAAAAAAAAAAAAAAATTGCTAAAAGCGTATTTTGATTAGTTTGCGCAAAAGTTATTGCGTTTACTAACAAAGGGAAAGATTTTTGTAATTTTTGTTGTTTTTTTTTAACGCGTAATGGCGGCGATCTGTGATTTTTTTGCGGGACTGCCACATTGGGGCGGACAGATCGGACCCTTGACTGACATTTTTGACACTTTTGGGGTTACCAGTGACATTACTACAGTAATCAGTGCTATACATATGCACTGTTACTGTAAAAATGACACTGGCAGTGAAGGGGTTAACTTTTTTTTTGAGAAGGAGGGGGTAAGTGTGTCCATAGGGGCATGTTTCTAACTGATTGGCTGTGGCTTGATGTGTAAGAACAGTGATCAACGGTCCTATATAGTAGAACTGTTTGATCACCATTCTTACACAGGGGAGACTGACAGGCGGCTTTGTTTACACTAGCCGCCTGCCTTTCTCTCGCTGTCACAAACGATCGCGAGTGCCCCGCGGACATCGGGTCCGCCGGGCACACGCGCGGGGGGGTCCATGACCGAGCGGGACCGCGCATCCGGTGGCGCGCGCTTGCTCCCAAAACCCTTACAGGCTAGTGACGTAGCCCTACGTCGCTTTGCCTGTGAGGGGCTGACTGCCGACGTAAATAGTCGTGCGGCAGTCGGCAAGTGGTTAAATAGAAGAATTAGGATGAATGTATAAAAGATAACTCTGACTTCAGACTTCCACCTTCCCATTTTTTATGATGTTAGCATCCAAACCCAACCTTAAAGCTTCTGTGGCTGCCCAAATTCGAAAAGAATAAGATCTGAGATGAGAATGTAGTGAGGGAACATTATAATGATGCCCACAACATAGGCTTGTGGCTGTAAGAAACGGAAAAAAATGATTTATTTAAGTTTGCCGCCTTTTACTGCAATAGGCGCTTAGTTATAGCCATTTTAAAATTAGGCTGGAAGTTAGTCAGTAGTTTAAACTGGAAGTTAGTCAGAGATTGGGTAGGAATTTGAAAAGTTTAGACGGGAAAGTCACGTGTAGTTCGGGCGGGAGTAACGTGTGACGCGTGACAAGCGTCACATGGCTAGGGCTATAAAATAAGCTGCGCGGCTCATCTTGCCTGAGTGTGTCCTTAGCAGTGCGGCGAGCTCCAGAGCTATAATACAGGAGCTCGCCTACTGCAATAAGGATGCTGGTTTGGCAGATATTGGAGAAGGCGGCGGCCAATGGGGGTGAAGATTGGATGAAGTGCCTGGGTCTGGCCAAAGCCGGAGAGGTTCTGGAAGGACGCTGGTCACCATGGATGGAGCCGGTCCAGTCAGCGGTCGACGCAGAAGACGCGACATCTGTGGCGGAAGAATTTGAGAGGCTGAAGGCTGAAGACCCTTTATAGTCGCCAAAGAGGCAAGCAGTGCGGAGGCCTCAACGTAGCCGCCCGGTGGAGAGGAATCGTTAGGCTGAAGAAGAAGTGTCCAAGAAGCGAGGAAGACAGGCAACTTCTTCAGCGAAGACCGGTCACGGCCAGCAAGAAGTTAAGAGTCCGGGAGCCAGGCCACGGAGAAGGCAGGAAGCCACGTCGCCGGTCCGGAGTGCCCCCTCGAAAATTCGGCGGGCGGGCAGGAGCGCGCCAAAGAAGAAGACAGGAGTCCCTGTCTCCTCCAGTCCCTGGATCCAATACACAGAAAGATTTTTTAGACAAAAATCGCAACACCGACAGGGTTTCAATTTAAAAGAGCATCAAACTTTTCACAAAAAAGACACACAATGCACCCTCATAAACAACCAAAACCCTATGAATGTTGTGAACTTATCTTCACAAGAATTTACCCAGGCTGAATTACTCATTCTTTCCAAGGGACTGACTTTTTGTCCCACAGCACCAACAAACAAATTTCAACTTATTAAAGATACACATCTTTTTGTCAGAAATATTTTACTTAAAAGTTTGTTCACCAAAAAACAACACACTGATAATTCAACCTACACTCAAAAGGATTTAAAGGCGATAGACCAACTAAAGGCCTTGCTAGAGGAAAATGAACCTAAAGATCTAATAGATTCAATAGATCTAGATACCATTCCGGCAGAGGTAGATGGGCTAATGGCACCCAATACTACAATACAAACAACCCCGGTTGAATTTAGGAAAAAGTCAACCATGTATCCCCCTCCTAGATCCAACACAAATGTCTGCACTTTTTTGAAGTTAGTATCTCAAGATATCCAAAAAATGACTAATATCCCTAATAGACAGAACTCCAATCTAACACTGACTGAAAAGTCGGCTTTGCAATCCCTTATGAATAACCATTCCAAATCTATTAAACCGTCCGATAAAGGCGGCAATGTAGTTATTATGGGTAATACCCAATACACAGGAATGTGTGAAAAAATACTTACCGTATATACTCGAGTATAAGCCGAGTTTTTCAGCATGTTTTTTCATGCTGAAAATGCACCCCTCGGCTTATACTCGAGTCACTGACTGGAGTGTCTTTTTAAAAATGGCGCCGCTCGGCGCCGACGTGTCACTGCGCATGTGCCGCATGCCCGGAAATAGCCGAACGCGTTCGGCTTTTCCCGAGCATCGGTGGCGCATTTGCGGTGACGTATGGCGGCGCCGGGTGGCGCGATTTTTAAATCGAAGACGGCGCCTCACCGACAGGTAAGTGAGATGCCTCCGCAGCCCCTGTATTTCCTCATGCAGTGCTGCGGGCATGGTACAGGAAATTCTCCTGTACCATGCCCGCAGCACTGCATCTCCTGTGCCATGCCTGTAATTACTGTGCCATGCCTATACCTACTGTGCCATGCCTATACCTACTGTGCCATGCCTATACATACTGTGCCATGCCTGTACATACTGTGCCATGCCTATACCTACTGTGCCATGCCTGTACATACTGTGCCATGCCTGTACATACTGTGCCATGCCTGTACTTACTGTGCCATGCCTATACCATCACCTGTGCTATGCCTATACCATCACCTGTGCCATGCCTGTACCATGACCTGTGCCATGCCTGTACTGTGACCTGTGCCATGCCTGTACAATGACCTGTAACATGCATGTACCATGACCTGTGCCATGCCTATACCTTCACCTGTGCCATGCCTGTACCATCACCTGTGCCCTGACCTGTGCCATGCCCTTACCATGACCTGTGCAATGCCTGTACTATGACCTGCGCCATCTCCTGTACCATGCACGCAGCCCCTGTTTTGTGTCTCGTGGTGGTCCAGTTGGGTCCAGTAGCTGCAGCATTTCCCACCCTAGGCTTATACTCGAGTCAATACGTTTTCCTAGTTTTTTGTGGCAAAAGTAGGGGTCTCGGCTTATATTCGGGTCGGCTTATACTCGAGTATATACGGTAACAATGCGGACTGGTACCGTAACATACCAAAAGCACTAATTGACAAATTTACAACTGAGTTCTACCTATTAGTTGATCAGGCATATTATGCCAAAGTTATTCCCAAACATATACTTGGGAATTCATTAGAACCACATATCCCATAGAAGCTACCTTTTATGCACTTCCAAAACGACATTAAAATGCCAAAAAGCCCCCTGGGCGACCAATTGTTTCAGGTCGAGATAGTCTCAGCCGGTTCATTGACGGGCAACTCAAGCCCTTCGTCAAATGTTTACCCTCTCATGTACAGGACATGTACAGGACACTCTGCACTTCTTGCGCATTTTTGAGGGCCTCCACGTCGATGGTCAGACCATTTTGGTGACCATCGACGTGGAGGCCCTATACAGTTCTATTCCTCATGACAAGGGCTTGTCTGCTGTACAGCATGTGCTGTCCCAGAGAAGCCGTTATGATCGATGTTTCAACGGCTTTATAGTGGATTCTTTGGATTTTGTTCTCCGTCGCAACTTTTTTTCTTTTTTAGGCTCCCACTACCTCCAGGTGCAGGGAGTTGCTATGGGGAGCTGTTGTGCCCCCTCATATGCAAACCTGTACCTGGGGGAGTGGGAGCAACATTTATTTTCTGATGACAATGTCTCGATGTATACATGCCACGCCTTAGCGTGGCATAGATAAATCAATGACATTTTTATGTTGTGGGATGGCTCCCCCGCCTTATTGACGGAATTTTTTAACTATATCAATGAAAACAATTCATACAATCTCAAGTTCACTATGTCGTACGATCTGACATCAGTCACATTTCTGGACATCTCTGGCCGTCTTTCTATGACAATCTCAATTAGCTATTGGCATACATATCTGCTCTTCTGTTATGCTATCTTTGACTGCATTTAGTCACTGCTTGCATTTCTGAAGTTACATACTGATCATTTCCACCTTGTTCTTTCTTTTTGGCACAGTGAGATGGTGTCTGGTTATATACCAGTCGTGGGTCCTCGTGACACAGTTTATTGAGGAGCCTAAAGCCTATCCCATGCAACATTCTGCAGCATATTTGCCAGTTTAAGCACCTGTTCATTAGCAGCATCTCATGATCAGCTAATCTCCAGTGTTGTTATTGACGGATAGATATGCACATCAATCCCTCACGGTTTTGTAAGTACTGCTTTATAAAAACGTTTTTTTTACAATGATACTTTGCTTATATTGCAATATGTTGTACTTATATCCGTTTTCATTTAGATATATGTATGTAAATACGAATACAGCCTATGAAGAAGGACGTGACCCCTAAGTAGTCCGAAACATGTCAGGCCTATTGTATTGTCTAGCATCTATGTTCAACATGCATTTCATGTTTTAACCGATCATCTATGCATGTTTATGATCTCCTATGTGTGACATAATCTGTATTTTGTATGTTTCATGATTTTATATACTTTTTTTTTAAATAAATTTATACTTTTTTTTTTACACATGGTATTTGTCAATTCAGTCCATGAGGGGAGTTACAGGCCTCAGGCCTGATTTTTTTGTGTTCTTGGTCTATATTTGGACATGACGAATTTCCATTTATCCCACTCCATCCGCTCTCTAGTATGTACAGTCTCCAGTCCGGAGAGGCGAGGGCGGAGGATCCGCCCTCCTTCCTCGAGTAGGTACTCTTTTCCTCCCACAGGACATGGGGCAGAAAGGTCACCGATAGAGGGCGCAGCGGGGGAGGCGGCTTTGTCCAGGCCAAGCAGGCTGGATGTTGGAGCCATCCTGCAGCCACAGATTGAGGAACAGGAGGAGGGGCCTTTCCACCAAGAAGTTGGCAGAGGACCGCCCACTACCGAGCCTCTAAGGGCTTGTGAGTTTAACAATGACACTATCCTTCAATTAATTTCTTCCTTGAACAGGTTTTCTGAGTCTTTATCTGCACAGCAGTCTCAGGTTAGGCAAACTCCAGCAAGTGTTTGGAATGAAAGACAGACAGTCTATCCCTAATATTCCTACTGTCCATGCTAGTTCTGTGCAATTAATTGAACTCGTTTCTGGGATACCCAGTTCCACAGTCCCAGAAACCTGTTTTAAAGAAGTACTACCTTGTGAGATTTCTCCCTTAGGCTTCCATTTATCATCCTCAGTCAAAGAGAAAATTTGGAAAGGAGATTATATTGACATTTTATCATTACTCCCTAATGCTAAAGAATTTTCCAATAAATTTGATAAGAAACCTGATGATTATGGTGATGATAGGAGACCTGTTACCAGGTCCTTCAACAATTGGCTGCAAGCTTTTTGCATCTTTGCATCTGTTATGGGAGAAAAGCATCCTTTTAAGTGTAGCGGATTGTTTCAACATCTAGAAAATATTTTAGAAGCATACAGGAATTTTGGGGGTTTGGATGGCTCAACTATGATGAATCTTTCCGCCAAAAGATTTCAGTTTATCCATCTTTGAAATGGGGAATGAAAGATGTTGGTTTATGGTTGAACCGGATAACCCCCCAGAGACATGTTTTTCCTAAGCAACAGGCAGTAGTGGCAGGTGGTGTTGTACTGTTATGAAAAAGGTGTGTGTTTCGTCTTTAACAAATCACAGTGCAAATGGGCTACTTTTTGTCGCTATAAGCATGAGTGTGCTTTTTGCGCAGGACCACATGCAGTCATAAAGTGTTTTAAAAGGATTTTGTTTCATAATCCCAGGGAGCCCTCCAAAAGCTCACACCTTAGTGAGCCAGGAAAGCATGCTTCCTTGGCTGCTTCAGTACCCAGACAAGGAGACAGCACAGTTTCTCATAGATGGTTTTTCGTCGGGTTTTCGATTACCGTTTTTTTCAGGCCCTGGTTGCACTCCTGTTAATAATTTGAAGTCAGTTTTGTTGCATCCAGATATAGTTAAAGAGAAGTTGTTAAAAGAGATAGTAGCTGGTAGCGTAGCAGGTCCTTTTTATAGTTCTTCCTTTTAGTGATTTTAGAATCTCCCCGTTAGAATTAGTTCCCAAAAAGGATACTAATGAATTTAGGTTAATTCACCATCTTTCATTCCCTTCAGGCAGTTCTTTAAATGATGAAATTGAAGATTCTTTGTCGTCGGTAAAGTATGCTACCTTTGATGATGCGGTTCAGCACATTAAGAAATACGGGCACAGTGCATTATTAGCAAAGGCTGACATACAGTCAGCCTTTCGTTTATTGCCCATTTCAGCTGATTCTTTTAATTTCTTGGGTTTTTGCTTCAACGGTTTTTTTGTTTTCGATATGTGTCTCCCAATGGGGTGTTCTCTGTCCTGCAGATATTTTGAAATTTTTGCAACTTTTATTCATTGGGTTTTGCAGAAAGAGTCAGGGTCGGACGGTTTTATTCACTATTCCCCCTGATTCTACAGTTTGTTTTTTGTTGCTGCGTTTATTTTTTCTTATTTCGGAATTTTTTGGTATTCCTCTGGCAAGAGAAAAAACGGTTTATCCTTCTACATTTATTGAATTTTTAAGAATTGGCATTGACTCTGTGTTGTGTCAGTATCAATTGTCGCTTTCCAAAATAGTGAAACTGCAATCCTTTATTGCTTTCTTTTTGAGACGTAAGAAGGTGTTTCTGAAGGAATTGCAATCCTTTTTTAGGTCTATTGGCATTTGCTACAAGGATTATGCCGATGGGAAGAGTTTTTTCCAGGCGTTTAGCGCTTGCCATGTCTGGTTTAAATCTCCTTTTTCTCACATTAGATTGACTTCTGAGTTAAAGGATGATTTATTAGTGTGGTCTTTTTTCTTAGAAGAGTATAACGGTAGGTACTTTTTTCAAGGAGGTTTTCAATTTTCTTCTGACTTGGATCTGCATATGGATGCAGCAGGTTCCCAGGGTTTTGCTGCTATACTGGGTACCCATTGGTGCTGTAGTTCTTGGTCGACCTCTTGGAAGTTAAAGGGGGCGACGAAGAACATTGTTTTGTTGGAATTATTTCAGGTAGTAGTAGCCCTTGAGATTTGGGGCGATCGCCTTGCTAACAAGAGAATTATCATTAATTCAGATAATAGAGTCATATTTGCTATCAATTGTCTTTCCTCCCGTTCTATTTTTGTGATTAAACTATTGCGTCATCTAGTTTTGCTATGCTTAAGACTGAACATCTGGATTAAGGCAAAGTTTATTCCAGGTAAATTAAATATAATAGCTGATGCACTTTCTTGGTTCCAGATGGAGCGTTTCAGGGACCTCCTTCCGGAAGCAGATCAGATTGGTTTTTCTTGTCCAACTCATTTATGGGACCTAATCTGAAGCCAGTTATGCTTGCAATTAAGAATTCAGTGGTGCCTAAAACATGGGCTGATTATTCAGTTGCATGGAATAGGTGGTGATCTTTTTTTTGAAAATTTGTTTTTATTGAACTTTTGCACACAAAAAACAGACAAGACAATGCCACGCAGGGCAACAACCACCCTCAGTGACAACAGGTCAAACCCCTCCCACACCACCCCCCACCCACTCCCCCCCCACCCCAGGCTCCATCCAGCACGTCCAGTGGAAGAACAAAGCATCCATCAGTAATAAAGATACCCCTCAAGACTGCTCCAATTATCCAGTAACAAGGTCATAGAACATTATAGATTAGTCCAGCACAGAGCCCACTAGCAGCAACCCCATGGCTTAGTCAATAAAAAAAAAAAAAAAAAAATAGAGAGACTTCTATACATGCAGTTAGAGCACAATGAACAGGAATATATCACCGACCGGCATGGCCATCCCCCCCCCCCCCCCAGACAGTCCCGAACAGTAGCACATAAAACACTAAAGCTGATCTACGGAGGTCGAGGCCGGAGAGTCTATCCATGTTTTCCATACTTTATCAAACTTGCGGGGGCACCCCCTACTGAGATACGTGGCCTTATAGAGCGGAGTCACTTTATTAACCAAGCCTTTCCAGAAAAGGATCGTGGGAGCCAAGGGACTCTTCCAGTGTAAGAGCAGAGCCTTGCGCGCATAGAAAAGCAGCAAGCTGACCAGAGTACGAATGGCCCTCGCAGGAGCTAAGCCATCCACCAACCCCAAGAGGCAAACCTCCACGGAGCTGGGGACCGGAATCTTAACCACCTCCACAATACAAGCTAAGACGGATGCCCAATAGTCCTTGACCACCGGGCACCCCCAGAAGATGTGACTGAAGTCCGCCGGTGAATGGGAACAACGCCAGCACTCCGCCGAGGCCGTCTGATAAATACGTGCCAGCCTCGCCGGCGTGTAATAAATCCGATGCAGAAATTTAAAGTGAATCAGACGGTCCCTCGCAGAGACCAGGTAGGCGAAGGGTGAACTCCACATATCATCCCAGTCATCACCATCCAGGTCAGGCACCTCCTCCACCCAGCGTTCCCGACATCTACGTACAGCAGGCGGAGTGACAGCGAACAATTCCCTGTACAATTCTGAGAGAGGCTTCCGCATACCCGCCGCTTGTATCGCTGTTTCAAGAGCTGAAGCTTTAATCACAACCCGAGAGGAACCGAATTGTGCCACAAACGCATGGCGAAGTTGGAGATAGCGAAAAAAATACCCATTTGGAAGATCATAACACGCCTTCAGGGCATCAAAGGAGCACAGCTCCTCACCAGAGACAATATCCCCCAGCAACTTCACCCCCTTAACGGCCCAGATGGTAGGATCAGGAATCGAGGCAAAATGAGGAAACTTGGGGTTCCACCACAATGGGGAGGCCGGGGAAACACCAGTGGCTCCTGGCTCCACCAGCACCTGCATCTGTTCCCAGGCTTTGATGGTAGAACGCATCGTTCCTGTCAGCTGAAATGTAGCCCTGGACCCTCGATGCAGTAAAAGGCGAAGACTCTCGTAGGAGCCCAAAACAGCCGCCTCCAGCACCGTGGCGGAGTCCCCATCGTCCCCTGCAAGCCAGCGTCTCGCCACCACCCCCTGCCCAGCCAGGAAATATTTATAAAGATCAGGTAAAGCCAATCCCCCCTGACCCCAGGGCTCATGCAACACCTGCAGACCAATTCTAGGAGGAGAGGTACCCCAAATAAAGGAACCTATCAGGCCATGAACGCGGCGGAAGAAAGAACGCGGGTAGGTGGTGATCTTTTAATGATAATCTTGGATTAGAAATCTTTAATCCAACAGAAAGTTAAATTTTATCATTCCTATGTTCTCTCATGCATATGCATTACTATTTTAATCAAATTAATAAAACTCTGGCAGGGGTATCTTTCTTTTTTTAAATTAAATAATTTACCTCCTTGCAATAGCTTCTTTTCAGTTAAACAAGCCTTGAAGGGTCTTAAGAAGGTAAGTTTTTATCCAGATGACCGGAGGCCTATTTCAATTGAAATTTTATCTAATCTATGCAAAGCATCCATGTCAGTGTGCTCTTCTGAATATGAGGCACTGCTTTTTCAGTCAGCATTTGTTATGGCATTTTTTGCTGCGCTCCGTATATCTGAAATGCTACCAAGCAACAACTTGGGTTTATCAGGTTTAATGAGGGATAATGTTTTAGTTTTAAGTAATAAAGTTTTAGTTTTTATTAAAAGTTCTAAAACCGATCAGTTAGGGAAAGGTTCTTGGCTCAGTTTGAATGCTTGTGGCGACTCTATTATTTGTCCTCTTATAGTCTTCAAAAGATATCTGGAGGCCAGACCTTTATTGCAGGGTAATTTCTTAATACATAGCAACGGCTCTCCAGTTACTAAATTTCAATTCTCAGCAGTTCTAAAACGTTGCTTAGTTTGTATTGGCCTTTCTGATCAAAAGATCTCATCACATTATTTTCAAATTGGAGCTGCCACTGAGGCTGCAAAGCTGGGCCTTGACGAAGCTATTATAAAGAAGTTAGGTAGATGGGAATCTCAGAGATTTCAACTTTACATACGTCCTAATTTGTCTCTCTAATTTTAGGCATCATATATGTGTGGATTATAGGACATTCTTTTATTTATTGGGCGCATAAGAGAGCTGCCGTCGGTTTATTCAGCTAATTTATCTCTACCCCCAGAAGAATTTCAAGTTCTTTGGAAAGGAGTAAGGGGGCTCCGTTGGACTAACCTGTTTATTCACGTTTCTTCTTTGTTACAGGTCTGGCCATATCCCTCGATAGTAATTATTCTTCTTGGTGGTAATGATGTTGGTGTTTTTAAAACATTAGATCTACTTTTAAGGTTTAAGTACGATCTTCAACAACTTAGTCTGGCTTTGCCTAATGTTCGTTTAATATTTTCTGAAATTATTTATCGCTTGGTATGGATATCTGCTCCGGGGGGTAAGTTTTTGGACAGGATTAGGAGGCGTCTTAAGTCATGCCTTCACTTGGCGGTTTTTCATTTCGTCATATAGAACTGGAGGGAGGTTATCCAGGCTTGTATCGCCCGGATGGAGTACACCTATCTGATATAGGTCTGGATATTTTTAATCTTGATTTACAGACAATGATTGAAATGGCCTCGGTTTCTGGGTAGGCCATTTGCTATGCAATTGGCTTGTGGGGATTTGTTGTATTTATTTGATGAGCGCTCTAATTTTTTATGACTGAGCACAAATTTTTAAGTTTGGAGTTTTTTATAAAGTTCAATTAGTTTTATATATATATATATATATATATATATATTTATTTATGAATTTATGTCAATAAAATATTTATTTATTTATTTACCAATAAAGGTGCCACGGCCATTTCAATACCACATGAATTTTGTCTGGTCTCTTTATTTATAAATAAGCACTTATTGTTTTGAATGCAGCCTACAATCCCATTTAGTGTGGGCACATTAGAATGATGCCCACAACATGGGCTTGTGGCTGTAAGAAATGGAAAAAAATGATTTATTTAAGTTTGCCGCCTTTTACTGCAATAGGCGCTTAGTTATAGCTATTTTAAAATTAGGCGGGAAGTTAGTCAGTAGTTTAAACTGGAAGTTAGTCAGAGATTGGGCAGGAATTTGAAAAGTTTAGGCGGGAAAGTCACGTGTAGTCAGGGCGGGAGTAACGTGTGACGCGTGACAAGCTTCACATGGCTAGGGCTATAAAAGAAGCTGTGCGGCTCGTATTGCCTCAGTGTGTCCTGAGCAGTGCGGCGAGCTCCCCCCCCCTCCCTGTCGTCGGCACCTTTATGTGGTTTGTCACCCTTGTATCAAGGGGGGATTCGTTGTATTTCTTTGATGAGTGCTCAAGTTTTTTATGACTGAGCACAATTTTTTAAGTTTGGAGTTTTTTTATAAAGTTTGAGTTTTATATTTATATATATATATATTTATTTATGAATTTATGTCAATAAAATATTTATTTATTTATTTACCAATAAAAGGTGCCGCGGCCATTTCAATACCACATGAATTTTGTCTGGTCTCTTTATTTAGAAATAAGCACTTATTGTTTTGAATGCAGCCTACAATCCCATGATGTAAATCCTACATTTTTAAACATTTCTTAAAAACACAAACAAACTGGTATTTGGTAAGGGGGGGTACCAATTCCTGAACAAAAAAAAAAAAAAGCCCCAGTAACCGGCAAAAGGGTCTGTTTTGTAAATAATCCAATAAATAAACATACTGGGCAAATGGGTGAGCCACTACAAGCATGAAGATGGATCCATTTTCCTTTCCCCAATTGGTCTGTCTTAGATCGACCAATAAAAATCCTCACCATGTTATTAGAAGCTATAACATCAGAAACTTGGAGACCAGATTTACCTGAATTACTATCTGGCACCAGCTCTAAAACTCTAAGGGCAACAAAAAATGTGATAGAAAAAACAGCCTTAAATAAGACCGACTCAAAGGAGGAAAAACATATCCGACTTGTTGCAGAACAGAGTTTAATTAGAATATCAGTAGATACAGTATAGGCTTGTGCTTTTCCATTTGAAAAATAGTTTTTTTTGTATTCCTTCAGCCCCCGTTCACATAGGGGCGACGCTACGGACTTCATAACATTGAAGTCTATGGCGGTCGCCTCCTGGTCGCCCCAAAGAAGCTCCGGACCCTTTTTCTAAGTCGGAGCGACTTGTGTCGCTCCTATTAGAACGGGTCCGCAGCTTCCCTATGGGAGGCGACCTACGGCGACCTGTGAGGCGACCAGGTCGCCTTATTGTGAACGGGGGCTCAAAGCTTGTTTAACCGAGTAAAATTGTAAACAAGATGGCAAATTATGTCATTTGAGAAAAAACAAAACACCTGACAAGATCTTCTGCACATGCACCCAGGAATATTGTTTACTAAATAGGAAATTCAAAAGTAACAGAACCAACCCTTCAGAAAAAGAACCGCTGAGTTCCTGAAGAGGATTAAAATGGAAAGGCATAACAACCAAGTTGATTGGTTTCTAGCCCAGGTTGAAGGTGCTACCAAACTTTTAATAGAGTCAATTATTAGCCCTAAAGAAGGTCCCATAAACTGGGTGGACTGGGTATCCCACCTGGTTTCCATCCAGAAACAGCTGGCAGAAATGATTAATCTGCAGGGGAGATAATAAATCCGCCAATTCATGGTCTTTACCTGCCACATGAGTAGCCTTTAACCAAATGTTCAGACTCAGACATTTAAAAATCATATGGCGCAATATAACAATCACCGGTGGAGACTTAGATGTTGAGCAATTAATAGCATAAAGCACACCCTTGTTATCTGTTCTAACAAGTATCCACTTTTTCTTAAAGGCGATGCACAGCCAAAGCTCATTTGGCTGTACATCTCCTATGGATCACAGGGGTGCAGTTTGTTCTGCACTCCTGTGACCGGTTTTCAGCAGAGAGCGGGCTGATGTCACAGAAGTCAGTCAAGGCACTGCGTCAATGGAAGTCGGGATCCGCCAGGTGCCTGGACAGACACCTGGCTCAGCCTCTCAGCGAGCCGCTGAGAGCCTGACCTGGCCGCTCCACCCCTCAACAGCTCAGGGCTCCATTGAGCGAGGAGGGGGCAGAGCAGAGAAATGATGATTGACAGTCGTTAGCTTTTTGCTCACAGAGCTGTGAGATCGCTCGGTTCTCAGTTTAATACTGGAAAAAAAATGTAAACCCATACTTCTCTTTTAAAGTGATGGCCTCAAATTTCTATAGCCACAATAATGGGAAACCGCTCTGGACCGGAAGGATTTGCCACCTTAATGACCAGGCCATTTTTTGCGATTCGGCACTGTGTTACTTTAATGGACAATTACGCAATCATGCGACGCTGTACCTAAAACAAATTGATGTCCTTTTTTGCCACAAATAGAGCTTTCTTTTGGTGGTATTTGATCACTTATTTTTTTGCGCTATAAACAAAAAAAGGGTGACAATATGTAACTATGTAACTATGAAACTATGACAATTCTAAAAAAAAAAAAAAAACAATATTTTACACATTCTGCTATACAACATTCCTCAAAAAGAAAATTTAAAAATTATTTTTTTTTTTTAACATTTTAGTCCAATTTGTATTCTGCTACATATTTAAAAAAAAAAAAAAAAAAAAAAAAAAAAATCGCAATAAGTGTGTTTTGATTGGTTTGCGCAAAAGTTATCGCGTCTACTAACTACAGGAAAGATTTGTCATTTTTATTGGGTTTTTTTCACTAGTAATGGCGGCGATCAGTGATTTTTAGCGGGACTGCGACATTGTGGCGGACAGATCAGACCCCTAACTGACATTTTTGACACTTTTGGGGGGACCAGTGACATTACTACAGTAACCAGTACTAAAAATATGCACTGTTACTGTAATAATGACACTGGCAGGGAAGGGGTTAAAACAGTGGGTGATCAAGGGGTTAAATGTAGGCCTAGGGGAGGGTTTCTAACTGTATGGGGGTTGGGCTTGTAAAATGATCACAGAGACCTGTGATCCTACATAGAAGGATCACAGGCGCTCTGATCATTCCAAAGAGAAGAACGGTCAGCTGTGTTTACAACAGCTCACTGCCCTTCTCTCTCAGCGGGGAACAATCGGAGCCGCCCGCCCCATGCGTTGGAGTCCCCGCTGTCGGTGCGTGACCGACGTACAGCTACGTTGGTTCGCGCAGGTCCTTAAGTTGTTAAATATCCTTTCGCCTGCCAGCTGGGACTTCAACGGTCTCTGCACCAATGTGTCTGCCAAACTGCAGCTAAACCACAAGAACCAGCTGAATCAGTGAATGGGAGAAATTTCCTGTCTAAAATAAACTTCTCTTGCCACATAGCTTTACGATTAAAATAGGTAATAAATTGCAACCATACTAATAAATCCTCCCTTATATCATGGGTAACTCTGACATGAGAAAGGGGGGATTTCAGCCCAGAAATTGCTAAATATAGCCTCCTAGATAAAAAAAAACTTGCCAATCTGCATACTTTTTTGGGGGGGAATGATCAGCAACATTGATCTAATCCTTTTTAATCTTCTCTTCAGGCAACCTAAACTCCATCTGAATTGTATTAATGGTGATGCCTAAAAATTCCAGACAAGCTGAGGGCCAAGTTGTTTTTTCAATGGCCAAAGAAATTCCAAACTGGTAACAAACTAAAAATAAAAAAAAGGTTTTTAATAGGGAAAAACAATCAAAAGAATCAGCTTAACAAAAACCAGCATAAAATCAGCATAAACAAAAAATCATCCAGATTGTGAATGATAAAACTGGAACCGGATTCTACAACAATAACCCATTCCAAGAAAGAAGAAAATTACTCAAAAATAAAAAAACAAAAGACATTAAACACCACATCGGCAGGCGTTTATCAAAATAAAAATGTCCCCTATAGAAAAAACCTAATGAATTAAAACACATCAGATGAATTTGCAGAAGACAAAAGGCTAATTTAATATCTGCTTTTGCCATTAGAGCTCCTCTACCTACCTGCCTCAGTTGGACAAGTGTGTCCTCAAAAGAGGCGTAAGTAACCTATGCCAAATTACTGAATCTTCAATTTGTTCATTAAGGGATTCTCCTTTTGGAAAGAACAGATGGTGGATTAGTCTATAAGAAATTTGTTCTTTCTTTAGGACGATGCCCAGGGGGGAAATCCTATTGTAATAAAATGGCGGCGAAGTAAAAGTACCCGCAAACCTTCCTTTAACAATTAGTTTTTACTAGAACAACATCTGAAAAATTCTCCAGCGATTTAAGGTTGTTCACAATTTTACATCCCTTACCAGAGAATATAGGTAACAAAAAACACTCCCTAAAAGCATCAATTAGTAGCTGAGCCCTCACCTTGTCTGGAAAAACCCATAACCACGGCAGCATATCTCACCATCTCACTGGGGTTTATGCTTTTTGAAACGTTTCCTTGCTGTTGATTAGCTGTGGACATTTTCTTGAAGCACTTTGATATTGGATGAGCTCCTGCACATTCATACCTATACTCGCAGGGGTTTGGCCATTTACACTGGCCATCATTAAAGTTGAAACAAACTCCTTTTATGTAAACTGAATTGGTTGAGGGCTGAGGACTGGGATTTTGCTTGGAGTAAATGGACCTTTGAGGGAGAAAAAGGTTTAGCCAGAGGCCAACATCCTTTAATCCCTATTTCAAAGTAGAATGTACAGACAATTTTTGATGAAAGCTTAGTCGTAATTAAACCAAGCAATACCACCGAAATTCTTATATGTCTCGAGAATGATGTCTAAGTCCCAGTTCACATATATGTGATGCGGGAACCAGCGTGAATCCAGTGCGGGTTCCCGCATCGCATGTCACCTGCCGGCGGTTCACAATGACATCTGCAAACCGCTGGCGGTATCAATGCAAAGGTAATGACACCCCCAGAGTGGTTTGCAGATCGCAGTGCGAACTGCCAAATGGTGCAGGAATTGGATAGAATGAGTGTGAACACCCATGCAATACAATTCCAGTGAGGACCAAAAAAGGGTCCGGCACCATTTTGGTGCAAATGTGATGCAAATTCAGCCATTCAATCTGTATGGCTGAATTTGCTTCGCACAGACATCACATGTGATCTGCACAGCACTTTTGTTCTGGCAATTTCTCACATAATACGCCAGAGAAAATACAAAAGGCCTGTAGCCCATTGCTAAATGACCTAGACACAGGTCTTCTATCATCGTCTGCCTTATCCTTTTTTTTCTGATTTATAAATTAATTCTTTGGCTGACGGGAGTAAGGATAGAATATCCGCAATCTCAACATGCCAAATTTTTTCTTTAACCGATAAGCATAAATTATATCCCAACGGTGAGAGTACACAAGGTAATGATTCTTTTAGACAAGTCTCAGAAATATTCTGATACTTGGCTAACTGAAAACTTGAAGAAACAGACAAAGCAGGTTCCAAATTAATTTGAGAAAACTGAGTGCCATAAGCAGAAACGCCACTAGATGGTGCCTAAACCTCAGTAGCTGAAACATCCATGGGCAGACTAACAAGAGCTGGGATAGCCTGAGCTTGGCTGTTAACAGATTTTAAATCCCAAATCCCTAGCCAATTCAGCTAACAGATCTGCTACAATGCTTTGCGAAAGTATTCGGCCCCCTTGAACTTTTCGACCTTTTGCCACATTTCAGGCTTCAAACAAAGATTTTCAAACAAAGATTTTCTTCCAGAATGGTCCTGTATTTGGCTCCATCCATCTTCCCATCAATTTTAACCATCTTCCCTGTCCCTGCTGAAGAAAAGCAGGCCCAAACCATGATGCTGCCACCACCATGTTTGACAGTGGGGATGGTGTGTTCAGGGTGATGAGCTGTGTTGCTTTTACGCCAAACATAACGTTTTGCATTGTTGCCAAAAAGTTTGATTTTGGTTTCATCTGACCAGAGCACCTTCTTCCACATGTTTGGTGTGTATCCCAGGTGGCTTGTGGCAAACTTTAAACAACACTTTTTATGGATATCTTTAAGAAGTGGCTTTAAGAAAAGCAACACAGCTCATCACCCTGAACACACCATCCCCACTCTCAAACATGGTGCTGGCAGCATAATGGTTTGGGCCCGCTTTTCTTCAGCAGGGACAGGGAAGATGGTTAAAATTGATGGGAGGATGGATGGAGCCAAATACAGGACCATTCTGGAAGAAAACCTGATGGAGTCTGCAAAAGACCTGAGACTGGGACGGAGATTTGTCTTCCAACAAGAAAATGATCCAAAACAAAGTCTACAATGGAATGGTTCACAAATAAACATATCCAGGTGTTAGAATGGCCAAGTCAAAGTCCAGACTTGAATCCAGTTGAGAATCTGTGGAAAGAACTGAAAACTGCTGTTCACAAACGCTCTCCATCCAACCTCACTGAGCTCGAGCTGTTTTGCAAGGAGGAATGGGCAAAAATGTCTCGATGTGCAAAACTGATAGAGACATACTCCAAGCGACTTAGAGCTGTAATCACAGCAAAAGGTGGCGCTACAAAGTATTAACTTAAGGGGGCTGAATAATTTTGCACGCCCAATTTTTCAGTTTTTTATTTGTTAAAAAAGTCTGAAATATCCAATAAATTTCTTTCCACTTCATGATTGTGTCCCACTTGTTGTTGATTCTTCACAAAAAATTACAGTTTTATATATTTATGTTTGAAGCCTGAAATGTGGCAAAAGGTCGAAAAGTTCAAGGGGGCCAAATACTTTCGCAAGGCACTGTAGTTTATGAGGTTTAATAAAGACATCAGTCCATCCATTCAAACCTATGATTGTGTATGTTTAATTTCTGATGTAAAAACGTTCAGTGGGCACAAGCCCTTAATGATGTTTAAAAGCATAGTTTTACCCACCCATCCACCCATGCTAAATGTAAAAGTCAGCATATACCAAAGCTGTGGCTGGTCAATTACAATATTATGACATTAGGAGGTGAAAAATAAATGTATGTAGATGTCATACCCCAAAATGCTTAAGATTCCCTTCATGTTGTTCTTATCTTAAAGTTGCATAAGCATTTTACTGACAAATGTGTGTGTAATAATGTGATGTGCTCAAGCACTAATTGAATTTTCATTTTTTCCCCACAGTTTCCGTCCAACGCAGAGCAGTGGCAGGAAATTGCTGGTCAGTTCCAGGAGCAGTGGAATTTTCCCAATTGTGGGGGTGCTATTGATGGGAAGCATGTCCGCATTGTTCTACCGAATTCAGGGTCATATTTCTACAATTACAAAGGCTTTTTTAGCATTGTCATGCTAGAAATTGTCAATGCTAATTATGAGTTTTTGTTTTTGGACATTGGGAAGAATGGCCGCAATTCTGATGGGGGAGTGATTGACCGGACAGTTTTTTCGGCAGCTTCAAAATGGCACTCTCAACTTGCCATCCAGGGAGCAAACAATTGAGGGGCTCAGTTTTGTTTTTTGGCTGATGATGCGTTTGAGCTTGGGGAGCATCTTATGAAGCCCTTCCCTCAGAGGAACCTCACCCCCGAGCAAAGGATCTTCAACTACCGCATATGCCGTGCTGGAAGAGTGGTGGAGAATGCCTTCGGGATAATGTCCAATAGGTTTCGTATTTTCCTGACTTTCATCCATCTGGCACTATACAAAATAGATAATGTGGTCCTGTGTTGCTGCATTTTGCATAACTATTTGCGCAGGCATGCAGAGACATATGTGAGTTTGCAGCCAGTGGAGAGTGACCCTGCCATGCCAGGGCCGAGTGGAGAGGCTGAACCACGTGTGCCAGTGGATCCCATGACATCAATGGAAGTAGCCCATTCTGGCTTGCCATCCAGAAGTGCCCGTGATATCAGGCAACAATATGTGGAATATTTTGTGGGGAGAGGGGCCGTATCTTGGCAGCAATTCCTGCCCGATACAGTATAATTTGGATCTATATAATCTTCTTTGTGCAATAAAAAAATATTGCAATTATTCTGGAGTGTGTATTTTAATATTTTGGGTACATATCCAAATCAACATGTTTTTTGTTCATATGTTTATCTACTGTTGTCTCTCCCCAACTGTTCAAATGCGATTTTGGACATGTGTGTTTTGTTTACCAGTGGCCAAAATACCAGGGCCTTCAGCACCCCTGTTAATTTCTAAAAGCACTCTCACATTGTAAAGTAGGTCACACCCAAGGTCCACCCAATGTCACCTTACATTGGTGGTCATTGGCCAGAAGATCCCCATACTATTTATTTTTATTAATACATTAGTGTAATAAAAACTTACCTCCACCTGTTATGTTGTGTTAATTTATGACATCCTTCTCAATGCCCACCAATGTAAGGAGATGTCAGTGTTATGTGAAACTTGCTCAGTGTAGAGATATAAGTGTTATATATAGGTAATGTAAAGTGAAATGGACAAACGAAGCTGCGATACACTATATATTACACTGATCTCCCTACACTGAGTGCTAGTACCCATCTCAATGCCATATAGAATCCTAGCAGTGCTAGTCCTTTAAATAGAACCTGTATATGTGTAGACTGATTGCCACTCCGTCCACAGATATCATTGTGCACTCAGTGTACTAGTGAATATCACTTGTTAGATGGCCACTGGTCCAGAAGGAACAATCATTCTGGCAGGCTGATAATTATACACACAAACTAAAATTATTTAATTAACATTCAAATATGTGAACAGGACAGCCATCATACATTTTGTGCCACCTTATCCAGCCTTAGACCTGCCCCCCGCCCCCCCACGGAAAGTCAAATAAATATTCTAACACACATTGTTGAGTGTAAACATTTTTTAATAAAACACATTCACAGGGTTCGGGTTAGAGTTAGGGTGTTGTAAAGTGCTTCATATGCATAGGAGGCCTGTATAAAACATTAAAATTTTTTTAGAAACTTTGGGACACCTTTTGCAGATGATGAGGTATTGGCCAAAAAATAGGCCATCACATTTTGAAATAACATCAGGAAAACAAAAATATCCAAATTAAAACCAAAAAACAATAAAAATAAATATTAAAATTTAGTTAGCAGGTCAACAAAGTCGCGCATTTTTGTTTGTAATGCTGTAGCAGCCTCCTTAATTTTTTCCAGTTCAGAGCAACATTGCAAAGCCTCAACTGTCATCCTGGCTATTGTGCAACTAGGAATAACATGACCTGTTAATAAAAAATAATATATTAAGTACATGCCAAGCAACTAGATGAGGTCATAATATCTAAACATTTGGGGTCAAGTTCATCATAAACTAATTAAGAGTTAGTACCTACCCTGTGCATTGTTGTGTGTAACCAGTTTGCCCTTATGACACCTATACTACTATGAAAGTACACAGTGCAAACATGTTCTCTTTACACTGGTGTCTGTGGCTCATAAACGATTCCACCTGTTGACACAAACAGCTCACTACCTACACCTCTTCCTCCCACATGGTAATGCACTTTATAATATGTACATTAGCACTGTATGGTTTCACACCTTGCTAATGTAGCAAACAGTGATGTTGTGTGAAAAAAGTGCGCAGGAACAATAAGAAAAGCTGCAACCTTGGAAAATATATGTTATGTAGAAAATGTGAATCAGGTGCGCTAAACTTATAAATAATGTGTCAAATATATAATCATATAGTGACAAATCAACAAAAATGGTGAAAATTTTTGTTGATTTGTCACTATATGATTATGTATTTGACACATTATTTATAAGTTTTGCGCACCTGATTCACATAATGTAGCAAACAGGTAGTTCCTTTGAAGCATTACATCAAATACACCAAACGAGAAATACACTAGAAACAACATTAGAATAATACTTACTTGGGCACAAAACTGGCTCCCCAACACTTGGTTCTTTTTCCAGATTTTTCGGAGACGCACTCGGAATGATGGCAGGGGATCTTGGATCAAATATTTCAACATCTGATCCGGCTGGAGGTGACAGATCCCATGGCTCAAATGAGGGAACCTCTGGAATGTCCATTTTGTTTGAAATACAACAATACAAGGTTAAACAATCATCCCAAAATCACATATTTTTCGTCTCCCATTTATAAACATTATGTGCCTACCAACCTTGATGTTGCTGTGGTGGTATGCTTATTTGCTGCACACTTGACTCCACCATGCTGCACTCTGGACTACTTTCCATTTCCTCCCTAGTGGTCACAGTGGGTTTTCTTGGTTCTTTTTCTACAGAATAAAAATTTTGCATGTCAGAAAATTCACAGGAGGGAAATTTGCTATGGCATGGTGCACTGCTTGACAGCTATTTTCACATAAAAGATTCAGACATGTACATGGTTACCTCCTAAAAAGTAGGGACATTAATGATTGACTCGGCATAGGAAACAATTACCTTTTTGGGAATGTGTCACAGCATCAGGGCCCATTTCTTCTGTTTCTTCATACAATGTAGGGATGTAACGATATTGAAGATATCGCGATATCGTATCGTCGTGGTCGTCTCGATATCGTCGTGGTCGTGTCTCGATATCGTCGTGGTTGGGTTATAATATTAAAAGGACAGGTGTCCGTCAAAAAGCAAGAGGAATAAACACAGTCCCGCGGAACAAATCATTGTTAACTACATAGACCAGAGTTTAAGGATTTTTTTTACGTTTTTTTTTTTTTTTCTTGCAATGTAGATATTTTGATCTTTCTGATGAAAAACGTGAACATAAGCTAAATGATAAGTCAGTGTTTTTTTTAAAGGCTTTTTGACTGACTATTTTATTTAAGTTTAAGTTATGTTCCTAAATACCAGTTTTAAAAGGCTGCCTTTATTTGCCTTGTACATTTAAACCTGACTTAACTTGATCTTTGTTTGCACTTAAAGGGAATTGCCTATTGTTTGTTTACAATTGTTCTAGCTGCTTCTTAACTTTAACATTGCACAGAAGAATCAGTTATGGAACCAAATATTACTATACAGAATTTTGATGTTCCCGACTACAACTTGCACTTTAAAAGCACTATGTGATCAGTGTTTTATGTTGTCATGGATCCATAAATACAACAATAAATTGCCTGTTGACTGGCAAAAGCAGAATAAATGTCGGTATTTTTTCGCTATTATCATCACAAACACTATCATGAGCTATTTAACAATACCGTGAGCTTTTCCACAATATCGCAATAAATATCGTACCGTGAGGTCAATATCGAAATTGTATCGTACCGTGAGATTTTGATATCGTTACATCCCTAATACAATGTGGATGGAGCAGCCACTGTAGATTCCTTTCTCCTCATCTTTTGTCTTTCTTTTAATTTCATTTTTCGTTTTTGCCCTATTTAACCACTTAAGCCCCAGCCCTATTTCGGACACTTTTTGTTTACAAGTTAAAACCAGTATTTTTTCCAGTATTTTTTCCTAGATAACTACTTAGAACCCCAAAACATTATATATATATTTTTAGCAAAGACTCTGGAGAATAAAATGTCTGTCATTGCAATATTTTTTGTCACGTGGTATTTGCGCAGCGGTCTTTAAAACGCCATTTTTTTGGAAAAATTTTGAAAAATCACATTTCACTGCATTTAAAAAATACTAAACAGTAAAGTTAGCCCATTTTTTTTTGTATATTGTGAAAGATGATGTCACAACGAGTAAATAGATACCCAATATGTAACGGTTTAAAATTGCGACCCCCCGTGGGATGGCGACAAACTGCGGTCAATAGAGATCTCAATAGGCGACGCTTTAAATTTATTTAACGGTTACTATTTTAGAGTTAGAGTGTAGCTCTTTCTTTTACATTATTGCCCACCCTCTGGCAATTGCGGCGATACCTCACATGTGTGGTTTGAACATCAATTTCATTCACGGCTCGACTTCCGTATACGGTTTTTTTTGTGCGCGAGCTAACGGTGACGGGGGCGGCTAAAATTTTTTATTTATTTTTTTCCTATTTATTTATTTTTTTTTAACTTTATTACAGGTTTTTTAAAGAAAAAAATCTGATCACTTTTATTGCTGTCACAAGCAATGTAAACATCCCTTGTGACACCAATATGTAGTGACAGGTACTCTTTATGGAGGGATCGAGGGTCTAAAAGACCCTAAACCCCTCCACTACACTTCCATGTATGTAAAACGCCGAAAACAGGGTTTTTGCATACAGCCGTTTTTTAAATTTGCCGCTTTTTGCAGCACAGTAACCTGGAAGTGACGTCATGGACGCCGCCTCCGTGTTACGTCATCGGAGACCCGATCAAAGCCGTTTCCGGCATTGATCGGGACTCCATCCAGCTGGCGGACGTGCCAGATGGGTGCTCGGGGCTCCCGGTGGAACGGGAGCCCCCCGATCAAAGTCACGTAAGGCAGCGGGAGGGGGGGGATGTCCCCTCCCGCTCACCCGGGTAACGATCGAGCGGCTCCCGAGCCGCATCGGTTGTTACAGACGGACAGCCGACCGTTGGCTGTAAACCACGGTACCGGGATGATGCCTCTAGCTAGAGGCATCATCCCGGTACACCCCCGCAAAGTCTGCCGATGTAAATATACGTCGATATGCGGTAAGTGGATAAAGGTGAAAAAAAGAATTTGGAACAAATATGAGTTTGTAAAGAAAATTCTTTGCAATAAAGAAAATTCTTTGCAATAAAATGCATATATAGTTTACTGTGGATTCCTGTATTTTAATGTAATATACAAATAAATCATCAATATATCAATAAAATCAATACATGACCAAAAAAAATATAAAAAGTCAAGTTTTCATATACATTAGTATCCATACATTTCTATACAACATACACCAAATATACCCAATACATATTGCTTGAAAAACAACTTTTGCTTACTTTTTTAAAGGATATGATGGATGTGATCTAGCTGTTCTTGCTCCCGATGTTTCAGATCTGACCATTTTTTTCTTATTTGGTCCTTTGATCGATCCACCCCCATAAATCTTCTTTAAAGATGATATCACCTTATCCAGAATTCTGTCTTTTCTGGAGTTGGGCCTTTCATAATTCTCCAGCTTGCCATCATAATAGTTTTTTTCTAGTATGGTCACCATCTCACCCTTGCTCATAGGTGTGGCTTTTGTTTTTTTCTGAGCCCAACCACTGCGGCCTTCACTGGAACTCTGCGATTCCGCCATCTCCTCCACTAATCTTCCGCCGACTCACGTGTGTGTGTGTGTGTCGCATGCAGCTTAATATTCAGCACGTACACGCCCCCTGCGTCAGCGCGCCACTGGAGGCGGAGTTGATTCATGCGCTGTATTTAAAGGACGCCAGATCGTTAGCTTGCTGATTCGCCATCGGACTGATCTTTTCCAGGAGCATGATCGATCGGCGAACCACGATTGTTCCGAACAAACAAAGGTACGACTTTTGATTCAAAAGCGGGTGTTTTGGGCCCTATACAGCTTATATTGGGCCTATCTTTATTATGTGACAAAATACATGATCTTTGACTATGCTTTGTGTTGTGTTGTGTCTTGCAGGCATATACATAATGGTAGACAAATTTACCTCTCCGGACTTTTTGCCTCAATTCATTGATGAATACCGCAAATTGCCTTGTTTGTGGAAGGTAAAGAGTCGTGAATATTCAAACAAGCAATTAAAAAGTGAGGCCTACCAAAAATTGGCCGATTTATGCAAACCTATTTGCCATAATGCTGACATCAGTTATGTCAAGGGAAAAATCTGAAACCTCCGCAGCACATACAAAAGGGAGCTCAACAAGATAAAAAAGTCGCAGAAGTCAGGAGCTGGGACCGACGAAATATATATACCAAGGCTCTGGTATTTCGAGAGCCTGCGGTTCCTGACGGAACAATCCGAATCCAGGCCATCCCTGTCGACGCTCCCTTCCACTTCGGCAGAGGGCTCATGTGGTGCAAGCCAGGAGGAAGAATTCCTGGAGCCAAGCTTGACACAGGTATAGCATTTAACAATATATTGTCTGCAATAAAGATAATGATGCAATAAATATATTATCAAGCCAATAATTCACCCTCAATGTAAAGTCTGCTATTTGGTTAAAATAATCAAACAAACATGACTTTTTATATACACTATAACATTATAATAATTTGTTAATTTCATCAACAGGAAAGTGTCAATGTGGAGGAGGCTAGTGGAAGCCAGGAGTGTGTGGAGCAGTCGGTAACCACCCAAAAAAACGGAGAATGAAAACCAAAAATTTGGAGGACGCCACTACTTCATTCCTCAGCCAGGCCTGTATAGCCCTACAGAGAAAGCCAGATGAGGCTGACTCATTTGGCTCTCTCACAGCCAACAAATTGCGCAAAATGACTGAGCAGCAGCGGCAAAGGGCAGAGCTCCTCGTCCTCCAGGTGCTCAATAGAGGGGTCTGTGAAGAAATTCATGCGCACACCCACCTCTCCGATTATCAACCACCCCCTCCACCACAGCAACCACAGCCACCACCTCCACCACAGCCACAACAGCCACATGGCAGTCAGTGGCAATATGCCCCTGATCCCCACCTATCCCAATGGTCACACGACTACAGTTATTCCCAATTATAAATGAAAAGAATTTATAATTATTTTTATATTATTTTTTTTCTGTTACCCCTTTTTCTTTATTTATACGTTATATGAGGAGGGAATGCCCTTTTTTTATGTTATATTTTGAATACGGAGAGTATCTCTATATTTATGTTGGAATTTCTTTATTTCTAAAATAATAACTCCTCCACCCTATATAACCCCTTCCCACCATATGCCCCACTATATGGCCATCCAGATCTGTTTCACTACTTGCCTATCTTTATTTTTTACTATTGAGCATATTGGGAGTAAGCAGCAATATATGTTTTATACATTAATGAAAAAATTAATAAAGGGAGACATCAATAGTTAGATATTTTCCAGTCATAAACCAAAGAGAATGGTGAAGAGTTTTAACAATTATTTATAAAAGTAAAAAAATGCAACATATAGAATAGCCAAATCATTATCATCATAACAGAACACATGCCTCTTTAATTGTAAAGTATAGAATTATGAGCAGCAGCTTCCTTCTTCTCACATTAACCAAGATAAGCATGTGCACTGCATTTAATATATTTTTTTGACTGCCGCGAGACGAAAGTTCTTTCTTGATACAATGGCTTGTTTTCTTGAGAAAATTCTTCCGGGTCGTTATTTGCGATCATGCGTGTTCCGATTTGTAGATTTTTGTCTGACGAAATCTGTACTGACTAAAGGAAAATCGGACGTTGGGTTGAAGGTCGACAAAAATTTTATAGCCTGCACACCAGAATTTTTTCGGCCGGAAAGCCGGAGTCGGTTGTCGGAAGCATCATACTAACAAGCCGAAAATCGGCGAATCGGTCGTCGGACGAAAATTCCCGGCCGAATTTCGACGCGTGTGTACGAGGCTTTACACTCCTATCAAGTCTGTGTTTTTCATTAGCTGCTGTTATTTGTTTAACTTTTTGATGTTTGGAGCACCAGAGACTTTATTTTGCACTATTTTGATGCACATGTCAATAGCACTTTTGTGGTTTACTATATTATTGTGATTTATTTATCTGTTGAGCACTACATTTTTTCCATTTTCAAGATATTATAAATAGAAGAGTGATAGTAACAGTTGTTGCCTAAAGCATGGAGCCCCTATTCCAAATCAAAATCAAATGTTATTTAACTGCAGAAAGGTTAAACAGCTCTGGAATAGAACTCAGGGTTGTGTAAGTTGCCTGATGTATAAATTCAACATTTTAAATTGTTATATTCCTACGGAATTCCCAGGAAAGGAACAACAATTAAATAATTTTGAGAATACCGACAACCTTAAAAGAATTTATAACATATCAGTTGCTGAAAAAAACAAAATTTATTAATCCAGCAATAGCAGCGCTTAGCGTTAAAATGTTAGAGAATGTCCCCACAGTCCAAAACTTTCCACCAAGTGATTAGCGATATTATAGCCACTGTATTGTCTGGAGATAGTCGGGGTGATTACATCTAATGTCCCAGTCACCACACCTCGTGAAAACCTCCCCTTCAAATAACAAACTCACCAGATTTAATAGATTAAATGTCTTGTAATGACACTTAGATGATAACCCGATGTTCCATCCACAGTCAGTGAATTGAAGCTCATAAATAAAAAATAATAGGGCACATAGCGTAAAACTGTAAAGGTATTTAAATACCCAAAAATAACACCCTTTAAAATTACACTCACATTCAGTAAATTATTCAAAACATTGAACATTGCTTGAGTGATCAACCCATTCGGTATCTCTCACCGTTCCCTGCACAAGCTCAAGGTGGGTGATCCCCGGGTAGATCCGATAGTTGCTGTCACTCAGAGGTCACGTGGTCACACCCCAAACGCGTTTCATCATCACTTCTTCGTCAGCCGGCATGGCCATTCAACCAGACCTCTCCTATATATAATCTAGTCGGCTGAAGTGTTAACCACTTCTGACTGCCGATATAAAAATTGTGCTTTAGTCAACACCACCAGAGGACAATATCCACACTTAGTAGGCTTAACACTGCAAGAAGCAAAACACAGAAGAACAAAACACAGTCCGGGCAGCCGATTCACCCCACTACATTGTGAGCAACGCTTGGCCATCCAGATCTGTTTCAATCACTTAATGGCCTACGCTACTGGACTGACCCATAGGACACCCAGAGGACGGGACACCCCATAGTCTAAGTGTCCATAGGCTGCCCACAATAATATTTCACCATATAGCCAACATTAGTATGTCCTACATAGTACAGGGATACATGTTACATCTACATATAATTGGGATAAAAAAACTTTAAAATACAAGTTCAATACATAAAGTGTCAGTCATAAACACAAGTTCAAAAAATTAAATCTATTGTGTTTCAGATTTTGATAATTCCCTTACCAAATTCGAGCCTCTCCAGTTAGGATACAATTTATGGATCCCCCAGAACTTCAGTCCTGAGGGATCCCTGTTGTGTTTGCGTCTAAAGTGTAAAGACACACGATAGGATCTACCCGGGAATCACCCGAATCTAGCTTGTGCAGGGAAAGAGGAGAGATACCGAATGTGCTGATCACTCAAGCGATGTTCAATGTTTTAATTAATTTACTGAATGTGAGTGTAATTTTAAAGGGTGTTATTTTTGGGCAATAAAATACCCTTACAGTATTATGCTATGTGCCCTAATATTTTTCATTTATGAGCTTCAATTCACGGACTGTGAATGGAACATCGGGTTATCATCCAAGTTTCATTACAAGGCGTTTAACCTATTAAATCTATTAAGTTTGTTATCTGAAGGGGAAGTTTTCACGAGGTGTGGTGACTGGGACATTAGATGTGATCACCCCGACTACCTCCAGACAACACAGTGGCTATACTATCGCTAATCACTTGGTGGAAAGTTTGACATTCTCTAACTTTTTAACGCTAAGCGCTGCTATTGCTGGATTAATCAATTTTGTTTTTTTCAGCATCTGATATGTTATCTTTGCACTTTTATAGTAGTGGCTATTTCACTGTTTAGACAATAAATAAGTAGGACAATAAATCAGTAGTAGTAGTGCAGTACAATCATTGTGCGCTGTGTTGTTCCGCCGCTGTGACTCCTCTGCCTACAAACTGTTTCATTTCCTGGATCCGTGTGATGTAGGGGAGATCATGCTTAGATAATTGGACTGTCTGGAGGAGGGCGGCTCTATTGCTGGCCTCTGTCTGTCAGTGCGCCGTCCCGCTCCCTGGTTGGTCTGCTCGGGAAGTGGGCGGTGGCAAGGTGATTGGTCGGCTGTGCTGAAGATGGCTCTAAGGCTAATATATACCAGATACATAGCGTGTCGGCTCCACCCCGCTGAGGAAGTTGATTGGTCGACGTAACGCGTACGAGGGAGGAGCCTGTTCACACACGCTGGGAAACTTCCTGCCTGTCATGCCCGCACTGGCTTAGTGCTGTGAGATGTGAGTTCATTACTATTACTGTTATTTAACATTTTGGAAATGGAGAGCACTAGGATTTTGTGTTTAATCTTATACATGGCACCCCTTATCTGAGAGAGCAGAAGGAAGGAGGTGACGTTTCCACTACCCCAATTCCTATATTGAATTTAAAGCAGGTCTGGCTGTCCATATTCCAAAACAATATGGTGATGCCACCTTTCTCCTGCACTAAGAATCCAAGCTCCCTGACCACACTTCCCACGGGACTCACATATGGTGTCTCGGATGGCTAGAGTCTTGCTGCCCAAAAGGACTGGGTAGTCCAACAGTACTACAAACACAAGAAAACAAAGAAGGGCGCACCGACCTAGCGCATTATCCTCAATAGTATGGCTTTATTAATAAATCATAAAAATGGCTACTCACAAACAGAAGTTAAAAATTATCATATCAGACTCAATCGCTTGAGTGTCAGGAATAGTCTATGTCCATAGTCCTGTTGAGATGACGGCTGACGCGTTTCGAGGCTTAGCCTCTTCCTCAGAGTCACTGTGTCATGACCTACTCACAAGTTTAAATAGCAGTACATTGTTCAAACCTCCTCCCTAAGGTCTTGGGAGCCCCTCCCTCTAGGGGTGTGGCAGTAATACTACACCTCTCCCTCTTGTGACACTGCCATTTAACCCCTAGCAGGGTGGATTCATGGTACCCATGTGATAATCGTACTATATTTTCATAATCAAACCAATAACACATGTATACAATATTACAAGTACATAGAAGGGAGTTGACAGAAACACTGTCAGTTGCCAATCCCCATTCACATCTCTGAATACCAGGAACTCACATCCCCACATGTATTTTTTTTTTTGAGGGGTGTTTTGGAGCACTTGTTAAGCATAGAGCAGCCCATCCACTTTAACTGGCATTAAGCAGCTTGTTTCTTTTTCTTTTTTTGGATCATCCACTTTAATGGGCTTCCCTACAAGCAACAATTGCCCCAAAGAAGCTCGATATTTTTTTTTTTTTTTTTTTAGAGTGGAGTTTGGTGTGTTTTTTTTAACCATGATTTTTGCTGCAGCGCACTTTGGAAATGCAAGACAAAGCGTGCATCTTCTATGCAGTTTGCCATACGTTTGGAAACACAGATGTGAATGGAGCCTCGTTGTTTTTGAGTAAACAAACCAATTTCACTTTCAGGCCCCATTCACACCTAGCATAATGGGAGTGCACAATTTTTGGCTTGTTTTTCCTGGGACATTTTGGTGTGTTGTGGGTTGCACGTTTTTTACTGCGCATTATGCAATGTTTGCCATTTTTTTTCACATGGCAAAATGGGTTTGCTTCTGCATTTAATGTGCCGTTAACAATGAATGGCAGTTAAAGCATAACTAGTTAATTTTAGGTATATAAGGATGGAAATACACTATACAATCTGATTGTACAATCTCCTTTAGATTTATCAAAACTATATATTAGGAGGACACACCATCTATTCAATCCATCTGTATTTAATCAGGCAGGTCCTTAAACTATAGTTGATGGTAGATCCATAGGAGATTTTACAATCAGATTGTATAGTGAGCTTTACAGAACCCAGGACATACTTCTCCTGTTTTCAATACTACAGCTCTACATCATAGGATGTTATGTGGATACTCAGCACACTCTGCCAAATAAACAATCTATTCAAGTTAAGGTAGAAAACAAAATGCCTGTGCAGGGGCGGACTGAGAACCCTCAGGCAAAATAAATCAAGGGCCCCCTTCCAGGCCCCACCCATGTTCTGCCTCCAGCCACACCCTTGCCATGCCTCCATCCACACCCTGCCTCCAGCCAAACCCACAATAAAAAAACACAACATAGCTCTCTGATACCTAGGCCATGTTGGCTCCTCTTACCTTAATTACAGTTGCTGGCTGGCAGGCTGTGGTCTTGCTGGCTATGACTGGCAGGCTGTGGTCTTGCTGGCTATGGCTGGCAGGCTGTGGTCTTGCTGGCTATGGCTGGCAGGCTGTGGTCTTGCTGGCTACCGCTGGCAGGCTGTGGTCTTGCTGGCTACCGCTGGCAGGCTGTGGTCTTGCTGGCTACCGCTGGCAGGCTGTGGTCTTGCTGGCTGGCTACCACTGGCAGGCTGTGGTCTTGCAGGCTGGCTGGCTGTGGCTTGCTGTGGCTTACTGGATGTGGGCCTGTGGCTTGCTGGCTGTGGGCCTGTGGCTGGCACTGGCAGGCTTGCTGGCTGGCTGTGGCTTGCTAAAGAAACAAATACAGAGGCGCCTCTAAATGCAGACTGTAAAATATATTTTAATAGTAAATGACAAGCTAATAGAAAACTCACATTTCCCATGTGTGTAAAAAGCCTATAAAATTGGGTGTAAATGGTCCCTCTATTTCATCCTGGACGATGGGACTTGAAAGCCTCCAGTTGGTATAGCAAGCGGTCTCCCCTCTGTCCCCTCTGTTGGTATCTTGCCGGAGTCCTAGGAGGAAAGGTGGAGACTAATGTAAGTGAGGGCTGGAATGCAGCATGGAGCGCAAATCCTGAGCCAGTGACATTATCAACTTGCAATGCGTTTCAGAGCATGCGGCATAATGGCAATAGGTCAATAACACGCTCCTTTGTCAAGCTCTTGGGCTGTTGCCGTTATGGCGCATGCTCCGAAACGCATCGCAAGTTGATGACGTCACTGGTGCAGGACTTGCGGTCAATGCTGCGTTCCAGCCCTCACTTCTGTTAGTCTCCACCTTTCCTCCTCGGATGCCAGCAGGATACCAACAGAGGTGACAGAGGGGAGACCGCTTGCTATACCAGCTGGAGGCTTTCAAGTCCCATTGTCCAGGATGTCATAGAGGGACCATTTACCCCCAATTTTAAAGGATTTTTACACACACATGGGAAATGTGAGTTTTCTATTAGCTTGTCATTTTCTATTAAAATATATTTTACAGTCTGCATTTAGAGGCGCCTCTGTATTTGTTTCTTTTTCATATTTGGGAAAATTGCTTCTGTCATTCCCCCTTTGCTGATGGCTGCCTAAGAACTTGTGGACTTATTCATTAATGGTGGCCCAAAATTTCTGGACACTGTAAGTTTACTAAGGACTTCTTTACTATTCATTGCCCATGAACCAGCGCCAATCTATTACCAGGCTGTGGCTTGCTGGCTGTGGGCCTGTGGCTGGCACTGGCAGGCTTGCTGGCTGGCAGGCTGTGGCATGCTGGCTGTGGGCCTGTGGCCTGGCACTGGCAGGCTTGCTGACTGGCAGGCTGTTGCTTGCTGGCTGGCTGACAGGCTGTGGCTTGCTGGCTGTGGGTCTGTAGCTGGCACTGGCAGGCTTGCTGGCAGGCTGTGGCTTGCTGGTTGTGGGCCTGTGGCTGGCACCGGCAGGCTTTCTGGCTGGCTGGCTGGATGGCAGGCTGTGGCCTGCTGGCTGTGAGTCTGTGGCTGGCACTGGCAGGCTGGCTGTGGCTTGCAGACTGTGGCTTACTTGCTGTGGGCCTGTGGCTGGCACTGGCAGGCTGTGGCTGGCAGGCTGTGGCTTGGTGGCTTGCTGGCTGTCTGGTGGCTGGCTGGCTGGCTGGTGGCTTGCTGGCTGGCTGTCAGCCTGTGACTTGCTGGCTGTGGGCCTGTGGCTTGCTGGCTGTGGGCCTGTGGCTTCCTCACTGTGGGCCTGTGACTTGCACTGGCAGGCTTGCTGGCATGCTGTGGCTTGCTAGCTGGCTGGCAGGCTGTGGCTTGCTAGCTGGCTGACAGGCAGTGGTTTGCTGGCTGTGGGCCTGTGGCTGGCTGGCAGGCTGTGGCTTTCCGGCTGTGAGCCTGTGGCTTGCCGGCTGTGGGCCTGTGGCTAGCACTGGCAGGCTTGCTGGCTGGCTGGCAGGCTGTGGCTTGCTGGCTGACTGTGGGCCTGTGGCTTGCTCGCTGTGGGCCTGTGGCTGGCACTGGCAGGCTTTCTGGCTGGCTGACAGGCTGTGGCTGGCAGGCTGTGGCTTGCTGGCTGTGGGCCTGTGGCTGGCACTGGCAGGCTTGCTGGCTGGCTGGCAGGCTGTGGCTTGCAGGCGGTGGGCCTGTGGCTTGCTGGCTTTTGGCCTGTGGCTGGCACTGGCAGGCTTGCTGGCTGGCTGACAGGCTGTGGCTTGCTGGCTGTGGGCCTGTGGCTGGCACTGGCAGGTTTGCTGGCTGGCTGTAGAATAGTAAGTAGGTCTGTTTGTGTCTGTGTGGCTTGCCGCTTGCTTGGATTGTTTAATGAAATCCAACCGGCCTCTGCAGCCTGTGGAGGCGGCGCACATCGATGTCACGTACGCAACGTCAGTACGCGATGCACCTCCACTCACAGGAGGACACGCACCATGGAAACCCAGTGCTTGGCCCCTCCTTCCACAGAAGCAGCATCGGCCACTGGGCCCCTCCCCTCCTCCCACCTACGTAGCGCCGGGCCCCGATAGCCTGATGTTTCTGAGACAACATCGGGTCGGTCGGGTGCATTTATTCTGTACTAGGCGGCGTGCACCCTTCCCAGCTGGGCCCCCCTTCCCGGCCGGGCCCTTGGACCACGTCCGAAGTGCACGACCGCTCAGTCTGCCCCTGTGCTTGTGTATTTGAAAACACTGAATAATGATTGATTGCATTTCATTTAAAAAACATGCACCTGGAAATGGGTGGTGGATAGTAGGGTAGATTATGCAGGATGTGTGCTAATGAGGTCAGCTGCTCAACTTCTTTCTTTGTCATGACCTATAGTCATTCCAGGAAGGCAGAAGTAATGTATACGTTTTTTTTAAATCTGCTATGAAGACAGTGAGGTGAGTGTTCAGAATAACGGAATTTTTGTAAAATCTTACCTGTAAAATTCCTTTCTCTGAGTCCTCCGACAGTCGCCGCCTCTTCATATTCGTCACAATGGGGTATTAGACTTTGCTCCGAAGGAGTAGCTAGGCAACAGAATATGTTAACATTAAAGCTTTTAACATATCCCACCCACAGGGGGTGGTCCCCTCAGTCAATACCCTCCTACTTCCTGCAACCATATCTCAGTTTCAGTGGAATAGCAGTAGAGTATACAACCAAACCCCAAAAGAGGGGCGGGGGCGGCGACTGTCGGAGGACTCAGAGAAAGGAATTTTACAGGTAAGATTTTACAAAAATTCCGTTTTCTCTTACGTCCTCCGACAGTCGCCGCCTCTTCATATTTGTCACAATGGGGACGTCCCAAAGCAGTGCAAACATGAGGGGTGGGAAACGCAGCCGCGCCGTAAGGCAACGCAGTCTCCACATCAAAGAAAGGAACCTTACCAAAGGAAGGACACCAGCTGGGCAACATGAAAAAAACTTGCTCAACAGGAGCAACAACCCAGGAAAAACAAATAACCCAGGGATAAAAACGTATCCCAAACAGCCAGGGGACCAAAATAAGGGACCCTAAGGGACTGCCGCACTAAGAACCTTGCGGCCAAAGGAAGCATCTGCCGATGCCTGAACATCTACTCTGTAGAATCTTGTGAAAGTGTGTACGGTCGACCAGGTCGCCGCCTTACACACCTGGGCCACAGAAGCCCCATGACGACAGGCCCAAGACGTACTCAGAGATCTAGTAGAGTGCGCCTTCACAGGCACAGGAGGAACTTTTCCCTGCAAAGCACATGCCTGTTCAATGGTCTGTCTGATCCATTTGGCGATGGTAGAAGCCGACGCCGCCATGCCCTTCCGAGGACCTTCCGGAAGAACAAACAAAGAATCCGTCTTGCGAAAAGACTCAGTCGATTTAAGGTAAACCCTTATCGCCCGAACAACATCCAAAGAGTGCAACCTCACCTCCTTCTGATGTGTAGGCTTCGCGCACAGCGAAGGTAAGACAATATCCTCATTGAGATGGAATTCCGAAACTCGCTTCGGAAGAAAAGGATTAGGTCCCAAGACCACCTTATCCAAGTGAATGACCAGATACGGAGACTTGCAGGACAAAGCTGCCAGCTCCGACACTCTGCGAGCCGAAGTGATCGCCACCAAAAAGGCGACCTTCTTGGACAACATAGACAACGAGATCTCCCTGATCTGTTCAAAAGGAGCACGTTGTAACACAGATAAAACGAGATTCAAGTACCAAGGAGGCAGAGGTTCCCTCCTAGGAGGGACCAGATGCCGCACTCCTTGAACAAAAGTTCCAACCAAGGAGGTAGCAGCCACAGGACGTTGAAAAAGAACTGCCAGCGCAGACACCTGACCCTTGATCGTAGCCAGCGCCAAACGCTGGTCGACACCCGTTTGAAGGAAGGACAACACCCGAGAAACCGAGTACGTGCGAGGTGAAAACCCCCTGGACTCACACCAGGCAAAATAGGCCTTCCAAGTACGGTAATAGACCTTCCCTGAGGAAGGTTTCCTCGCGTTGATCAACGTGTGAATGACCTCAGGGGAGAGACCCCTATCCTTCAGGACCTCGGTCTCAACAGCCAGACCGTCAAAGCCAGCGACTGTAAAGCAGGATGGAATATCGGCCCTTGAGACAGGAGATCGTCTCAAAGAGGTAGACGCCATGGGGCGTCGACCGCCAGATTCACGAGGTCTGCGTACCAGGACCAGGACCGGCGAGGCCAGTCCGGTGCCACAAGAATCACCGTGCTGCGTTCCGAGTGCAACCTGCGAAGGAACCTGGACAGCAATTGAATCGGTGGAAACGCATACATCAGCTTGTACTGATGCCACGGGACCACTAACGCGTCCGACGCGTCTGCCCGAGGGTCGCGCGTCCTGCCACGAACCTTCTCACCTTGTTGTTCAGACGAGACGCGAACAGGTCCACATCTGGCAGACCCCACTTCGCGCACAACATCTGGAAGACAGCCGGGTGGAGAGACCATTCCCCCTGATCCAGGGTCTGGCGACTCAGATAGTCCGCCTGCCAGTTCTCCACCCCCGGAATGTGAACTGCCGTTATCGCCGGGACATGAGTCTCGGCCCAAGACAGAATGTCGGCTACTTCCCGAGCCGCTCGGGCACTCCTGGTGCCCCCTTGGTGGTTGATGTAGGCCACCGCCGTGGCATTGTCCGTCTGCACCCGAACCGGACAGCCCTGCAGCCGGTCCGTCCAGCGGCAAAGGCAAAGATTTATCGCACGCAATTCCAGAATGTTGATCGGAAGGGAGGACTCCCCCTCCGACCAAGTTCCCTGGGCGGACAGAACGCCCAGAACACCATCCCAGCCCGACAGGCTGGCATCCGTGGTTATCACTGTCCATGAGATAGGACGAAAGGACTTGCCCCCCGACACCATCGGGGACTGGAGCCACCACAGAAGATCCCTTCTGGTGCGAAGGCTCAACGAAATTAGAAGATCCAGAGATTGGGGTCGCCCGTCCCACCTGGACAGGATCTCCGCTTGGAGACCCCGCGTGTGAAACTGGGCGAAGGGAATCGCCTCGAAAGCCGAGACCATCAAACCCAGACACCACATGCACGTCCGGAGGGACGAGCACGGACAGTCCCTGAGGGACCTGACTTCCTCCTGAAGAGTCCTGAGCTTGTCTTACGGCAGGAAGACCTTCGCCTGGACCGAGTCCAGGATCATTCCCAGGTAGGGAAGACGAACCGACGGACTTTGGAAAATTTATCGTCCAACCGAACTCCTGTAGAGTTTGCATCGTGACGGACAGGTCCTTCTCCAGACCCTGGCTGGACGCAGACCGAACCAGAATGTCGTCCAGATACCCCAGGACAGAGATGCCCTGAGCTCTCAACAAAGCCAGAACGGGTGCAAGCACCTTGGTGAAAACCCGTGGAGCCGAGGCGAGACCAAAAGGCAACGCCACGAATTGGTAATGATCCTCCGCAATGGCGAATCGAAGGTACCTCTGGTGACCCTCGAAAATCGGGATGTGAAGGTACGCATCCTTCAGATCGATGGAGGCCATGAATTCCCCCGGAACCAGGGCAGCCACCACCGACCGCAGGGATTCCATGCGGAACTTGCGAACCCGCACAAAGCGGTTCAAAGCCTTCAAGTCCAGAATTGGACAAACCTTGCCCTCCTTCCTGGGCACGGTGAACAGATTGGAATAAAACCCCTGAAATATGTCCCAATGAGGCACCGGAACCACCACTCCCTGAGCCCTCAGGTCCCGCACCGCCAAGTGCAGATCCCGCAAACGCTCCGGAGACAGTTGAAGATTTGAGGGAAAGAATCTGCTCTCCGGCCGAGAGAGAAACTCGATCTTGTAGCCAGATCGAACGATTTCCTGAACCCACCGGTCCCGCACGCGGGCCAGCCAGGGTTGAAGAAAACCGAGCAAGCGTCCCCCCACCCCAGAACTGGGTGAGGGCGCCCCTTCAGGCCGCACTGTTATGGGCAGCGGGTCCGGACTGACCGGACTTCTGTTTACCAGACCACGGCTTCTTTTGGGAGCCTTGACCCTTGAACGGTTTGCCCTTGTAGTGCGACCGAAAGGCACGAAAGGACCCCTGAGGAGGCCGAAAATTAGTATGCTTCTTACCAGGAGCCCCCTTAGCCTTGGGGAAGTGGGGCAAGAGAGTGCTCTTACCGCCCGTGATCCCCTTTATCAACGTATCCAAGGACTCCCAAAAAGGCGAGATCCATCATAAGGCAGATTGGCTAAGGTCTTGCGCGAAGATTGGTCCACCGACCAACACTTCAACCAAACCAGGCGGCGAGACAACACCGCCACGTTTTGTACACGTGCAGCCAACGGCACCAAGTCCAAGTCCGCATCACACAGGTACATGACACCCTGATGGATTTGATCCACCATATCTAATGTCGCCGGCGAGGCCGAATCAGCCACTAGGACGCGCCTAAGCACCTGCGTCCAACTAGCGAGAGCCTGGGCTGCCATAAGAGAGGCAAACAGAGCTTTAAGCATCGAACCCGTAACAGAATAAGTATGACTGGCAAGAGACTCCATTCTCCTATCCGTGGCATCTCGGAACACCGGGGTATCCTCTGCAGGAATCGCAGTGGATTTGTTTAAAACCGCAATTGCGTGATCCACCGGGGGTGGCACACACCACCGTTCATCAGTGGCAGGCGTGAAAGGATAACGCAGCCTGAACCTACTTGGCACAGCAAAAGGTTTGCGTAAATTGCGCCATTGTTCCTTAACAGCGCGCTGAAAATCATCAGTGCAGGGAAAGACCTGCGATGTCTTGCGTCTTTTCTGCGTCCCATAAGCCGCCAGGGCAGCGGGAGGACACAGTTCATCCTGCAAACGCAGTGTTTGTTTGATAGAAGCAACCAATTCATCCATGATTGCAAGCTCTTCAGGCGAGCCAGGGGGAGAATTATCAACCCCTTCAACCTCAGCCTCCAACTCGGACCCCACGAGATCCAGGGAGGAACGGGACCCTGATAAGGAGACCCCAGCCATAGCCGCCCCATCACCCTCACCCTCAGAATCAGAGGAAATACAAACTCTGGGTCTTTTAGTGGATTGAGCAGCCACCAGCATCTGCACCTGAGCAGCAAGGTTAGCCACCACTTCGGCTAAATCCCCCCCTGGGGGGGAAACAGCAGTCCCCTGGCTTCCCACCAAGGTGGCAGGAAATTTGCCCTCCTGAGAATCCATTGCCCCAAAAAAATATGCCGGAGAATAAAGGGTTAACTGCCCCTTTAACAAGCGCGGCGAGCGCAGCCCACCGCACACACACACACAAGCACAATGAGACCCCCACAGGGATAAAACTGAACACAGGCAATGGATAAAGGAAGAACAGAAGGATAAAACCTGAGGAGACCCCTGCTGCTGATGCCGCCTCGATCGGTGCACCCAGGAAAGAGGAAGTGATGAAATCAGGGCGCTCTATTAAAGCCTATGGAAGGCTACAAGAAAATGGCCGCACGCAGTGAAAACATGCGGCTGGAGCGAGCGCAGGCAAAATGGCGCCATTTGGCGCCGAAACCGCCGCTCCCCTACTACTGTGATGCAGTATAACACCACCCATGTAAAAAAACATGGTGGATCGCCGCAGCGATCGCTGTATTGTGCCCCAAACATGCAAAAACATGCCCCACAGCACACAGCCCTTCACACCTTACACAGGCTGACACAGACAGTGCCACACAGCCCCCCCCCCCCCCCCTGCAGCCCACAGCGTTCAGCCAGAGCGATAGGGAGCCAAACAGTGTGAACAGAGGCAGGTTACACAGTCCCAGACTGACAACCCCCCCGACAGACAGGTCCCCACATAGATACACTTACCTCTTAATGGCTTGGGGAACCCGCACAGGCGAACAAGCCGCTGCACATGAGGCAGGGAGAGTCGCATCCAGGACGCACAAAATCGGGGTTAAGAAACCGCACAGCGTCCAGTGAGGTAGCCACCTCACCAATCATCCCTGCACCGAACAGGGATGGGTCGTTCACTGTGGCAGGAGCGTTACCTTGCTGAACGCTCGAAGGCAGGCTGGGAAGCCACTGACCCACGACCTGCGACCAGGGGGATCAGCCCGAGACCCAGCCCGCACGAATCCTCTTCATCAGAAGAACTAACTAATGCTGACAAAAAGAACAGCTAAGTAAAGAGAGAGAAAAAACCTCAACCAAAAATTAAAAAGAAGAGAAAGGCTGAGGCAAAATGCCCCAGCATAGAGAGATCCAGCTACTCCTGACAAGCTAGACATTGAAACTGAGATATGGTTGCAGGAAGTAGGAGGGTATTGACTGAGGGGACCACCCCTTGTGGGTGGGATATGTTAAAAGCTTTAATGTTAAAATATTCTGTTGCCTAGCTACTCCTTCGGAGCAAAGTCTAATACCCCATTGTGACGAATATGAAGAGGCGGCGACTGTCGGAGGACGTAAGAGAAATGCTATATTGGTACATAGGGGTGCTGGAATTTAGAAAAAAGCCTATAGAATCTGATATTAAAGTGGTTGTAAATGCACAAGGTTTTTTACTTTTATGTATTCTATGTGTAGCACTACTCCCTGGGGAGCTGCTGGCGACGGGTTCCCCTGGGTTAACCATAGCAACAGTACAATAGTTCAGCGACTTCAAAGCACCTGGCTCAGTCAAGAAATAGTCTAGGGGTTTTGGTTTTTGTGGTTTTATTGAGAACTTGGATAGGAGAAGGGAATGAGTGGGATACTCCAGCCTGAATAAACTATGCACAATTTGCTGGGACGTTTAACTGTACTTGAGTGTGGCAAGGCCGCTGCTTCAGCTTGTCAATAGCGATGAAGTAGTAATAAATGAACCGCTTTAGATAAGATTTACTGCAGAACACTCTTCAGAGTCCTTCCTGGCACCCCCTTTTGTTCCTATTTTTCAGGGCACCCCCTTTACTGTAATATTCTCCGTGTGAGCTAGCTCCTTGATCCCCTGACTTCACTGGAGTGGTCCCCCTTTCTGGGCCAGATCCGTTGGCAGGTCCCTCAGTACTCACGGACACTGTTTTTCCCAAAAGACTCTGCCAGCTGCTCCACCGTCAGTTACACTGGATCCTCTCTGGTTCACTAGGCCAACCACCTTCCTTACACACTGCAGGAAGAGCCACAGCCGTCCATCTCCTCCTGCTTCCTGCCAATGGCGCCCTGTCACATGTCCCCTCAGTATTTATGGTTAATCCCAGGATTCATTGCGAGAATGCCCTCCAACTGGGACTGCCATAAAACGTGACGTGTCACTGGCTAGGTTTCCTCCACTGTCCAACAAGCTCCCTGATTGGATGCAGTGGGGACACTCCCTCAGACCCAGTGAATCACACCTGGAAACATGTGACAGGCAACCTAATAGATCAGGCTCCCCTGAAAAGCAGCAGGAGCAATAAATGGATTTTTGTAAAATCTTACCGTAAAATCCTTTTCTCTTAGCTCATTGACAGACGTAGTCCTCGGTGATACAGCACCTTCGGGTTATGTTGCCTCCACAGGAGCAGGACTAGACAGGAAATAAAAATGCTCTGGCAACACCCCAGGGGCAGTTCCCGAGGGTATATCCTCTCTCTCTCCGCCACAGCAAATCAGTTATGTCACAAAAGCAGTGCTTAGAGAATTTAACCCAACCCAACTCAAAAACAGAGGGGCGGGGACTACGTCTGTCAATGAGCTAAGAGAAAAGGATTTTACGGTAAGATTTTACAAAAATCCATTTTTCTCTATCGCTCATTGACAGACGTAGTCCTCTGTGATACAGCACCTTCGGGAAGTCCCAGAGCAGTATCACAAATGAGGGGTGGGAAAATGGAAATCAAATCCCAATCTAGAAGGCCCAACCGGTGCCAACTAGAAGTTTACAATGCTCATCCTTAATGATGAGACTCAACAAAAAGAAATTTTTCAAACAGAAAAAAACCCTCGAGGTAGACCACCGGTCTCCTCAAATTGCGGCCTGCAAAACCTTGCGGCCAAATAAGGCATCCGCCGATGCCATCACATCAATTTTATAGAATTTTGTAAAGGTATGTACCGACGACCAGGTGGCCGCCTTACATACCTGGACCACTGACGCCTGATGGCGAAAAGCCCAGGAAGTACTGAGCGCTCGAGTGGAGTGCGCCCTAACAGGGAACGGAGGACTCTGACCCTTAATAGAATAAGCCTGTACCACCGTCTGTCTCCATTTGGCAATGATCGCGGCAGATGCAGGCAACCCCTTTCTGGGGCCATCCGTGATCACAAAAAGTGAATCCGTCTTACGGAATGATTCCGTAGCTTTCAGGTATACCCTGATTGCCCGAACCACATCCAAGGAATGCAACGCATGTTCCCGATGATGATTGGGCTGAGGACACAAGGAAGGTAGTACAATATCTTCATTCAGATGAAAATCTGAAACCACCTTAGGAAGAAAGGATGGCTTAGGATGAAGTACTACCTTATCCCTATGAATCACTAGGTATGGGGACTGGCATGATAATGCAGCCAGTTCTGACACCCTGCGAGCAGAAGTGATAGCCACCAAGAAGGCCACCTTCTGGGATAAAGTAAGCAAGGGAATCTCCCTGATGTTTTCAAAGGGAGGTTTCTGTAGAACCGACAAAACTAAATTAAGATCCCAGGGCGGTAAGGGCGCGCGGACTGGTGGAGCCAGGTGCCGCACCCCCTGGATGAAATTCCGCACCAAGGACTTGGTAGCTAAAGGTTTCTGAAAGAAGATTGCTAATGCTGAAACTTGACCCTTGATGGTGCTCAAGGCTAGTTTCTGCTCAACCCCTTTTTGCAAAAAAGCCAATATTCGAGTCACCGAATAGGTACGTGGAGGAAATCCTAAAGATTCGCACCACGCAATATAAGTCTTCCATGTGTGATAATAGACCTTGCTGGAAGTCGCTTTCCTTGCTTTAATAAGGGTAGGAATGACTGAAGCTGACAACCCTCTGTCCTTCAGTACTTGGGTCTCAATGGCCAGGCCATTAAAACCAGCGACTGTAAAGCACGATGGTAAATTGGTCCTTGAGACCACAGACATTCCCTGAGACGAAGTTCCCACGGAACGTCTGCGACTAGCATGTCCAAGTCGGCCAGGCCGGCTTGACGAGGCCAGCCTAGAATTCCTAGGACCACTGGCGCTGACTGGATCTGAACCAGGCGTCCCTAGAGCTATCTGGCCCCGACCATCCGAGAAAGTCTGGTCGTCTTCTGTTCCCACACATTTATCAGATACCTGATTCCTATCAGGAAGGGTGATCTTTTCTGGTTGAACCTCAGGGACCGAAGTCACCCGGCTAGAGGCTTCTTGGTCTGTCTGGTCAACCAGATCCGATTCCTGTGGGGAATAGAGACTAATCTTAGGAAAAGGTAAAGGAAAAGATCTATTCAGGGAACGGTGACTACCGCTCCCTGTAGTACTTAAATGTTGAAAGGGAAGAATCGCACCGGTAGTAGTAGTCGATGCTCGATCTAATGTCCTGAATACCGGTGAAAACGTCCCCCCACCCTCAACCCGGGTGGGGGCGCACCTTCAGGCTGTGTAATCCTTTGCTTAGGGTTTGGCTGAGTCGGTCCTCTGTTTGTCCGACCAGCCTTTCTTGAACCCTCCTGGAGGAGTCTTGCCTTTCCCGCTTGTTCCAGCCGGGCGTACGAACCCTTTATGGGCGGTAAATAAAAGGTCCTCGCTTGTTGCGAGGTCCCTTAGCTTTAGCAGCCTGTGGCAAGAAAGTGCTCTTGCCCCCAGTGGCATCCTTAATAATTTCATCTAGGGTGGCCCCAAATAGACGATTCCCCTGAAAGGGGAGATTCGTCAAGGTCTTTTTGGAACCTAGGTCAGCTGACCAGCATTTTAACCACAGCACACGTCTGAGGATTACCGCTGACATAGATGCATGCCCTAATAGGGGAGTAGTGTCCAAGGCTGCGTCACAGAAACTGTAGCCCTTGTATAATCTGTTCCATCAAATCAGATGTTTCCTGGGGAATATCTTTTCCCCTAAGGTCTTGGCGTACCAATCTCGCCCATTCCGTAAGTGTCTGGGAAACTAGACCAATAACAATTACTGGTCTAAATGCTGACCCTATCAGAGAGAAGATAGTGCGGGACTCTGCTTCCATCTTCCGATCCACCGGATCCTTAAAGGACGAAGTGTCCTCCACTGGGATAACCGTGGCTTTATTCAGCCTGGAAATAGGTGGATCCACCACTGGTGGTACCGTCCATTTCTTAATGAAGGATTCCTCAAATGGATAGCGTCTAGCAATACGCTTGGAAATCGTAAAGGTACGCTTAGAATGCTCCCATTCTCCTTTAATTTTATTACCAAAACACTTGGGTACAGGAAAAACCTTCACCGTTTTGATGGGCTTGTTAGTACCAAAGGGAATCTCTGTTTCAGTTGCCTCTGCCGGTAAAACCTCAAGTCTTAAGGTTTCCCGCACTGCCACAACTAGTGCGTCCACCAATGCTTCTTCCTGAATTATAGCGGGAGAAGGAACGTCCTCCTCACTGTCTGAGGGAGCTTTACCTGAGGTAACAGCCCTTGCAGAGGGACCTGCAGCTGCAGTGACCATCTCTGAATCTGAGTCAGAGGTGTCAGATAATATAGGGGTAGGCGGGGGTCGCTTCCTTGACCCCCGTCCCTGACAGGCTGCCTCCACCCGAGCCACCAAAGACTCCAAAACTGCTGTAAATGCATCCATACTCTGTGCACCGGCGGGTCCCGTGGCCCCCTCGAGGGAAACAGGTGGGGGAATTTGTGTGGCAGGGTCCATGATTATTCCAGTAACTTCCCGGATAATCCAATTCAATTAAATAAAAAAACTTTTTTTTTTTTTCAGACCCCCAGCGCCACAAAAGCCCCTTAGTGTTACCTGCTAGGGATCCCTATCGATCGAGAGAGAGAGAGATAGACCCCCAGGCTCACCACTTGATGCTCAGAGTTTAACTGCAACAGGTTACAGCGCTGTCTTCACAAACAGGAAGTCTTTTGGCTGGCTGCCCAGGAAGAAAGGAGGCGGCTCCGCCCCTCTGCACGCCTTCCGGCGCCTCCCCTAGCTCCACGAGGTGTTTGGATCACCTCAAACATGGCCGCCCCCATGCTGGAGACACGAGGCTACGCCAAAATGGCGGCTCGTGCGATCCAGCAAAAAAAAAAATGGCGGCGGCCTGTACCGAATAGCGGTGTGCTGCAGAGCACACAACACCTTCTCTGCATGGGGATTTGGCGTGGTTGGCGGTACCGGCCCTGGCGGACCGCATGGCCGTTCGGAAGGCCTGCTATAGCTGGAGATTTGACTAGGAAGGCAGTCTACATGTCCGTGGCTTCTGACTGGTAGGTACTTTATTATTATCACAGTAAGATTCCCAGACTGCCACTGATTACAATCTTTTTAACATGTATACAATTAGATTGTTAGCTCCCAAACCAAGCCTCCTGGCTTTTTGCACATAAAATTACACTCAAAGTAGGGGGATCTGTGCCATGTTTATAGGATAGAGGGGGACTCTATCTTACCATACAGAGAGGGGCCCGCGTTCACCACAAGACACGTCAGGGGAAAAGGGGGAACATACTACTCACCATACCGGAACCAGGCGGGCACCAACTCCTGACAGTACCCCTCTCCACCGGGGCGGGAGGGCTGTCGACCAATACGGACGCCGTGACTCATGGTCCTTGGCGTTTCAGCGAGACGTTTAACTCGCGGGGTCAGTCCCCCAGTGGGACTATGTCGCGGCCGACCCAGCGCGGAGCTATGGCCTGCACGCGCTCGTAGGCTGAACTGGGGTGACCACCGGATCTCAACATCCAGCCCGTCGCCCAGTTCAGCTTTCTTGCTTGAAGATCTCACAGGAACACTGGAGAAAAAAGCTGTCTAAAAAATCTTTTTAAGAAAAAAATCTTGCCAGGACCGAAGATCCCAGCAAGGTATCTAGGTCCTTACTCCTGACTAGACAGAAAAAAAACTGATTTGCTGTGGCGGAGAGAGAGAGGATATACCCTCGGGGACTGCCCCTGGGGTGTGGCCAGAGCATTTTTATTTCCTGTCTAGTCCTGCTCCTGTGGAGGCAACATAACCCGAAGGTGCTGTATCACCGAGGACTACGTCTGTCAATGAGCGATAGAGAAAAATGTTTTACCTAGCACCTACCTAACTAGGACGGTGCTACATATGCATAAAAGTAACCGCCCCCCCCATCCTCCCTCCTGTCCTCCCTCCCTACCTGAGCCCCCTCTTGATCCAGCAATGTCCACGAGAAGCTTGCCTCTTAGGGGACTCGTGCTCCTGATTGGCTTTTGGCGGCTAAACACAGCTAGTGAGCCATTTAGGAGATGGAGGGGCGGGGCCGAGTTACAGCTCCGTGGGTGAATGGACACACAGAGCCGCCTGTTGGGAGCGTGTCTGCTTGTGTGTTCCCACAGCAAGCTGCTTGCTGTGGGGGCACACGGCAGGAGGGAGGAGCCAGGAACGTCGGCGTGGGACCCAAGAAGAGGAGGATCCGGGCTGCTCTGTGCAAAACCACTGCACAGAGCAGGTGTGTAGAACATGTTTGTTATTTTTAGAAAAAAATAAAACGAGACTTTATCACTTTAAACTCTTCTTGACTCAAAATGTACAGGGTCAGACTCAGTTTCAACAGCAGCTTCCTCAATCCTTAGTGATACAGTACTGGATTTGCATTATTTTTACATGCACACAAGTTTTGTTTATATTGCCTGAACATTACTCTTAATAGGGCTGCCTCCCACCCCCAGATCTATTAGCAGTTGTGGGTGCAGCTCTGGCTATTGCTACACCACTGTTTTTTTTTTTAATGTTTGATTTGCACCACCTTGCAGTATTTAGGTTTGTTTTCGGTTGTGTCCTGGGTCTAGACTGGGGGAGTTAAAGTCCTCATAAATATTTGCCTGCCTGCTCTAAAATTTCTAAGAAAATGTAACCGACAAACTCTTTCACATTGTCATGTCACCTTCCGACGATAGTTAGTTCGTTGTGAACATCATTTAAACCACCTTGGAATTTACTTCACTGCAGCAGTAAGACTAATTCTTACTGGAAGTTGGATATCATTAAGCCTATTACAAAAAAATAGTCCCAGCAATTAGGTTTTTAAAGTGTATGGCAATGGGAAGCAGGGCTGCGCAAAACGTAAACAGTGGCAGCACATTGCTGGGGCCGCCGGTCCATGTGACAGGATACCGGTGTCAGGCACAGACACACCACCCTGACTCCTTCTAACCCACTTTGGGACTGGCACAGCCATCTCTGTTCAAGAGTGTGTCACCACCGTTTGAAACATCCTCTAAAACAGCCATCCCTTGGGAGACCCATGGATAACATCAAGCTTGATTGACCCATTTGCTATACTGTACTTGGGTCCTTAACCTCTGGTGAGCGCATTCATTATCCACTTCATTGGTGTGGGGACTCTTTCCTATTTGATCACCTATACATGTCTTGGTGGTTCCACAGTTATGGTTTAACCTCCAAATACCTGGGACTCACTATTATATATCAACTATTTTTCACTTTTCTATTATCTTTGATACACTATGACTGGACTGTATAAGGTAATTTAGCGCTGCACTTTTTTTTGTATAATTTGTATATGTTTTGGTTTAAAAAAAAAAAAAACCTATGGAATACATTTCTGCAATACATGCACATTTCAACAACTTTTGTAAGTACAGAAAACTTGTTAATACAGTCAAAATCCAGTGAGCTCCTAATTTCTTGCAATAAACTGACAATGCTGCCTTTGCTGTCCTGAAATTCCCGTCGTTCCTGCCTGAATTCTCCCCTGCTGGACTAAAAAACACTTCCGCCTCTCCTTCTCTCCATAAAATAAGGTAAAGGTGATCTTTAGTCTTTTAGAAGAGTACACTGCCTGGGACTTCAGTGTGGTCAGCTCACTACAGAAGTTAGGAACCCACTGGAATCCTGGCAGGATCAAAATATACTTTCAGAGAGACAAAGCATGGGAAAATGCACATGTTTTGCAGAAATGTATTGAACTTTTTTCTGCCCTTATATACACTTAAAAATTCAGAGACACACCCACAAGCTTGTGTTATGAAACATGGCAAGATTTACTAAAACTGGTGCACACAGAATCTGTTACAGCTTTGCATTGTAACCAGCTTCCAACTTCAGCTTGTATAATTAAGGTCCTTTCACACGGGCTTTCCGTCCGGCAGACTCTGTTTTGCTCAGAGGGGATCAACCTGCCGAACCCCGCTGAGCAGGCGGATGACAGATCCATCTCCGCTTACTTTGCAGAGACAGACCTGTCAGATCCTCGCTCTCCTCTATATCCACCTGTTTGTTGTTATCTGATCCTATCCGATCCGATCCTCCAGACGGATAGAAAATAGGTTTTCCATCCATCTGTATTTCACGGGTCGGATCGGATAGCGGCCGGTGTCAGCAGAGATGTCCCCCCTGACATCCTCCGCTCCATTAGGGTTGCATGGAGCATCCAATCAGGTCCGCCTGAAAAAACTGACAGGCGGACCTGATCGGAAAGCCTGTGTGAAAGGGGCTTGAAGCTTTGACAATAAACCTAGAAGCTGACTGGTCATTATGCACAGCTGCATCAGATTTGGTGTGCACCAGTTTTAGTAAATCTCACCCACAGTGTCTAAAGCAGGCATGTAGAAAGGCCGGCCCTCGGGCCAATTGCGGCACGGGGGCCACTCTAATATGGCCCCAGGGGTAATTTGGAAAAATCTATTGTTGTGGCCCCTGTGAATCCCCGAGCACTGCCCAGGACCCCTGGGATCTCTGGATCTTTCAACGCCGCGGGACTGCACGTATGCCATATTAGTTCTTTTACCATTCATTTTATACATCCTCTTATATATGCTACTGTTTTGAATGACTTATACTCAAAATGATGGTTCATCCCAGCCTGCTGCATCTAATTCTGTTTTTTCCTGTTACTTGTGAATACATTAATGTTAACACCCACCACCCACCGCCCACCCCCGCCAGCTTTATATCCCTTGCTCAATATGGCCTCGGACTTAGCCTGATTAGGGAACACTAAAAAACACAAATAAATCCGGTGCTAGTATTACAGGACCAGCGCCCTCTCCATGATAATTGGCATTACACCTGGGGGTCAAGTAGCAGCTGTGTGGGAACAAAACACACCAGGAGGGATGTTCAAAAGGATCAGTCACACAAGGGTTAACCACATATAAGCGCTATATGAACCCACCGATGATTATTATTGATGGCATCAATAATAGTCATGAATCAGGTCAATGTAAATAGAACATTGAAAAGTTGTCAGGACAACCATACAAGAAGCAGGCACTCCCTCACGCTCCCCGGCTTTGGGTCACCGCACGTGCCGCTCACCACCAGCGGTCCTATAGCGGTTCAAGCCTCGTTTTTGGTCCTCCTTCCCTCAGAGTCTGATATCATGTCCAGGTCCCCTTCCCAGTCGGCACTCGTGGGTGATCGGAGCGACCACAGCCGGCGATCCACCTATACCGGGCATTGTGTGACCCCCCCTTTCTACCCTTCCCTGTCCAGTATTGAGGCATTCCGTTATCTCCTCACAGCCCGAGCAAGGCACAGCTGTCCACACTGCTGCATTGTTTCTGGCTGGTTTTATACCTTCACACACACTGGATGGTCATGAAGCTGTGAGTTTTTAACTCCTTATTTTGGTTTCACCATTGCAGATCCAGTGGGGGTCTTTGTACAAAGTGTACTGCAGTTTTATACATACATAGAACTGATTTTGAATAAAACTTTTCAATGTTCTATTTACTACATTGTGAATACAAAAGTGGGTGCGCTAGGTGTGAGTAAAGCTGCTACCTGAACTATACCAAGTGAAAATGATGTTGAAAAAATAGGTGCGCTAAACAAATATAGTGGGTGAATGCCGTATGTACACATAAATAAACACACAATTATATGCAAACACACAATTAATAAATCATGATAACCGTGATAAAGTGAAAACTTGAAATCTTGAAAATTTGAAAACCCAAACGAGTGCAAAAATTAATAAGAGTCCATAAAATCCAATTAAGAGGTTTTCACCAAGGTGTATCGTGAAATGTAAGAAATCAACTTCAAGTGATGTCTCCCGTGCTATAAAACAGTGATTCCCACCACGACAGGCTTTCCTCCTTACCAGATAGGAGGCTCCTATCTCAGCAGGAGCCTTGTCAGAGGAAACGCGTCAGAGAGGAGGCGTGTCGCGCCGCCACAGACGTCACGCATTGCCCGATCTGCATCCAGGCATAGGCGTACTCATTGGATACTCTGTTTGTTTCCCCGCATATCGATGTAAGTGCATTACTTTTTTATTAAATATCTCGGGGGTATTACCCTATCGTCTGCCTATTCCTTTCCTCACATGACATCCTGGGGAGTACAATTAGGAAACGGACGTACATGTTTAGCGGAGGGGACAACTGATATCCGTTCTACAGAAGAGAGATCCATTCAGGAGATTTTCCAGTGCCCTTGATTTATACGCCATTTGGTAAGAGGCTAATTTAGGTCATCTCACAGGGTGGAACTACAGTGGAAATTTACTCCTTTTCCAACTGGCTTTACTCTTGACAAAGCGCATGCGCGCGAAACATGTAGTTGCGGCAACCAGAAAGCAAGATTGTTGATACACGTGACCAGCCCGACCTCCGAATCGTCACTTCCGGTGACGCGATCCCTACGTCACTTCCGGTGATCGCGGAAGTAGCGGACAACCCGGAGATCCGACACAGGCAAGCTGCAGTTATCGTAGGACTGTGCGGCGGCCGCGCACAGTGTCCTCCCCTCAGTTGGACTACGGCACCTATGTGCCCCTCGAGGTACCCCACTCTTTATTCCACCATTTTTACCAAACATCTGTATCAAATCAGTTTTAAATACATTTGGACACAACTTGTATACTTGGTGTTATGTTCCTGTTAATATTTTTTTTATGACAGACAACTTTTATTACCAATAATATGTAATGTACTTTACAATGTCCCTGACCTAGATTTCAGCTTCCTGGATTTTTTTTTTTTTCCATCTGGCCTTCAGATATGAAAGGCAGAGTGATTTAACACCTGTTTAGATTTGTCATCCATGTGACGAAGTGTAAACTTTGCATAAAATAGTTAATTTGCATTTAATTTTAATGGTCCAAAGAATGTCAGGTAAAATGGTCGGCCCTGTTTGAAAAAAGTTTGGACACCTCTGGTCTAGATTCTACCAAAAAAAATAGAATTTACATTTTGCTTGGGAAGGAGACTATCGCCTCAAGTCTCGGTAATTGTACTTAATACATAGAGAAATCTTTCCTTGGTGAAAAGATAGATAGATAGATAGATAGATAGATAGATAGATAGATAGATAGATAGATAGATAGATAGATAGATAGATAGATAGATAGATAGATAGATAGATAGATAGATAGATAGATAGATAGATGCAGTGGAACAAACACAGAAGAGCCATATGCATTTTGTATAGGTCCCATGTACAAAACACATAATGAAAACCCATGTTTGCCTGATAATAGAATGACAGTATGTGTTACCTGTAGTGGAGGTTTCATGATTATATGCGCTTTCCTCCTCTGACGGTGTCTGTACATAGTAGATCTGATCTGGAATCATACTTGCAACCTTCTCTTTTATACTGCTGGATCCAAGTCCACAGCGCATAACCTTTTCTCTTCTTTCATGGGCCATTATCTTTCTGGTCCTTGCCTTTATATTCTCCCAGCATTTTTTTAGTTGTTTGAAATCCCTCAAAGACACACTAGGTTGCGAATTGTACTCATGTGCTAGAGCTTGCCAGGTGCGCTGCTTTAGAGCAATAGTACGAGCATCACTTTTTTTACATTCCAGTACATATTTGTACTTTTCTACCAGAGCCAACAAAACATTCTTCTCCAACTCAGAAAAGTACTTCGCTGGTTTCAACACTTCGTTACTTTGCATTTTCCTTGACAAGGTGAGCACCTAAGAAAAGAAAAATCATGCAGACATGAAAAAACAATTTATAGAAAATGATATCACAATTTTTTGCTAGAAATATTCATTTACATGGGGATAAGTGTGAAATATTTTTTTTGGTCAATACTAAGTAAAAAGAAGACACAGAAACAGCATAGTCATAACTGTTAATAAACTCTCCCTGTTCAATTTCCCCAAATAAAATAATCAAAACATACTCTACAACTTGCTGTCTCTAGATCTCTTCTAACATGCATAGTTTTCTTGCAATCCGTCACTGTTCACTTCTATGACATCACTGGCGCATGCACATAATCTCCTCTTTTCACGGCACTCTTATTGTTCTGTTAGTCTATTCAGTAATATGCTGTGGCTCTCTCATGTCCTCTCTGCGGCATTGCTCTGCAATCCTGCGAGAGTACAGGCCACTTCAGAATTTCTTGTTTGTACCCCACGTGACTTGCAACGCAACAGGAGGGTGAAAACATTGGTGCATAGGCACAGGACATGGTGAGGCTTTTGGGAGAGACTATTCAGCGATGCACCTTTTATTTTAATTTCATAGGACAGGGTTGCCATAGTAATCTGAAAAAAAAACAAGGCTTGGAAAACAGAAACAATTACTGGGAATGTGCAAGATTACAGTAGGGAGAAACAGGGCAAAAGCCCACGCCGCTGCTGACTCAGAAGACAGTACCCAACATGGTGCCTGCTTCGGCCAGGAAGAAAGAAAATAAACACACAGAATAATAGTAGGGAACATGCAAACGGGTCAATAATTGGGCAGAATGTAATTTACGTTTTATCATACTGCTAGCATTGAGAAGGAGCACACCAGGGGCAGAGCTTACTAGTCCAATTTAATGTTATCAATGTGACAATTGTGCAATAATCAAATCCAAAGTCAACAGCCAAATTTGCATCCAAGTCACACCCATCCGAAGTTGCATCAAAGTCGCAATGAAAAATCGCCATGAAAAATCACATGACTTTGGAGTTGCACAATTGTGAATAGAGCCTTAAAGGGACTTTTTTCAAGAATTTTAACTTGAGAAACTCAGTAGCACAGTATTTGTACCTTAGGTCAGCAACACTGGCAAATATGAATGCTTTAATGCTGGCACGATACCATTTCATGAGTAAAGTCATAGCATGTTATGTGGCTCAATATCCGTGTCAAGTAACCAAAACAATGGTCCCACATAAGCTACAGTTTCCAGGGAACACAAAGCCTTTTCAAAAAACACAGTGTAACCATTTATGACTACAAAGCACTGGATATTTTGGATAGTGACTAGACGTGCAGAAAGGAAACATTTGTTTAAAAATTGGGTTTGGATCTACATTGGAGGTTAAATAGTCGTGTCTGCCACCATCCCAAAAATTATTTGTGGTATTTGTGGTGCCTCAAGTCAAAGTGGGATTTTAAGGGCAGGAGTAAAGGGGATAATCGGTAGTAGTGTAGTAGGTAAAATTTATTTACAAGGTATAAATGATATAAATTATGTACAAACATTCAGGGTGAAAAAATGGGTAAAGGCCCATTGTGCCAGTGAGAGAGGAAAGGTTCAGGTGTGATAACAAGTGACAATAAAGTGACTTGAATTGATTTAGGTGATCCTGCTCTGCTGATTCTCATGTCAAACGACCGGAATAGACGCAGAGGAGGTAACCAATCGGTTAATCCGACATGTTTCGGCCAACTGCCGATTCTAAAGTAATCAAGGAGATATATGGTATCAAGTAATGGCAATTAAAGAGAACCATAATTGTAAAGCAAAAGCGCACAATATGTGAGTACATACATTTTTGATATAAGTCCACTTCCTAGGATTGAGCCTTCCCGGAATTTCTCCAGGAGCTACGGGAACAATATGCTGTGAGGGTGAGATAAGTAGTATACAAGCAAGGGGAACCAATGGTTAACTAATGAATAAAGTAATAATGATTACTTGCTGGGCAGAAAATTCTGATCCAGGGATCCAAAGTAGGATTAGATATATGTCAAAAACTTCCACATGATTGGTTCTGAGATCTAGTGAAAATATAATAAAGTAGCCAAGGGTATGTAAATTTATTAGAGTATGGGTGCATTTAACCATAATAATAATTTGGACTCATTTCCAGAGAAGTTTCCAGAGTGGTCCTAGGGGACTTGGTAGGAGAGATCTAAGAAAGCTCTCCTCCAAGTCTAACTTACATTTTGATGTGAAAAATAGCAGGGTCACAGCGTGAGGGCTCCGGGTCCGCCTTCTCCCTCGGTCAGAGAGAGACTGGCAGGCTCAGAGTGTTCCCCGGCCTATAAAGGCAGTCGCGCATGCGCAGTGGTGCGCTGCGTGACGCCGTCTGGTGTTGTCCATAGCACGGTGTGGAGAGCGCTTGCGCGCAGCAAAGGCGCATCCCCAGAGACCGTGTGGACGTGCCAGTGAAGGCCCGCCGACACAGTGCGAGAAGCCGGATCATCCCCGAGGGGATGAAAGGAAGGTGCAAGACCGACCATACGGATTCAAGTGCCCCGATCCACAGGGATTCGGGGCTTCCTGTGCCGGGAGTTCATGGAGTCTGGGGTTAAGGCTTAAGAAGTGGATGTAATATTGATAATCATGAAATAACAACCAAAGAAAATAATCCCTAATGAGTAAACAACAATTATTGAATTTAGCAGCATTATATTTGCAGAGGAATTCCTGTGGGAGAAGGAGGAATGGGGGCAAGGGGGAGATACAGTCAGGCACCAGTGATTGATCACTTGAATGGTCAGTGAAGGGAGGTCCGTACCCTATGAATAAATCACAGTCAATTCAGATTTTGTAGGATTTATACAATCTGATTGGGTCAAGATTGTACAATCAAAGTTGGACACAAAAGGGGGGATTAAAAAAAAAAAAAAAATTAAAAATAAAAAGTAAAAGTGAAAAGTTTTTTAGTCAGTTTTGCCGGAGGAGAAACCTGGGAGGAATGGGCGGAAGCTTTGCGCTTCGTTTAATCCTGGTGGTGTAGTAGCTTTGAGTCTAGTAATCCAGCGCATTTCCAACTGTAAGAGGGTCTTGTTCCAGTCACCGCCACGAAGTGGCACATGGATTCTATCCAAGGCCATAAAATGTATTTTGGGCATTTTGTAGTTGTGATGGTACGCTCTATGTCTACCCAGAGGGACATAATAATTGCCAACATGCATGGCTTGCAGATGCTGGTTGACACGTTTTCCGAATTCTCACTCCAAAAACACCTGGAGAGGAAGTCAGCACTACACTGGCCTATTAAGACATTCGAACGATATATCAGTGAGAAAATTAACCCCGTGGGACTAAGAATTCAAATTTTTCCCACCATGGAAAACATTACAGCCCAACTCAAGAAAGAATGGGAAGATCAATTAAATGAATGTTCACGGAATCTTATGATTCTATTGCAAGAGGAATATCTGAGACAAATTAAATCTCTCGATTTAGACATCAAAAAAACCTATGAACAACTGGCTCCCCTAAAAAAAGCACAACTGTATAGCGAGCAAGAGAACAAACTTAAATCCCATTTGGAGGAATATGGCAAAGACATTCTCAGAAAAAAAGAAAGGAAATACTGGCGTGACAAAAACGCCTTCGCACAAGGCAGGGCCTACAAATGGTCCAATCAACGCCCCAATCGCCGAAACCAATATGGAAGACCCAATGACAGAACAGGACAACCCTATTATTCTTCAGACTCCTCCTCACACACTTCGGGCACAGCATAAGAGCAGAAGAAGAGGTACCTCTAAACAACAGGACCCTCAACCCACAACAGATGAGGGGAACACCAAAGATATACAATCTCAAGATACCAATCAGACGTCGCATACACAGGACACACAATCAGGGGAATAAAGTTTACCCCTTAGGCCACATCATATTTTTACAAGATCACAAACCGACCCCAAACAACAGGGGTTTTTTTTTTTAGGGAAAACGAATACCAAACCTCCAAAAAAACAGAACCCACCGGAGAAGAAACCGGAGGAAGAAAAACGGTCATAAATCTATCATCACACACACTTACTGACGATCAAAAGGAAGTCCTATCCTTGGGACTCTCTTTTTGTCCCAATACCAGCATCGATAGGTTTGAAACCATCAAGGACGTTAACCTTTTTGCTAGAAATCTACTGTTAAAAACTTTCTACCAAAAACAATCTCAAGCAACTCAAGCAACACCTACACTAACGGCAGGTGAATTTAGAGCCATTCGTGATCTTAACCTATTACTTCAAGAAAGCGATCTAGAAGATTGGGACGATCCAATAGAATCTGGTAAAGAACCTGATAGTGATGATCAAGAAACAACCCCTGATCAACCGACTTTTAAAAAAAGATCTAACAAATTTCCATCTCTAAATATCAACCCTGCTATCGCACTGTTTGTGCGACAAACTACCAAAGACATCGAATCAATTAAAGAAAAAAGACATCAATCAAACCTAACCAACAAACAAAATCGAGCCCTCAAGGAACTCAGGGACAACGATGACATCATCATTAAACCCTCCGACAAGGGAGGGAATGTAGTAGTCATGAGCAAAGAAAAATACAAAAACATGTGTCTTAATATACTGTCTAACCATCAATGCTACAAAAAGATCCCTCCTATAATGACTCAAACATACCATCAACTATTCTACTCGAAAGTAGATAATGCCTTCAGAGACGATACCATATCTCAGACTTTATGGGAATATATCAGGACACCACATCCAAGAACACCTACAATGTACGCATTACCCAAACTACACAAAAATATGGATGACCCACCTGGGCGACCAATCATCTTGGGTAACGGCTGCATTTCAGAGTCTATGAGCAAAGTGATAGATAGATACATCCTCATGTAAAAGAACTACCCTCTTACACTCAAGATACTCTCCATCTCCTCAGGATACTCAACGACATCAGTATACCAGAAGAAGCTTATCTAGTCACCATTGACGTTGAATCATTGTATAACAACATTCCCCATAAGAAAGGAGTAGAGACAGTGGAGAGGATACTACGATACCAGAGTGAACATGATTTCAAATTTAACAACTTCGTTACTGAGATGCTACAATTCATACTCAATCACAATGTCTTCACATTTGGGGGCAACTACTACCTTCAAACTTGTGGGGTTGCGATGGGGACAAGTTGTGCCCCATCGTATGCCAATATTTATTTGGGCGCTTGGGAGCAGGAATTCCTCTTTGATGAAGAGAATACAATCTACGCTGACAAGATACTCATATGGCAAAGGTATATTGACGATATACTTATCGTGTGGAACGGCCCTGAGACTATGATCACAGAATTACTAATCAGGATGAATCAAAACAAATATAACATGTTTTTCACCATGACTTACAATAAACAACAAGTATCCTTCCTTGATACCCTCATTTACAAAGACTCTATTCTCCACGCCTCCAGCTTCCACCCCCAACCGCTTATTAATTCCATACCGTACAGCCAATATCTAAGGTTAAAAAGGAATTGCACAGACCCCGCCAACTTCCAACTCGAGGCCAACGCTTTAACCACCAGACTATTACAAAGAGGCTATACCAAAACTTCACTACGTAAGGCCTTCAACCGTGCACACCAGAGGGACAGAGAAACACTTCTCTTTAAAAACAAAGAAACAAAACGGAACCTGACACCCGAATCATCATCAGATTCACGAACGAACATCAACAAATCAGGAACATCCTTACAAAAAATTGGTCAATTCTTATGGAAGAGCCCAGCACATCAAAACTTCTACCTCAATACCCACCCATTACCTTTAGGAAGGCAGGCTCCCTACAACAAAAATTAGTATCCAGTGAATTCAAAGAAGGATCCAAGAAAGATCCTTGCAGAACTAAAGGGACCTTCCCTTGTGGGAACTGTGCCCAGTGCTATGTGATCCGCCAAACGATAAATACTATCTTACCTATTGGGGAACCCTTCCAATCTAAACATTTTTGCAATTGCAAAACTAAGGGCGTGATTTATATGATGACATGTGAATGTGGGTCTTTCTATATAGGGAAGACCCAACAAGAATTCGGAAAACGTGTCAACCAGCATCTGCAAGCCATGCATGTTGGCAATTATTATGTCCCTCTGGGTAGACATAGAGCGTACCATCACAACTACAAAATGCCCAAAATAAATTTTATGGCCTTGGATAGAATCCATGTGCCACTTCGTGGCGGTGACTGGAACAAGACCCTCTTACAGTTGGAAATGCGCTGGATTACTAGACTCAAAGCTACTACACCACCAGGATTAAACGAAGCGCAAAGCTTCCGCCCATTCCTCCCAGGTTTCTCCTCCGGCAAAACTGACTAAAAAACTTTTCACTTTTACTTTTTATTTTTAATTTTTTTTTTTTTTTTAATCCCCCCTTTTGTGTCCAACTTTGATTGTACAATCTTGACCCAATCAGATTGTATAAATCCTACAAAATCTGAATTGACTGTGATTTATTCATAGGGTACGGACCTCCCTTCACTGACCATTCAAGTGATCAATCACTGGTGCCTGACTGTATCTCCCCCTTGCCCCCATTCCTCCTTCTCCCACAGGAATTCCTCTGCAAATATAATGCTGCTAAATTCAATAATTGTTGTTTACTCATTAGGGATTATTTTCTTTGGTTGTTATTTCATGATTATCAATATTACATCCACTTCTTAAGCCTTAACCCCAGACTCCATGAACTCCCGGCACAGGAAGCCCCGAATCCCTGTGGATCGGGGCACTTGAATCCGTATGGTCGGTCTTGCACCTTCCTTTCATCCCCTCTGGGATGATCCGGCTTCTCGCACTGTGTCGGCGGCCTTCACTGGCACGTCCGCACGGTCTCTGGGGATGCGCCTTTGCTGCACGCAAGCGCTCTCCACACCGTGCTATGGACAACACCATACGGCGTCACGCAGCGCACCACTGCGCATGCGCGACTGCCTTTATAGGCCGGGGAACACTCTGAGCCTGCCAGTCTCTCTCTGACCGAGGGAGAAGGCGGACCCGGAGCCCTCACGCTGTGACCCTGCTATTTTTCACATCAAAATGTAAGTTAGACTTGGAGGAGAGCTTTCTTAGATCTCTCCTACCAAGTCCCCTAGGACCACTCTGTAAACTTCTCTGGAAATGAGTCCAAATTATTATTATGGTTAAATGCACCCATACTCTAATAAATTTACATACCCTTGGCTACTTTATTATATTTTCACTAGATCTCAGAACCAATCATGTGGAAGTTTTTGACATATATCTAATCCTACTTTGGATTCCTGGATCAGAATTTTCTGCCCAGCAAGTAATCATTATTACTTTATTCATTAGTTAACCATTGGTTCCCCTTGCTTGTATACTCAGCCAACTACTTATCTCACCCTCACAGCATATTGTTCCCGTAGCTCCTGGAGAAATTCCGGGAAGGCTCAATCCTAGGAAGTGGACATATATCAAAAATGTATGTACTCACATATTGTGCGCTTTTGCTTTACAATTATGGTTCTCTTTAATTGCCATTACTTGATACCATATATCTCATTGATTACTTTAGAATCGGTGACAGATCCTTGATAAAAGGCCGCAGTTGGCCGAAACATGTCGGATTAACCGATTGGTTACCTCCTCTGCGTCTATTCCGGTCGTTTGACATGAGAATCAGCAGAGCAGGATCACCAAAATCAATTCAAGTCACTTTATTGTCACTTGTTATCACACCTGAACCTTTCCTCTCTCACTGGCACAATGGGCCTTTACCCATTTTTTCACCCTGAATGTTTGTACATAATTTATATCATTTATACCTTGTAAATAAATTTTACCTACTACACTACTACCGATTATCCCCTTTACTCCTGCCCTTAAAATCCCACTTTGACTTGAGGCACCACAAATACCACAAAGGAAACATTTGTTTTATTTTGGATTCATTAGGTTTCATTAAATAGATTCAGAATTTGATTATAATTTTGTTTATTCATTTTCTAACGAATTCCCCCTAAATACCCTATCCATTCCAGGCCCTTCAAGTCTGGTATAGATTTTAGGGGGAACCCTACATCAATTTTTTTATTTTTAAATGGCATGAGGTCCCACCCAAAGACCATCCAGTGGACTGTGCAGCATTTACATGCCTCCCTATTGTCCAGATCACGGTGTGCATTACAGGCCTCCTCAGACCACCATCCAGAGCACTGTGTGCATTATAAGCCTCCTGAGACTGTCCACAGCACTGTGTGCAATGCATTACAGGCCTCCTCCTGTGACCGTCCAGGGCACTGTGTGCATTACTTATACCTCCCAACTTTTGAACTTCAGAATGAGGGACACTGGAGGAGTGACAAGACCTGCGGCATCCGTAGATAAAATGTGGGCATGGTCAAGCACTTAGTAGTGGAGGGGGGGGTCTTAAGGTGGTTAAACAAAACCCGTGCTTCCTTGTACCTATTAGATTTGTTTGTCTGAGCCTACCTTAACCACTTCTGGACCGGAAGGATTTGTCCCCTTAACGACCAGGCCATTTTTTGCAATTTGGCACTGCGTGACTTTAACTGACCATTACACGCAATGCAATGCAATGCTGTACCCAAATTAAATTTATGTCCTTTTTTCCCCACAAATAGAGCTTTCTTTGGTGATATTTGATCACCTCTGCGTTTTTTTTTTTTTTTTTTTTTGCAGTATAAAACAAAGAAAATTTTTTTTCTTATAACAAATATTCAATAAACTCAAATTTTGTCATACATTTAGGCCAAAATGTATTTAGCTACATGTCTGATAAAAAAAAAAAAAATCTCCATAAGCGCATTTTTATTTATGTGTCTACAAACTATGGACTGGAAAACTGGAATTTACACAGCTTTTACTTTATGACTGCCTATCTCATTTATCTCATTTCTTGAAGTGCTAAAATGGCAGGGCAGTACAACCCCCCCCCCTCCCCAAATTACCCCTTTTTGGAAAGTAGACACCCCAAAGAATTTCCTGAGAGGCATGTTGAGCCCATTGAATATTTAATTTTTTTTTACACAGGTGTTTTAAAAATGACTAAAAAAAAGAAACACCCCAAAATACATTCTGCTGCTTCTCCTGAGTATAGGGATAACCCATGTGAGACTTTTTGGCAGTCTAGCCACGTACCCCAAGACCAATCACTGCCTTCAGGCTTTCTAAGGGTGTAAATTGTTGATTTCCTTCGCACAACTTCATTCCCTCTTTATACATTCCATATTTCATATGGGCTCATCTGGTCCTCCCCAAACAATACGGGGGTTTGGCTCTTCCAGACGTGGCAAAATATCATCAAGCAGTACACCTTAGCCGTCTCCTGGACTGGTGTAGACATCTCTTGGGCAAACTCTGGGTGCAGGTTGAACAGGCACAGGCGGGCGTACCTCTGGGGGGGGGGGGGGGGGGAGTCCCCTGGTGTGTGGGCGCAATCCCGAGTTACCAGGGACTAGTGATGGACGAACATCGGCCGGGGCAGTTCGCGAACGTTATTCGCACAAATAGAGCTTTCTTTGGTGATATTTGATCACCTCTGCGTTTTTTTTTTTTTTTTTTTGCAGTATAAAAACTAAGAAAAAAATGTTTCTACTTTTTCTTATAACAAATATTCAATGAACTCAAATTTTGTCATACATTTAGGCCAAAATGTATTCAGCTACATGTCTTTGATAAAAAAAAAAAAAAAAAAAAAATCTCCATAAGCGCATTTTTATTTTTTATGTTTTAAATGTTCGCGAACCGCAAGTTCACGGCGGGCCCCATTGACTTTAATGGCAGGCGATTTTTAAAAACCTTCAGGTCATATTTGCAGCCACAAAATACTTACTAGCTGTGCAAAAATAGTCCCCTGGAAATTACCCCTTTTTGGAAAGTAGACACCCGAAGCGTTTTTCTGAGAGGCATGTTGAGTGCTTTGCAGATCTCACTTTTTGTCACAAAGTTTTGAAAATTTAATAATGAAAAAAAATGCATTTTCCTTTTTTTTTTTTTTTTCTCCCTTCATTTTCCAAAATAAAAGAGAGCTGCAAAATACTCGCCATTTGTGATGGTACTCATCATCACTGGGAGTGAAAGACAGATACTTAATGGACACTGAGAATATGGTTTGGATAGCTTTAAATAGGTTCTGTGTTTACACTTATGATAATGTGTATTGTACTTCAATGTCAGAGACAGACAGTCTGTCACTGGTCGAATTTTCCTATTGTCTGTGTATTGAGGTGTGATGTGTATTCTGTTAAGCCTGCCTGTCCCATTGTTAATGAACTCACATTTTGTTTCTGTGCAGATGGCTGGATAATTAGTTAAGGGTAATTATATTTCTGTATACAATTTCATTTGCATATGATAATGTAATCAGACAACCACTGACCTGTGTGTGGTAATCTGATCAGGAGGGGGATGTCCATGCTGTATATAAACTGTGTGCATTGTTCAATAAAGAAGGTTCCAGTACAAGCTAAGTTGTCGGCTAGCTTTGTATGGAGGCGGCTGGAAATCTATGTTCAAGACCGAAGAAAGCCGTATACTGACGGAACCCCATAAGCACAGTGTGAGTGTCGGTTCCATTACACCATGCATCTTAGCAAATACCTTGGAGTGTCTACCTTCCGAAAAGGGGTCAATTGGGGAGAGGGGATTTTGTGCTACCTTGGCATTTCATGGCCTCCGAAACTGTAGGTAGTGAGGAGTGAAATCAACAATTTACGCCACGGCAAAATATAAATATTCCATGGACTCCCCATGCCACTCAGCAAATAGCTTGGATTGTCTACTTTTCAAAATAGGGTCATTTAGGGGGGTTTTATTCTATCTTGAGATTTCAGGGCCTCTGAAACTGTGATCGGTAGTGAGGAAGTAAAAAAGCAATTTACACCCTTAGAAAAACTGAAGGTGGTGATTGGTTTCGGGGTCCGGTACACAGCTAGGCTCCCAAAAAGTCTCACACAAGTGGTATCCCTGTACTCCAGAGAAGCAGCAGAATGTATTTTGGGGTGTCATTTCACAAATACCCATGGCATGTGTGAGCAATATATCATTTAGTGACAACTTTGTGTAAAAAGAAAAGAAAAAAACTAATTGTAATTTTCCTGAAACCTGTGACAAAATATAAAATATTCCATGGACTCAACATGCCTCTCAGCAAATAGTTTGGGGTGTCCACTTTCCAAAAATGGGGAGTGTTTGAACTGTCCTGGCATTTTATGCTCAATCTTAGAAGCTTATGCCACACATCACCCACTCTTCTAACCACTTGAAGACCAAGCCTTTTCTGTGACTTTTTGTTTACATGAAAAAAAAACAATTTTATATATATATATATATATATATATATATATATACAGTGGGTACGGAAAGTATTCAGACCCCCTTAAATTTTTCACTCTTTGTTATATTGCAGCCATTTGCTAAAATCATTTAAGTTCATTCTTCTTCCTCATGAATGTACACATAGCACCCCATACTGACAGAAAAACACAGAATTGTTGACATTGCTGCAGATTTATTAAAAAAGAAAAACTGAAATATCACATGGTCCTAAGTATTCAGACCCTTTGCTCAGTATTTAGTAGAAGCCCCCTTTTGATCTAATACAGCCAGGAGTCTTTTTGGGAAAGATGCAACAAGTCTTTCACACCTGGATATGGGGATCCTCTGCCATTCCTCCTTGCAGATCCTCTCCAGTTCTGTCAGGTTGGATGGTAAACGTTGGTGCACAGCCATTTTTAGGTCTCTCCAGAGATGCTCAATTGGGTTTAAGTCAGGGCTCTGGCTGGGCCATTCAAGAACAGTCACGGAGTTGTTGTGAAGCCACTCCTTCGTTATTTTAGCTGTGTGCTTAGGGTCATTGTCTTGTTGGAAGGTAAACCTTCGGCCCAGTCTGAGGTCCAGAGCACTCTGGAGAAGGTTTTTGTCCAGGATATCCCTGTACTTGGCCGCATTCATCTTTCCCTCGATTGCAACCAGTCGTCCTGTCCCTGCAGCTGAAAAACACCCCCACAGCATGATGCTGCCACCACCATGCTTCACTGTTGGGACTGTATTGGACAGGTGATGAGCAGTGCCTGGTTTTCTCCACACATACCGCTTAGAATTAAGGCCAAAAAGTTCTATTTTGGTCTCATCAGACCAGAGAATCTTATTTCTCACCATCTTGGAGTCCTTCAGGTGTTTTTTAGCAAACTCCATGCAGGCTTTCATGTGTCTTACACTGAGGAGAGGCTTCCGTCGGGCCACTCTGCCATAAAGCCCCGACTGGTGGAGGGCTGCAGTGATGGTTGACTTTCTACAACTTTCTCCCATCTCCTGACTGCATCTCTGGAGCTCAGCCACAGTGATCTTTGGGTTCTTCTTTACCTCTCTCACCAAGGCTCTTCTCCCCCGATAGCTCAGTTTGGCCGGACGGCCAGCTCTAGGAAGGGTTCTGGTCGTCCCAAACGTCTTCCATTTGAGGATTATGGAGGCCACTGTGCTCTTAGGAACCTTAAGTGCAGCAGAAATCTTTTTGTAACCTTGGCCAGATCTGTGCCTTGCCACAATTCTGTCTCTGAGCTCTTCAGGCAGTTCCTTTGACCTCATGATTCTCATTTGCTCTGACATGCATTGTGATCTGGAAGGTCTTATATAGACAGGTGTGTGGCTTTCCTAATCAAGTCCAATCAGTATAATCAAACACAGCTGGACTCAAATGAAGGTGTAGAACCATCTCAAGGATGATCAGAAGAAATGGAAAGCACCTGAGTTAAATATACGAGTGTCACAGCAAAGGGTCTGAATACTTAGGACCATGTGATATTTCAGTTTTTCTTTTTTAATAAATCTGCAACAATGTCAACAATTCTGTGTTTTTCTGTCAGTATGGGGTGCTATGTGTACATTCATGAGGAAGAAGAATGAACCTAAATGATTTTAGCAAATGGCTGCAATATAACAAAGAGTGAAAAATGTAAGGGGGTCTGAATACTTTCCGTACCCACTGTATATATATAGTGTCTTGCGAAAGTATTCGGCCCCCTTGAACTTTGCGACCTTTTGCCACATTTCAGGCTTCAAACCTAAAGATATAAAACTGTAATTTTTTGTGATTATAATTTTTGTAATTATTTCAAACTTTTTTAACAAATAAAAAACTGAAAAGTTGGGCATGCAAAATTATTCAGCCCCCTTAAGTTAATAATTTGTAGCGCCACCTTTTGCTGCGATTACAGCTGTAAGTCGCTTGGGGTATGTCTCTAGCAGTTTTGCACATCGAGAGACTGAAATTTTTGCCCATTCCTCCTTGCAAAACAGCTCAAGCTCAGTGAGGTTGGATGGAGAGCGTTTGTGAACAGCAGTTTTCAGTTCTTTCCACAGATTCTCGATTGGATTCAGGTCTGGACTTTGACTTGGCCATTCTAACACCTGGATATGTTTATTTGTGAACCATTCCATTGTAGATTTTGCTTTATGTTTTGGATCATTGTCTTGTTGGAAGACAAATCTCCGTCCCAGTCTCAGGTCTTTTGCAGACTCCACCAGGTTTTCTTCCAGAATGGTCCTGTATTTGTCTCCATCCATCTTCCCTTCAATTTTAACCATCTTCCCTGTCCCTGCTGAAGAAAAGCAGGCCCAAACCATGATGCTGCCACCACCATGTTTGACAGTGGGGATGGTGTGTTCAGGGTGATGAGCTGGGTTGCTTTTACGCCAAACATAACGTTTTGCATTGTTGCCAATAAGTTCGATTTTGGTTTCATCTGACCAGAGAACCTTCTTCCACATGTTTGGTGTGTCTCCCAGGTGGCTTGTGGCAAACTTTAAACAACACTTTTTATGGATATCTTTAAGAAATGGCTTTCTTCTTGCCACTCTTCCATAAAGGCCAGATTTGTGCAGTATACGACTGATTGTTGTCCTATGGATAGAGTCTCCCACCTCAGCTGTAGATCTCTGCAGTTAATCCAGAGTGATCATGGGCCTCTTGGCTGCATCTTTGATCAGTCTTCTCCTTGTATGAGCTGAAAGTTTAGAGGGACGGCCAGGTCTTCGTAGATTTGCAGTGGTCTGATACTCCTTCCATTTCAATATTAATCGCTTGCACCGTGCTCCTTGGGATGTTTAAAGCTTGGGAAATCGTGTTATATCCAAATCCGGCTGTAAACTTCTCCACAACAGTATCTCGGACCTGCCTGGTGTGATCCTTGTTCTTCATGATGCTCTCTTCGCTTTAAACGGACCTCTGAGACGATCACAGTGCAGGTGCATTTATACGGAGACTTGATTACACACAGGTGGATTCTATTTATCATCATTAGTCATTTAGGTCAACATTGGATCATTCAGAGATCCTCACTGAACTTCTGGAGAGAGTTTGCTGCACTGAAAGTAAAGGGGCTGAATAATTTTGCATGTCCAGTTTTTCAGTTTATTTGTTAAAAAACTTTGAAATATCCAATAAATTTCGTTCCACTTCATGATTCTTCACAAAAAATTACAGTTTTATATCTTTATGTTTGAAGCCTGAAATGTGGCAAAAGGTCGCAAAGTTCAAGGGGGCTGAATACTTTTGCAAGGCACTGTGTATATAATTTGTTTTTTATTTTTACTAGAAAATTACTTTGAACCCCAAAAAATTATATATATTTTTTTAAAGCAGAGGCCCTACAGAAAAAAATGGTGGTATTTTTGGCACACAATATTTGCGCAGAGATTTTCCAAATGCTTTTTTTGCGGAAACAAAACTATTTTTTTTAATTTAATGCACAAATACACTATATATTTCTTAATTGTTTGTTTGGTAAAATGTAAAAGATGATCTTATGCCGAGTACATAGATACCAAACATGACATGCTTTAAAATTGCGCACACCCGTGCAGCGGCAACAAACTACGTACATTTTTAAAAGCCTTTACAGGTTACTACTTTAGACTTACAGGGAGGTCTACTGCAAGAATTATTGCCCTTGACCTGACATTCACTGCAATACCTAAAATGCATGCTACAATTGCTGTTTAACACGGGGGGACAGGGGTGCTTGAATTTTTTTTTTTTGTATTTATTTTGCTTCTTTATGTTATTTTGACACCTTCCCTTTTTTTATTTTTTTCATTTATTTTTATCATTTTTTTTTTGTTATCATAAGGAATTTAAATACCCCCCATGATAGCAATCTTTAGTGACAGGTATTCCTTTTTTTTTTAATTAAATTGGGGTCTATTAGACTTTAGATCTCTCCTCTGCGCTTAAAGCATCTGTCCACACCAAGATGCTTTCTCAATGGCGCGGTTTATATCTGGCGAAACTGAAGTCAGGAAATGCTTGTAGCTTCCGGTATCTGAGGCCATAGAGATGATTGGAGCCAGTCTCATCTCCAATCAGCTCTATGGTCAGCTGATGGAACCACTGGCTGCAGTCTCGGGTTACCCGGTGGGACAGGAGAGCATGAGAAAACAGTGGAAGGTGGCGGGAGGGGGAGTTCCCTTCCCACTTTTGTAAAAGCAGTCTAGGGGCTAATTATCCACTAGGATGGCTTTTACATGTAAGCTAACCGCTGGCTGTAAAAATGATACCAAGATGATGCCTAAATCTGCAGGCATCATCCTGGTATGACCAAAGTCCAGCGACGTACCAGTACGTTGCTGGTCCTTGTCAGGCATATATTGTAGGGTTCCTTTTTCTCATGCAGCCTGTGGGCTGAACGAGAGAACCTAACAGATTCCTCCATTCACATCAATCGATGTGGATGAAGAAATCTCTGCCAGAAAATGTGTAGTATGCCCACCATTAGACCTCCCAACATCCACCCACTTTTAATGATGGGCATACATACAATGTACTTTTTTTTTTCATGCAGCCCATGGGCTGAAGGAAAAAAAAAAAATGAACATAGCAGATTCCTCTATTCACATCAATTGACATGGATGAAGAAATCTCTGCCAAGAAAAGTGTTAACAAATATATGGCGAAGTCTAGGGGAGATCCTCCCTCTGTGTCCATCCTCTATGCTTCGCCATATATGCTCTTTTTTTTTTTAACTGCAGTGGTGAAATCACCTCCTACAGCGCTGCCATCATAGATTTCCATATATGCTGAGAGCAAACGCTGTTGCTGTCAGAATATATGAATCAGTGCAGCAACTGATGGGCGTACCTGCAAGGCAAACAATGGTTAACAATAAAACATTACATTATAATAGATTAGAATGGTGGTATCTTAAAAGCAAAAAATGGTTAACAATGAAAAACAGTTACAAAAAAAAAAATTACAGTAAAACACTATATTATAAAGTACAGTAAAAGTAGAAAAGTAAGAACAGTAAATTAATTCAATAAAACGACAACTATTTTTTTTTTTTTGTAACTTTAAAACGTTCCAGATTAGGGTCTTTCAAAATGCAATCGCCATCTAACATCTTTCGAGACCCCGTATAAGTGTGCCCTAGACTGTGCCGTGCTGTACCCTATACTAATAATCTACTAGTGTGTGGTAGCGACAGAAAACAGTCCCAGATGCAAAGACTAGGTTGGCTAGGACAGGGGGGACAAAAATATATGTCACGCCTATATCCGCGTTTTTAACAGACAGGACATCTTCTTTGGGGGTGTCTTTGGGTAGAGGTACTGGGGAGGACATCTGGAAAATGCCTCTCATGCAGCCAGGCCCACTGCATTTTGATTGTGAATTTGGACCACAGCACATTCTGGATACATAAAGGCTGTGATGATCTCTTCCTGGAATTTTCAGGAAGGATCCACTTTGTCCTGATGCTTTGCATACCTCCCAACTTTTTGATATGGGAATGAGGGACACCTATTAGCAAAATTATGTAGGCATAGGACACACACCCCTGCCACGGTCACTTAAAGGAGAATTTTACAAAAAATTGCCTGTGTGAATATTGAATACACTTAAATGCTTGAATACATGTAAAATGCTCATATATGTGCAAAACACTAAAAAATACACTGGAAAACCAAGGCAAGTGACATACTGCAGCATATATGTCATTTCATATTTTGCTTAAATTCAGATTGCTGACCAGTGAGCATAGAAAAGAGGGGATACAGGCTTTTGGTTAGTGTATGGACTGAAGAAGAGATTAAGTGCCAGTTCACATTGGCGGGATGCAGGGACTCACAGGCAGTTCACACTGCCATATGCAAACTGCTGGGAGTGTCAATACAAAGTTAACGACGATCCCAGATTAGTTTGCATATCGTATGTTCGGATAGGAATTGGATCGCATAGGTTTGAACAACCATGCGATCCAATTCTGGTGCAGACCAAACAAAGGGTTCTGTGCGGCTTTGGTCTGAATGCGATCCAAATTCAGTCAAACAATCTGTATGGCTGACTTCTCATCACACAGACATTGCATGTGATTTGCACAGCTGTGCAGTGCGAATCACATGCGATGTCTGACATCGCATATGTGTGAACCGTCACTCCGACTACAGATCATGGATCTGTAGTCTGAATCTCCTCTTCTTCACTCCATACACTGACCAAAAGCCTGTATCTCCTCTTTTCTATATTCACTAGTCAGCAGTCTGAATCTCCTTTCCTTTCCATCATTCACTGGTCAGAAGCCTGCAGTGCACCCCTCTCTTATCTTTTCACCACAGCAGTCTGAATCTCTTCTTCTCCCTATACACTGACAAAGAGCCTGTATCTCTCACTTCTCTAGTCACTGATCGCCAGTCTGATTTTCCTTTCCTTCTCTATATACAATAACCTGAAGCCAGGCTGTATCCCTTCTCTTCTATGTTCACTGATCCATACCTCCCAACCGTCCCGGAATCTGCGGGACTGTCCCGCAATTTGAAGTGGGTCCCGCGGAGCTGGGCTGAAGTCCCGGAAAATCTGGCCGGCCATCTCTGCTGACCCTCCTCCTCCCAGCTCTGCCCCCGTCTTCGGCTCCCGATCAGAAAAGGGTGGACTGCTCTGCGCCCCAAGCCCACCCATTGTGTGACAATAGCGAATGAAAATTCGCTATTGTCACACGGATCCTCCTCCTGGCCAATTTAGAAAGCGGGTCCGAGACCCGCTTCCTAATTGGCCGAAAGGCAACACCATGCCATTGGCCGAGGAGGAGGCGGGAGAACTCGAGGAGACGCCGGGGGACTGAGGAGAAGCCGCCATTGCTGCAGGTAAGTGCACTGGTCTCGGGGGGTGGGGGGGTACGGTACGCTTGTCTCTCTGCATTGAAAGGGGGCACGCTGGTCATTCTGCATTGAAAGGGGGCACGCTGGTCATTCTGCATTGAAAGGGGGCACGCTGGTCATTCTGCATTGAAAGGGGGCACGCTGGTCTCTATGCATTGAAAAGGGGGCACGCTGGTCATTCTGCATTGAAGGGGGCACACTATACCTTGATTACTGAAGGCCCCTTTCACACTTTTGTGACCTCAAAGTCACGCAATTTTTTACATCGTTTTTTGTCGCAAAGCAATGCCCATCACATTTTTCTGTTTGCGCCCCCCCCCCCCCAAATTTTGAGCACTAGCCACCACTGGCCCCGATGTAGGCTCTCAGAGACTTGTGAAAGGTAAGAGGAATCATGCCAGGCACCCAGGGGGGAATTGGTGAGAGAGCTGGGGGGGGGCATTAGTAAGAGAGGAGAGGGGGGATTGGTGGGAGAGTTGGGGGGAGCATAAGTAAGAGAGGAGGGGGAATTGGTGAGAGAGTTGGGGGGGGCATTAGTAAGAGAGGAGGGGGGAATTGGTGAGAGTTGGGGGGGCATTAGTAAGAGAGGAGGGGGGAATTGGTGAGAGAGTTGGGGGCATTAGTAAGAGAGGAGGGGGAATTGGTGAGAGAGCTGTGGGGGCATTAGTAAGAGGAGGGGGAATTGGTGAGAGAGCTGGGGGGGCATTAGTAAGAGAGGAGGGGGGGGAATAGGTGGGAGAGTTGGGAGGGGCATTAGTAGGAGAGGAGGGGGAAATGGGGAAAGAGCTGGGTGGGCATTAGTAGGAGAGGAGGAGGATTGGTGAGAGAGTGGGGGGGCATTAGTAAGAGAGGAGGGGGGAATTGGTGAGAGAGTTAGGGGGCATTAGTAAGAGAGGAGGGGGGCATTGGTGAGAGAGCTGGAGGGGGGCATTGCTGAGAAATATAGGGTGAGGGGCATTGGTGAGAGAGCTGGGGGGCATTAGTAAGAGAGGAGGGGGAATTGGTGTGAGAGCTGGGGGGGCACTAGTAAGAGAGGAGGGGGGAATTGGTGAGAGAGCTGGGGGGCATTAGTAAGAGAGGAGGGGGGGAAATTGGTGGGAGAGTTGGGAGGGGCATTAGTAGGAGAGGAGGGGGAAATGGGGAAAGAGCTGGGTGGGCATTAGTAGGAGAGGAGGAGGATTGGTGAGAGAGTGGGGGGGGGCATTAGTAAGAGAGGAGGGGGGAATTGGTGAGAGAGTTGGGGGGCATTAGTAAGAGAGGAGGGGGGCATTGGTGAGAGAGCTGGAGGGGGGGCATTGCTGAGAAATATAGGGTGAGGGGCATTGGTGAGAGGTGAGAAAGCTGGGGGCATTAGTGAGAGCTAGGAGCATTGGTAAGAGAGCTGTTTTTTTTTTTTTTAGCACACCCTTTAAGCCCCTACCATCAAGACTTTAGCCACCAGCTACACTCCTTATTTGTGCGCTACATTTGGTGCTCTGGCTCGCCGCGCATAGCTCGCTCCCTCTTTTCTCTCCCTAAGAAACACGGCGGGTTGGCCCTCCCCAATGTAACCAAGTACTATCAGGCGGTCCATCTCGGACGCCTGCTGGATTGGCGTCGACATGGGGCGAACAAACTGTGGGTCCGTTTGGAACAGGCCCAATCAACGTTTCTGCTGGGTGGTGCACCGTGGTGTCGGGTTCATTGCCCTCCGTCGCTTAAATCACATCCCACGATCAGAGTCACCCTTGCAGTAGTGACCTCCCTCCTCTCCCACCCAGCTGTCTCCACTCCCACCCAGCTGTCTCCACTCCCACCTCTCCATTGTTCCCGGTGTTGGGTAATCCGGCTTTTCGGCCCGGGTTATCGGACCGAACATTTCAATCCCTGCTGACCTTGAACCGGGGCACGGTCACGCCCTTCTTGTGCCCGGATGGCTGGTCTTCGATCGACACGCTGATCGCACCCACCGGCCGCTTCGCGTTCAATTTTTGGCAGGCAGCCCAACTCCACCACTTTCTCCTTTCATTACCTGCTCCGGATCTTTTTAGCAGGAAACTTACTCCCTACGAAGTTCTATGTTCCGGAGACGGAATTCTGCCACACACCCTTTCGCAGACATATAACCTATTGGTGTCTCCTGCGGAGGACTTTACCCCTGCCTTCATTTCCAAATGGGAGCGGGATTTACAGTTGACGTTCTCGCCGACTCAACGACTGAACATCTGCACTATTGCATTGAAAACGCCAACCTGTACGAAGTTGCAGGAATCTAACTATAAGGTGCTGACTAGGTGGTATAGGGTGCCATCCCTTCTGAGTAAGATGTTCCCAGGGACGTCTGACCTATGCTGGATGTGTCAGAGGGAGCGGGGCACTCTCCTCCATATTTTCTGGTCCTGCCCTAAACTCCGGGATTTCTGGGTGGCGGTGGGCTCCCTTTTGTGAGACCCTACGGACTACAACATCCCAGACACCCCAGCCTTTTTTCTTTTGCAATTGTCGAGCATACCACTGAGGAAATACAAAAAATCGATTGTGCCCCATGTCTTGTCTGCAGCAAAATCTTTCATCCCAGTACATTGGAAGACTACTCAGGCACCCACCATCGGGGAGTGTATGCGCAGGTTGGAGGACATCAACAAGATGGAGGACCTGACCCTCATAAACATGACAGATACGAAAAGATATGGGGATATTGGAATATGTTTCTTGTCTCTGATAAGGGGAAAACCCGATGTGCCCCTGAACTCCACTGGTGTGGGTGGCTTGGTTGGGTGTGCTGGTCTGGTGCTGCATTCCGCTGCCCCTGGTCCCCCCCCCCCTCCTTCCCAACTTTGCCCTCTTTTCCCCCTCTTCCTTTCCTTCTTTCTTTTCTTTTTCTATATCTAGCTCAGATTCCATTTTATCTTTCTGTCCTTCTATGTTTTCCTGGTACCAAGTGACACTACACAAGCCACGACTGTGGGGATTATTGTTCACAGATTATACCACTTGTTTATATCTTGTCTTTTGCTCAAGTAAGATTTACCTGGATGTACTTTCTAACTCAGGGTTTTATGATGCCTCCCCACTTCGGTGGGGTCTGTATTCAATGTATTCCCCTTTGAATCCAACTGACTCAATTGTACTCTGCTTGCTATGATGGCTTTGTCTTTCTTGCATTTTGCTTTGCCTTCACTGGAATATTGTGTACAGTGGTTGTTTTTCTAAGTGACCTGTTGTTACAAACCTTTGCTACTTCAATAAAATGTCATATTTGAAAAAAAAAAAAAAAATACTTTAGCCACACCCACATTTTGCTGTTACGCGCGCCACAGCTCACTTACTCCCTCAATCGTTCCTCATTCTGAAGTTCACAAATTGGGAGGTATGCTGATCATCAGTGTAAATAGAAGAGAAGGGATACAGCCTGGCTTCAGGTTATTGTATATAGAGAATGAGAGGAAAATCAGACTGGCGATCAGTGAATAGAGGAGTAACAGTGCAGTGCCACTTAACTCATATTGTCAGGGCTGTAGCAGGGAGCCGAGGAGGAGTTTAACAGCACTTCACTCGGCTCCCTGCTACAGCCCTGACAGGCAGGGAAAGAAGCCTACGGAACGAAAAAAAAAAACAATGCGGTCGGTTGTGGTGCCAGGACCCAGGGCACCCACCAGCAAACGTGGGGAAAATCATGCCTGGCACTCCCATAATACACAGACAGAAGCTACAGGGACTCAGAGCTAAAGAAATTCTTACCAGAGGCAGAGCCGCGGACCGGTTGATGGGCACAAAGCGGGAGCCGAGCGGAAGAGGAAGGCGGGGGGCGGAGCTTGGACGCCCTGAACATTCTGTCATCAGTTGCTAGGACGCCGGCGGTCCTAGCAACTAATGTCTGCACTGAGGAGGGGGGCAGGGGGCAGAGAGAAAGCTTTGCAGGTAGTAATCCTCGCTTGGTGCTGTGTGTGAGAGCACACACAACCACTGAGTATACTACTACTGAGTAGAACCCAGTGTTGGAACTTGTTTCAGGACTCCTTCCCAGATCCGCGGGACCCCGGGACGGTCACGCAGAATCCGGGACTGTTGGGAAGTATGGCTTTGTATAGCATATAAGCGTTCAGCAGAGCCAAACGAAATAAGTATACAGACACTTTTTTTGTACCAGCGTCTGGCCTTACGGGCAATTAAGTACGGCGCCATCATCTGGTCGTTGAAGTCCACCCTTCCCATGTTAAGTTTGTATTCATGGACACAAAGGGGCTTCTCAACAATAATAATTGTCATTGCAATTTGGACTGTCGTATCTGCGTGAATGGAGGACAGAATGAAAACATTCCGTGTCCCTCCACTTCACTGCAAGCAATCTGTTAGACTTCAAGCAGGCTCTCTCCCCCTGTCTAAGTCGGGAATCTACAAGCCGTTGGGGTAAGCCCCGGCAATTAGGTCGCAAGGTGCTGCATGCGCCAATTGCAAATTCAGAAAGGTGACTAAAAAGTGGCACGCTTGTATAGTAGTTGTCCATGTATAAATGGTACCCCTTTCCGAATAAGGGTGACACCAAGTCCTAAACAACCTTGCCACTGCTCCCTATGTAGTCTGGGCAGTTGGGGGGGGGGGGGGGCTCCACATTGCTATCTTTGCCCTCGTAAATCTGGAAACTACACGAATAGCCTGTTGCCCTGTCACAGAGCTTATACATCTTGACCCCGTATCTGGCACGCTTGCTGGGGAGAAACTGTTTAAAAGCAAGGCGGCCAGAAAACTTAATCAGGGACTCATCAACGCAGACAGCTTGTTAGGGCGTATACAAGGCTGCAAACTTCTGGTTGAAGCAATTCATGAGAGGCCAAATCTTATGGAGCAGGTCATATCCAGGGTCACCCAGAAGACGACAGAGTTCATTGTCACTAAAGTGCATGAACCGCAGGATTTGCTTGCATCTCGTCCTAGCCATGGCAGCAGAGAACACAGGCATATGGTGAATTGGGTCAGTGGACCAATATGACCGCAACTCATTTTTTAGTAATGCCCATGAGGAGGGATAGGCCCAGAAATGTTTTACATTCAGAAACAGTGGTACGTTTCAATGCAAATTCTATGGCAAGGGTCAAATTTGGATTTGCGGGGAATACTCGATCAGCATATAATTGGCTTTGGTCCACAATAGATCTGTACAGATCTTCTGTGAAAAACAGCTCGTAAAAGTCAAGGGAAGTAAAATTGGCCGTTTCCACCTGAATTCCGGGTTGGCCAGTGAATAGGGGAAGTACGGGCGCTGCAGAAGTGGTGGGCTCCGAAATAGGATTTGCCAGCGCATCAGGAAGGACAGTATGGGCTCTACGGGCCTGTCTTTGAATTTTTGGTGGCTACGGGACACTACTTGTGCTAGCCACCATACCTGCTAGCCACCATACCAGCTTGAACTGCACTTATGGGACTCGCCATGTCACCCAAGTGTTACTGCAGTGCTGATTTGTCTATGACCAGGCTGGTGCTTGCCAGTTCACCAAAGGGTTGAGCGGCACTAGAACCCGCACTCTGATCTCAAACGGGGGAGGAGCCTGTCAATGGCGCCAACTTCCAGTGCACGCTGAGACCCGGCGGAGCAACGTCCAGTGAGATGACCCTGAGGAACACTCGATCCTCCACCAGCCCTGACCGCCCTCCCGAACCCCCCCCCCCCCTCCATGAGACCCACCTGAGGAGACATTGGAGACACGCCGGATACCGCCGATGCGGCCAGGGCTCGCTGCGGGAAGACAGCAGAGAGGGTGAGCCCCGAGGCTGTGCCGCCGGAGCCGTTGGCGGCCGCGGGCGGAGGAAGAGAGGCGGGAGCTGGATATCCCCGGAGGGTGAGACGCTCCCAAGTGGCTAGATGATTATAACGCACGCCTGAGACTGTGCCTGCCTGGACGTCCTGTGAGAGCGGAAGGAGCCGACAAGCAGAGAGCAGAAACACAAATTCAGAGGTGGAGGATACATGGATCGGTGACTGCAACGGACTGGTGAGAGGGCGAAAGCCCCCCCCCCCCTCTATTATACTGTATTTGAAAGATACACAGCATCAGTCACATCCCTATGAAAAAGTTTACACCCTACCTCTGTAAACAGACAGACAACAACATATTAATAGTGCTGGCGGCAGTCAAAAGTACAATAAATAACAGGTACACCAATGGAAGACAAAGGACTAGCAGGCTGATCAGCAGAAGCGGGTAGAGGGGAAAAAAAAAAAAAGCCCCCCTACTAATACAGTCATATACCGAAGGTGTAGATTACCAGGCTTACTCCCATTAACTGTATCTTTAAAGCGCTGTTTCTGTATGAGAGACTGTAATATGGCAAAGACCACCTCCCAGTCAAGATACTATACTTACAGATAGTTTTTTGAAAAAATTCTCAGGAGCAGACAGTGCCTCTGCATCATTGATTAACCAATAGGACTGCTATAAGCAAATAGATATTGGACAGTGTCTGAAGGAAATCCTCCTGACCCTCCTATTCACATCCCATAGGGAGCCACTTGGATAATCACTTTTTCTCCTTTTTTTACATCTCACTACTACCTCTCCTTTGCTTCGGGTTAGATAAAGAGTTTTAAAAAGAGGAGAGGCTATGTGGGGAGGGGGGGGGGGCTAAGGGGGGGAGGGATAGGGGAAACGGATAGTAAAAGAATATGCAGTTTTCAAATCGAATATAAATCTCTATCCTTCAATCAGGAACCAGTCCTCGGGGGACGCCAGCCTACTAATCCTTTATGTGCCAAAGGGGATAAAACAATGAGTAAAGCTAGGGAAAAAATTAAAACAAAGAGATGGAAGCGGTAAACTACATGTCTTATAATGTGCGAGGTTTGAACTCGCCAGTTAAGGGACAAAAAATCATGGGGGAAATAAAGTTTCTGGACGCTGATGTAGTTTTCCTTCAGGAGACCCACATCACACATGTCTCTAACATCAGACTATACTCCCGAAACCATCCTTTATGGTACTATGCAGATACACTTAAGAAAAAATCAAGTGGGGTAGCAATAGGATTCGCTAGAGGCATGAGATTCGTTCTGGAGGATAGGCTGGTGGACCTAGAGGGTAGATTCCTCTTTTTGAAGGGGAAGTTAAACGAGGAGGAAGTCACATTAGTAAATATTTATAGTCCGAATGAAGGACAGGTAGCTTTCATGGGGAAGATTCTGGGGAAATTAATACATTTAAAAAAAGGAGGAGTGATCTTGGCAGGGGACCTCAACTTGAGCCTCGATCCAAAGATGGATAGTACAACACAAAACCAAAGGTTCTCGACCCACCTGATTAAGGGGGTTAAAAGAAAGTTATATCAAAATCAATTAGTGGATATATGGAGAATACTCCATCCAAAAGAAAGGGACTATACCTATTACTCAAATGTACATGGGACATATTCAGGAATGGACTACCTCTTGGTAGAACATTGCTGGATCGAGAAAGTACTTGAGGCGAGGGTTAGGATTAGGACCCTGTCAGATCACTCCCCCATTACAGTGAAAATGAAGATGGGCCGAGAGCAACCTAAAATGGCTACGTGGAAAATCAATGAGGAGTTGATTAAGGATAAAAAATGGGGAAGGGAAATAGAGAAAGAGCTGGAACTCTATTTTCAAAATAATGACATTGAGGAGACACCTAAAAATATAATACGGGAATTCAATAGGGTGGCCAGAGAGAAATATGTGGAGGGGAACAAAATTGGGAAAAATTTAGCAAGGATCCCTTTAAAAAAAAAAAGCAATGAACTTTATCGATAAGATTAAAAATAAAAGGGGGGAATTAGTACATTCGACCACTGAAATAGCAAGAGAATTCCAAAATTACTACGGGGATCTTTATGCTGTAAGAGGAGATGGCAAACAAGAAAACAAATCTGAGAGAGGTGGAAAGGAAAACCTAATACTTTTAGAGACGCCAATAACAGAACAGGAGATAATAAGAGCAATAAAGGACGCCACTGTAGGAAAAAGCCCAGGCCCGGACGGGTTTACTATTAGTTATTATAAACAATATAAGGATTTACTTGTTCCGAGGCTGAAAGGATACATGAATGGCCTAGGCACCCAGTTTAACATGAGTAAAGAAGCCCTCTTAGCCTCGATTACAGTCATCTTAAAGGAAGAGAAGGATCCAACGCTGTGCTCCAGCTACAGACCTATTTCTCTCTTAAATGCAGACACTAAGTTGTTCACAAAAATCTTAGCAACAAGAATGAAAGGGCTGATGGAGGAGTGGATCCATAACGATCAAGTAGGGTTCATACCAGGAAAGCAAGGGAGAGATAATGGGATTAGAACGATACTCCTGATGAAACAAATGCTTAAAAACAAAACACCAAGTGTGATACTGTCAATTGATGCCGAGAAAGCATTTGACAGAGTCAACTGGGAGTTTATGATAAGAACTCTGGAGGAATTAGGTATAGGACCCAGAATGATGGCCTGGATCAGCACATTGTATAGTCGACCATCATAGTTACATAGTTACATAGTTACATAGTAGGTGAGGTTGAATAAAGACAATAGTCCATCCAGTTCAACCTGTGTAGGCATGTGTGGCTGTAATCATCTCCCATACCCCTGAATGTTCTGATCCTTGAGATGTAAGTCTAAGAGTCTTTTGAAAGCCACCATACTACCCGCAGAAACCACCTCTTGTGGTAGAGAATTCCACAATCTTGTTGCCCTAACAGTAAAGAACCCCCCGCGTTGCCTGAGGTTAAAACGCTTCTCCTCTAATCGCATTGTATGCCCTCGAGTCCTCATGCAATCCCTTCGAATGAACAGCTTTTTTTCTAAGCTGGGATCCCCATTAAGATATTTATAAATTGCTATCATGTCCCCCCTCAGACGTCTCTTCTCCAGGGAGAATAAATCGAGCGATTGTAGACGCTCTTCATAGTCAAGGTCCTCCAATCCCCTAATTAGTTTAGTTGCCCTTCTCTGGACTCTCTCCAGCTCCAACACATCCCTCCTGAGGACTGGCGACCAGAACTGGACGGAATACTCCAGATGCGGTCGGACCAGAGTTTTATAAAGTGGAAGGATTATAGTCTTATCTCTGGAATGCATCCCTTTCTTTATGCATGCTAATATTCTGTTGGCTTTGGAAGCTGCCGCTTGACATTGCATGCTGTTTCCTAATCTATCATCAACCAATACTCCCAGATCCTTCTCCATTTTTGATTCCCCCAAGGGCTCCCCTCCTAACGTGTATTGTGATTTTATGTTTTTAGTCCCCAAGTGCAAAACCTTACACTTCTCCACGTTAAACCTCATTTGCCATGTCGTTGCCCACTCTGTTATTTTGTCCAGGTCATTCTGCAGGATATCTGCTTCATGTTGTGAAGTTATTGCCCTGCCCAATTTTGTGTCATCTGCAAAAACTGATATCGAACTACTGATCCCGACCTCAATGTTGTTTATGAATAAATTGAACAAGGTTGGTCCCAGGACTGAGCCTTGGGGGATCAGCAAGAATAAAAATTAATGGGACATTGTCTGAACCATTTGATATGTTCAATGGAACAAGACAGGGATGTCCCTTGTCCCCAATGTTGTTTGTCACCTCTTTGGAACCCTTGCTAGCTACAATAAGAGAATGCCCAGATATCAAGGGAGTGGAAGTTGGGGAGGTAGAGCATTAAGTCGTGGCATTTGCCGACGACGTGCTGCTCTACGTCTCCAACCCAAGGATTTCCCTACCTAACATAATTAAAGTCCTAAAGCAATATGGAGAACTCTCAAATCTAAAAATTAACCAAACTAAATCTGAAATACTAAGCATTAAAATGAGCATACAAGAGAGTAATAGTCTAAAAAGTGAATTCCCTTTTGTATGGAGGAGAGATGAGTTAAAATACCTAGGAATCAGTCTAACATCAACCCCAGAAAGAATATATAAAGCTAACTTCCTTCCACTATTAAACAAAATAAAAATGGAGATTAATAGATTAATAGCAAGGCCTATATCATGGTCGGGAAGAATCAACATTATAAAGATGGCAGTCCTTCCAAAGATATCGTACAAATTTCAAATGGTTCCAGTACAGATCCCGTATGCCTTCTTTAAGACATTAAGAACACTGGTAACTAAGTTTGTATGGAAAAATAAAAAACCACGGATAAAATACACAACACTATGTAAAAGTAAAAGTGACGGGGGGTTAGCACTACCAGAGTTTAGGAAATATTATCAAGCTTCAATTCTTACACGGGTGATGGAATGGGGGAAAAAAGTGAGCGGAAAAAATTGGGTTAAAATAGAAAAAGGCAATGAGCGACACAGATTTAGGTAAAATTATTTGGATTTCACCAAAGAAATTGAATAGTAATACACATATAATCACACGACAAGCACTAAAAACCTGGGACATGGTATACACCAGAGAAAAATGGGAATACAATTCACCACTCATACCACTACAGGATACAAAATTTTTTGCACCAGGGGAGGGGAGGGAATATGGTAAATGGATGTGAGAAGAGGATGTTAGATTAAAAGATATAATGAGAAGGGAAAAATTATTAAGTTACTAGATCTAAAAGAAAGGAGGGTAAATTGGGACCTAACTGAGTGGAGGTACTGTCAGCTGAGACATTTTGTTGCTTCGCTGCCCCAGCCAATAAGAGAGGCGAACGATTTATCTCCATATGAGCAGATGTGTGTATCTGAGAAAATAAAAAATAATACCTCAAGTATTTACAAAATATTGAATATAGGGAAGAAGTTGACAGTCCCCCACTCTTAGAAAAATGGGAAAATGAACTGGGTGCCCGAACTGAGGGATTTCAATGGGGAAAAAGTATAAATTTAGTACATAACTCAGCGATAGATACGAGTACGGCAGAAATAAACTATAAACTCATCTCTAGATGGTATAATACGCCAGACAAAATGGGGAGATACCTCCCGGGAAGTTCGGTTTATTGCTGGAGGGGGTGTCAGGTTAAGGGCACTAGCACATATCTGGTGGGACTGCCCTAAAATCAAAAAATATTGGAAGGAAGTCCTATCCTTAATTAAAAAGATTACTAACATAGATATTAATGAAGACCCATGGTTAGGTTTATTCCACGGAACAAAAATGTTGATAAAACAATATAAAAAAACATTGATCCCCCATCTTCTAAACTCAGCAAAAAGTTTAATCCCCTTAAATCGGAAAAAAACAGAACCCCCATCACTAAAAGAATGGCTATCACGGGTAGAAAAAACAAGAAAGCTAGAACATTTAAGAATGTGGGGAGAAGAGGAATACGAGAATAGGATTGAGATATGGGAGAAATGGCAAGATTTTAAGGAAACAAGTGAATACCTAAGGATCCAGGGGAGGGGGGATGAGGGGGGTATAGGGGGGATGGGAGGGAAGAAGGGATTGAGTGGATACTGGATAAAGAGTTCTTTTTCTTTGTTTTTCCCTTCCATTCCTTTCTGTGCCTATGAGGATATGGTATGTATTAAATTTTGTATGTTAACAATTTTCAATAAAGAAATATAAAAAAAAAAAAAAAAAAAAGAACCCGCACTCTGCTGCATAGGAGAACCCTGCGGTTGCTGCACCCCAGCACCAGAAAAACGGGGTCAAGTACGCCTAACCTTAGCAGGGACCACTACTCCGTCGTCAGAGCTATTTATCAGGGAGCCGCTGCTATCTACAGGTTCGTATACTGAACCTGATTCTGACAGTGAGGCTTCCCCCATCGCTCTCATCTGTCATGCTCAGTATCCTGAACAAAGAAGAGAGATGACACCGCTCAGGCTAGTCAAATTCCACAATTCAGGGTGGGTGCTGAACCTCGGCTCACCACCAGGAGAAGCATGAAAGAAGAAAATGGTCGCACACCACCACGGAATCCAATGAAAAGTTTCTTTATTCACCAAGTGGTACAAGGCTACCCTGCTGTACCTTGTACCACTTATGTGAATAAAGGAGCTTTTCTTCATTGGATTCCGTGGTGGTGTGCGACCATTTTCTTCTTTCATGCTCAGTATCCTGTAGGCCTCTTCACTAGCGTACCTTTCGTTTGACATTTTGGGCAATGAATTTACAGGTACCTAGTGTGACTCATAGGTAAAAAAGGACCTGGTTATCGAGGACTGTTTGAATCGCTATGAAAAAAAAAAACTGTGTTGTGTATTGGAAGTGACAGTAATCTGTTGATTACTGCACTTCTGGTATGAGCAGATGGGCTAAACGCAGGTGCTGGCAGGTGTCGTGGCCAATCCTGCTAACTCGGCATTTTAGGAACACTAAACTATGGGAGACGCTAGAATAGTTCGGATCACATCAAAGATATTGATTCGTGCACTATACTATAGTAATGGAGGTGTTTAACTCTTTGATTGCCAGTGACACACACACACACATACTAAATTATATTACTAAACATGTGGAGGGGATCTGACGCTATCCTAGATTGACGCTAACTAGCGTTAATGCTAACTAATGTCACCTGTGACACTAATATAGTGATCAGAAAAAAGATCTGTACACTATAAAAGTGACACTGTGAGAGGGCAATGAAGGAGTTAACTGGGGGTGATCAGGGGGTAAATGTTTGTTAGGGGGGATAGCGGGTACCCTAAACCTATTTGGGACAGAAACTAACGGTCTCTCACACTAAAGTCACAAGTGACACTATTACAGTAATCAGTAAAAAAGCTATATACCGTATCTAGTGTGCACTGTGACAAGGAGTGAAAGGGTTAATTGGGAGGTGATCAAGGGATTAAATGTGTGCCTATGTGCACTGATGTCAGTGTAGTGATTGTGTACTCACTGTTGGAGGCTTTCTTCTCTCAAGCTGGAACAAAAAAGGGCTCCACGAGGGAAGAGAGCATAATTTCCTGTGCCTGTGTTTACAAAACACAAGTACAGGATGGTCTGCCATTTGTCAGGACCGATCACCAGGTCCAGGCCAAAAATAATTGGAATGGACCTGATGACTGATTCGGGTTCTGAACTGACTCCGACCATCGCAAGGATGGAGGGCGCGCTCTTGCGCACCCCCGAGCCCCACGCGCGACCGACGTAGGGCGGTCGGTAACAGGTTAAAGAACTTCATTAAAATAGTCAGGGACTGCATAGCAACCAGCAACTGTTGAGACCATGAACACTTTGGCGACAGTATTGTGTATATAGTGCAGGAGTGTGTAAAGCAGAGCACAGGGTTGGGGGTGTCCAATGCACTAAGTGCTGCAGTCAGTGGCAGGTTTAGGATACATAACACAGAGTGCAGGGGGCCAGGGTGTGTAATGCAATGTGTTCAAGAATCAGGAGTATGTAAAAATGCAGGGGATAGGTGTGTGTAATGCATAGTAAAAGTCAGGAGTGCAAAAAAAAAAAAAAAATGCAGGAATTAGGGGTGCGTAACACACAGTGTAGGGGTAAGGAAAGGGAAAAATTACCCCGACAAACGATACTCTTCCCCACGTTACCCTTTAAGCAAAAGATCATACTTCCTCCCCTCCAAAAACAAAAACAAAAAAAACACACTAATTTGCACACTAACCCCCCAGTACAAATCCTCCCACGCAAACATTCTCCTCCCTTACTCAGCACAAGTTCTACTCCACCCTCCCCAAATCCCCAGTCCTAGCACAATTCCCCCTTCTTCCCTATCCTTAAACTTATCCCCACTGCCCTCAGTTTCCTCACAGCACAATTCTTTTCCCCCCAATCCCCTTTCCTAGCACAACGAGTCCCCACATATTTCCTCTCACGCTTTAAACACAAATCCGCCCCCCCCCCCAAATCCTTCTTTTAGTACAGATACCAGTTAACTTAAAGACCCCCAAATGCTGATGGAAAATGCAATGTGTTTACTCGCATAGTACAGTAATACCATGTGATCTGGTTGCTATGCATTTTGTAAAGTAGTGAATGCACTATTTTTGGTGTGGTCTGGCGAGATTTCAGCCCATTCAAATGAATGAGCTGATATCGCACTACACCTGGGTCACATGTGAATCGCACAGTGCGTTCCTGTGCTATTCATGGTGTGAATCAGCCCTGTGTCCTGGAACAACACTTGGCTAACTTGCCTGGAAGGGGGGCACTGGTTTGAGAAATTGTACCACATCTCATTTGGGGTGTCCTAGGGCCACCCCTCTGTGGCAGACATTTCTTGTGATTTTGGGGGGAGGGGGATATGTGCCTTGGTAGGGGTGAAGACTTGTGGGGGGGTGGGGGGGAGTGGAGGGCGAAGGATTTCATATCCAACCTCCTTGTAGCACATTCCTCTACAATCCTAAAATGCCCCCCCCCCCCCCCCAAATCACTATGTTAAATGTAAGATTGCCCTCCCCTCTGCAAGTCTCACTGTAGATTAATTAGTTACAAACCTCTGATCAGCGCCGTTCATTGTCCTATAACACCTGGCAGGAGGGTAAACGTTGATGGGGAGGAATGGAATATTTTTGCTATATTACATGCTCTTTTGACACAAGTATGATAAATGTCCTCCAGAGTAAGAAGCTGGCATTAATCCACTGTAAAAATATTTTGTAGATAATTTTTGTCCTTAGCTGTAATACTGCTGTAGCACACCGTGATGGCATAAATGAGCACAGCGATTAAAGGATACTAATAACTTCTTTGTTATCTCTGTGTTTTTTTAAAATTCACTTTGTTCATCTATTATATGGCATCATCCAAATATTAAAGCCTCGATCTTTCAAGGAAGAAACTCTTTTCACAGGGTCTCCATTAATTACAAGCAACAAGCAAGAGTTGGATGCTGTCTGTTTCTCCTAAAAATCTGCAACATGTTTAGGATTCATATTAAGACCCAGGTTATTTGAGGCAGACCAATGAGCTAGAAATGAGCTTGTGTTTAGCCCAAACACATGTCTGGCTGGACCCAAAAGGAAGTTGTCAGTGCCCGCCCAATCAGCTGCACCTGGGGCATTACCCTTCGTGGAGATGCACGGGTGGGTATGTTCAGGATATTATTGACTTAATACGGCCACATGGTTATTTGTTTTTTGAATCAGGGCTGCACTCCTCTCATTCTGTACACTGCACTGTATGTTTCTTGTTCATCTCATCATTCTGTACTCTGCGCTGTGTGTTCCCTATTCCAAACCTCCTCATTCTGTACTCTGCGCTGTGTGTTCCCTATTCCAAACCTCCTCATTCTGTACTCTGCGCTGTGTGTGTTCCATATTCCAAACCTCCTCATTCTGTACTCTGCGCTGTGTGTGTTCCATATTCCAAACCTCCTCATTCTGTACTCTGCGCTGTGTGTGTTCCATATTCCAAACCTCCTCATTCTGTACTCTGCGCTGTGTGTTCCCTATTCCAAACCTCCTCATTCTGTACTCTGCGCTGTGTGTGTGTTCCATATTCCAAACCTCCTCATTCTGTACTCTGCGCTGTGTGTTCCCTATTCCAAACCTCCTTATTCTGTACTCTGCGCTGTGTGTTCCCTATTCCAAACCTCCTCATTCTGTACTCTGCGCTGTGTGTGTTCCATATTCCAAACCTCCTCATTCTGTACTCTGCGCTGTATGTGTTCCCTATTCCAAACCTCCTCATTCTGTACTCTGCGCTGTGTGTTCCCTATTCCAAACCTCCTCATTCTGTACTCTGCGCTGTGTGTGTTCCCTATTCCAAACCTCCTCATTCTGTACTCTGGGCTGTGTGTTCCCTATTCCAAACCTCCTCATTCTGTACTCTGCGCTGTGTGTTCCCTATTCCAAAGCTCCTCATTCTGTACTCTGCGCTGTGTGTTCCCTATTCCAAAGCTCCTCATTCTGTACTCTGCGCTGTGTGTGTTCCATATTCCAAAACTCCTCATTCTGTACTCTGCGCTGTGTGTTCCCTATTCCAAAGCTCCTCATTCTGTACTCTGCGCTGTGTGTGTTCCCTATTCCAAAGCTCCTCATTCTGTACTCTGCGCTGTGTGTTCCCTATTCCAAAGCTCCTCATTCTGTACTCTGCGCTGTGTGTGTTCCCTATTCCAAAGCTCCTCATTCTGTACTCTGCGCTGTGTGTGTTCCATATTCCAAAACTCCTCATTCTGTACTCTGCGCTGTGTGTGTTCCATATTCCAAACCTCCTCATTCTGTACTCTGCGCTGTATGTGTTCCCTATTCCAAACCTCCTCATTCTGTACTCTGCGCTGTGTGTTCCCTATTCCAAACCTCCTCATTCTGTACTCTGCGCTGTGTGTGTTCCCTATTCCAAACCTCCTCATTCTGTACTCTGCGCTGTGTGTGTTCCATATTCCAAACCTCCTCATTCTGTACTCTGCGCTGTGTGTTCCCTATTCCAAACCTCCTCATTCTGTACTCTGCGCTGTGTGTTCCCTATTCCAAAGCTCCTCATTCTGTACTCTGTGCTGTGTGTTCCATATTCCAAACCTCCTCATTCTGTACTCTGCGCTGTGTGTTCCCTATTCCAAAGCTCCTCATTCTGTACTCTGCGCTGTGTGTGTTCCATATTCCAAAACTCCTCATTCTGTACTCTGCGCTGTGTGTGTTCCATATTCCAAACCTCCTCATTCTGTACTCTGCGCTGTGTGTTCCCTATTCCAAACCTCCTCATTCTGTACTCTGCGCTGTGTGTTTCTTATTCCACATCTCCTCATTCTGTACCCTGCACTGTGCGTTCTTAATTTCACACCATCTCATTCTGTACACCGCACTGTGCATTCTCTATCCCTCAGCTCCTAATTCTGTACTCTGCACTGTGTGTTCCATATTCCAAACCTTCTTAGTATCACTCTGTGTTCCCTATTCCACACCTCCTCATTCTGTACTCTGCGCTGTGCAATCCCAATTCTACACCACCTCTTATTTCTGTTTTCTGCACTGTGCATTCCACACTCCACGCCTCCTTGTTTTGTACTCTGTGCTGTGCATTTCATATTCCACCCCCCCCCCCTCATTCTATACTTTGCATTGTACGTACCTTATTTCACACAGCCTTATTTTATACTCTGTGTGTTCCCTATTTCTCACCTTCTTATGTTTTACTCTGCACTGTTCTTTTTCCATGGATTGTGTGTTTTTTTCCTCCCAATGACTGACAAAACTAACATTTTTATTTCTTCTTTTTCTTTGCATTCTGTATCTTGTGCAGTGTGTTCCAAATGGACAGTGCCACTGTGAACAGAGGGGATTCCCTTCCTGGGAAATGAATCAGTTATATAAACAAAGAAAAATGGAGCAGATAAAACTACTGCAGCCAGCATATAACAATCATAAGTATATAGATACACACCAGTATAGTAATCATCCAAGCTTTATATAAGAAGAGATTAACAACACATATCCAATATACAAACCAATATTTTCAGCAAATGGCTTGATAGGAATCCTGGTGGAATTGTGCAAATATATCTGGTAATGTTACATACCTGATAGGAGACTGATATGACAAGTTTGGCCTTTCTTATATCTCCTCTCCAGCCCTTGCCCCACCGAGAGTGGAACAGAGGGTACCGAGGGACAAAAGGAACATGAGTGCCAGCAGGTGTTGATAGGAGAAATTGCAGCTGGAGTAGGAGATCCTGGGAAGCAGATGGACCATCAGGGCATGAACAGTAGCTGAGTTCAGGAAACCAGTTGAGATTAAAGGGACACTCCACTTATGCTGCAGGTTCAGGATCCATGGCTTTTAAGAATTCTCAGCGAAGTGCAGAGCAGGTGCAGACAGTGGACAGCCAGGCAAGCATTCGAGCAGGAAGGACAGGCAGGATCGGAGGTAGCAGTGTGGTCACAGGAATAGCCAGGGTCATCAACAGGTGGGCAGTGAGGTACCAAGTCATAAGCAGAGCCAAAGTCAGGAACAGAGACGGGGTAAGTAATAAATAGACAAGTCAGAAGCAGGATCCAAGATCAGGTCAAAGGCAAGCCAGGTCAGCAACCAAGGAAACGCACAGGAAGAACGTATAATGCAGGGAACAGCTAAAAGACCAGGCAGCACTTAAACATGAGCAGAAGCATCCTTCAATAGCTTGTCTGGTGCCAACATGCCTGTGATTGTGCACACACGCTTGTGTGCATGGTCTCTATTCTGCTAATAGTTCTATGCGCATTCCTGTGAGTCAAATGCCTGATAGGCATTCTCTGACATTGCCCCCTCTTAAGAACAGCCTCCCAATGCCCACCAAGATCCACTTCTCAGGGTGAAGACAGAGGAAGGTTTGCACTAGCCATGTTGCATGGACATTAGAGGCAGGTTCCTTGGAATTATACTCTGGACCATAGCCCTTCCACTTAATGAAGAACTAGGTCTGCCCCCCCCCCCCTCCCTCTTCCTGCAGTAGAAGCTGGTCTCAATCTCATTTTCTTTATTACATTCAATGAGCAAAGGAGCTGAAGCCTGTGGTTCCTCATCAGGAAACGGGTTGGAAATGGTCTGTTTTAGTAAGGACACATTAAAAAGAGAATCCTTAAGTTCCCAGGCAAAGTCACCTCGTAGGCTGCTGCATTCATTGTTCTCCTTACAGGAAAAGGCCTGATGTACCTTGGCCCCAGTTTCTTCTATGAATAGGCCAACTTTAAATTAGGACTTGCTAACCATACCTTATGCCCAGGTTTAAGATCCAGGTTACCCCTCTTCTTCTAATCAAAAAACCTAGTGTTGCTTGCTTCAGATTTTGTAATAGTTTCTCATAGGAGCTGGTTATTGGACCTCCAGAATTCCAGGCAATGCTGTACAGCTAGTACTAAATATTCCTGAGGGACATCCAGCAGGAACAAAGGATGGAATCCATAGTTTGCAAAAAAGGGTGACTATTTTGTGGCAGTGCACAGAGTTATTATAGACAAACTCCGCTAAAGAAGAAGAGATGCCCAATGATCTTGTGCAAAGGAAGAAAAACAGCACAGAAACTGTTCCAGGGTCGGATTTGTCCTCTGTCTGGCCATTCAATTTCAAGATGTTATGCAGAAGATAAATTATTTTTAATGCCTAAAGCCTCACACAAGGCTTTCCAAAACCTGGAAGTAAATTGGACACCACTGTCAGAAATGTTACTGGAATGCCATGTAGTCATACCACTTCTTTGATGAAGGCAAATGTGATCTCAGCAGCTGAAGAAGTTCCATTTAGGGACACAAATTTAGGGGCTATTTTAAACAAAAGATAGTATAAAACCCATCTGACAGTGGTAACTCCAAAAAAAGTCCATGGGGATCATGCTCCATTTTATAACTAGGAGCAGGAAGTGGTTTTAAAAAAACCTGATTCTTAGCACTATCAGACTTGTTTCGTGAACATACAGCACATGGTTTCACATAGTCCTTGCAATCTTGCACCAGGTGTGGCCAACAGACTAAGCGGAGAATTAAGTCTGACATTTTATGGACTCCATAGTGGTCTGCAAGAGGATGATCGTGGCACATGAAGAGAATTGTTTTCCAAAAATGCTCAGGAAGAAAGTTCTGTTTACTATGAAAGTAGAGGCCCTCTTTAAATTGTAGACAAAGTTCCTGGGATAGAGGACAAATAGTGACTGCTATCTTAATCTGGGAAAGAAGTTCAGCCTGCAGTAACATGAAGTCCTTAGCAGGTAGAACGGTGTCAGGTTCGTGAGGCAAACCTATATGGTTAATGGCAAACCTTAAGCTCTATCCTGAATGTTTCTGGATACTAGAGATGGGCCGAACGACCCTCTGTTCGGTTTGCGCAAGAACTTTTGAACATTGTGAAAATTCGGAGCCGAACAACGACCCCCATTGAGATCTAACTGGAAAAATCAAAAGTGCCCATTTTGAAGGCTTATATGCAGGTTATTGGGCATACAAAGGGCATGGGGGTCCGGGTACTGCCCTGGGGGACATGTATCATTGGAAACAAAGTTTGTAACAAAGATTATTTTTAAATGAGCAGTGATTTACTGATGCTTATGGTGAAAAAATAAAAATGAAAAATTCCTTTAAATATAGTACCTTAAAGCGGAGTTCCAGCCATTTACTCACCTGTCCAACGGTCCAGCGATGCGGCCGCCGGAAGCCTCGATCCTCTCCCTCGGCGCCGGCATCACTGCTGTGGGCACCCGGCTGTTACAGTTTGCGGCTTCACAGCCGGGTACCCACTGCGCATGCGCGAGTCGCGCTGCGCGCCGTGATTGGCCGGCAATCTTCTGGGACCTCTGACGTGTCCCAGAAGATTGCAGGGAGGGAGGGAGAGAGGAGAACTTCCGCTCAGGGCGCCGCGGCGCTCCGAGCGGAAGTGGGAGCGGGTACCTGTCCAAACTAGGTACCCGCTCCCCCCCCCAAAAAATGACATGCCAAATGTGGCATGTCCGGGGGTCAGGACTCCCTAAAGCGGAAGTTCCACTTTTGGGTGGAACTCCGCTTTAAGGGTCCCCTTAGCCTGTCTGTAAAGTGGCGAATCTGTACAATGTATTAAACCCACTGCAGCAAAACTGACATATATTAAAAAAAATACATAAATTGTTTTTCGATGCAAGTTTTCGTTATTTTGTAAACAACGGCTTAGGGAGCCAGTCTGTGCGAGGCCACAGTTTAGTGCACTCAGAACAAGATTAGAGAGTGTCTCTTTAGCAGACTTTGAATGGAAATAAATTTTTGCACCACAGTGCCTTATGTGAAGAAGAAATTTTAGTACACTCAGGCCCAAGTTCATGGAGGAACATGACTGCCAAGACTCGGACACCAACTGTTGTTTAAGTGACTTAGCCCTTGCTGAGACCTCTATGCCTGGCCTGTACAAGCAGATATAATCACCATGGACCATCTTTATCAGATAGCTGAACTCACCAAGCATGTCTTTTCCATCAGCGTAGGTTTTTATTGCAAGCAGGAGGTATAGCAGAAAACAAAATGTGGGAGGTGATTGAAAGACCATATTTGAAGGTCAAAACATGGTAATATATTCCCAGATGCGACCAGATTGCATGAAAGGCCTTTGCAGATCTCTTATCCTATCAAGACAGTGAAGCAGGAACAGGAAATACATCATAAAATGGGTGGAGCAAAGAGACTATAGAAGAGAAAGGCAGAAAGGTAGGTGCAACAACCAAAATAACCACAAGATGGCAGTATATTAACTAGTAATATAAACATTACAATAACTATGCATAGCATTACATTTTATACAAGTGTAACAGCACAGCCAATTTGTTTATCAGTGTTCTCCCCTCTCTGTAGACTCATGTTACTACCTTCCTCAACCTCAGAACCAACATCAGAATCAAGTAATGCCTGTGCATCAAGAAGCAAGTGGCTGATGCTGTGTTCAAATAATTCAGCTGACTCCTCCATGCATGATGCTGGGGCTATGGCAGGAGTAGCTGAGGACAAGGAGGCAGAAAAACCCACTCTGACAGCTGCTGTGATCTGCGCACTAGTCTCTGCTTGAGTGATAGAGGATGAGGATGGTTTAGTAAGCCAGTCCACCACCTCCTCTGCATGCTGTGGCTGGATAGCACAGGCAACATTACTAAACAGAGGAAATGGTGCCCAGCCTGAGGACGGACCACCCACGGTCACCTTTGCACTTTAATCAATAGACAGTGCTGTTTAGTGCAATTTAACTTAAGGACTTCCTACACAGACACTCCACTGACGCACCTTAATATACTGCAGTAAAAGTGCACTAACACACTTCAATATATTGCAGTAAAAGTACCCTGACGCACTAACGCACACAATACACTGCAGTAAAATTTCACTAAAGCATTTCAATATACTGCTGTAAAGTGCCCTGACACTACACTGTTCCAAAATAAAAAAGGAAGGTTGCACTAAACTCACGCTGTTCTATGACTATATTCATACTACAATGACACTCTAAACTCTCAATAGAATCACAATATCAAACTATAGCACACTAATTCGTTAATAGCAATAAACAGCCCTGTTCTATCTCCACTCAAATATCACACTGAAAATGGCTGCTCTGGGAGGGAACCTTTTATAGTTTGGGGTGGGTCTATGAGCAATGAGCCATGATTTGACTGTTAGGTGCCTGTTAGCTAAAGTCCGAGCTTGAGTGCTGAGGATTCAGGCGAAAACGTAGTCAGAGATCAGGCCGGCAACAGATCGGGCAAAGCGGTATCCAAACGTAATCCTAAGAATGGTCAGGCAGGCAGAAGTCATACACAAGCTGGCGGTGAAGTACAGATTCGGCAGGCTGAAGAGGGGTCAAGAACACAGGCAAAAGTTCATGCACGATAGTCAGTAAAAGAGCAAACAACACACCCAGGAAGATATTCCAAACAAACGGGCATTGAGGAAAAGGAAGTGCTGCTTTTTGAAGGCTGAGTAAATTGTACATTGTTCACAGCTGGTTAAATTGTACATTGTTTGCAGCTGGCAGCAGGTGGAGCTAGTGAGTCTAATAATAAAGCCTCAGGCTGGAAAATCACTGCAAAAACTCCAGAGCTTCTTTGTGGCACAACAGATAAGGCTGCAAGCTATGGAACAGGGAACCTCCTGGTTCAAGGACACCCAGGTACATGACAGGACCCCTCTCCAATGGACCCCTCCGGGGGCCTAGCGAGGCTTAGCAGGAAAAGAGGCATGAAAGTCTCGGACGAGAGCAGAGGCATGCAAATCTTTAGCTGGAACCCAGGAACGGTCTGTGATGGGGTATCCTTTCCAATGAACCAGATATTGTAGGCCACAACCCCGCCTTCTAGAATCCAGAATCTTAGAGACTTCAAACTCATGTTGTCCATCAACAAGAACAAGAGGAGGTAGTTATTGAGTTCTGGAGTAACGATTGAAGATTGCCCTTTTAAGGAGGGAAACATGGAACACAGGGTGTATCCGGAGTGAGGAGGGAAATTTCAACCGATAGGAGACTGGTCCGACTCTAGCAATTACTCTAAAAGGACCAATGAATCGAGGGCCCAATTTGGTAGAGGGTTGCTTCAGTCTTATGGATTTGGTAGACAACCAAACTCTGTCCCCCACCGCATATGGAGGTATATGGCGTCATCGTCTGTTGGGGAAACGTTCATATCTGTCTGCTGACTTCCGTAGCAATAAGCAAATCTTTTTCCAGTGTAGCAAGATATTCTTCACCCTTTGATCTGCTGCTGGTACACCAGATGAAGGCTGAAGTAGTTGAAAGGTCTGAGGGTGATAGCTCAATGCTGCGTAGAATGGCGTGGTATGCAGGGCTCTGTGCCAGCGAGAGTTAATGGCGAATTCAGCCAAGGGCAAATACTTAGACCAATTGGAGTGTAGCGAGTTGATGTAATGCTGAAGATAGGTTTCAAGGGTCTGGTTCATGCGTTCGGTTTGACCATCTGTTTGCGGGTGATGTGAGGTAGAGAGTGAGCGCGTTACTCCCAGTTTCTTACAAAACGCTCTCCAGAATCGGGAAATGAACTGAGATCCGCGGTCTGAGATGATATTGGTAGGTATACCATGATGTTTCACAACATGAGAAAGGTAGACAGAGCTTCCGCTGTAGGTAATCCAGAGAGTGGTACAAAATGAGACATCTTTGAAAAGCGATCCACTATAACCCATATAGTAGTCATGCCATCAGATTTGGGTAATTCTGTAATGAAGTCCATAGTTAAATGGGTCCAAGGCTGGCGAGGTGCAGGAAGCGGTTGTAATAGCCCAGCAGGCAATGTGCGAGGTACTTTATTAGCAGCACAGGTTGGACAGGCAGCCACATAGTCTGTAACATCTCTTTTCATATCAGGCCACCAAACGTGACGCTGCAAGGTCTTAAGAGTGATTGGGATACCTGGATGACCAGAGAACACTCCATCATGTGCCCAGAGGAGTACAGGTCTCCTGAGGCTGGGGGCTACAAACAGGTGACCTGGTGGTACCTTCAGCCCTTGAGGAACATGATTCTGGGTTTCCTGTAAATGTTGGGAAAGAACTGCAGAGATCTGTGCAACAATCTTGTGAGGTGGAATAATATATTGTTCGGTAGGTTGATCTTCTTCAGAAGTAACAAACTGTCTGGAAAGAGCATCGGCCTTCCTGTTCTTATGACCAGGGACATAGGAAAGGACAAAATTAAAACAGGAAAAGAACAGAGCCCATCGAGCTTGACGTGAATTCAAACATTTAGCAGTCTGAAGATACAGCAGGGCCTTAAGCCTTGGGCCTTGCCACATGCCTGAGACTCTGCTGAGGAGAGCCTGGGTACTGCCTGAAAGTGAGTATCCACAGAGCTCCTACATCCTTTTGTGAGTGACCTGCCTTTTTGATATAGAAGACAGCTGTCCAGCCAGTACAGATTGCTGAAAGAGATTGGATCCAGGGGAGAGGAGTTGCCTCCCAGTTCAGTCTGAGCCTCAAGATCTGTTTTCTGTATCGCTGTCTGATTGCATGTCATTTTTGTATACGGAGTCTGCCAATTTGATTGTTCACTAAGGGTGTCCTGTGCCCTACCCCTCTCTCCCATATTTTTGTTGCGGTTCAGAAGAAATAAATTATTTTCCTCTTTAAGCATAAAAGTGACTGGCGCCCATCATTTTTACTTCTTTCATCACCCACCATGCCTAGCAATCTACACCCTGAGGAGGAATGTCAGCCCTCTCTGCCTCTGGGGGTCACAATCAGACCCTAGGATGGTGGTGGGGTGTGCTACATTTTGGCGCCCAACGTGGGGCTCGACGGTATTTTTGTGGTGGTCGCCCCTAGCAACGGACTGAAACCACACAGAAATTTTGTTTGGCTCCGTGGGAAGCGGCGGGTAAAATCTTTTGTGCCTTAGAGACTGTGCTATTGTCCTTTTCAACCACATGGGGAAGAACCCAATTGTCTTTTTGCTCTTGGGAGAGTGTCAGCCTGGTCTTTTGTCACTTTACGCCAGTGCTGAAGGGGTTAAGTAGAACAGATGCTGGACCAGCGCTATTAAACCCACAGTGTTAGGGGAAATTTATAAAAAGGTATGTAAACAATAGATATAAAAGCAGATATAGAGAATCAAAAAATATTGATAAAAAACACAATAATGATAAATGATTCAGGTGTATATAGATACAAAGTCCATGGAGTAGAGTCTATGTAGAGATAGATGGCTGGGTGGCCGCCGACTCTATCAGAGTTAGGAGGGGACTCTGTGCATGGTAGATAAATAAAAGAGAGAGAACAGAGCAGCGCCACCTGAGTGTAGTATTAAAACAATCCTTTTTTGGCATAAAAGGTAATGCACTCACATGAGTGATAGGAAAGCAGGTTTTACTGCATGTCATCCGATCCACTGCAGGGGAGGCAGGAGAGGTGTAGACAGCCCTGGGTCCTGGCTGTGTCAGTGGCTTCTGGCACTTCCTGGTGTCCTGTCAGCGTCACAGCTTCTCCCTTATCACATCCAGTGGAAGCAGGGTGGTGCTAGCGTTCGAGGCATGCGTGCCCCTTCGTCAGGCCTGAGGAAATAAAAAAGGTTGGAAACGGCGCGACCTGGTATATACTGTAGATGTTCCAAAAAACTACAAAGGTGGTCTTAGTATATAAACCATATAGATGTAAAACAATATATAATAAATGATAAATAAATTAGTGTAAAAATAAAGTGCAGGTGCAAAGTGCAAACTGACCGAGACAATGTTTGGGCTAAATCGTGTAAGCCCTGAAAAACGCTTAAAGTGCAGTGAAAGATAATAACACGGAGTGCAAAGAATTAATTTATTATAAAGTGCAACAATATATAAATCAATACAAAATAACCTGAGTGGTAATAAGATAAGAGATCAGTGACACTATAATAGTGTGGTGGTAAAAAAAAAAGGGGGGAAGAAAAGAGACCCCTTATATACAACTGTGCTTAGGACTACTGTCCGTGATAGGTGATGTGCGAAAGGAGAGTATAGCAGAACACAGGTTCCTGTACCTGTAATGTCCACTAGATGGAGCACTCACCCTTTCTTTTCACCTGTGTAATCACAATAAATGCTATGAAAGTAGATGGGATTCCAAAGGGGTAAAATGGTATCCAAACTGTGCCTGTTGAGTCGGGTTCCAGAGAATCCTCACGGATAAGCAGGTCCCATCTAGGTGCTCAAACACAAAGATCCCCATGGTGCAGTGTATACTGTCAAACATATAAGGCAAGTAATATTGACTCCTGATTCACGCTGATTGCTTCAGTATTCAGTGTTGCAGCGCCGGGATGCTTCCGCGTTCCAATGGCTGGCAAACTGCAGACCGGAAGTTACGTAGAATACCGCCCTACGTACTTTTCGTCATTGGACTTCTACCGGAGCAGTCGAATGACGAAACGTACGTAGGGCGGTATTCTACGTCTATTCTATTATTCTATTATATATTGTTTTACATCTATACTGCACCATGGGGTTCTTTCTGTGTTTGAGCACCTAGATGGGACCTGCTTATCCGTGAGGATTCTCTGGAACCCGACTCAACAGGCACAGTTTGGATACCATTTTACCCCTTTGAAATCCCATCTACTTTCATAGCATTTATTGTTATTACACAGGTGAAAAGAAATGGCGAGTGCTCCATCTAGTGGACATTACAGGTACAGGAACCTGTGTTCTGCTATACTCTCCTTTCGTACTTCACCTATCACGGACAGTAGTCCTAAGCACAGGTGTATATAAGGGGTCTCTTTTCTTCCCCCCTTTTTTTTTCACCACCACACCCCACATTATATAGTGTCACTGATTTCTTATCTTATTACCACTCAGGTTATTTTGTATTGATTTATATATTGTTGCACTTTATAATAATAAATAAATTCTTTGCACTCCATGTTATTATCTTTCACTGCACTGCGTTTTTCAGGGCTTATACGATTTAGCCCAAACATTGTCTCTGTCAGTTTGCACTTTGCACCTGCACTTTATTTTTGCACTAATTTATTTATCATTTATTATATATTGTTTTACATCTATATGGTTTATATACTAAGACCACCTTTGTAGTTTTTTGGAACATCTATATGCCAGGTAGCGCCGTTTCCAAAATTTTTTATTTCATCTTATACATTCGTGGCTCCTAATTTTTAGGAGTTGGTTGGTGGCAGCTTCTATACCTGCATCTTTGCTTTCATTACTCCATAGCGCTGGTCACCCCCCCCCCCTCCCCACTTACATATTCAGGACCCAGGGCTGTCTACACCTCTCCTGCCTCCCCTGCAGTGGATCGGATGACTTGCAGTAAAACCTGCTTTCCTATCACTCATGTGAGTGCATTACCATTTATGCCAATAAAGGATTGTTTTAATACTACACTCAGGTGGCGCTGCTCTGTTCTCTCTTTTATTTATCTGAAGGGGTTAAGGCAGACTCCAGAAGAGTTTTTGGCGTGCTGCGAGAGGAAAGAGGCGGGCGCTGAAGTTCCCGCCAAGCAGACGGACCAATCCCTTGGCAGGGGGAGGGGTTACTGCTCCTACGCGGAGAAGATTAAACCGCGGCTGTGTGCGCGGTCATCCTTGCTACATGTGCTGAGAGAGTGAGAAGATGGCGCATTTTGGAGTTCCTACTTCTGACTTAAGAATTTTTGTACCGGTATCGGTTCCAGCCCAGCTGGGCTGAAAGAAGTCATCACTGACACCGTGGTGCGGTACACTAAAAGCGTTTGACACAGTTCCTCACACATGGCTAATGTGTAAGGTAAAGTCTACTGGCTTGGAAAGATCGGTTTGTAATTGGATAGAAAATTGGCTAAAAGATAGAATTCAGAGAGTAGTGGTTAATGATTCTTACTCTGAATGGTCTAAAGTTATCAGTGGTGCACCCCAAGGTTCAGTTTTGGGACCCTTACTTTTTTATATCTTTATAAATGATATAGGGTCTAGGATTAAAAGTAGCATTTCAGTCTTTGCAGATGACACCAAGCTTTGCAGTGAAATAACTTCCTTACAGGATGTCTCCAACTTACAAGCTGACCTGAATGCACTGTTTCATTGGGCAACTATGTGGCAAATGAGGTTTAATGTTGATAAATGTAAAGTTATGCACTTGGGGGCTAAGAATATGCATGCATCATACATACTAGATGGAGTAGAACTGGGGGAATCCATAGCGGAGAAGGATCTGGGTGTTCTGGTAGATCATAAGCTTAATAGTAGCATGCAATGCCAAGCTGCTGTTTCCAAAGCAAATAAAGTCCTTTCTTGTATTAACAGAGGCATTGACTCCAGAGCGAGACATATAATTTTGCCCCTGTACAAATCATTTGTAAGACCTCATCTGGAATATGCAGTTCAGTTTTTGGCACCAGTTCTTAAAAAAAAAGCATATCGGGGAACTGGAGAAAGTGCAGAGAAGGGCAACCAAACTGATAAGAGGCATGGAGGACCTCCGCTATGAGAAAAGATTAGATGAACTGAATTTATTCTCTCTTGAGAAGAGGAGATTAAGGGGGGATATGATCAACATGTATAAATACATAAGGTCAACACAGAGGACAAGGGGGCACTCTTTACGTCTAGAGGAAAACAGATTTAGTCTCCAAATACGGAAAGGTTTCTTCACCGTAAGAGCTGTGAAAATGTGGAATAGACTCCCTCCAGAGGTGGTTCTGGCTAGCTCACTAGATTGCTTTAAAAAAGGCCTGGATTATTTCCTAGGTATACATAATATAAATGGGTACTAAGATTTTTTTTTTGGTAAAGTTGATCCAGGGAATATCCAATTGCCTCTCGGGGGATCAGGAAGGATTTTTTTTCCCCTGCCGTAGCAAATTGGATCATGCTTTGCTGGGGTTTAGTTTCGCCTTCCTCTGGATCAACAGCGAGTATAGGATTGTGTATATGAGATTGTATGGTTGGTTTTCAATACTGTTTTTTTTTTTTTTGGGTTGAACCGGATGGACTTGTGTCTTTTTTTCAACCTGACTAACTATGTAACTATGAACCTGGTGCTGTACACGGCAGGAGGCTACGAAGCGATCGGGCTGATGTGTGAGGTGTTCAGGACTGGCTACTAATATTCGGCCTTGGATCACCTGCGGAAGCTGCGGGGAATCGCTGCTGGAGGTAGTCTCGCTGGCCCTATCACCCCGGGTGCTGCAAGTGGACTGGCTCAAATGTGTTGCAACCGCTGATTCCGGTCCGGCTCCAGTTGTCACTACTACCATTGCTCTACCTGCTGAAGCTGCTGCTGTTTCTTCAAACACAGTGACCACTCCAAAGCCGGACATCTCAGTGACCTCCCGCAGCCGCGGCCGAGGTCGTCTGCTTGCTTTACTGATGGGATCATCTGAAGAAAAGCCACCTGAATCGGGTAAGCCTGATGTGAGTGAGGGTGGTGTGCCTGCTGGGACTGTGAAACCAGTAGCTACTTGGAAGCAGAGGCAGGAGAGACTGTTGCTGCAATTTCACAGCCTAACCTGCTCCTGGCTGAAGAATTTTCTACAGAATCCGACTCAGATATCCTGTCTGACAGAATTTCTGAGATGTTTTCTGACACAGTGTCTTTTTGTGAAAGATGGTCTGATAGTGATATTGAACCGCAAGTTGAGCCTACAAAGGAGGATGTCCTCTCACCCACCATTACCTCCAGTATTAGGCCTGAGCTGCCTATACCTGCACCCCATATGTCTGGTTCTGAAAGTGTTTCTTAAAAACCAGATAAGGTTGCAGGATACCTTGTCAAGTGTGCTCCAGACACGCCAGTGCTGCCTGGTTGTGGAGACCCTAAAATTCTGTCGAAATTGTCTAGATTACAGAGAATTGTGATGAAGAAGGTGGCTGAGTATGGCTAATTGTACCCCTATGTGCCAGAGGCTCTGGTGGCTGAAATCCAAGACAGACAGGCACAATGGATTGATACCGCTATAGGAGAATACTTAAGAATTCCTATTGACTGTAAGATAAATAAGTTGTCGCCTAGACAGGCAGAAAAGTACACCAACTTGCTGAAAAACTGGGACTATGGACACCACATATACCACGACTGTGTCATTATAAGAAGGTCAATCAAGCTGATGTGAGACATTACATCACCACTATTGGATCTTCTGGGAAGCCTATTCAACTACCTGATCCATGATATTACTGGTGATGTATCAAGTCTTTGAAGTTCCATGCTTAAGTCAGCATGGAATACAGCTATGTTGTTCAGTTTTTGAAGCTGTATCAGTCTCACCGAAAGTTGTTCCTCATCTGAGAAAGTTTGCTGTGGGGACACTCCTGTTTTGCTGTCTACTGCTGGAGTGTACTCCTGATACCAGCAGCTACAGGACGTGCTCTGCAAAGTGATATGCTGTGCTGACCCATTGCTTTTAACTGTCAGTGTGTCCTGCCATAAAGGCTGAGAGGCGATTACGCATGCAGTGGGACTTTTGTTGCTCTGAAAGATGGATTAGAAGAGTTCATCATTACAGTCCTTTGCATGTTTGTGTGGCTGTGTTGCTTGATGAAAGTAGCCACACATACGGCTCAAATGTTAGTTCCTATCACATTTGAGTTTTGTGTTTTTCAAGTTCAAGGAAAAGTGCCTGTTGGACTTTGGTGGGACAGAGCCAACAAGAATGTTCTCACTTAATCGGGGTCCCCTGGACTCTGGGTTACAGAGCCGATGCGCTATTTAGTTAGTTAGTCGGGTAGGCTGTGCTGTAGGAAACAGGCAAGTCTTTAACCTGCATTTTTGAAATCTATGGACTGCAAAAGGTTTGATGCAATGTGTTTCTGTTTTCTACCACTAGATGGCGTGAGAGTACCAATCTGAGTTGCAGTAACTTTTATACTTCACTTATGGTTTGCCAAGTAAATCTAACCTTTAACCACTTGCCGACCGCCGCAAGTACATATACTGCAGCGGTCAACCCCGTGCAGGCAAAGTGACGTATGGGTACGTCACTTGCCTGCGAGCCAACAGGGGCGAGCGCGCGCCGCCAGAGGCGCGCTCCCGCCCCCGCTCGCTCACTGGGATCCCCGTGCGTGTGACCGGCGGACCCGATGTCCGCCGGTCACTCGCGATCGTCGGTTACAGCAGGAGAAAGGCAGACGGCTAATGTAAACAAAGCTGCCTGTCCTTCTCCCCTGTGTAAGTGCAGAGATCATACGGTCCTGCTATGCAGGATCGTATATCTCTGTAGTTACACAAGCAGCCACATCCCTGCACAGTTAGAAGCACGCCCCTAGGGACACACTTAACCCCTCCTTCGCCAATAAAGTTAACCCCTTCCCTGCCAGTGTCATTTTTACAGTAACAGTGCATATGTATAGCACTGATTACTGTAGTAATGTCACTGGTACCCCGAAAAGTGTCAAAAATGTCAGTCTAGAGTCCGATCTGTCCGCCCCAATGTCGCAGTCCCACAAAAAAAATTGCAGATCGCTGCCATTACTCGTTAAAAAAAATAAATAAAAATGACAAAAATCTTTCACTTAGTTATTTAACCTGGCCACCAGAGAATCCACTTTTGGTGGTACAGTCCACCTATTGGACACCGCCTCTGCAAAAGGAAAACGGCGTGAAAAACGCTTAGGCACCACCAACATGTGCCTAATGCATCGCTATTGTTCATCCACAATAGTATGAAACAAATCTGGACAAGGGAATACATTGCCCGATTTGTGGGATTTGCGCTGGCAAAAAGACACCTGCGTATCTGACGGTAGGTTCATCAGCCAATTTCAGGGTTTCCCCGCACAGAAACTATCCGGGCTTCCACCAATGCGCGTTCCCGTGCGGCGGCTTAGGAGGACAGGTCCTCTTCACCATAATAATGTGAAGACACCGACCCCTGAAGGGGGTCTGCGTCCGTGGCAACCATATCTGTCTCAGAATCCTGAGACCATGCCGATGGAGGTGAGGGTGGAGGGCGTTTGCAGCTGGCAGCACCAGAAATGACAAAATCCACTTTTGACATCAGGCTTTGCAAAAAAACTGCAATGTCTGGCTGCAAATGTGAACCAGAGGGTCACGCAGTCGCTTCCAAGGGGTCTGCAGGTGAATTTTTAACCTGGGACTCCATTCCTCAAATAAAAATATTTTTTTGTGTAATGTCCTTTTTAGACCGCGAAAAACGCGGTCCCACCGCTATAACTGCGGATTCACAATCCCTGATTATTATGTAATAGCAGAGCAGAAGAGGAAAAAACCTACAGGGAAACCCAGGAATGTTCCCAGACCACAGAAAAGCATCCAGCCTGATCAGTGTAAAAAACAAAACTAACACTGTCTGCACATTCAAACTAATGGGAACACAGAGATCCTGAACCACAGCAAAACGGCTGCCCCCACGGCGTGCCATGCGGTCTCCAGGACCCCCCAAAGGTGTCCCAGAACAATTGGCATCTAAAGGTTCCTAGCCAGGGACCCACCCAGGACAATCCAACCCCCTCATAGAAGCGCCATAGCGGCCACATTATTACCAACCCCCCCAGGTAAAACTTGCTAGGGGTAGGGGAATGCCAAGGGGTACACCAGATAAGTCCTCCGGGATGCCAGATAACTTAGGGAGCCCCTAAAGTCCGACCATTCCAGGGAGGGGCCCACACCCCCCCGCGACTGCCAAGGATGTTTGGGGGGACAATTTTACTCACCATACCACGGTACCAGGTGGGCGCCACTCCGAAACAAATCACCTCCCACCCAGGATGGGGGTGCTGTCAGCCAAGGGGAAGCTGCGACTCGGCGTTCCAGGTCGATGAGTCCTAGCGAGACTGTCCACTCCCAGACTCGTCCCCATAAATCGGGGCACTGTCGTGGCGAGGCCTAGTTCTAGACTATAACCTGCTCACGCTCGCTGGCCAGGCTGGGAGACCTTAAGGATCTAGATTATCCAGTGCCAAACCGTAGCCAGCTATTGCTTGTAGTTCCTCTGGATCTTGGTCCTCAGGAACTAACTAGTTAAAAAATAATAAATCACAAACTTTCCCTAATACAGCTAAGACCGAAGTCCCAGCAGGGAGCTGGGTCCTATTCCTAACACTAGGCAGAACAAAACTGTTTGATGATTGAATCTGAGGGGTTATGCTTGCAGGGACAGCCCCCATAGGCGTGGTTAAGTTTTTTTCCTGCCTAGTGCCTATTCGTAGAAGGAGCATAACCCTATGAGTAATGAAGATAAGGAGCTGCGTCTGTCTATGAATGATAGAGAAATTATATCCTCTTTGTCTTGTTCTAGACACAGCTGATGGCCGCCAAGCAGTGGTCTGCTTGGTAAAGAAGAAGGGGAGGAGGAGGAGGACTGTGCTGTTAACGTTTGTGGCCCCAGGGAGTGAGCCATTGCAGCAGGTCCAAGAAGTTGATGGCAAGCAGAAGCATGGGAATTTTGTGCTCGCTAAATTTTAAGCCCTTTGGGGTGAGTGTTGAGCCTAAATAATGTTTTTTTTTAAATTTGGCTATTTTTGGTTCAAAACACTTCTGTCTGAACAGTTTGGGAGCAACATCGTAAAAGTCGACTACTCTTGAGGGGGGGCAACTGATATTTCCCCTTATAAAAAAAACAGAATTGCTCTTAAAATGAGGATGATTGTACCCGCAAAGTTTTAAACTACCCTGAATGGGTCTACATTCCTGGCAACTGTGTTTGACAGTGATCTTGGCTTGCCTAAACCTAAAATCGCATGGTAAAAAGAGGTGTGATTGGGCCAGGTAGCATTTGCTGGGCGCAAAACACAGCTCACTGGGAAATTAGGAAAAACTGTTCTGAATAACCTGCTTTCAGAACAGCTTTGTGCAGCTTGGACTAATGTGACTGCATAGTGAACACGTGATCTTCAGGCTGCTTCAAGTGACCTGAAAGTGTGAGCCACTAGATACTTTAGTGTGGGGGACGGTGATGGGGGTGCGCCATAGTGGATGTACAGTGACCTCCTGGTTCAAAACATGCACAATGAATCTCATTGTTCCTGCGTGTACTGCCTGCCCCAAGGAAATGTCCAATTGGACATTCTCTAATGCGTTACCATCTTTGGAACCCAAATTGTTGGGGCATTGAGAATATTGCTAGCATGTGGATAAGTAGCTGGATGTTTGTGTACTAAAAATGTAATTTGTGCTGTCCTTTTCTGTAGAAACGAGTGAGGATGATAAGCCAGGGCAGCAGGAGGCCACTCCCCCTTGGGCACACTGTAAGTGCTTTGACTGTGAATGTCTGTGTTCTGTGTCTTTGTTCAAACTTGGAGGATTGCAATTTTTTGGGTGTTTTCATATATTTTGTTGTTTATGAATCATCAGCCACGGTGAACAGAAGGGAGAAGGAGGCAGGCCAGCCCTCCCCAGAGGATGCCCCTCTGGCTGGAGACCACTGTAAGTACCTTCAATGGGTTTGCATACTTTGTGTCCCTTTTCCAAATTGCTGGAATTAAATGTTTTTTTTTTTTCTTTGGGTTTGTAGTATCATCCTATTTTTCCACCCTGTAGGAGGAGGAGGACAATGGCCAGGCCCCAAAGGAGGCAGCCTTCCCTCAAGCTCACTGTAAGTAATTTCAATGGGATTCACACATTTCATGTGTGTACTAAGGGGATGTTTTATATGTGCAAATGTAAGTTTGGTGAAGATCCATTGTATTTTAGCTACATGTGACAGGAAGGTTGAAGTGTTGGACATGGATGATTGGGAAGTTCAAGGACAGAGAATATCCCATCAGGGCCAATGTAAGGATATTTTTTTTATGTCCTACCAATGGCCACTAATTGCAAGATTATTTTTTTTAACACAGTCAGTGTGGAGAGGGTAGTGGTTAACTTTGCCCTATTTGAATCTGGCAGTGGGGCTGTGGGGAGCATTGCTGGACATTTTAGGCTTTAGTCGGTTTCATGAGGCCACCCTCTTATAATTTATGGTTGGGTTCCCTGAAGTATACATGGAGTATTTTGTAACTCTAGTTTATTTTTGGCCCTGTTAACCTCATCTTGTCCTGGTGTTTAAAATTAAAAAATGGGGGTGGCTTGGCTTTAACATTGTGTGTGTTCTTTTTAAGCTTCTAAATGCTTAACCCCTGGAATAAAACAAATTTGAGTTCAATTTTTTTTTTTTATAAGGTTCATGGCAGGAGAGCCCATCCATCTTCTCCTGGCCCCCAGACACATGACTGGATTTCCTCCTAATCCGGGTTTGGCTGTAGTTCTCCCTTCTGTCAGTAGGTGACACTGTTGCCTTTGACATTAGAGTGATAAATACAGTCAAATAGGTTACGAATATGTATGTGTCTCCTAGCGAATTACATTTCAGCTGAAGCATGCTGGGAGAGGCTATTTATCTGGGGGAAGTCCAATGATCGTTCTCTTGCCACCAGGTTTTTATGGTCGGTCAGGATAGAAAAAACGCTTTAAAGCCCCTTCCAGAAGATGTCGCCATTCGGTTTATGCAAGTTTTATAGCAAGTAGTTCTTGATTCCCAACATCATAATTCCTCTCCGCTGGAGAAAACTTTGTAGCAGAAAAAAATTGGCCTAAAATGTTAAAAAAATTTAAATTTTACATTTTTTTTGGGGAATTTAATGTGAAAAAATTTGAAAAATATTGTTATTTTTGCAAAATTGTCGCTCTTTTTTTGTTTATAGCGCATGATCAAAAAAAAAAAAAAATCGCACAGGTGATCAAAGACCACCAAAAAAAGCTATGTTCGTGGGAAAAAAAGGACGTCAATTTCATTTGGGTACAGTGTCGCATGACCGCGCAAATTGTCCGTTAAAGTCACGCAGTGTCGTGCTGTCGTGCTGTTTGTACCATTGCTGTGCCCGAGAACAAGTCGTCATATGTAAGTGTATCTTTTATTGTGCCAATAAATGGTATAGAAGGTACTGCACTATTGTACGCTTTTTTCTCTGCATTTAGGATACTGCGAGACAAACCGTAGCACCAGAGGAGATACACCCAGACCTAGGGACCAAGGGAAGGATACCAACCTAGTTCCGGGAGAGTGTGTGATTAGCCCCAATACAGGATTTTTCCGGTAAGAGGCACATCCTCTCCTTGAGTGTGGTTATTACTGGAATCCATCGTGGTCATCTCTTATCTGGATTTGGGTTACCTTTACGCCCTTACACCCTATTGCTTTTGGTAAGGAGCCAATCCGGATACAGTGGTGGGATCACTTGCACTCTAATTGCTGTGGATTTGTCACCTCAGAAGTTCATTTTATTCACTACACACAAGGACTTTTGTTTGGATTGGACTTTATTTACCTCACTTTATACTTGTCTTCAGAACTGCACTTTGTTGCACCATTTGTTTATCTAATTTCCTTACTGTGACACGTTATGTTTGGTTACATCTAACTATTCAATATACGTTATCACTTGTATGATTGCAAATCACATTTTGGTTTATCCCTTTAGGGAATACCCCATAAGAGTTTAGCGCACCTCTTTTCCCCCATTGTCACTATTTATTTTTTCAGGTTGCAGCTTTACCACATTGTATCCAGCGCACTTTTCACACAACACTATGATCAAAAAAATCGCACAGGTGATCAAAGACCACCAAAAAAAGCTCTGTCCGTGGGAAAAAAAAAAGGACGTCAATTTCATTTGGGTACAGTGTCGCATGACCGCGCAATTGTCCGTTAAAGTCACGCAGTGCTGAATCGCAAAATAGGCCCTGGTCAGGAAGGGGGTAAAATCTTCCGGGGCTTAAGTGGTTAAATGTGTTGAAATGCTTTGAGAAAAATGTCACTCTCTAGGGAGTGGGGCCTTTTTCATAACATTTGATATTTTTGTGTACAGTCATGAGTAAATGAGTAAAGTATATTAAGATGTGATAATATGTGTTTGCCCATTATACTCTTGTCTTTCCTCGACTGAGGATGGACAACATTTTAGATGTATATACCTATATAGTATAGTTATAGTAGTTTTTACCATAGTATGTTGCTAATCCTCTATACACACCGTGTCTTCCTCGGATGAGGAGAGACAGTGCCTTAGGTGAGTATAATGGTATTGCCTTATAATATTATAGAATATGTTATCAGTTAGTTAGAAAGTTAGGACATAATGTAACTTGTGTATTGCTTTTCTATTTGCTTTCGTGTGAAATGCCACACGTATTTGTACTTTTAAGTTTATTCTTTCCTCTTACCCTTCCCCATCCACATTTTGCCAGGACATCCACTCTCAGGCTTGAGAGCATATGTTTTTTTGCAGACTCCGAGGACATCGTCTTCTTGGCAGGGGGAGAGTGTAGCACCCTTGTCATAAGCAGGGTTGCTGGTAAATTTAGTTTGCTGGGTGATAGCTAGCCTGGTTGATTATAGTATGTGGTAAATTGGATTTCCTCCTAATCCGGGTTTGGATGTAGTTCTACCTTCTGTCTGTAGGTGGCACTGTTGGCTTTGACATTAGAGTGATAAATACAGTCAAATAGGTTATGTATGTATCTCCTAGCCAATTATATAGCAGCTGGAGCATGCTGGGGGAGGCTATTTATCTGGGGGAAGTCCAATGATCGTTCTCTTGTCACCCAGACCCCCGTCTGGGGTGGGTATGTGCCACTGTGTTTGCTGCTGGGTAGGCCTTTGTTTTTTTTCTATACAGTTTTTGTCCATTACCCAGTTGAGAGTCAGGAGAGCTGCCATGCCCCACCATTTTACCTACCACCGTTAGTTTTACATAAAGGAATCCCCAGCCTGGAAACTCAAGTTCAGGGACTGCGCATGGACTGGTAACTTTTTCTGTTTTTGCAGTCATCTTGTTGAACCTGTAGAACACTTTCTCTGGACAGCCTATTGTCTATGCTTATAGCCCATTAAAGTTGATCCCCATTTGGGAGAATAGTACAAAAAACTGGAGAATCTAGTGAGTACCTGTTAGGCCAAACAAAGTGCTTCCTCCACTGGGATCTCTACCATCTTCAGGCTTCAATGCTAAGAGATGAAAGACCACACCTCAAATTCCTAGGAGCTGGACCTCCTATCTTCCACCACACCTAATTAATAAAACCATTAGGTCAAAAGCAAACTCTGACTCTGTGTGGATCGAATTGGACAGCATTCCCAACATAGATATATCCATAGAGGTTGAACGTAAAAATTTCATTTTATTGACCAAGGAATTCACCTTACACATGCTCTAAACATTTTTTTGGATTACGCATTTGAATCTGACTATGTAGACCAGCAATCTATCATGTTTGAGCAAGAATGTATGTAAAACAGAGCAAATATGCTACAGTGCCTAGTTTTTGATGTAGTGGTTTTGTGAATCCTTTGTTTATGCATTTTGCCTCCAGGTAATTAATGGTCTCTTTTTTTCTCCCCAGTGCTGCTGCGGTGGGTCCACTGCATCCAAGTTTTGGAGCAGCAAATTAGGGTTGGTCCTGCTGCTGACCAGCCCTTGCTCTTTGAGTTTTTTTAAAAATGATTTTATTTTTTTAACTTATGTTTTATATTTTTGTAAAATAAAGTTTTTTTTTTACCTATTCAAACTTCTGTCTGTTATATTCAAATTTCAACGTCTGCTATATATATATATATATATATATATATATATATATATATATATATATATATATATATTTTAGAGATAGACCGATATATCGAGGGCCGATATGGACTTTCCCCGATATATCGGAATCTGCTTTTTATTTACCGATATTGCCGATATTTCAGGGAAAGTGCTTGTACCGGTCCATAGCCGACGGTTGGCTGTCTTGTAATGACAACCGATGCGGCTAAGAAGCCAACTCGGCTGTCATTCCAAGGAGCGGGAGGGGACGCCCCCCCCCTCCCGCTGCCTTCCGTGGCTTGCCCGGGTCTCCTGTCCCACCGGGAGCCCCGGAATCCTACCTTCACCACCGCCGTCTGACCCGCGTCTCCATCTCTTTGAATTTGGTGCCGGCGCATAGCCCGAAGTGATGTCATGAAATCACTTCCGGGTACTGGCGGCACAAAATTAACCGCTTGCCGACTGCCGCAAGACTATTTACGTCGGCAGTCAGCCCCTCACAGGCAGACGTAGGGCTACGTCGCTAGCCTGTAAGGGTTTTGGGAGCGAGCGCGCCGCCGGATGCGCGCTCCCGCTCGGTCACGGACCCCCCCCGCGCGTGTGCCCGGTGGACCCGATGTGACAGCGGGAGAAAGGCAGGCGACTAGTGTAAACAAAGCCGCCTGTCAGTTCTCCCTGTGTAAGAATGGTGATCAAACGGTTCTACTATGTAGGACCGTTGATCACTGTTCTTACACATCAAGCCACAGCCAGTCACAGTTAGAAACACGCCCCTAGGACACACTTAACCCCTCCCTATCCAATACAGTTAACTCCTTCACTGCCAGTGTCATTTTTACAGTAAAAGTGCACATGTATAGCACCGATTACTGTAGTAATGTCACTGGTAACCCCAAAAGTGTCAAAAATGTTGTTTAAGATTTAAGTTTAAGCTGATTTGAGCTTTGTTACATGGTGCATTATACTGCAGGAAGTAGCTATTAGAAGATGGGTACACTGTAGTCATAAAGGAATGGACATGGTCAGCAACAATACTCAGGTAGGCCATGGCATTTTAAAAATGTTCGATTGGTACTAAGGGGCCCAAAGTGTGCCGAATAAATATCCCCCACACCATTACACCACCAGCCTGAATCGTTGATACAAGGCAGGGTGGAGCCATGCTTTTATGTTGTTTACGCCAAATTCTGACCCTACCATCTGAATGTCACAGCTGAAATCGAGAACTCATCAGACCAGGCAACGTTTTTCCAGTCTTCTACTGTCCAATTTTGGTGAGCCTGTGTGAATTGTGGCTTCAGTTTCCTGTTCTTAGCTGACAGGAGTGGCATTCGGTGTGGTCTTCTGCTGCTGTAGCTCATCCGCTTCAAGGTTTTATGTGTTGTGCATTCAGACATAGTATTCTGGATAGCTTGGTTGTAAAATGTGGTTAGCTGACAGAAATGGCATCTGGTGTGGTCTTCTGCTGCTGTAGCTCATCTGATTTAAGGTTTTATGTGTTGTGCATTCAGACATGATATTCTGGATAGCTTGGTTGTAACAAGTGGTTATTTGAGTTACTGTTGCCTTTCTAGCATCTCGAACAAGTCTGCACATTGTACTCTGAATTTGGATATCAACAAAACAATTTTATCCACACAACTGCGGCTCACTGGATATTTTCTCTTTTTCGGACCATTCCCTATAAAACCATAGAGATTGTTGTGCTTGAAAATGACAGTAAATCAGCAGTTTTTGAAATGTTCAAATCAGCTTGTCTGACACAAACAACCATGCCCCATTCAAAGTCACTTAAATCCCCTTGCTTCCCCATTCTGATGCTTGGCTTGAATTTCAGCAATTCGACTTCACCACGTCTAGATGCCTAAATACATTAGGTTGCTGCCATGTAATAGGCTGATTAGGAATTGGTGTCAAGCAATTGAATAGGTGTAAATAATAAAGTGGCCAATGAGTGTATTTAAAATAAATACTAAAATACACAACAAATCAGATCATAAGATCATTTTGCCATGTTTTGATGTGATTGTAATCATGATCATAAGAAATGTGTTTTTTTACTATTAGGACAAACTCAGAAATTAAATAAGATTGGTATGTGTGTTTTATAATTTAGACAAGTTTAGAAGTGAAATAGGAATGGTACGATATATGTACAAAATAATTTAGGAAATAGGTCTATTGTATATTGATTTGTATTGTTGTTCATTTTAGATTTTATGATTTGCAAATCTGTCTGATATATATATATATATATATATATATATATATATATATATATATATATATATATATATATAGCGTGGATGCTGAGGAAGCTAATGCAGCGAAATGCGTTGGTCCACCAGCAGATTTTGTTTATGGATTTTAGATATACTGTTATATTCCCGGTATATTTTTATAATAATAAAAAAACGTGTATACTGTATTTTTTTGTAATATAATAAATGCTATTTCTTTATCAATTTATGGCTTTTTGGTTAACATACATAGACACAATTAAATCCCCACTTTCCAGGTCATGGTAGTCTTGTCTACCAACCTGGTCATACCTATTTTCCAAATATACCCTGGCTTCAAGCTGCCCACACCTGAGATGGCAGAGCTGGAGAAGACATTTTCAAGGTAACTATTTCTTCTTGCAGGTAAGTGCAACCCGGGACAGTTCAGAGGCTATCCATTGTGGAATGCACTAGCCCTGACTGTCCCGGGGGTATTTTTATGCATTTTTTTTTTTTAGGTGGAACTCCGCTTTAAGAAAAAAATATTTACGATGTATTGATATATTTATATTTGATAGTATTTATGTCTATTTCAAATGTAACATGCATTATATATTGATTTGTATTGTTGTTCATTTTAGATTTTATGATTTGCAAATCTGTCTGCTATATTATATAGCGTGGATTCTGAGGAAGCTAATGCAGCGAAACGCATCGGTCCACCAGCAGATTTTGTTTATGGATTTTAGATATACTGTTATATTCCCGGTATATTTTTATAATAATAAAAAAACGTGTTTACTGTATTTGTTTGTAATATAATAAATGGTATTTCTTTATCAATTTATGGCTTTTTGGTTAACCACTTAAGCCCCGGAAGATTTTACCCCCTTCCTGACCAGGGCCTATTTTGCGATTCGGCACTGCGTGACTTTAAACGGACAATTGCACGGTCGTGCGACGCTGTACCTAAACTAATTTGACTTCCTTTTTTTCCCACAAACAGAGCTTTCTTTTGGTGGTATTTGATCACCTGTGCAATTTTTTGATCATACGCTATAAACAAAAAAATCGTCGATTTTGCAAAATTAACAATATTTTTCACATTTTTATATGAAATTCCCCCCCAAAAAATGTAAAAAAAAAAATCAAAATTTTTTAACATTTTAGGCCAATTTGTTTTATGCTACCTATGTTTGGTAAAAATAAAATTAAAATCGCAAAAAGCGTATTTTGATTGGTTTGCGCAAAAGTTATTGCGTTTACAAACTAAGGGAAAGATTTTTGTCAGTAAATAGTCGTGCGGCGGTCGGCAAGCGGTTAACATACATAGGCACAATTAAATCCCCACTTTCCAGGTCATGGTAGTCTTTTGTCTACCAACCTGGTCATACCTATTTTCCAAACAATTTAGGAAATATTTTATTGTGGATCGCTAAATTTAACCACTTCTGGACCGCCCACCGTGTATTTATGTTGCTACTTTGACGTTAAATACCGGTGTTATGGCAGCAGATAGCGGACATAACCCCGGTATTTCAATACGAGGCTGGCGGTCCTCTTTCAAAAAAAAGTGGTACTAGCAGAGGATTAGACGTGGGATCACTTTTATGGGTGGTGGGAGAGGTGCCCACCCCCCTCCCGCTGCTTCACGGTCATTTTCCATTCTTACCGGAGCCGTCGGTAGCGGGGAAAATGATCCGCTCCTTCGGGGTCCCAGGCAGGAAGCTGAGTGAGGGCAAGATGGCCCCCACTCAACTCTATGGCCTTGGAGGACCGGAGTGACGTCGTTTATCGCTTCCGCCCAACGGCCTTTATTAAAAGGGCCTATTTTTTTTTTTGCTTTTGGAGGGTAGATGTGAGATCTGAGATCTTTTTGGCCCTAGATCTCACATTAAAGAGGACCTGTCCTGCTTATTTCTATTACAGGGGATGTTTACATTCCTTGTAATAGAAATAAAAGTGATAAAAAAAGTTGTTTTTAAAAGGGACAGTGTAAAAATAAATAAAAGGTAAAATAAATAAGAAAAAAAAAAAAAAAAATGGAAAGCGCCCTGTCCCTCCAAGCTCGCACACAGAAGCGAACACATACGCAAGTCGCGCCCACATATGTAAAGGGTGTTCAAACCACACATGTGAGGTATCTCCGCGATTGTGAGAGCGAGTGCAAAAATTCTAGCCCTAGATCTCCTATGTAACTCTAAACTGGTAACCTGTAGAATTTTTTAAAGCCTCGCCTATGGAGATTTTTAGTTGCAATAATTTGTATTGTTTTTTTTTTCACAAGTACAAATACAAACAGTGTCTTCTGTTTAACTGGACAACAAGTAACATTAGGTTTTGTATCTGAGTACATTAGCTGTTAGTAGCATAGTAAATTTAAAGCAGCAGTCATGAGGTATAGGTTAATAGTAGGAGTGTTGCCTGTCCTGCCCCGGCACCCCATCTGGGAACAAACTGTGCCATGGGGAGGGTGACAACAAATTCAGCTGCTATTTAATATTGCTTAACAACAACACAGTAACCAATGGTAGCTGTTCACATGGTGTGGCACATACAGTATGGAACCAGTATTCAGGATGTTGCAAGGGATATAGAGCATATTGTCATAGTATCACCCAAAGGGGTACTTACAGATGCAGTATACAGTTGGAGTATAGTCTGAGATAGCAATACTTGCCAATTAGAATGAAAGTGGGATAGTGTGTCATTTTTGCTGGCTAAGGTGTGTTCCAGTGAGCAAGTACTGGATTCTATAGGTACAGTGTTCATATTGATATGGAGAAGGCCCATTTCCACAAAGGGAGGTATAGGGTTTGGTGTGAGCACTGAGAGAAGTTTAAATATTTGGTTCCAGTATTATGTCAATGAAGGACAGTACCAGAGGATATGTATTAGCGAACCTATAGAGCCGCAAGAGCGCCAGCAGTTAGGAGGGGTAGATGGGTGCATTCTAGACAATCGGTTAGGGGTGAGATACCATCTGTGTAGTATCTTTTAGAAAAGTTCCCAGTGGTGTGCGCATCTAGTTGCTCTAGAGGTTGTTTTTACTGCTAGTTTCCAGGAGGTCTCAGGAATTCCAGTACATAGGTCTTTCTCTCAGCGGAGCATGGTTGTTGCTTTAGTGAATGATGCAGATGAGCTGAGTTTTTATGAAAGAGAGATGCCTCTCTTTGGAGTTGCGATAGAAATGAGATGTTGGTATAAAAGGAGTGTCGAGTTGGAGATTGGATGGTATTTTTCTTTTATTACAGAGATGATACATTTGAATATATCAGAAATATTCCGACAAGGGGATGTTGAATTTAAGATGGATTTTTGGAAAGGGGGCCAGTGTATTATTCTCAAAGATGTCATCTATGGTTTGGATTCCAGTTTGGTGCCAGCAAGTAAGGTTAATCGAGGGGATGGCAGTTTGGAAGTAGTAGAGTGGCAAAGGAATTTTGGTGGTGGGGGATGCACTACTTAGTTTGGCGTAGGATAGGGTGGGTGAGTTTTGTGGGGAGATGATCAAGGACAGAGGCCAGGAGCAAGGTTTTAGCATCATATCCTGGTAGGGTGAGCGCTTCTAGTTACCATTGTTTATGCTTATGGGGGGGGGGCGATTGGTCCATCACAATTTAGCTTGATCTAATAGTGATGCTATGTAGCAATGATATAGCTTGGGGACTGATGTTCCTCCCACTGTAGTATGCTTTTCCAATATGGAGAAGGCACATCTAGGCTTTTTCCCTTTCCAGATATATTGAGTTAGCAGAGATTGCAGTTTATCGAAAGAACGCTTGGGTATAATTATGGGCATGGTGCGGAATACATATAATATTCCGGGCAGTATAATCATTTTAAACTCCACTATCCTCCCTAATGTCAATATTTCATAGTGTGGGCATGGTTGGGGTCTGATAGCAGGGATGTATTCAGTCTCCATAGCAGTGAGTATGTAGGCAAGGGTCGTGTGTTAATCATAAGGGGGATAGCGGCATAGTCTGACCATGTAATCGTACTTATGGAGATAGACGAGGCATATGGTAGGGAGTTTTTGTCTAAAATGAACAAATCTATCCTGGAATATGATTGGTGTGAGCAGGAATAATATGTATAATCTCGCTCTGCTGCATTAAAGCATCTTGATGATCTGTAGATCAGAAGAGATCTACAGATCTCTTATGTAGAGAAAGGATTGTAGACAAGTTGAAGTCCTCCTGTAAGAGGAGGAGGTGTCTAGACAATCAGTAGGCCTTTGCGCCATGTGTCTACCTTTTTTAAATAGGCGGTACGCAGGCATCATACTGTAACGGGAAGCCGGAAGCTGCGAGTGATCCTTAGCACAGCACACACACAGCGAGGGGAGCTGTGAGTGTGTGTGTGTGTGTGGGGAGGAGGAGCGGAGGAGGAGCCACGTGCCGCACGTGCGGGGGAAGCTGCACTAGGAAGCTGGGGGCCGGGTGCAGGAGCCTCGGACCAGGGAGATAGTGCGGGGACAGAGCAGCGGCGGGGACAGAGCGGACCAGGGAGAGAGAGTGCGGGGACAGAGCAGCAGCGGCGGAGACAAGGACCTGACAGGACCAGGACCTGACCGAGATCGAGGGACGCAAGTAGGAAGACTATAGACTGAGAGGTGCTCTGCGACTGACCGACGGTGCTGAGTATCTTGCAACTGGTGAGTATCTTGCGACTGGTGAGTATCTTTGCGACTGGTGAGTATCTGCGACTGGTGAGTATCTTTGCGACTGGTGAGTATCTTTTGTGACTGAGGGACGTAAGTAGGAAGCAACTGATCTGCTGGTAGGGGGGACCTACTAGTACAAAAACTACAAGCAATACAGGTTACTAAGGGGCTACTATTGACTGAGCGGTGCCCTGCGACTGACCGACGGGCTGTGTATCTTGCGACTGGTGGGTATCTTGCGACTGGTGAGTATCTTTGCGACTGGTGAGTGAGCATCTTTGCGACTGGTGAGTGAGCATCTTTACGACTGGAGAGTATCTTGTGACTGGTGAGGATCTTCGCGACTGGTGAGGATCTTTGCGACTGTTAGTATATTTGCGACTGGTAAGTATCTTAGCGACTGGTAAGTATATTAGCGACTGGTGAGTACCCCAGGTTTAGTACCAGGGGAGTTAGAGGTAGTGTAGGTAAGGAAGAGCAGGTCGTTTAACAGTATCCCCATAGAGTAGTGGGTAATAATGTCCGACAGGATTGCGGATGCCACTCAGTGCACTTCTTGCTGCATGTATGCGTTCCTTGATGAACAAATCGAGGGCGAATACTGCTGTGCAAGATGTGAGCGACTTGTTGCTCTGGAAGACCAGATCCTGGATCTAGAGAACACAGTGGCAAGACTGCGTAGCATCAACAACCTGGAAAGGAGCTTGGACATTACCCATCAGGCGCTGGCAGGGGCCAGCATAGAGGAGGATGGAGTAGAGGAGACGCAAGCAGCAGAGGTACGCAGCTGGGTGACCGTTAGGAAGGGTAGTGGGAAGAGTGTCAGGGAGGCCAGCACTGAGTTGGTATACCCTAACAACTTTGCCGAGAAGCAAGTTGAGGGGGATATCAGCTCAGGGGTGGCAGGGCTGGAGCAGGCGTCCCCCCCCCCCCCCGGCTACCAGGGGAGGGGCAGCTCCAGGAAGAAGGGGGGCCTTGACTCAGGAAAGGTTAGACAGGTTGTGGTAGTTGGGGACTCAATTATCAAGAGGACAGAGAGGGCAATCTGTAAAAAAGATCTCGGTAGCCGAACAGTTTGTTGTTTACCGGGCGCCCGCGTTCGGCGCATCGCAGATCTGGCTGACAGATTGTTGTGCGGGGCTGGGGATGACCCAGCGGTCATGGTGCATGTGGGCACTAATGACAAAGTAAAAGGAAGGTGGAGGATCCTAAAGAACGATTTCAGGGACTTCGGGAATAGATTGAAGAATAGGACCTCCAAGGTGGTTTTCTCTGAAATACTGCCTGTACCTCGAGCCACACAAGAGAGGCAGAAGGAGATTAGGGAACTTAACAAGTGGCTGAGGAATTAGTGTAGGAAGAAGGGGTTTGAGTTCCTGGAGTCTTTAGTAAGGATGGGCTGCACCTAAATGGGGACGGTACAGCTCTTTTGGGGAGAAAGATGGCCACCAAGTTGGAGGGGCTTTTAAACTAGGAGGAGACGGGGGGGGGGGCTCAGAAGTAGAGTCATTTAGGAGGGAGCAAGGGACAGAAGGCAGTATTAGAGTCAGCAGCGATAGTAGGGTAATAACGCCAATTGGTAGGTCTGTGCGGGAAAAGCGCAGACCAAACAGGAATAAACATAACCACCAATCACGTTTAACTTCCGTAAAACTAAGAGGGGTATATGCTAATGCCAGGAGCCTAGCTAATAAAATGGATGAGTTGGAAATGTTAGTACATGAGGAGGACATAGACCTTGTGGGAATAACGGAGACTTGGTTCGACCCCTCACATGACTGGCTGGCCAATATCCAAGGGTATTCGGTGTACCGGAAGGACAGGGTAGGAAAAAGAGGGGGAGGGGTATGTCTCTATGTCAAGAACAATGTAAAGGTGATAGAGAGGAGTGACATTACAGAAGGGATGAGTATGGAGTTAGAATCCGTGTGGGTAGAACTCCATAGGGAAGGAGAAAAGGGAAAAGTAATTGTGGGGGTTTGCTATAGGCCACCGAGACAAGGGGAGGAGGTAGAGCTGGAACTTTTAGCACTATTGGGTAAAGTGGCAAAACTAGGATCAGTCATCATATTGGGTGACTTCAATTATCCCGACATTGACTGGGTAGAGGGGACTGCACACTCACAGAAGGTCCGTCTATTCACGGAAACCTTACAGGATAATTACATGTCACAGTTGGTGGATTCCCCAACTAGAGAAAACGCAGTCCTGGATCTATTGATCACTAATGACCCAGACCTAATCTCGGAGGTAGGAGTCCAGGACAACCTGGGCTCTAGCAATCACAGGATGATCACATTTAGTGTAAATAACAATATAACAACACGGCACGTGGGGAACATAAGAACCCTAAACTTCAGAAGGGCAAACTTTCCAAAATTATACTCCTTGATGGAAAGGGTAAACTGGGACCAAACCCTGGGATCCCTGACCACAGAGGAAAAATGGGAATGCTTTAGGAACATATTAAGCAAATGCATCTTGCAGTGCATTCCTATGGGAAATAAATTTAGAAGAGATAAAGCCAAACCTGGCTGGCTAAACCATAGCGTTAAAAAAACTTATTAGGGGAAAATAATTGGCCTTCAGGAAGTATAAATCAGAGGGCACAGTATCGGCTTTCGACCAATACAAGGAGGCAAATAAGAAAAGTAAACACGAAATCAAGATGGCTAAAATAAACTTTGAGAGACAAATAGCGGAGGATAGTAAAAAAAAAAACCCAAAAAATTCTTTAAATATATCAACAGCAAAAAAACTAGGGCAGAGCATATTGCACACATAATCAACGATGATGGGAGGATGGTTACAGAGAACACTGAAAAAGCAACCGTGCTGAATGCTTTTTTCTCTTCAGTATTTACACAGGAAACGGAGGGGTACACTGACCATGACTGTATGGTTAGTAGTAATACACAGGACTTGCCACTATGGCTTACAGAGGGTGAAATCAGGGAAAGGCTGGATAAACTTAACACAAACAAATCACCCGGCCCGGATGGCGTACATCCGAGAGTACTCAAGGAACTCAGTAAGGTTATATCTAGACCCTTGTTCCTGATCTTTGCTGACAGTATTAGGACAGGAGATGTACCAGGGGAGTGGAGGAAAGCAAACGGGATTCCGATATTCAAAAAGGGTCAGAGGCATATACCGGGAAATTATAGGCCTGTCAGTTTGACATCAATAATATGTAAACTTCTGGAGGGGATGATAAGGGACTATATCGTAGAGTTTGCTAAAGACAACAACATCATCAGCAGTAACCAGCACGGGTTTACAAATGGGCGTTCTTGTCAAACCAAGCTCCTAACATTCTACAAGGAGGTGAGCTGTGAGCTAGATAGGGGCAGACCAGTGGATGTGGTGTACTTAGATTTCGCTAAGGCGTTTGATACAGTTCCCCATAAGCGCTTAATTTATAAAATAAGGTCTGCAGGTATCAACAGCAGGGTTTGCTCTTGGATACGGAACTGGCTAAAAGGGTGGTAGTAAACAGCGCATACTCAGACTGGTCTGAGGTGGCAAGCGGGGTGCCCCAAGGCTCAGTCCTGGGACCAACCTTGTTCAATTTATTCATAAACAGCATTGAGGATGGGATCAGTAGTTCGATATCAGTTTTTGCAGATGACACAAAATTAGGCAGGGCAATAACTGCACAGCATGAAGCAGATATCCTATAGGATGACCTGGACAAAATAACGGAATGGGCAACGACTTGGCAAATGAGGTTTAATGTGGAGAAGTGTAAGGTTTTGCACTTGGGGACTGGAAACATAAAAGCACAATACACCTTAGGAGGGGAACCCTTGGGGGAATCAAAAATGGAGAAAGATCTGGGAGTCTTGGTTGATGATAGACTAGGCAATAGCATGCAATGTGAAGCGGCAGCTGCCAAAGCCGGCAGAATATTAGCATGCATAAAGAAAGGTATGTATTCCAGAGATAAGTCTATAATCCTTCCACTTTATAAAACTCTGGTCCGACCGCATCTGGAGTATTCTGTCCAGTTCTGGTCGCCAGTCCTCAGAAGGGATGTGTTGGAGCTGGAGAGAGTCCAGAGAAGGGCAACTAAACTAATTAGGGGATTGGAGGACCTTAATTATGAAGAGCGCCTGCAATCGCTTGATTTATTCTCCCTGGAGAAAAGACGCCTGAGGGGGGACATGATAGCAATTTTTAAATATCTCAATGGGGATCTTTGCTTAGAAAAAAAAGCTGTTCAGTCGAAGGGATTGCATGAGGACTCAAGGGCATACAATGCAATTAGAGGAGAAGCGTTTTAACCTCAGGCAACGTGGGGGGTTCTTTACTGTTAGGGCTACAAGATTGTGGAATTCTCTACCACAAGAGGTGGTTTCTGCGGGTAGTATGGTGGCTTTCAAAAGACTCTTGGACATACATCTCAAGGATCAGAACATTCAGGGCTATGTGAGATGATTACAGCCACACACACCTACAGGTTGAACTGGATGGACTATTGTCTTTATTCAACCTCACCTACTATGTAACTAGGTTTCAGAAATGAGATCTGTTTGGTTTTGGGAGCATACAGGTTCACCAGAGTACAAGGGATGTTGTTCAAAGTGCAGATTAGAATGATAGATCATTAATTATGGAAGAATGAAGTTGAAAAGATATTGAATACTTTATCACAATTAGCACACCAGCCTTCTTCTTATCTGAGGTAGCAGTAAAAATCTGAGAGAAATGTTTAGGGGATAAACTAATTGGATCTCCTTTATGGAAGTGGGTCTCCTGAAGAAAAAGGACCTCACTTTTTAGGGAGAGAACCTCTTTCTGCAAGGCTCGCCGCTTATAGGGGCTATGAAGACCTTTAACGTTAAGGGAAGGCAATTTAAGTACATGGCGAGATAGGTAAGAGCTAAGGTAAAGCTTTGTAGTGAAATTTATAGTTGCCCTCTTTTGACAGTGATCTACGTTGACATCAGGAATGTGACAATAGGCTTTAAATGGAGTAAGTAACTCTATTGATAACCAAAGTATACTATTATAAAAACAGCATGTATGTGCCATCATGTACCAGCTACAAAGAACAGTTAAAAAAAAAAAAAAAGACAAGGCATAAAAGTGCCTAAAAAGGTTCTCGGAGATATAATTGAGAACATTGAGCAATATAAGGCGTATATTGCAAAAACATGGGGGAGATGAACAGAAGAGTTCACTGTGGGGTCCGAACAGAGCGGTCATGATTATCACACTGGGGTGGAAGAGTGATCAGACTCATAGAGAAAGGTGGATAACTAAGAGATTCAATGAAACAGAGCAACAGTTCAGGACCATGGGGATCCTGTTGCGTCTGGGTTCCTCAAGTTGGGGGGGGGTATCAGGTGGGATTAGGTTTCAGGACTGCAACATTTTGATTCCTTTCTCCATGGAATAGATTGCACGTTTTTTGCTCTTATAAGTAACAAGCAACTTAGTGGGGCGACCCCACTGATAGGGAATCTTACAATCGCGTAAGTAATCGTAATAAGTTGCCGGTGTGCTTGTATGGTCGCTGCAGAAAGGTCTATAGTGCAATTCCTGCAAATATTTCAGATAGGGTGGGGTTCCTCCTGGAGGCCGCCATTGCATCACGGGGTACGCTATCTGGGAGAAAAGGATGGTTTAGGAACGCAGTGGGCTCGATCGATAAAGAGGTTGGTGTTAGATGCCAGAGTTCTTGAAGGAGTTGGTGGAGGTAGTCATGGAGTTGGGATGAAGAGATTGTCTCTGGTATGCCACGAAAAATTGATATTATTACGCCGAGACCGATTTTCTAAACCTAAGTTGACCGGAAGCCCTGGAAGCTACCAGCACCGCCGAGCATACCAGCTGAACACACGCAGACTGTGATATCGATCCCGGGGTACAGCAGAGGACCTTGTTTATTCAAAGTGCTATATTCTTTTCTTCGGAGTTGCTCCATTTTTATGCACAGTAAATGGTTAATAGCTGCTAAACTTGAATGACGCTGCTCTTTTGTCTTTGCATGTTCTCCAGAGTTCCTTCTAGCTCTTCATGAGCTGACAGCCACTATGCAAAGCACCCCTTGATTATTAAGGATAGTCAATTGGACTTCATGGTTGTTTTTACCTTTTTGATCATTTAATATCAGTGTTCCGACACAACCTACATCAGCCTCCCCTGGCTACGCCAAATACCCTCCTGGTTTTCTCTCTTCAAAAAGGAAGAAAGCAGGGGTGGGAAGTTAGGGGCAAAAAGATTTGCAGGGTTATTAGCCATTTGTACTCCTATGCAACTGTTGTGCTAGGACGCCAATTTAAAGGGAAAGTTGGCTTTGAGCCTCTGCAATATAGACCCTGGCAGGTTGAGGCTTAAAGCTTCTGATTTTTAATACATTTATGTGAAAAGTCAATAGTTCGCCATGGCAGCATAATTTGGCAAGTAAAATTTGGAGGAGTAACCTCTGACCGACAAAAAAAAAAAAAAAAGAGAGACGGTAGTCTGTAAAAGTGGTTACCAACCTGGATGCCCCGAATGTTCGGATTTCACATAGCTGTCGGAGGAATGGCTCTAGCGTCACGATAAATATGAGAGGCAACAAGGGGCAACCCTGCCACATCCTGTACCTGATGTAGAATGATGGCGACAGCACCCCATTGACCCATACCTGCACCATGGGAAGGAACAGAGGGACCTAATCGCTCCCCTCATATGTAGACCCAATCCAATTGCCTCCAACGTGAATTATATAAAAGGCCTTCTCTGAATCGGTAGAAAGAATAAAGATTGGGGCAGCCATTGACAGGGCAGAATGGATCACGTTGATAGCCCGAATTGTCCAGTGCCTTGCCCCCCCCTACAGGGCATAAAGCCTACTTGGTCTAAATATATAATCCATTGGAGGTGTGGGATCAGTCAGTCCGCCAAGATCTTAACAAACAATTTAAGGTCCACATTAAGTAGGGAAATAAGTCAGTAGTTGAGACAATGCATGGCATCTTTCCCCTGAGATGTAAGCCACCAAAGATTCTGAGTGCATCTGATAGGGATGTAGTAGGGTGCTGAAAGACGAAGCAAAATGTATCACCAGCAAGTCCTGAAACCCCAGGGCCGGATGGTTTTACCCTGGTGTTCTACACCAGGGTAAAACCTTTCGGCCCTGGGGCCCCAACTGGTTTTGTCCATTTGATTGCTTGGAAAAAGTCGTCCGGGGTGATCGCCTTCTCTAGGCCCTTAATCAAATCAGGTTTGAGGGACGGAGTCGCCAATTACTGGAGGTATTCCCTGATCCACTCTATAGTTAGCTAAGTGAATGGGGTTCCTGCCTTTCAACATTTCATAGAGATCAGGATACTAGGGGCAAAACTGTAATGTGATTACAGAAGATAAGCAGACTGTAGAGCCTATTGATTTATGGAGGACCAGAATCTGACCAAAACCACCTTTGCGCTGTCCAGGAGAATGGATTTGAGGCTGTGTCTCAAAGCTGTCAACGTCCCTATATCTGCCGAAGTCCATTTATCCTCGTGTATCCTTTTCAGTATCTCTACCTCTGTGAGCTGGCCCTCGATCTACCTGTTCCCTCCTTAAATTCTAAAGCTATGTTTAATCAGTGTGCCAAGGATAACCACTTGTGAGCTTCCCACACACAAGGCGCTAGGGAGTTCGCTACGGAATTGGAGGCAAAGTAATCTACCAATTCCTAAAACATATTGGTTACTGTTGTGGGTCTTTTAAAAAGGAACTCAATCAGTCTCCACGGCCAAGTAGGAGGGGTAGAAGGCCCCAGCGGAAGAGTTAAGAACACTAGAGCAAGGTGTGAGTACGTTATATTGCCAGTATCCGAGGCCATAGCGTAAGTAAGAATTATGCACCCTTGAATGGAACGAATAGTCCCTCGTATCTGGGTAGGGAGATATCAACTAGCTGGAGTGGATGAAGGGAGTTTTTTTTTTTTTTTTTTTTTTTTTTTTTTTTTATGCGCCACAGTGCTGCTTGGGAAAGAAGTGAAGTGATTCCAATGAAACTTAGCAAGGAATCCAGAACCATGTTAAAGAAAAGGAATTTGTGATTGGTTAGGTAAATATACAGAAGCAAATATCATCTTGTGCTCGCCCAACAGACCCTTCACAAAAAGATATCACCCATTCTTGTCCTTATGCTCTGTCTGGTTAGTCCATGGGGTGTTATGGGAAAAAAATGCTTACTCCTCTGGATTTTTTTTATTTGAGGAGGCAGCATGACATGCTACTGGAAAAGGTTTATCATTCATCTTTAGGATGCGGTAAACACAAAAGTGGGTGTATTGAAAAACATGATCTGTATCTTACTTTTCTTCAGGTCAGTTAGGACCATTCAACTTCTCTCTGGCGTGCTTAATCCTTGCAGGGACATCATGACGCCTGCACCGTGGGATATCTTCTCATCTTTTATGTACCATCCAACAGGACATGCAAGGGGGCACAAAGCGTTAAATTCCCTGATATAGGTCTCCTCTGATAAATTCCCTGATATAGGTCTCCTCTGATAGTCCCAGACGGAGAACACTGGGAGCTCAAGGAGTGGAAGGTTAGCAGGCCAGAGTGGGAATAAAAATAGGATTAAAAAGGGGTAAAGGAAGTGAGGGAGAGAAAAAGGACAAAAAATAAAAAGGGGGGGATTGGGAGGTTCAGAGATGTTATGACATTGAAAATTTGTTGTTGCCCAAAAACAAAACCTATCGCTAGTGTGAGCAAATCTGGCCCACAGCTGATCGCAAACTCAACCCTATGGAAGGACCTGCCCCGACTCCTGGGGATAAACCAATTGAGGGAAAGTGGCAGAACACAGAGGAGCCAAACCCGCAGTGTGCCTATGTAGTGCAATGATGGGAAGATAGACAAACCCAACGTTACCAAGTAAGGCAAGGAGTAACAAAAGCTCCCCAGTAGGGACAACCAGCTGCGTTTTAAAGTAGAGGTAGTGACGGACGCAGGTATCAGATTCCTGCCCTTCTCACTAACTCGGGACCAAGGACCAGCCAATCTCACACCTCGTTGTCACTTATGTAACAATGTCACTCTCAGCTGCTCTCTCACCCCCCTCTCTTTCATCCCCTCCTCTCTCTCTCTCTCATCCCCCCTCTCTCTCTCCCCCCCTCACCCTTCTCTCTCTCCCACCCCCTCCCACCCCTCTTGTGAGATCTCAGGGGTTCATGCTGGGACTTGTCCTTCAATTTTGGAGGGAGTCACATCTGTTAAAAAAGGAGTGGGGCAAATTTACATAGGAGGGGGGGGGGGCAGGGCGCCCAATTTTAGTCTTGCCTGGGGCAGCACAAAACCAAAATACACCTCTGGGTACCATGAGAACTTTCCACTGGTTAGGGGGTCTCCCTTTTTCTCTGGGATAAAAGGGGTGTTGACAGATGCCCCTGACCAATTGCCCCTTACTATTTTTGCTATTGTTTTTTCTACGGTACCCTTAAAATCCCACCAGCCCTCCCTTTCACTCTTTACCTTTCTGTCCTTATCTTTTCTTCTCCCCTCCCCCATCCTTACTTTCTCCCCCCTTGTTTTTCTTCTTTTGTCCCTCCCCCCTTCCCCCATTTCTTTCCTACCCCTTTTTTTTAGCTCTTTCTCTGTCCTTTTTCCTTACTTTCCCTTTCGCCCATTCTGGGTTTGTTTCATTTTTTCTGGATAGTGGCCCGGACACCTCGAGCCCCCACCCATTCCTTTGGTAGGTCCTTCTTCCTACCCATAATTGTTTATTCAATTGGGATGTTGGTACCTTGCTATAAATTTTTGTATATCAAACACTCTAATTCCATATATACCTACTGTATATTTATTGGGTCATGTTCCTGTCTGAGTTTATGAATCGTGTGTGTATTTGCTAAATTTTAATTTGGGCAGGGCGCTATGACTGCCTTTTACGATCCCCATTAGTTCTGGTTTTCTTTATTGGATTTGGTCAAAGTTTTACGATAGGCCTGGACTGAAGAAACAGACATCCTGTCAGGACTCAATTAGTGGTTTACAGCTCTGCACAGACCTAAGTGCTGCGTTTTGATGTCTTCATTCCATGAAATAAAGGAGGAGGGAGGGGAATAATCTTTCTGTGTGTTTAACTGTTCTGCAAGACTGTCATGGCTGACCTTTAATGACTGAACAACATTCAGACGCTGGGAGATGGTGTACAAGCCTTCCCATGCTGATTTGAGTTTGTTCTGCTTCAGGGGAAGCAAGGGAAGCAGAACATATACCTGCTGGCCAACGTTATATGTCCGATCCCTAGCATTATGGTCATACCAACGTTTCTGCCTGGTCTGGGCCTGTGTCATGTTTTCCCGTACAATTTCCACCAGAGTCTCCATTTTGTCAGAATTTTAGGTCGTAATCCACAACAGAGACCACTGGGTCAGCAATTTTGCCCTCCCAGGTCTCACGGATTAAGTCCAGGGGCCCTCTTACCCTCCGTTCGTACAGAAGTTCAAACGGCAAAGCCTGTGGACTCCTGGGGCACCTCTCTGTAAACAAACAGCAGATGAGGCAGGTATCGTTCACAGTCCTCTCCCTGGGACTCCACAAAGGTGCGCAACTTTTGTTTTAGGGTACCATTGAAACCCTTGCATAATCCGATTGTTTGTGGATGATAAGGACTGGCCATGATATGCGTCATCTGTATTTTCTGAGAGAGAGCTTGCATTAAGTCAAACACAAACTGGGGGCCTTGATCGCTGATGATTTCGGTTTGGAAATCTCACTCTAGTAAAGATCCCCAGCAGAGCATCAGCGACCTTGCATGCTTGGAGGAAGGAGAGAACCACAACCTCTGGAAAACACGTGACAGTCAACAACTGTCAGTATATAATGTTTGCATGAACTGCTAGGGATGGCTAGAGGCCCAACGATATCCACTGCCACCCTCTTAAAAGGTTTGTCAATCACAGGCAAAGGTTGTAGTGGAGCCTGGTGTACATCTGCTACCTTGCCAACTCAATGCAGGAAGCATGGTAGGCCAATAAAAGTTATGTGTCAACTGCCCCCAGGTCTTTGTATCCCCAAGTGTTCTGCTAGGGGAATCTCATGAGCCACTTTTAGCAACTGTCCCCTGAATTGACTGGGTACAACAAGCTGCCTCCTACCTATGTCAATCTCATTCCCCTCTGCAGGCAGACCCTCTCTGTACAGTTTTCCTTTGTCTCAGTGGACCTTTTGTATGTCATTCTCTGCAGGGGGGCGATCAGCTACATTCCTGAGCTGCTCTAGTGTTTGGTCTGTCTGCAGTGCTGTCTCAAAGGTGGAAGAACAAGTCCAAGCCAGCATTCCTGTGGCAAACAAAGACAGCTGCTGAGGCTCAACAGAGGTGGAGTCCATTGGGTCAGGACAAGGAGAGGGCCCAGAGACCTCCTCCTGCTGTTCTGTGACCAGGGCCTGCATCTCAGGTGCCTTTGCAGCACTGCAATTTACCACCAATACCGTCATCATCATCACAGTTACCATTTACAGTGGTAAGCATTATTGCAACATACATCTGCTAACTTCACAGGCAAGGGGGTCTCCTCTCCTTCCTTGAAAAAAGGAGGACTTTATTTCCACACCACCATCCCCCTCCCCAGTTTTCCCAGATATTAAACCCACATATGTACACAGTATCTAGGGGAGTCCAGAGGGTTCCATGGGGGTGTCCTCAGCAGGGACATAGAATGAGACAAGGGTCCCTAAATCAGCACCCAACAACACAGCAGTGGGTATTTCTTCAGAGACTCCCACCTCTCTCATCCTACTTCCTGCACCCCAATCAATGAACACATAGGCACAGGGTATATGGGAACAGGTGCCCCCCAACTCAGGTGAGAGTAAGAAACTTCTTTGGGATGATGTCTGTTTTGCGTATCACCTGTGGTCTGACCAATGTGACTTCAGCTCCGGTGTCACGAAACCCAGTTACAGTCCGGTTGCCTATGATGACTGGCTGCAAGTTGGCGTTGGTTCCCTGAGATTTCCCACTGACGAACAGCACAGCGGAAGGGTTGCTGGCCGGTTGGTCAGATGATGTTGCCTCCTTCTGCTCAGGGCACTGCATCCTGAAAGTTTTCCACAGGTTTAACATCTGCGGTTGTCAGTCAGGAATGGCTTGGCACCAGGAACTGCAGGCGCCGGCCACTGAGGAACTTGGTTTGCAGACAGAGGAAGGGTTGCCATGGGTGATTTCCCTCCTTTCCAGCCATTCAGAGGAGCCTTGCGGTGGTCAGATACCCAAGTGTGGATATAGGTATCTGCCAGTTCTGCTGCTGCTTTGGCAGAGGCTGACTTCCGTTCAGACACAAACTGTCTGACGTCTGTAGGACAGATGTGCAAAAGTTGACCTTCAATCATAAGATCTTCCAGGGCCTCAAAAGAACCGTCTTTCAAGCATCTAGTCCACTAACGGAATGTGGTGCGTAAGCGACTGACCACATCCATATATACGAGTCCCCAGGTCCCTTTTGCAAGGACCTAAATCGCTTCCGGGACACTTCCGGGGTCAACTGACACTTTAGAATGATCGCAGCCTTTATGGCCTCATAATCGTCGTCCTGCTCTGCTGGTAATTCGACATAAGCATCCAGGGCCTTGCCTCGCTACCCGGACGTCAGGTAACGGGCCCATTGTGCTTGGGACAGATGGTACTGATGGCAAGTTTTTTCAAACGACAGTAGACGTCAATGTCACTGTCCTTTTCCATAACTGGAAATTTGGCTGCCTGGTTCACAGGCAGAGAGGCGTCTCAGGCTCAGAACCTGAGATTCCTAGAGCACAGTCGCTGCTGCTGGAGCCTAACCATCTCCAAATCATGCCTGTGATCAGCCTCCCTCTGGGCAGACTCTCTCACAGCCTGGCATTCCTCTCTCTCAACCACAGCCCTGCGCTCCTCTCTATCAGCCTGGCGTCCTGCAGCCTCTCTCTCAGCCGCAGCCTGGCATTCCCGAAACTGCAGGTACACCATAGGTTCCATTTCCCTGATGCGTTTTAGTGTTTCCTGCATTTGAGGAGAGTCTATGCTGGTTGCAGGCAATTTGGGGCTGGCCTTCTCATGCTGCGGCCTGGAGGTGACATTAAGCGATACTCCAGTTTCAGTCTCTGCTTGCCAATCCTGCAAGGCCGTTTCTGAACCACTGGGCTCTGAAGTAGCGGGAACCCTTTCAGGTTCAGGTTCCTCCAGGTTCTGGTCTGCCCGAATATCATACTCTTGTAGGGCATGAATCGTGCCTTCCCGATTTTTGCCACTGACATCAATTCCTCTTAATGCGCACTCAGCAGTCAGGTAAATTTTGCTCATCATCTATATTCTGATATAGAATGGCATGTGTTGTGGAATTTATTAATATTTATGTGGACATTTCTTTAGAATGTGTTTTTAGTTAAATTGCCATTATGTCTCCCAGTGTCAGTTTACTGGCAATCGCTATGCGCAGCGAATATTGCTTTAACTGGCCTTGAGGAAAGACCTGTAATTGTGGAAACCTTCCATTAAAAAGGAGACTGCACGCTACTTGTAGCCTGATCATTCCTATCGGCGGCTTCAGTCAGGATCTATGGCAGTGCAAGGCGAACTCCACTGCACAAATGTATATCAGCCAGCCGGGGCCCCGGTTTTCACTGACGGAGATATGTTTGTGATGTGGAATTTTTATTGTTTTAATAATATCTGCCCTTTTACCAGGGTTAATGGCTGGCAGCTTCCATGTATGCTTGATCCGTATGATTGAAATACTGCTGCTATTGTCCTTTGCAGGTAAAGTCTCATTCACTGGAACAGTAGCATGATAACTATTACTTGCAGTCAATGTCCTGGGTGTAAGAGTTCAGTCGATGAGCCAGGTGGTATCGGTTCTCAAGCTTGATAGATGTTCCTGCTTTAATGGTACCATGAGAAATCTGCACTGGTTAGGGGGTCTCCCTTTTTCTCTGGGATCAAAGGGGTGTTCACAGATGCCCCTGACCAATAAAACAGAGTGGCCAAGGGCTGTCCTGGGTATATGACAATATCAGGTCTCTCCTCTTTGGACAGTTTTACCACTATTCATATCTTCCAATAAGTACTGGTTACATTCTTTAAACTGATAGATTATGTTGAGCATTGAATTTCTGGTGGCAATAAACGTCTCTTGGGGGCTTACTCTCAGAGAAGACCAGTTGTCCCAAGGGCTGATCTACCATCCTGCTTTACAATCGCTGGTTTTAATGGTTTAGCTATTGAAAGCCAGGTACTGATGGACAGAGGTCTGTCTGGATCAGTGATCCCTACTATGGTGAAGGTGAGGAAGACATCTTCCAGCAAGATATACCATTGTACATGGAAAGCGAACATTTCTTGGTGTGAGTCGATTGGCACTCATCCTCGATCCTTTTCTGTGGCTCAGATCTTAACCTTTCTTCAACAGGATGTTGATCAGAAGTTGGCCTTGAGTAAGGGCAAGGTGTCTGCCCTGGCAATCTTCTTTCAGCAAACCCTAGCCACGCACTCTTTAGTTTGTACCTTCATTCAGGGGGCTCGACATGTGGCTCTCTTTTGCCGCCATGGGATTTAAATTTAGAACTTTTGGTTGTCCAGAAACCTTCATTTGAGAATATTCAGAGGATTTCCTTGCCTACGTTATCCCAATCTTGGTGGCTATTACCTCAGGCCCACAGGGTATCAGAATTGGCGGCATTATCCTGTCGCAGTCCCTATTTAGTGGTTTATAGGGATAAAGTGGTTCTTCGTCCCTGTCCATCATTCATGCCCAAAGTTGTCTCTGACCTCCATTTAAATGAGGACATTGTGTTGCCTTCCTTGTGCCCCAAGCTGGCTTATCCCAGGGAATTTGCTTTGCATACCTTGGATGTGATTCATGCAATTCAGGTGTATCTGGCAGCTACGGAGTTCTTTTTGGAGGTCAGACTTGCTTTTTGTGGTTACGGATGGACCAAGGAAAGGGCTGGCCACTTCTTCGGCTACCATCTCCAGATGGATCAGGCAGACGGTGACTCGGGCCTATTCCATTAATGGTCAGGTTCCACCTTCCCCTGTCACGGGGCATTCTACTTGGGCGCTGAGTATTTCTAGGACCTTCCGTCATCAGGCATCAATATTGCAAGCTCTCAAGGCAGCCACTTGGTCGTTGGTGCATACCTTCACAAAATTCTATAAAAGGTAAATACATTGGCATCTGCAGATGCTTCTTTTGGCTGCAAAGTTTTTGCAGGCTGCTGTTTAAGAGGGGCTGTTCCCTCTTAAGAGGTATTTTTCTTTAAACCTTTTTTTTTCAGACGGGGCTCCTGTGATCTGGTTAAGGTTCCTGTGTCCTGGTTAAATTGGCCTAGGCAAGGAAAATTGGCCTAGGCAGGAAGGGGGTAAAAGTGCCCGGTATTGAAGTGGTTAAGTCATTTTTGTATATAATTTTTTACAGTTTACTATAGCACGGGGACATACTGTATCTTCCCAGAGTGTAGTGTACTGTAGGGTAAGGGCACAGATGTGCCTGGTGTAATTCCCCTTTCTGGCCACAAGATGGTGCCAGAATTTAAAAAATTGGATAGGTCCAGGACAACATAGATGAATAGGCAGTGTAGGTGCCCTAGGCCTAGAAGACACCAGAAGTCCCCATAGGTAAGATGCAATTGAAAGGTAGGAGGGACAAGTTAACGCCAGCCCTGCCTGCAATGGGGCACCCTGGGTAGGGGGCTAGAATAGAAGTATCTTTAGCTGAAGGGTCTTGAAGGGAGGTATTGAGAACCAAGGCTACAACAGGAGGTAGGCTGTGAGGAGCCATCTCAGAGCTTTCACTTAGGAAGCAAGCATAAATAGCAGCAGGATATTGACATCCCTGTGAGGAATGCAAGACTCTGGACAGCCCCCGTGTGGTACAGGCAACTCCTTGACTTGACACATTCTCTCTGTATTGGTTGTTACTGATTAACCACTTGCCGCCCGCCCACCGTCAAATGACGGCGGGACGGTGCGGCCATTGTTCTGGGCGGACGTCATATGACGTCCGCCCATTCAAGCAGGGCAGGCGCGCGATCGTGTGCGCGCCGCCCTGCACTGCTGGTGACGGCGTATCCCCGGGACACAGCCCGTCACCGGCAGGGGGGAAACAGCCAATAGGCGTGGCTGTTTCCCACGTGATCGGCTGTGTTCCAATGACACAGCCGATCACAATAGAGGAGCCCGAAAGAAGACCGCGCATGCGCGTGTCATGTCGGTGGCTCGGTGTTTCCTAGGAACACAGCTAGTCACCGGCAGTAGTAAACAGTCACTGACAGTGACCGTTTACTATGTGATCGGCTGTGAATCCATTCACAGCCGATCACAAAATGTAAACACAGAGCAGTAACTCACTGTTACTAGCTCTTCTCCCCTCACACAGTTTCCAGTGTGAGGAGAGCAGAGCCAGAAACAGTGAGTTATTGCTCTGTATACCTGTCACAATGTAAAATCACAGAAATAAAGGTCCCCACACAGTCCTCAGCCCCCCCCCCCCCCCAATTGCACCTGTCACCCAACAGTCACCTCATCAGTGCCCAGAAATTGACACCCATAACGTTCACATGTGAGCGTAGCGATCGCAGGCAGAATCACCGCGATTCTGCCCGCGATCCGGAAATCATTGCAAATCACAGGACGCCTGTGCGTTGCCCGTGATTTGCAATAGCACCCCAAACGCTGTGCGATGTTGCTGCGATTTCCGCCTGCCGAATCGCGGTAACATCGCACAAACAACGCATGACGCCCAAAAAAGGTACAAGAGCTTCTTTGGAGCGTCATGCGTTGTTTGCGTGATGTTACCTCGATTTGGCAGGCGGAAACATCGCACAGCGTTTGGGGTGCTATTGCAAATCACGGGCAACGCACAGGCGCCCCGCGATTTGCAATGATTTCCGGAATGCGGGCAGAATCACAGTGATTCTGCCCTGATCCGCTACGCCCACATGTGAACGTAGCCTAAAGTGCACCTGTCACCAGAGACTGCCATCAGTACCGCCGTGCACCATCGCCCGTCACCCCTTCAATCACCGTCACCTGTCACCCCATCAGTGATAGTCATCTGTCATCCCATCAATCATCGTCACCTGGCTGTCACCCCATCAGTGATCGTCATCTGTCACCCCATCAATCATCGTCACCTGTCACCCCATCAGTCATCGTCACCTGTCAACCCATCAGTCATCGTCACCTCATCAGTCATCGTCACCTGTCACCCCACCACTCATCAACATCTGTCAAGCCAGTCATCGTCATCTGTCACCCCATCAGTGACCGTCACCTGCCACCTATCAGTCACCTGCCACCCATCAGTGATCATCCGCAGTCAACCGTCACCTGTCACACAGCCCATCACAGCCAGCACGTCAAAAAGGATGTACAGCAGCGAGGAGGCCCTTCAGGTCCTCTCCATGACTGATGAGAGCACCGGGGAGCTCTCATCAGTATCCGAATCCAATTCCGATCCCCGATTCGGAATTTGAAATCGCTAATAGTAGCGGATCGGAGATGGACTCGGACTATTCCTGTACACTTTCCTTTATACAATGTATTTTGGGGTGCAATTTTTGCTATATACATGCAACAACTTACTGACCGCCTAACTACTATATACGTCGGCCATTAAAAGCTAAATACTGGGGTTATGGCAGCAGATAGCTGCCATAACCCCAGTATTTTTTAAACGGCAAGCGGTCGGCTTTCAGATAAGGGTGGTCCCAGTGGCAGATTCGCCGCGGAATTACCCTTACGGTGCAGGGGAAGAGGTGCCCCCCCCCCTCCCGCTGCGTCCCAGACGTTTTCCCAGCTTACCGGACCCGCCGGCAGCGGGGAAAACTATCCGGTCCGGGATCCTCAGAGACCAAGATGGCCCTCACTCGACTCTATGGTCTTGGAGGACCAGAGCTACGTCAAAAGTCGTTGCCTAGCAACCGGTTTAAAGGGCCGCTTTTTTTTTTCCTTTTTTAAACAATTTTTTTATTTTTTTTCCTTTTTTAGTGTAGTTGTGAGGTCTGAGGTCTTTTTGACCCCAGATCTCACAATAAAGAGGACCTGTCATGCCTATTTATATTACAAGGGATGTTTACATTCCATGTAATAGGAATAAAAATGATCAAAACATTTTTTTTTAAAAACTGTGTAAAAATAAAAAAAAAAAATAAAATAAATAGGGAAAAAAAAAATTAAAGCGCCCTGTACCCGTTAGCTCGCGCGCAGAAGTGAACGCATACGCAAGTCCCGCCCACATATGTAAACGGTGTTCAAACCACACATGTGAGGTATCGCCGCGATCGTTAGAGCGAGAGCAATAATTTGAGCCCTAGACCTCCTCTGTAACTCTAAGCTGGTAACCTGTAGAAATTTTTAAAATGTTGCCTATGGGGATTTTTAAGTACCAATGTTTGGCACCATTCTGTGAGCGTGCGCAATTTTGAAGCATGACATGTTGGTTATCTAATTACTCAGCATAACATTATCTTTCACATTATGGAAAAAAATTGGGCTAAATTTACTGTTTTCTTATTTTTTAATTAAAAAAAGTGATTTTTTTTTCAAAAAAATTGCATTTGGAAGACTGCTGCGCAGATATGGTGTGATAAAAAATATTGCAACGATCTCCATTTTATTCTCTAGGGTCTCTGCTAAAAAAAATATATATAATGTTTGGGGGTTCTAAGTAGTTTTCTAGCAAAAAAAATTATTTTAGCTTGTAAACACCAAGTGTCACAAATAGGCCCAGTCTTAAAGTGGATAAATGGACAACTTTGTGTAAAGTGCTACTTGGATGTTAGGCCTCTGTATGTGGCTAGGCTGTGTAAAAGTGTTACACATGTGGTATCGCCATACTCAGGAGGAATAGCAGAATGTATTTTGGGGTGCAATTTTTGCTATGTACATGCTATGTGTTGGAAATATTTCATAAATGGACAACTTTATGTAAAAAAAAAAAAAAATGCATTTTAATTTTCTTTCCACAGTTTCCAAAAACTTTTGGAAAAAAAATGACACGTTCAAAAGACTCATTATGCCTCAAAAATTATACGTGGGGCGTTTGCTTTCCAAAATGGGGTCATTTTATGGGGGTTTCCATTGTCCTGGTGCTCCAGGGCCTTCAAAAGTGCAATAGGTTGTCAGGAAATTATATGTGTAATTTATGCTCCTAGAATGCCGGACGGTGCTACTTGGATGTTAGACCTCTGTATGTGGCCAGGCTGTGAAAAAGTCTCACACATGTGGTATCGCCATACTCAGGAGGAGTAGTAGAATGTGTTTTGGGGTGTAGTTGCAAGTATATATATGCTGTGTGAGAGAAATAACCTGTTAATACGTCAATTTGTAAAAAAAAAAAAAAAAAATCTTCATTTTGCAAAGAATTGTGGGAAAAAATTACAACTTCAAAAAACTCACCATGCCCCTTATTAAATACCTTGGAATGTCTACTTTCCAAAAAGGGGTCATTTGGGGGGTATTTGTACTTTCCTGACTTTTTAGTGTCTCAAGAAATGAGATAGGCCTTCAGTACATCAGGTGTGATCAAGTAAGGTAAATTTTCAATGATTAGCACCATAACTTGTGGACTCTATAACTTTCACAAAGACCAAATAATATACACTTATTTGGGTTATTTTTACCAAAAATAAGTAGCAGTATAAATTTTGGCCAAAATTTGTGAAGAAAAATGACTAATTTGCAAAATTTTATGACAGAAACAAAGAAAAAAGCGTTTTTTCACAATATTTTCAGTCTTTTTTTATTTATAGCACAAAAAATAAAAAACCCAGTAGTAATTAAATACCATCAAAAGAAAGCTCTATTTGTGTGAAAAAAAGGACACAATTTTTTTATGGGTACAGTGTTGCATGACTGAGTAATTGTCATTCAAAGTGTGAGAGCGCTGAAAGCTGAAAATCGGTCTGGGCAGGAAGGGGGTGAAAGTGCACTGTAGGCAAGTGGTTAAGCGATTACCTGGGCTGTTTATTGTTAGGTTAATTGGATAGGTTAATTGGATAGCATTAGCAGGTTTACAAACGGGCAGGATTGAAATTCATGAGGGGGGGAGGGGGTCTCACACCCGGAGAACTATGTGGAGGCCACTTACCCCTACTTACACTGATTTAACATCTGCCAAGATTTTTATTATGGCTGCCACATTTATAAAGACAAGGTAATGCTGGCAGCTAAAGAACATGGCCTAGGCCAGGGTTTCTCAACCAGGGTTCCATGGAACTCTAGGGTTCCTCCACAGGTTGATAGGGGCTCCTTGAGCCAGGGGCTCACACCATTGATCTTTTAAGGTGTGTGTGTGTGTGTGTGTGTGTGTGTGTGTGTGTGTGTGTGTGTGTGTGTATAATTCTCCCCAATGATCAAAAGTGTAAAGGAACACTTTTCCCACTGACCATCTGTAATGTTCCGGTACCTTTGGTACCCTAAATTACTCTTTTCACAAGTGTATGCGCCCCACCATTCTCTTTTGGAAAGGTGCGCATACACCTTTAAGACTAAAGCTGTCATCACTCAGCGCCGGACTAGATGGCTATTTAAATCGCCGGTTCTCACTCACATGTGTTCGTTCAAACACCCTTACCTGGATGCTAACTTGGCTTGAAGCTTTCGTGCTTGCAAGCATACCTCGCTGACGGAACCTCGCTGCGCTGATCCCTGCATCCCGCTTCCGGATCATCCGCTCCTCCTGAACCAACCTTCGGCTGTATTGCTATTAGTGCTAAGTACCCCGCAGGGGAACCCTCTATAAACTTATACTAAGCTTACACTATCTAGCTCTGCATAGTAAAGACTATTTATCACATCTGCATATCTAGATTGCTAGCTCTTAAGACTACTGCTACTTATTCCTGCACTGGGTTGATCTCTCTTGTATGTCCACCTGCTACTCTGTCATCTGCTACCATACTTGATTGCTAAACCTACCTGCATCCATCTGCTACTGTCTTACCTTCAAGTGTCTGTCACCTACCACCTCCACTCAACCTGTCTCTTAAATCTTCATCACTGTGTTACTACATACATAAAGTCACTCTAGGAACCAGCTTGTTGAGTGTGTGTATTTACTAGCTGAATTAAGACCTACCACACATGATGAGTCATTGAGGTTGGGAATGGTATCTCAGCATCTCTCTTACATGACTACTGAAGTGGAATATTTCTGCAGCTGAAAATTCACACCATACATGAAACGCAGGAGCGTTACAGATTGAACGAACCCACAAATGGATTCAGCAGAAATAACCACTCAGGTGACACAATTAAAACAGCAAGTAACTGCGTTAATACACGCACTTGCTGAATTAAAAGAAGACAATCAGACTCTGTCGCAGCAGGTAATTAGACTGACACAACTTACCTCTGCTCAGTCCCCTGAACCCAAGATAAATCCCCCTTTGGTATTTACAGGCGATCGCAAAAAATTTCGCTAATTTAAAAACGCATGTGAGTTACTTTTTTTGCTAAAACCTCGTACCTACCTTACTGATCACATTAAGGTTTGTACTATTATTTCTTACCTAACAGGCGATCCTCGAGCCTGGGCAGACTCTCTTTTTGAGAAAAACGACCAGCTTCTCAACTCCTATGCCTTGTTCCTAGCAGAACTCACTAGCCTATATGATGACCCCAATAGGCAGAGTACTGCCGATCTTCAATTAAGATCCTTGAAACAAGGAAGGAGACCTGTAGAAGACTTTGTTGCGGAATTCAAGAGATGGACCCTTGATTCAGAATGGAATGATGCATCTCTGAAAACCCAATTTAGGCTTGGCCTATCAGAAGCCGTTAAGGACGAGCTCGCCCGAGCGGATCTACAAAAAACCCTGGATGCATTAATACAACTCAGTATTACCATAGATAGAAGATTACGAGAAAGAAAGGCTGAGAAAATGGGAATGCCATTATCCGAATCCTCTCGGATTCCGGCCGTTAACCTCGTTCCTATGGAGGTAGGAACCATAAGCCCACCGCTATCAACTATGGAAAAAGCCAAAAGACGATATGAAAATCTCTGCTTGTACTGTGCATCCCCGGATCACAAGATAAATGTCTGTCCCCTAGTCAACAAAAAGAAGGGTGAGTGTTCACATGTCCTCCTAGGGGGATTGACAACTTCATTCACTAACCCTTACATTTTTGTTTGTTTGACATTACAGTGGGACCAGAACAGGATTACTACTAAGGCCATGATTGACACAGGATCTTGTGGAAATTATATTGATATATGTTTTGCTGCTTCAAATAAAATTCCTATTATTTCTAAACTTAAACCTGTCTCAGTAAGTCTTATTACCGGTGTTCCGTTATCCTCTGGTCCGATCACCGATCAGACACAAGCACTTCTAGTCACTATTAACGAGTCTCATAGGGAGACTACTACCTTCGATTTAATACCTTCACCCCACTTTCCCATTGTGTTGGGACTTCCCTGGTTACACACACACACACACCAACCAACCATAGATTGGAAGGAACGGTCCTTGGCCTTCCTCTCTTGCTATTGCGAGGATACGTGTAACCTCCCGTCTTCCGGGAAGATTCTGTCTATGGTGACAGATGAGATTGCACCACTATGTTATCAGGATCTTTCTGAGGTTTTTCTTGAGAAAAATGCTCAAGCATTACCTCCTCATCGAGACTATGATTGTAGCATTGATCTACTCCCAAATAGCAAATTGCCGTTCGGTCATGTTTATCCTCTTTCACAGGATGAACTTTCCCATCTCAAAACCTATTTGGATGAGAATTTGGAAAAAGGTTTTATTAGACCTTCCACTTCTTCCACAGCAGCAGGACTCTTTTTTGTTCGCAATAAGGACTCAAGTCTCAGACCTATCATCGACTACAGGAAATTGAATGCTATCACAATAAAAGATCGCTATCCTCTACCGCTTATCCCTGAGCTCATTGAGCAGGTGCGTGGAGCTACCTATTTTTCAAAATTGGACCTGAAAGGAGCATACAATCTCATTCGAATCCGTGATGGACACGAGTGGAATACTGCATTCAGAACCAGATACGGATTGTTCGAATATCTTGTGATGCCATTCGGGCTATGCAACGCCCCTGCAGTTTTCCAACGATTTATAAACGATATTTTTAAAGACTTACTAGATGTCTGTGTTGTGGTATATCTGGACGATATACTTATATATTCACGATCCCTGTCTGAACACATAAGACATGTAAGACTTGTACTATCGAGATTGCTTGCACATAACCTTTATGTGAAACTGAAGAAATGCTTGTTTCATAAAGACGAGGTACTCTTTCTAGGCTACATCATATCCAAAACAGGAATCGAGATGGACATGAGTAAAATATCCTGCATTCAGGATTGGCCTACACCAACCACACGCAAGGCGCTACAGCGATTCCTGGGATTTTCAAATTTCTACAGGAAGTTCATTAAAAACTTTTCTGCTATTGTGAGACCCCTCACACAGCTCACTAGCATAAAAAAACCATTCAAATGGTCAGAAGAAGCCAATAAAGCTTTTCACTTGTTAAAGACAAGGTTTTCTTCCGCTCCCATATTACGCCATCCAGACCCATCCCTCCAATACATTCTGGAGGTAGATGCGTCAAACATGGCAGTAGGAGCAATACTCTCCCAACGACCAACCCACACTTCACCACTTCATCCAGTCGCCTTTTTTTCTAAATCCCTAAGCAGTCCCGAGATAAATTACCCCGTGGGTGAAAAGGAACTGCTTGCTATAAAATTGGCTCTGGAGAATTGGCGACATTTACTCGAATGCACCAAATTACCAATAATTATATACACGGACCATAAAAACCTCCAATATCTTCAGACTAGCAAAACTCTCTCGCACCAACAGGTACGATGGTCACTATTCTTTCTAAGGTTTAACTTCCTAGTGACTTACACACCTGCAGATAAGAATAAAAAGGCGGATGCACTATCACGACTAACTGAAGAAAACTACTTTGAAATCCCTCCCGTTCCTATAATACCTCACAAACGCATTATTGGAGTTGTCCGTTCCTTGAAGGAAGAGGTTTTGCATGGTATAAGTTTGGATTCACCCCCACCACAACTAAATACTGATGCAGAAGGCTTCCTCTACTACAACGACAAACTTTACATACCACCTACCCTACGCACCAAGATCTTGGAATTATCTCATGATGTGCCTATGGCAGGACATATGGGTATGACAAAGACTCTTAATTTGATTTCCCGGCAATTCTGGTGGCCTGACATGAAAACATCTATACAAAAATTCGTCTCTTCATGCAATGTCTGTGCCAGGTCCAAAATTGACACTACGAGACCATCCGGTCTACTATGCAGTCTACCAATACCCCAAACTCCATGGGAAGTTTTGTCCTTGGACTTCATCGTAGAATTGCCTCTTTCCAAAGGATTTAATACCATCTTGGTGTCAGTGGACCATCTGACAAAGATGGCACATTTCATTGCTATTCGCAGACTACCTTCGTCCAAACAAACGGCAGAACTCCTGATGAAACATGTCTTTAGATTACATGGTATCCCAAAAACTCTTCTGTCTGACCGTGGATCCCAATTTATTTCTAAGTTCTGGCAAGAACTATGTCACATACTACGGATCGAGCGGAAGCTCACTTCTCCTTACCATCCGCAGACCAACGGACAGACTGAAAGAGTCAACCAATGCATCGAGCAGTATTTACGTTGTTACACTTCTTACCAACAGGATGATTGGGTGGATCTTCTCCCTCTGGCAGAATTTGCCTACAACAACGCAACCCACAGTACAACCAAGCAGAGTCCGTTCTACTTGAACTATGGGTTTCATCCCTCTATTCTTCCACCATGCATCCTTCCTTCAAACAACCCAGTAGCCTCAGACTATCTTACCCAAATAAAGGATTCTCTGGGTTTATTAAATACTACCATTGCACACGCTCACAGTCAACAAAAGAAGTACTATGATCTTCGCAGAAGACCTTCTCCACAGTACACTATCGGGGACCTCGTTTGGCTCTCAACAAAAAATTTAAGACTGAAGATCCCTAGCAAAAAGCTTGGACCTTTGTTCTTGGGACCTTTCCCAATCAAAAAACTTATTGGAAAAGCTGCAGTACAGCTTACATTGCCAATAGACCTAAAAATCCATCCCATTTTCCATGTGTCGCTACTGAAGCCCCATGTTCCGGACCAAGGAATAAGGCCTAATATTCCACCTCCGCCTCCTGTACAAGTTGAAGGTGGAGAAGAATACGAGATAAAAGAGATTCTGGATTCTCGTATCTACAGAAGAAGACTTCAGTACTTGGTTAGATGGAAGAACTATGGGCCCCAAGACGACACCTGGCTAAACACCTCTGAAATACATGCCCCTAGATTAATCCGCAATTTTCATGCGAGATACCCAGACAAACCAGCTCCAGAGGCCTTCAGGAGCCGGCCTTAAGGGGGGGTATTGTAATGTTCCGGTACCTTTGGTACCCTAAATTACTCTTTTCACAAGTGTATGCGCCCCACCATTCTCTTTTGGAAAGGTGCGCATACACCTTTAAGACTGAAGCTGTCATCACTCAGCGCCGGACTAGATGGCTATTTAAATCGCCGGTTCTCACTCACATGTGTTCGTTCAAACACCCTTACCTGGATGCTAACTTGGCTTGAAGCTTTCGTGCTTGCAAGCATACCTCGCTGACAGAACCTCGCTGCGCTGATCCCTGCATCCCGCTTCCGGATCATCCGCTCCTCCTGAACCAACCTTCGGCTGTATTGCTATTAGTGCTAAGTACCCCGCAGGGGAACCCTCTATAAACTTATACTAAGCTTACACTATCTAGCTCTGCATAGTAAAGACTATTTATCACATCTGCATATCTAGATTGCTAGCTCTTAAGACTACTGCTACTTATTCCTGTACTGGGTTGATCTCTCTTGTATGTCCACCTGCTACTCTGTCATCTGCTACCATACATGATTGCTAAACCTACCTGCATCCATCTGCTACTGTCTTACCTTCAAGTGTCTGTCACCTACCACCTCCACTCAACCTGTCTCTTAAATCTTCATCACTGTGTTACTACATACATAAAGTCACTCTAGGAACCAGCTTGTTGAGTGTATGTATTTACTAGCTGAATTAAGACCTTCCACACATGATGAGTCATTGAGGTTGGGAATGGTATCTCAGCATCTCTCTTACATGACTACTGAAGTGGAATATTTCTGCAGCTGAAAATCCACACCATACATGAAACGCAGGAGCGTTACACCATCACACTAATGTATCTTGAGCTGTAGATATCGTAATTTTTAGCAGGAGTTCCCTGAGACAGGAAAGTTATTTTAAGGGTTCCTCTGTGTTGGAAAGGCTGGCCTAGGCTATGTATCTCTGAAGGGGTGAGCTCACAATAAGGGACAAGCAATAGAAGCTTTCTTGTATATATTATAGCGCTCAATTGCCAAATCCATATAAAGTGTATATTCATAGAAAAAAAAACAAAAACATGATCGAATTTACCGGCAATGAAAGGGAACCCAACGATAGTAAGTGCCGGGTCACACTTATGCGATGCGGGAAGGCTGCGAATTTGCAGCCTGTTCCCGCATCGCAAACGCACCCTTGGCAGTTCACACTGCCATATGCAATACGCTGGGGGTGTCAATGAAGTGTTAACACCCCCAGTTTGATTACATATCGCAGTGCGATCTTTACAGTTCGCACAGGATCGGATCGCACAAGTGTGAACCACTGTGCGATCCGATCCTGATGCGGCTGAAAAAAAGGGTCATGTGCAACTTTTGTGCGGGTGCAGTGCGAATTTAGCCATACAAAGTGTATGGCTGAATTCGCACCGCACAACCGATCGCATGTAATGAAGGGGCAGTGCGCTCCGATATTATATGCGATCGCCGCAAGAGTGTGAACCGGCACTCAAATGTAATAATAAAACAGCTTGAATCTTGTAACAGCAAAAATCACATATGTGTATTGTATTTATATATTATATGTGATTTTTGCTGTTTTTAGAATTTTTTTGTACATTTAGTGCTTGTTGCTGAATTCTAATGCGTTCTGAGAAAGCTAATAAAGAGAAATGCATTCACTCATAATGGGCCATACACACTATAAGATTTTCTGAAGATTTTTTCCTTTAGACTTACCAAAACCAGATAATATGAGGTCAAACCTAAACACTTTCAATTTGTGTGCAATCTGGCAGGCCCTTGCACTACATAGAAAAGGTAAATCTGAAGGAAATGTCTTCAGAAAATCTTATAGTGTGTATGGCCCTTTAGGTTTTACGACTTCACCATACAACTATATATTTTGATGAACCATTTAACTGCATTCATATTTATATGAATAATGTGGCTAGTGAGTCAGCAGCTAAATCCATCACAGAATCATGTATATATTGTTTTTAATTGCTATTTTGGCTTGAGATACAAGCGGTTTTAATATGTATTACATTTTATTAGTTATTGTTGAGTACCCTTTAATTGCAAGTCCATCATTTTTACAAATGGCAATGTAGGTAAGGGAAAAGGTTGGGCATAATAAGTTTATGGCTGCTAGAAAGAGTGAAGTGATGTCTATATGATAGTGAGGGATTAATATACAGTATATATAGGTTCCAGGGGAGGGATAAGTCATTCACTGTATATATTGTTGCATGGGAGGAAAAAAAAGACCCTTTCTCGCTCACTTTTTATCTATCTGCCTTTTCACTTCCTTTCCCTCCTTCTCTCTCTAACCCATTATGTTTAAATTTCTATAAAACCATAAAAAAGGGGATAATTTATTTTTTTCTCTGCCAAGTAAGCAATGAGAGACTGCACAATTCCCTTTCAGGAAAAAGAAAAACCTACTGTATGTGCATGCATTACAGCTTGCACGATATCACATGTGTAGGTGTGAACAGAGTCATATAGTTTCCCTTTAAAATATAGATTTACCTGCAAAGCATAGCTGTTAGATAGAAACAAATAGGGCTTCTACATAAAATGCATTTCCGTCCAGTAAAATCCATGTGTTTTACTGTGAGAAAAATGGTCAAGTGTGAATATACCTTTAATCTAGAGCAGTTGCAACATTTTACAGGAAAAACCCACCAATGTGCCTACCTTCTAGTAAAATGTGACAAAAGGACAGAAAGTGCCTAAAAAAAAATAAAAATACAAATGCATACATATTTAAAATGTCAACGGGGGAATAGGACCTAAACGTGCTTTTAAAATGTAGATAATAAATGCAGGGAAAGTTAGGAATTAGGGAAAAAGCCACAAAGGAACACATACTGAAGCAGACATAAGCAAAAAAAAGTGGAAAACAATCAACATCATCAATAATACAGTTTTTCCAATTGAAAAAAAATGTTCAGCCAAATGGAATAAAAATATCAAGGGTTTATACAGAATATATAAGGTTACCATAGGGCGCACAAGGATTCCTCCATATTCAACAAAAATAATGGACACAATAGCATTTTATGTGTATCATACATTCAAATCTACAGTTCAATGTCTAAAACTTCTACATATATGCAGACTTTTGCAAATGCATGTCCTAATGAAATGATGCATTTGAAGCTACTTACATACATATGAATCGATAGCTAGGGATGGGAATGACAAGGAAGCAGGGGTGCAATAATATAGTAAATAGGTGAGAGTGGGAGGAGAATGCCCAAGGGAAGGTGGAGGGAGGTGACAGGGCTAAAAACATTTCAGTAGAAAACTGTACACATGATTATTAACATATTTTCCTACCAAGCATCAGGGCAGCCCAGAGACCTTTCTTCGTGTCCCAGGAGAGCTTGCTTGCACCTAGTCTGCTGCAGTCAATTTAAAGCTGCCTGGACAAAGAGCCTTAGCTGCGCTCAGCATTGAGATAATCCATCCACTAAGATTACTTCCTGTTTTGTTTTTCTTTTAATTCATTCTCCCCCTTCTCTTTTAAATGTTATTTTATCATTTGGACATTCTGGAAACAAAGGATAACCTCAGCCCTTCCTTCCATATGCAGATCATTTTCCTGCTATTTCAGGCTCTCTAACCTGGGTGCATGCAAAAGGCCTTCCTCCTAAGGCTGCCAGCAGACTGTGCTGTGTAAAAGCTGGACTGGATCTGGAGAAGGCCAACTGAAAGGAGCCACAGGGCAGACACTGCTGTGCAGTCTTGTGTTAGCGTTCTTTTCATCTAAGAAATGTTTATATCTAAAACAAAGGCCATATATGCATTATATAAGAGATAGAAAATAATACTTAAAACAGAAACTTTGGTGAAGCCAGGGCACCATGCTTCACATGCATAGCTCCCAATTGTCTGTGATTTCGAGGAACTGTCCCTGATTTGGAACAGTCACTCTTTCCTCCTCATTTTGGTCTGATCTATATAGTTGTATATAAAATGTACTATTTATCTTTCAAAAAGTGTTTTCCAGTGCTGAACCTTTTATCCAAATCCTAACTTGCTGCATTTGTAAATTTCAAAAGCCAATATAAAGGAATAGTAGTGGTAACAATAAAACTTGTGGGTTTACGACCAGCCTCTACTGCAGCAATGTGGCTCGTTATCGTCCAGCGACGTAGACCTACGTCGCTGGACTCCTCCCCTTGTGGGGGACGCTCGCGCGCTGCCGGAGGCTCGCTCCCGCTGTATTCATTCATAGCCGGAGTCGGGCCAGGGGAGGAGCAGCGGCAATCGCCGCTGCTCTTCCCCGATCGTCGGGGAATCGAGTCTGGAGATCCGCCCGCTTGTGTAAACAGAGCGGGCGGATCTCCTAAGTGACAGACAGTGACAGATTGCAGGGTTCAGCATAGCTGAACCTGCGATCTGTCCCTGTGTCACTCAGTCACCTCCCCCCACACACGTTAGTAAGCACCAGGCATACATTAACCCCTCCCTCTCCAATAAAATTAACCCCTTCCCTGCCAGTGTAGTTTTTACAGTAACAGTGCATATATATAGCACTGATTACTGTAGTAATGTCACTGGTACCCCCAAAAGTGTCACAAATGTCAGTCAAGGGTCCGATCTGTCCGCCGCAATGTCGCAGTCCCGCAAAAAAAATCGCAGATCGCCGCCATTACTCATTAAAAAAAAAAACACCAAAAATGACAGAAATCTTTCCCTTAGTTAGTAAACGCAATAACTTTTGCGCAAACCAATCAAAATACGCTTATTGTGATTTTATTTACCAAACATACGTATCAGAAAACAAATTGGCCAAAAATTTACATTTTTTGGGGGGGGGATTTCATATAAAAAAATGTGAAAAATATTGTTATTTTTTCAAAATTGTCGCTCTTTTTTTGTTTATAGCGCAAAAAGTAAAAATCGCACAGGTGATCAAATACCACCAAAAGAAGGCTCTGTCTGTGGGAAAAAAAGGACGTAAATTTTGTTTGGGTACGGCGTCGCACGACCGCGCAATTGTCAGTTAAAGTCGCACAGTGCCGAATCGCAAAAAGTGGCCTGGACGTAAGACAGCAAAATCCTCCGGTGGTAAAGTGGTTAACTACTTGCCGACCGCCCTCCGCAGATATACTGCGGCAGTCTGGCTCAGCTGCATGAACCGCCATACACCCGGGCACCCACGATCACTCCCCGTGGAGAGAGAAAGATAGTCTGCTGTGTGTAGAGACAAAGCTCTCGTGCACATCACTGGATAGAGATGGGGGCTCAGGTAAGTATTGGGGGGTTGCATTAAGGTTAACTCCTTTGCGATGTACTGGCAGCCGCTCCTGGGCGAATCGCCATACATGTACGGCGGTCGCTCTCAGGAGTCTAGGGGGCTGGTGCCCCCGATTGCTGCCGCCTGACACACGCGATCGTTCCTCACTGAGAGAGGAGGACTACAGTCAGCTGTTGTAAACACAGCCGACCGTCCTTCTCCCTTGGATGATCACAGAGCCCATGTGATTCTGCTATATAGGATCACATGTCTCTATGGTCATCTCAGAAGCCATGCCCCCCCCCCCCCCACAGTTAAAATCACTCCCCTAGGGTCACATTTAACCCCTTGATCACCTATACTGTTAACCCCTTCCCTGCCAGTGTCATTATTACAGTAACAGTGCATATTTTTAGCACTGATACTGTAGTAATGTCACTGGTCCCCCCCCCCAAAAATATAAAAAATATCAGTTAGGGGTCAAATCTGTCAGGCGCAATGTTGCAATCCCACTAAAAATTGCTGATCTAAATGTAAATGTAAAAGTAAATTGGCGCTGTTTTTCTCAGTAGGAAGAAATCACTAACAATATGTGTATTGACCACTTTGCCGCTGCTCACTAGAGCTCTACTGCGGCAAAGTGGCTCGATAACGTCTGGCGACGTAGACCTACGTCGCCAGACATTCCCCTCTCTCGGCGGCGCGCGCGCGCCGCCAGAAGCTCGCTCCCGCTGTATTCAGTCACAGCAGGAGTCGGGCCAGGGGAGGAGCAGCGGCGATCGCCGCTGCTCTTCCCCGATCGTCAGGGAATCGAGTGTGGAGATCCGCCTGCTTGTGTAAACACAAGCGGGCGGATCTCCTAAGTGACAGGCAGGGTCAGATTGCAGGATTCAGCATAGCTGAACCTGCGATCTGTCCTTGTGTCACATAGTCCCCTCCCCCCACACACGTCAGTAAGCACCAGGCATACATTAACCCCTTGAATAACCCCTTGAACCCAATAAAAATTAACCCCTTCCCTGCCAGTGTCATTTTTACAGTAACAGTGCATATTTATAGCACTGATTACTGTAGTAATGTCACTGGTACCCCCAAAAGTGTCAAAAATGTCAGTCAAGGGTCCGATCTGTCCGCCGCAATTTCGCAGTTCCGCAAAAAAAATCGCAGATCGCCGCCATTACTCGTTAAAAAAAAAACACCAAAAACATAAGAAATCTTTCCCTTAGTTAGTAAACGCAATAACTTTTGCGCAAACCAATCAAAATACGCTTATTGCGATTTTTTTTACCAAAAATATGTAGCAGAAAACAAATTGGCCTAAACTGATAAAAAATTTAGATTTTTACATTTTTTTGGGGGGAAGGGGGGGAATTTCATATAAAAAAATGTGAAAAATATTGTTTTTGTTTATAGCGCAAAAAGTAAAAATCGCACAGGTGATCAAATACCACCAAAAGAAAGCTCTGTCTGTGGGGAAAAAAAGGACGTACATTTTGTTTGGGTACAGCGTTGCATGACAGCGCAATTGTCAGTTAAAGTCGCACAGTGCCGAATCGCAAAAAGTGGCCCAGACGTAAGACAGCAAAATCCTCCGTTGGTAAAGTGGTTAACTGATGAAAAAACTCTGATTCGCTATGAATCGCATACTACATATTGAGTATGCGTAACAGAGTGTAAGAAAGAATGGAGGGTAGAAGATGACCAATAAAAATATATATATATCAACCACTCTAATAAGTAATAAATTTAAGATCTAAATCAGTGCTCATCTGTGCCTCATCCATGCCACATCAGTGCTTATCTGTGCCACATCAGAGCTTATCCATGCCAGTTTAATGGGTAGTCAGGAAATTACATTTGTAATTTTATGTCCCTAGAAGACCTAACAGTACTCCCTGAATGTTGGGCCTCTGCATGTGTCTAGGCTGTGTAAAAGTCTCACACATATGGGATCGCCATACTCAGTAGCAGAATTTATTTTGGGATGTAATTTTTGCTATAGTGTACTGTAGTGCGATCAGTGTACACACTGATCGATACAGATTGCGAGAAGAGGAGGGAGACTGCCGCAGTGCCCACCCATGCCTCATCCGTGACTCATTAATGCCTCATTCATGCCCATCTGTGCTTTATTCATGCCTATCTGTGCCTCATTCATGCCCATATGTGCCTCATTCTTGCCCATCCATGCCCATCTGTGCCTCATTCATGCCCATCTGTGCCTCATTCATGCCCATATGTGCCTCATTCATGCTCATCTGTGCCCCATCCAAGCCACATCCATGCCACATCAGTGTTCATCCATGCCACATCAGTGCTCATCCATGCCACATCAGTGCTTATCTGTGCCACATCCATGCCACATCAGTCCTCATCTGTGCCACATCCATGCCACATCAGTGCTCATCTGTGCCACATCAGTGCTCATCTGTGCCACATCCATGCCACATCAGTGCTTATCTGTGCCACATCCATGCCATATCAGTGCTCATCTGTGCCACATCCATGCCACATCAGTGCTCATCCATGCCACATCAGTGCTCATCCGTGCCACACCAGTGCTCTTCTGTGCCACATCAGTACTCATCTGTGTCTCATCCATGCCACATCAGTGCTCATCTGTACCACATCCATTCCACATCAGTGCCACATCCATGCTCATCTGTGCTACATCAGTGCTCAGCCGTACTACTACAGTGCTTATCAGTGCCCTACAGTGCCTCACAAAAGAGTAATGGGTAGTCATTAAATTACATTTGTAATTGTATGTCCCTAGAGCTCAATAAATGTTGGGCCTCTGCATGTGGCTAGGCTGTGTCAAAGTCTCACCCATGTGGGATCGCCATACTCAGGAGGAGTAGCAGAATTTATTTTGGGGTGAAATTTTTGCTATGTACATGCTTTGTGTTAGAAATATCTTATAAATGCACAACTTTGTTTTAAAAAATGTGTTTTAATTTTTCCACATTTTCCAAAAACTTGTGGAAAAAAACGACATGTTCAAAAGACTCACAATGCCTTCTAGATTTTGTGTTGGGGTGTTTGCTTTCCAAAATGGGGTTATTTTGTGGGCATGTTCATTGTCCTGGTGCTCCAGGGCCTACAAAAATGTGATAGGGTGTCAGGAAATTATATGTGTAATTTATGTTCCTAAAATGCCTGGAGGTGCTACTTGCATGTTGGGCCTCTGTATGTGTCCAGGCTATGTAAAAGTCTCACACATGTGGTATTGCCATACTTAGGAGTATCATCAGAATGCATTTTGGGGTGTAGTTGCAAGTATGCCTATACAATGTGTGAGAAATTATTTGGTAATATGACAAAAGAAAAAAAAAAATCTTCATTTTGCAAAGAATGTGGGGAAAGAAATTGCAACTTACAAATACCTACCAAATAGGGGTCATTTGGGGGGTATTTGTACTTTCCTGGCTTGTCTCAAGGAATGAGATCACTTGAGATGAGATGACGTCATCTGTGACATGAGGCGGTGGGGCCTCCCGATGACGTGCCGAAGACCGGCATAATCACCGGGGACAGCGTCGGAGGAGGACCAGAGGAAGAAGAAGAGCAGAGGGCAAAAGAGCAGAAGATTGGACAGCAAAAGAGCAGAAGACAAGAAGAGCAGAAGACTAGAATAGCAGAAGACAAGAAGAGCGGAGAGGGAGAAGACCAGAGCGGAGAAGTCCGGATGAAGATTTTTAATAAACTTTCCAAAACGTCTCCTGTCGTTATTTACATACACTGCCTTTTATGGGGTGAATGGGTAGGGGTACAGTGTACCCCATACCCATTCACATAGGGAGGGGGTCCGGGATCTGGGGGGCCACCCTTGTTAAAGGGGGCTTACAGATTCTGATGAGCCCCCTGCCCGCAGACCCCCACAACCACCGGCCAGGGTTGTGGGGATGAGGCCCTTGTCCCCATCTAAATGGGGGCAAGGTGCTTTGAGGTGGGGGTGCAGAGCCCCCCCTGCCCCAAAGCACCAACACCCCCCCATGTTGAGGGCATGTGGTCTGGTATGGTCCAGGGGGGGTGGGGCCGCTCGCTCGTCCCCTCCCCCTTCCTGCCCTACCGGGCTGCGTGCTCGGATAAAGGTCTGGTATGAATTTTGGGGGGGACCCCACACCGTTTTCTCGGCGTGGGGCTACCATCAAATTCCATACCAGACCCGAAGGGCCTGGGGGGGGGGACCCCCACACAGTTTTTTTCCCATTTTTGGCGTGGAGTTCCCCCTCAAGATTCTCACAGCGCAAGTCGCGCCGTAAGTCGGATCATCCTGATCCGACTTGCGGTGCGACTTCCATTCAAATCAATAGGCTCCCATAGGGAACCATTGATTTTGAATGGAAGAAAAAAAAACGTATAACGTGGCTGAACGTACTTCATCACGTTCAGTCGCGTTCAGTCCCGTTTTTGCGTTTGAAACGCCGGGAAACACACGTTCGAATGCAAATAATTGCGTTCCAAAAAACGTCCATGAACTCAACTACCTGTAAATGACTGTAAACGACCCTGTGTACATGGACAGATAAGATAACATGCAGGTGGGTTCAGGGGCTTCTGAAAAAAACGCCCAACTGATCCTAAACGGCCATTTACAACGTCCCGTGTACATGGAGCCTTAAATGTAAACAGTACTCAGTGGAATAGCGTGGGGGGTGCAGGAGGGGCCAGCCGCACCGGGAGCAACATTTGGGGGGGGGGGGCACTTACCGCACCAGTGTCCAGTGTCACTCTAGCAAACTTTAAAAATTCTTCCTAGCGTGTCACTCCAGCCGCCGCCATCTTCAGGCTAGACGATGGCCGGACGGCGCCCTGTGATTGGGCCAACATTGTCATGTGCGGCAGCGGGGCTGGCCAGTGGCAGAGCCCCGCCTCGCTTCTGGAGCCCGCCTCGCTGTCTTCTAAGTCAGCTCTGCATGTGCCTCCGTCCCGCCTCCTCTAAGCTCTCACAATCTTTCCCGACCCGCCCCCTGTAAGGGCTCGTCTTCACCATGTGGCAGAGCGGATGGATCATGAAAACAGGTAAGTCATTTTGCTGGCTGCAGGACTAGACACAGCCTGGGGAGGAGGCGTAGTGTAGTGTAGTGGGCAGTGTAGTGGGTAGTGTAGTGGACAGTGTAGTGTAGTGGGTAGTGTAGTGGACAGTGTCGTGTAGTTTAGTGGGTAGTGGACAGCGTAGTGTAGTGTAGTGGACAGCGTAGTGTACTGTAGTGGGTAGTGTAGTGGACAATGTAGTGTAGTGGACAGTGTAGTGGATAGTGTAGTGTAGTGGACAGTGTAGTGTAGTGGGTAGTGTAGTGGACAGTGTAGTGTAGTTTAGTGGGTAGTGGACAGCGTAGTCTGTCCGTTGGTCTGCGGATGGTAAGGAGAAGTGAGCTTCCGCTCGATCCGTAGTATGTGACATAGTTCTTGCCAGAACTTAGAAATAAATTGGGATCCACAGTCAGACAGAAGAGTTTTTGGGATACCATGTAATCTAAAGACATGTTTCATCAGGAGTTCTGCCGTTTGTTTGGACGAAGGTAGTCTGCGAATAGCAATGAAATGTGCCATCTTTGTCAGATGGTCCACTGACACCAAGATGGTATTAAATCCTTTGGAAAGAGGCAATTCTACGATGAAGTCCAAGGACAAAACTTCCCATGGAGTTTGGGGTATTGGTAGACTGCATAGTAGACCGGATGGTCTCGTAGTGTCAATTTTGGACCTGGCACAGACATTGCATGAAGAGACGAATTTTTGTATAGATGTTTTCATGTCAGGCCACCAGAATTGCCGGGAAATCAAATTAAGAGTCTTTGTCATACCCATATGTCCTGCCATAGGCACATCATGAGATAATTCCAAGATCTTGGTGCGTAGGGTAGGTGGTATGTAAAGTTTGTCGTTGTAGTAGAGGAAGCCTTCTGCATCAGTATTTAGTTGTGGTGGGGGTGAATCCAAACTTATACCATGCAAAACCTCTTCCTTCAAGGAACGGACAACTCCAATAATGCGTTTGTGAGGTATTATAGGAACGGAAGGGATTTCAAAGTAGTTTTCTTCAGTTAGTCGTGATAGTGCATCCGCCTTTTTGTTCTTATCTGCAGGTGTGTAAGTCACTAGGAAGTTAAACCTTAGAAAGAATAGTGACCATCGTACCTGTCGGTGCGAGAGAGTTTTGCTAGTCTGAAGATATTGGAGGTTTTTATGGTCCGTGTATATTATTATTGGTAATTGGGTGCCTTCGAGTAAATGTCGCCAATTCTCCAGAGCCAATTTTATAGCAAGCAGTTCCTTTTCACCCACGGGGTTATTTATCTCGGGACTGCTTAGGGATTTAGAAAAAAAGGCGACTGGATGAAGTGGTGAAGTGTGGGTTGGTCGTTGGGAGAGTATTGCTCCTACTGCCATGTTTGACGCATCTACCTCCAGAATGTATTGGAGGGATGGGTCTGGATGGCGTAATATGGGAGCGGAAGAAAACCTTGTCTTTAACAAGTGAAAAGCTTTATTGGCTTCTTCTGACCATTTGAATGGTTTTTTTATGCTAGTGAGCTGTGTGAGGGGTCTCACAATAGCAGAAAAGTTTTTAATGAACTTCCTGTAGAAATTTGAAAATCCCAGGAATCGCTGTAGCGCCTTGCGTGTGGTTGGTGTAGGCCAATCCTGAATGCAGGATATTTTACTCATGTCCATCTCGATTCCTGTTTTGGATATGATGTAGCCTAGAAAGAGTACCTCGTCTTTATGAAACAAGCATTTCTTCAGTTTCACATAAAGGTTATGTGCAAGCAATCTCGATAGTACAAGTCTTACATGTCTTATGTGTTCAGACAGGGATCGTGAATATATAAGTATATCGTCCAGATATACCGCAACACAGACATCTAGTAAGTCTTTAAAAATATCATTTATAAATCGTTGGAAAACTGCAGGGGCGTTGCATAGCCCGAATGGCATCACAAGATATTCGAACAATCCGTATCTGGTTCTGAATGCAGTCTTCCACTCGTCTCCATCACGGATTCGAATGAGATTGTATGCTCCTTTCAGGTCCAATTTTGAAAAATAGGTAGCTCCACGCACCTGCTCAATGAGCTCAGGGATAAGCGGTAGAGGATAGCGATCTTTTATTGTGATAGCATTCAATTTCCTGTAGTCGATGATAGGTCTGAGACTTGAGTCCTTATTGCGAACAAAAAAGAGTCCTGCTGCTGTGGAAGAAGTGGAAGGTCTAATAAAACCTTTTTCCAAATTCTCATCCAAATAGGTTTTGAGATGGGAAAGTTCATCCTGTGAAAGAGGATAAACATGACCGAACGGCAATTTGCTATTTGGGAGTAGATCAATGCTACAATCATAGTCTCGATGAGGAGGTAATGCTTGAGCATTTTTCTCAAGAAAAACCTCAGAAAGATCCTGATAACATAGTGGTGCAATCTCATCTGTCACCATAGACAGAATCTTCCCGGAAGACGGGAGGTTACACGTATCCTCGCAATAGCAAGAGAGGAAGGCCAAGGACCATTCCTTCCAATCTATGGTTGGTTGGTGTGTGTGGAACCAGGGAAGTCAAAAGTGGGGTGAAGGTATTAAATCGAAGGTAGTAGTCTCCCTATGAGACTCGTTAATTGTGACTAGAAGTGCTTGTGTCTGATCGGTGATTGGACCAGAGGATAACGGAACACCGGTAATAAGACTTACTGAGACAGGTTTAAGTTTAGAAATAATAGGAATTTTATTTGAAGCAGCAAAACATATATCAATATAATTTCCACAAGATCCTGTGTCAATCATGGCCTTAGTAGTAATCCTGTTCTGGTCCCACTGTAATGTCAAACAAACAAAAATGTAAGGGTTAGTGAATGAAGTTGTCAATCCCCCTAGGAGGACATGTGAACACTCACCCTTCTTTTTGTTGACTAGGGGACAGACATTTATCTTGTGATCCGGGGATGCACAGTACAAGCAGAGATTTTCATATCGTCTTTTGGCTTTTTCCATAGTTGATAGCGGTGGGCGTATGGTTCCTACCTCCATAGGAACGGGGTTAACGGCCGGAATCCGAGAGGAAACGGATAATGGCATTCCCATTTTCTCAGCCTTTCTTTCTCGTAGTCTTCTATCTATGGTAATACTGAGTTGTATTAATGCATCCAGGGTTTTTGGTAGATCCGCTCGGGCGAGTTCGTCCTTAACGGCTTCTGATAGGCCAAGCCTAAATTGGGTTTTCAGAGATGCATCATTCCATTCTGAATCAAGGGTCCATCTCTTGAATTCCGCGACAAAGTCTTCTACAGGTCTCCTTCCTTGTTTCAAGGATCTTAATTGAAGATCGGCAGTACTCTGCCTATTGGGGTCATCATATAGGCTAGTGAGTTCTGCTAGGAACAAGGCATAGGAGTTGAGAAGCTGGTCGTTTTTCTCAAAAAGAGAGTCTGCCCAGGCTCGAGGATCGCCTGTTAGGTAAGAAATAATAGTACAAACCTTAATGTGATCAGTAAGGTAGGTACAAGGTTTTAGCAAAAAAAGTAACTCACATGCGTTTTTTAAATTCGCGAAATTTTTTGCGATCGCCTGTAAATACCAAAGGGGGATTTATCTTGGGTTCAGGGGACTGAGCAGAGGAAAGTTGTGTCAGTCTAATTACCTGCTGCGACAGAGCCTGATTGTCTTCTTTTAATTCAGCAAGTGCGTGTATTAACGCAGTTACTTGCTGTTTTAATTGTGTCACTTGAGTGGTTATTTCTGCTGAATCCATTTGTAGGTTCGTTCAATCTGTAACGCTCCTGCGTTTCATGTATGGTGTGGATTTTCAGCTGCAGAAATATTCCACTTCAGTAGTCATGTAAGAGAGATGCTGAGATACCATTCCCAACCTCAATGACTCATCATGTGTGGAAGGTCTTAATTCAGCTAGTAAATACACACACTCAACAAGCTGGTTCCTAGAGTGACTTTATGTATGTAGTAACACAGTGATGAAGATTTAAGAGACAGGTTGAGTGGAGGTGGTAGGTGACAGACACTTGAAAGTAAGACAGTAGCAGATGGATGCAGGTAGGTTTAGCAATCATGTATGGTAGCAGATGACAGAGTAGCAGGTGGACATACAAGAGTGATCAACCCAGTGCAGGAATAAGTAGCAGTAGTCTTAAGAGCTAGCAATCTAGATATGCAGATGTGATAAATAGTCTTTACTATGCAGAGCTAGATAGTGTAAGCTTAGTATAAGTTTATAGAGGGTTCCCCTGCGGGGTACTTAGCACTAATAGCAATACAGCCGAAGGTTGGTTCAGGAGGAGCGGATGATCCGGAAGCGGGATGCAGGGATCAGCGCCGCGAGGTTCCGTCAGCGAGGTATGCTTGCAAGCACGAAAGCTTCAAGCCAAGTTAGCATCCAGGTAAGGGTGTTTGAACGAACACATGTGAGTGAGAACCGGCGATTTAAATAGCCATCTAGTCCGGCGCTGAGTGATGACAGCTTCAGTCTTAAAGGTGTATGCGCACCTTTCCAAAAGAGAATGGTGGGGCGCATACACTTGTGAAAAGAGTAATTTAGGGTACCAAAGGTACCGGAACATTACAGTAGTGTAGTGGGTAGTGTAGTGGACAGTGTAGTGTAGTGGGTAGTGTAGTGGACAGTGTAGTGTAGTGGGTAGTGTAGTGGACAATGTAGTGTAGTGGGTAGTATAGTGGACAGTGTAGAGTATTGGAAAGTGTGGTGTAGTGTAATGGACAGTGTAGGGTAGTGTAGTTTAGTGAACAATATAGTGGTTAAGGTAGTGTAGTGGACAGTGTAGTGTAGTGGTCAGTGTAGTGGTCAGTGTAGTGTATCGGAAAGTTTAGTGTAGTGGACAGTGTAGTGGGTAGTGTAGTGTAGTGGGTAGTGTAGTGTAGTGGACAGTGTAGTGTAGTGGACAGTGTATTGTAGTGGACAGTGTAGTGTAGTTTAGTGGGTAGTGGACAGTGTAGTAGGGTAGTGTAGTGGACAGTGTAGGGGGTAGTGTAGTAGACAGTGTAGTGTAGTGGGTAGTGTAGTGGACAGTGAAGTGTAGTGGGTAGTGTAGTGTAGTGTAGTGGGCAGTGTAGTGGGTAGTATAGTGTAGTGGACAGTGTAGGGTAGTGTAGTTTAGTCGACAATATAGTGGTTAGCGTGGTGTAGTGGACAGTGTAGTGTAGGGTAGTGTAGTGTACAGTGTAGTGTAGTGGTCAGTGTAGTGTAGTGTAGTGGTCAGTGTAGTGTAGTGGACAGTGTAGTTTAGTGTAGTGTAGTGGACAATGTAATGGTCAGTGTAGTGGTCAGTGTAGTGTAGCGGTCAGTATAGTGTAGTGGACAGCGCAGTGGTCAGTGTAGTGGTCAGTGTAGTGTAGTGGGTAGTGTAGTGGACAATGTAGTGTAGTGGGTAGTATAGTGGACAGTGTAGAGTATTGGAAAGTGTGGTGTAGTGTAATGGACAGTGTAGGGTAGTGTAGTTTAGTGAACAATATAGTGGTTAAGGTAGTGTAGTGGACAGTGTAGTGTAGTGGTCAGTGTAGTGGTCAGTGTAGTGTATCGGAAAGTTTAGTGTAGTGGACAGTGTAGTGGGTAGTGTAGTGTAGTGGGTAGTGTAGTGTAGTGGACAGTGTAGTGTAGTGGACAGTGTATTGTAGTGGACAGTGTAGTGTAGTTTAGTGGGTAGTGGACAGTGTAGTAGGGTAGTGTAGTGGACAGTGTAGGGGGTAGTGTAGTAGACAGTGTAGTGTAGTGGGTAGTGTAGTGGACAGTGAAGTGTAGTGGGTAGTGTAGTGTAGTGTAGTGGGCAGTGTAGTGGGTAGTATAGTGTAGTGGACAGTGTAGGGTAGTGTAGTTTAGTCGACAATATAGTGGTTAGCGTGGTGTAGTGGACAGTGTAGTGTAGGGTAGTGTAGTGTACAGTGTAGTGTAGTGGTCAGTGTAGTGTAGTGTAGTGTAGTGGTCAGTGTAGTGTAGTGGACAGTGTAGTTTAGTGTAGTGTAGTGGACAATGTAATGGTCAGTGTAGTGGTCAGTGTAGTGTAGCGGTCAGTATAGTGTAGTGGACAGCGCAGTGGTCAGTGTAGTGGTCAGTGTAGTGTAGTGGGTAGTATAGTGGACAGTGTAGTGTATTGGAAAGTGTAATGTAGTGGACAGTGTAGTGTAATGGTCAGTGTAGTGGGTAGTGTAGTAGACACTGTAGTGAACATCGTAGTGTAGTAGACAGTTTAGTGTAGTTTAATGGTCAGTGTAGTGGGCAGTGTAGTGTAGTGGACAGTGTAGTGTAGTGGGCAGGTAGGAATCAGGTAGGTCAGTGTAAGGGTCAGTGTCGTGGACAGGTAGGTCAGTGTAGTGGCCAGTACAGGAATCAGGTATGTTAGTGTAGTGGACTGGTAGGTCATTAGAGGAATCAGGCTGGTCAGTACTATTGTAGGAAGGGACTCAGGGAGTGCTAAAAGTCTGCAGGTTAGGGGGCGCAAATTACTTGCCTTGCCCCGGGCGCTGACAACCCACGCTACGCCACTGACAGTACTACATTGTTTTTATCTGCGGTCTCTGTGATTGGCAATCACAAGACACAGAGACAATCCACGGCTGATAACCAGAGCCAGCTGCGCCCATCCCCTCTCCAGTCTGAAGCTCCAGTGAGTACTAGAAGATAAGTGTGGAGTGTGGTGACTGACAGTGATCAGACTGAGAACCTCAGCAGGTACTGTATGTGATCACTCAGTTCTCGGTCATAGAGCCGACGTTTGACAGCTGTAGCATCATAAAGATGCTGCAGCATATAGGTGGGTATCGATGTTTATTTATTTTTATTATTTTAAAACCACACACATCTCTTTTAATTGTCACTAGAAGGTCACACGTTTCCACTAAATAGGAATCCGGCTTTGAAGCCACAAGTCTTCACTGCTGCCAAGTCAAGATGCCAGGGCCTGGACCAGAAGTCGATTGAAGAATTAGCTTGGGTGAGGACAGTACTGGATTCAGAGGCAATTAAGTGTCCTTATATTAAAACTCAGCAGCTACGGTATTTGTAGCTGCTGACTTTTAATCGCTTGGGGGGCGTACACACGATAAGAAAATCGGATGAAAAATGCTGCGTTCAAGGGAAAAACATGAAAAATGTTCTCGTACAGTTCAAGAACACCCGATTTTCATTTAATCAGTAATTCTCAGTAATCATTATTCTCATAGTGTGTACGAGGCTTAAAGTGACATTACCCACTTTAGCCCCGGAGGATTTTCCTGCTTAACGTCCAGGCCACTTTTTTCAACTTGGCACTGCGCGACTTTAACTGACAATTGCGCGGTCATGCAACCCTGTACCAAAACTAAATGTATGTCCTTTTTTCTCACAAACAGAGCTTTCGTTTGGTGGTATTTTATCACCTCCACGCTTTTAATTTTTTGCGATAATAAAAAAAGAGCGAAAATATTGCGAAAAAATTGACATTTTCCACTTTGACAGTTAAAAAATATCCAATATATTACATTTTTGTCATATATTTTGGCCAAAATGTATTTAGCTACATGTCTTTGACAAAAAAATTCTCAATGAGTGTATTTTTAACCACTTTAAGACCGGAAGATTTTACCCCCTTCCTTACCAGGCCATATTTTGCGATTCGGCACTGCGTTACTTTAATGGACAATTGCGCAGTCGTGCGACTCTGTACCCAAACTAAATTTATGTCCTTTTTTTTCCCCCCACAAATAGAGCTTTCTTTTGGTGGTGTTTGATTACCTGTGGGATTTTTAATTTTTGAAAAAAAGAGCGACAATATCGAAAAAAAAACAATATTTTTCACATTCTGATATATAACATTCCCCCAAAAAAATTTACAAATCAAAATTTTTTAACATTTTAGGCCAATTTGTATTCTGCTACATATTTTTGGTAAAAAAAAAATCACAATAAGCGTATTTTGATTGGTTTGCGCAAAAGTTATCACGTTATCACGTTTACAAACCACGGGAAAGATTTGTCATTTTCATTGTTCATTTTTTTTTACTAGTAATGTCGGCGATCTGCGATTTGTTTGCGGGACTGCAACATTACGGCGGACAGATCGGACCCCTAACTGACATTTTTGACACTTTTTGGGGGACCAGGGACATTACTACAGTAATCAGTGCTATAAATATGCACTGTTACTGTAATAATGACACTGGCAATGAAGGGGTTAACACTGTTGGTGTGTGGGGGGAGGGGATTGTGTGACACAGACACAGATCGCAGGTTCAGCTAAGCTGAATCCTGTGATCTGTCCCTGCCTGTCACAGAGGAGATCCGCCCGCTTTGTTTACACAAGCAGGTAGATTTCCACACTCTTTCCCCGACGATCGGGGAAGAGCAGCGGTGATAACCGCCTCTCCTCCCCTGGCCCGACTCCCGCTGTGTCTGAATACAGCGGGAGCGCACCGCAGAGAGAGGGAGGAATCAGGGCCGGACTGGCCTATCGGGATACCGGGATATCTCCCGGAGGCCGGCGGCCCTGGGGCCGCTTTAATAGGGCCGCCCGCAGAGCGCCGCTTTAAATATTGCCGGCCGGCGGCCGCCCGCAGTGCCGCTTTAAGGATTGCATATTGATTGGGGCCGCTTGCCGCTGATTGGCCGCTCGCGTTTGCCGCTGATTGGCCGGCGGCCGCTGACACTGTGCAGGCTGCGTGCACTGCCCCGGCCCCCTCTGCGCTCCCGCTGTGAGTGGCATGACGTCACGGCGGGGCGGCTGGCCGGCTGCGCCTGCGCGGTGGACGGCGGTGCTGGCTCTGGCTGGTGCATCGTCTGGCTCCGACGATCCCTCCCCCTCCCAGTCTCCCACACTGCACGCACGCCAGCAGCCAGCATGTGATCGCAGGTCAGAGGTCAGCTCCAGTCCGGTTTGGCCGTTTTCATGCTGGCAGACTGTCGAGTGTGTGTGGTGTGTGGAGTGTCCTGCGTGCCTGGTAAGTATATCATCATGCTGCCAATGAATGGGGGCAATGCTGTGGCGCTCTGCAATGAATGGGGGCAATGCTGTGGCGCTCTGCAATGAATGGGGGCAATGCTGTGCGCTCTGCAATGAATGGGGGCAATGCTGTGTCGCTCTGCAATGAATGGGGGCAATGCTGTGGCACTCTGCAATGAATGGGGGCAATGCTGTGCGCTCTGCAATGAATGGGGGCGATGCTGTGGCACTCTGCAATGAATGGGGGCAATGCTGTGCGCTCTGCAATAAATGGGGGCAATGCTGTGGCGCTCTGCAATGAATGGGGGCAATGCTGTGGCGCTCTGCAATGAATGGGGGCAAGCCTGTGGCGCTCGGCAATGATCATTGGGGGCAAGCCTGTGGCGCTCTGCAATGAATGGGGTCAATGCTGTGGCGCTCTGCAATGAATGGGGGCAATGCTGTGGCGCTCTGCAATGATCATTGGGGGCAAGCCTGTGGCACTCTGCAATGATTGGGGGCAATGCTGTGGCACTCTGCAATGATTGGGGGCAATGCTGTGGCACTCTGCAATGATTGGGGGCAATGCTGTGGGCACTCTGCAATGAATGGGGGCAATGCTGTGGTCACTGTGCATTAAAAGGGGGGCATGCTGGTCACTGTGCATTGAAAGGGGGGCACGCTGGTCACTGTGCCTTGAAAGGGGGGCACACAGTGCTGGTCACTGTGCATTGAAAGGGGGGCACGCTGGTCACTGTGCATTGAAAGGGGGGCATGCTGGTCACTGTGCATTGAAAGGGTGGCACGCTGGTCTCTCTGCATTGAAAGGGGGGCACGCTGGTCACTGTGCATTGAAAGGGGGGCATGCTGGTCACTGTGCATTGAAAGGGTGGCACGCTGGTCTCTCTGCATTGAAAGGGTGGCACGCTGGTCACTGTGCATTGAAAGGGGGGCACGCTGGTCGCTGTGCATTGAAAGGGTGGCACGCTGGTCTCTCTGCATTGAAAGGGTGGCACGCTGGTCACTGTGCCTTGAAAGGGGGGCACACAACTTTTTGTGCTCTTTATATACAAGTCCTTGTGTGCTTTTATATCGGTCTTATCTATAAATAATGCTCTCATTAAATGTGCTTTAAAATGCATGATTTTACCTTTTTATGAACAAGAACTCAACGTTGTGCTGGTATGACGACGCAATGCTATGGGGCTGGTATGTAATTTTTTCCGGGGCTGGTATGTAATTTTTTCCAGGGCTGGTTTTCATACCCAGTCCGGCCCTGGGAGGAATCCAGCGACGCAGGTCTACGTCACTGGACCCAGCCGAGCCGCTCTGCTGCAGTAGCAGCAACGTGAGCGGTCGGCTAGTGGTTAAAGGCTATGTTTTTTATTTATTTATTAAATCAAGAAACATGTTATTCTTACCTGCTGTGCAGTGGTTTTGCACAGAGCAGCCCAGATCCTCCTCTTCTTGGATCCCCCGCTGGCACTCCTGGCCCTTCCCTCCTGCTGAGTGCTCCCAGTGCAAGCAGTTTGCTATGGGGGCACCTAAGCAGGCTCGCTCCCGAGTCACTGCTCTGTCTATCCATTTTGACACAGAGCTGCGGTTCCGCCCCATCCTCGCTCTCCTCATTGGCTCACTGACTTTGATTGACAGCAGCAGGAGCCAATGGCGCCCCTTGTCATCTCAGCCAATCAGGAAGGGGAGTCCTGGCGAGACGAAGCTCTCGTGCACATCACTGGATAGAGATGGGGGCTCAGGTAAGTATGGGGGGGTGCGTTAAGGTTAACTCCTTTACAACCGCCTGCCGCAAAAGTACTGGCAGCGGCTCCTGGGCAAATCGCCATACATGTACGGCGCTCGCTCCCCCCCCCCCCCCCACAGTTAGAATCACTCCCCTAGGGTCACATTTAACCCCTTGATCACCTATACGGTTAACCCCTTCCTTGCCAGTGTCATTATTACAGTAACAGTGCATATTTTTAGCACTGATTACTGTAGTAATATCACTGGTACCCCCAAAAGTGTCGAAAATTTCAGTCAGGGGTCCGATCTGTCTGCTGCAATGTCGCAGTCCCGCAAAAAATCGCAGATCGCCGCCATTACTAGCCTGAAATGTTAAAAAATTTAGATTTTTACATTTTTTTTGGGAATGTCATATAGCAGAATGTGAAAAATATTGTTTTTTTTTTTTTTCAAAATTGTCTCTCTTTTTTTGTTTATAGCGCTAAAAATAAAAATCGCACAGGTGATCAAATACCACCAAAAGAAAGCTCTATTTGTGGGAAAAAAAGGACGTAATTTCATTTGCGCACAGCGTCGCACGACCGTGTGATTTTCCGTTAAAGTAACGTAGTGCCGAATCGCAAAATAGGGCCTGTTTAGGAAGGGGGTAAAATCTTCCTGGGCTGAAGTGGTTAAAAAACCTTCTGCCTTAGACCCACTTGAACAGCTTCCCGCCTGCCCACCGTCAAATGAGGGAGGAGCCGTGCGACTATTGTTCTGGGACGCTGTAATATGACAGCGGCACCAGAACAGCCTCTCTGGTGCGCAGTGTGGCGATTGTGGCCGCGCCGTGTTGCTAGGACACAGCGCGACCCCAATCTTGGTAAAGAGCCAATGACTTGGCTCTTTACCCATGTGATCGGCTGTGTCCAATCACAGCCGGTCACATGTAAATCAGGAAGTGCCATTTATCGGCTCTCCTCGCCTCACACTGTCAGGAGTGTGTGGTAAGGAGAGCCGATCAGCGGCTCCTCCTCAAAGGGGAACCTAGAAAAGGTAATCAAAGCACTGTTCATCAGTGCCCTGATTACAAAAAAGCTCAAAAACAGTGCCCAACATCAGTGCCCACCATCAGTGCCCACCATCAGTGCCCACAGTGCACACCATCAGTGCCCAAAATGTTGCCAGTCAGTGCCTGCTCATCTGTGCTGCCCATCAGTGTTTCCTGTCAGTGCCGCCTATCAGTGCCACCTCTCAGTGCCCTTTCAGTGCCGCCTATCAGTGCTCATCAGTGCTGCCTATCAGTGCTCATCAGTGCGGCATATTAGTACCTTCTCATCAGTACCACCTCATCAGTGCTCATAAGTGCCACCTCATCAGTGCCCATCAGTGAAGCCTATCAGTGCACATCAGTGAAGGAGAAAAATTACTTATTTTCAAAAATACCGCCATCTGACCCTTAACAGAAGGATTACGTCACCGCCTGCAGTACACTGTGGCCAAAAGCAGACTCCTCCTGGGTCCCAACATCCACTCTATAGAGAGGAGTGAACATATGCACCAACGACCAGGTCGCGGCCTTGCAAATCTGAGCCATAGAGGCTTGATGGGGATGTGCCCAAGAGGCACCTACTCCTCTGGTAGAATGTGCCTTTACAGGAAAAGGTGGAACCTTTCCTACTAAACCATACGCCTGGGTAATAACCTGGCAAATCCAACAGGAAATCTTAGATTTAGATGCTGCCAACCCCTTCCTAGGGCCTTCTGGCAGCACAAACAAGCTCTCGGTATTACAAATCTGAGCTGTTTCCTGTAAATAAAATTTAAGTGCACGCATTACATCAAGGGAATGCAATAACCTCCTCTGAGTGCGGATCTGGAAAAAAAGAAGGTAGTATAATGTCCTGATTCAAATGAAAGGCGCACACTACCTTGGGCAAAAAATCTGGGTGAGGACGTAAAATCACCCTATCTTGATAAAATATCAAGAATGGCTCTTTACAAGAAAGAGCTGCTAGTTCGGATACTCTTCGAGCCAAAGTTATCGCAATCAAAAAGACCAGTTTCTTGGTCAAAAGAACCAGTGGAACCTGCCCCAGAGGTTCAAAAGGCTGTTTTTGCAAAACTGCCAACACCAAATTTAAGTCCCAAGGACACAACGGCTGCTTCACTGGAGGAAGCAAACGCAATATTCCATGGACGAAGGTTTGAACCAACAAATGGTAAGCGATTGGCTCCTGGAAAAAAAAACAATAAAGCTGAAATCTGCCCTTCAATTGTGCTCAGGCTAATTTCATATCTACCCCTGCTTACAGGAAGGATAGAATTCTCCCGATGATATATGTGCGGGGATGCCATTTCCTGGCTTCACACCAGGCAATGTAGGAGTTCCAGACCCTGTAATAAATATTTCTAGAGACTGGCTTCCTGGCGCTTATCAGTGTATGAACTGCTGGGCCAGACACACCCTGCTCTTCCAAGATTAAGGCTTCAATAGGGTGAGTGGAATATCGGACCTTAAGAGAGCAAGTCCGGACGCAGTGGAAGGACCCAGGGCCTCGTCACTGCCAACCTCTGGATTTGTGCATACCAAATCCTCCTCGGTCAAGCCGGAGCTACCAGAATTACTGGTTTTCCCTCCAGCTGGATCCTTCGCAACAGATGTGATAGCAGCTGTACCGGAGGAAAGGCATTGATCAGGGAATACTCCTCCCAAGGAGCCACCAAAGCATCCACTCCTACTGTGAGTGGATCCCTGGTCCTGGACACAAATCTCTCCAATTTGTTGTTGAACCTGGATGCCAACAGATCTACAGTATGTCTGGGACCCCCCAGCGTAGGCAGATCAACTGAAAAATCTCGGGATGTAAGGACCATTCCCTGGAAACATCTGTTGATGGCTCAAGTAATCTGCCTGCCAGTTCTCTATTCCTGGAATGAACACTGCTGTCAGGCATGGCATAAACTTCTCTGCCAAGGACAGGATGATATCCACCTCTTTCTGGGCTGATAGACTCCTTGTGCCTCCTTGATGGTTGACATAAGCCACGGCCATGGCATTGTCGGATTGCACCCTGACAGGGTGAACCCGAAGTCTGGGCATCCAGAACTTCAGCGCCCGACTGACTGCAGGAATTTCCGAAATGTTGATGGGGAGATGACTCTCTACCCAAGACCATTTCCCCTGGACAGAGGCTTCCTCTAGAACTGCTCCGCAGCCAGAGAGACTGGCATCCATAGTCACCACCTTCCAGGTCACTGCAAGAAAGGATTTCCCCTTCTCCAGATTTCTGGTCAACAACCACCAATTCAGACTTTGTCATACTCTTGGTAGTAGAGATATGAGCCGGTCCAATGACTCAATCTTTCCGTTCCATGCAGACAGAATGTTGTTCGGCAAGGGTCTGGCATGGAATTGAGCATAGGGAATTGCCTCGAATGTGGACACCATCTTCCCCGGTAACATCATGCAAAGACTGGGGCGTGGCTAGCGGGACATGTAAGCGGACAAGCTTTCGGCGGCTCTGAGCTCCCCTTGCTATAATCCTGCTCCATCCTTGGGATTCTACGCTCCTTTTTCGGTTCTTTCGGCTGAGGGAGTTTGGTACAGTACTCTGGGAGCCTCCGGTTGCTATTTCGGTGGATGGGCAAGAGGAAAAATCAGCCTCCGGCCAGGATGAGCGTTACCACCCGGTCCTGCCAAGATGGCCGCCGCTCCACCGTGCCTCTGCCTTCCCCGGCCTCCACTCCGGATCTGTTTGGGGAGGCATCCGGAGCCTCTCCACCGCCTTCACCGGGTGCCTCCGCTCCTCCGGAGCTTCTCTCCCAGACGTCCCCCAGCGTGGATGGGATGGAGGACGATCCGGTGCAGGAACCCACCCTGAAGGACGTTCTGCAGGCCCTTAAGGTAAATCACTCCGACCTAATGGGGAAGGTAGCAAAGCTTAAGTTGGACATTACCATCATGCGCCAAGACATGTGTAAAGTCCGGGACCGGGTTACTGAGACTGAATGCTGCATTAGTGACTTGGAGGACACTGTACACCCCCTGGTCCCTGATTTGAGACAGTGCGGGAAGAGGCTTAAAAGTGTGGAAGACAAGATGGACGACTTGGAGAACCGTCTACGCCGTAATAATGTGCGGCTGGTGGGGCTGCCAGAGCGGGTTGAGGGGACTGACCCTGTGTCCTTCCTGGAAAGCTGGTTCCAGGAGGAGTTTGGCCATAATTCCCTGTCCTCATGCTTCGTTATCGAGCGGGCTCACAGGGTTCCGGGTAGGCCTCTCCCTGTGGGCAGCCCCCCCCCCCCCGCACAGTGATCATTCGTTTCCTGAACTATAGGGACAGAGACTCTATCCTTCATTCTGCCAGACTTAAAGGGTGCCTGAAGATTAACAATGCGGTGGTCTCTCTTTACCCGGACTACTCTCCTGTGGTCCGCACTCTGCGGGCTCAGTATCAACAAGCCAAGCAGATGCTCCGGGAAAGGGCTATGCTATACTCCATGTTGTTTCCTGCTACCCTCCGAGTCACCTATCAAGATAAAGCACATTTCTTTCAGTCTCCTGCTGCTGTTGTTTCCTGGTTGGAGTCCCTGCCTCACCAAGACCGCGCGTCTGGACACCGTGCCCCTGATACCTGATCTCTGATCTATCTTCTCGGCTGCAGTTTTGGTTCAGTTTCATGATGGCCGTCTCCCGTCCAGGACCACTTGGACTCTTTCTTTTTTTTTTTGGGAGTGTTAGGGTGCCTTACAGCCCTGCTAGTGAGGGGAGCTCCCCCTCCTTGAGCTAGGGGCTGCCTTGTTTTGATTCCCCCTTGTTCTCAATCATTTTTCCCCTTGACTTGTTGGATATTGGACGCTACAGTTGAGTACTTTCCTTTTTGTTGCATGCTGGGGACACTGCCCAGGTTGGTCTTAGCCGACTGACCCTGGCTGGCCACGTTCTCTCCCCTCCAGTACAAGTTTTGGGATAAAGCCCGCGCCTAGTTTGGTCTTTTTTATTCCTTTCTTTTGGGCGTCCGGGCAGGGGATTCCGATGGGTTATTTTGTTTCCCCCCCCCTCCTTTTTCTCCCTGGTTGTTTGTGTACTGGGGGGCTGGGGCTATTTTTCTTTTTGTGAGCCCTGTCCCCCCATTGTCTCATGTCTTTCTTGTCTGGTCGGGTGTGTGTCTGTGTGTGTGATGTGTATGTGTGTGACTGGCTTTCTGTTGCCTTCCTCTGCCTCCGGGGTCATGCTGCTGTATCAGGGGATATTGTGTGTTGGGTTTCACAGCCCTTCCTTGATTTTTTGATGTTTTATCTATGTCACGGGTCACGTGTGTCTCCTGGAACGTGAGGGGTCTAAATTTGAAATTTAAGAGGGCCATGTTATTTGATTTTCTGAAGAGCCACAAACCGCATGTCCTGTGTTTGCAGGAGACGCACCTGACTGGCTCTCGCATCCGTGCGCTACACAAACATTGGGTCTCTAGTTCCTATCACTCCACTTACTCTAATTACGCTAGGGGGTCTCCATATTGATCCGTAAGGGGTTGCCCTTTGTGTGTTCCAGGGTGCTCACGGACCCGTTTGGCCGCTACATATTTTTACATTGCCACATTCATGCGGTACAGTTCCTCCTGGTGGTGGTATACGTGTCTCCTCCTGTTACGGCTGCCTTTTTCTCAGACCTGAGTGTGGGGTTGGCTGAGTTTCCCTGTGTTCCTACTCTCCTGTTGGGGGACTTTAACTCGGTTCTGGACCCAGTCCTGGACCGCTTGAGGCCCCTCCAGCATGAGTCTAGGCTGTTCAGTCAGTGGTGTGCCTTGTATAATTATGTTGATGTCTGGCGCCTGCGCCACACGGTGGCGAGGGTTTATTCTTGCCAATCTAGAAATACAATGCTCTTTCCAGGCTTGATTATGCCCTGACTTCACCCGACATGGCGCCTTTGGTCCACTCTGTGGACTATGTTGCTCAGACGCTTTCGGACCATTCTATGCTTACGGTTGACTTGATGTTGGGCCACAGGGTAGCTTTTCGGACGTGGAGGCTCAGCCCTTTATGGGTCTCTGCGCCTGAACTGCGGGACTTGGTCCTCCAGGATATGAATACCTACTGGGAATTTAATGCTCACTCCTCTACCGCGGGGTCTCGCTGGGATGCCTTTAAGGCTTCTACTCGGGGGGGGCCTACATCTCGCGCATCGCGGCCCATCGCTGTTCCAGCCGGGCTGCTTTGCGTGAGCTAGAGGACTCCTTGGCCGCTGCGCGTGCTCGTTACGCTGCTGACCCTACTCCGGTGCTTCGAGATGCCCTGGTTGGGGCTCATACAGCCCTTAAGCTACACTTGATTGACATGACCCGTAAACAGCAACTATATCTCGCCGCTAGACTGCATGAACATAGTGGGAAGAATGGTAAACTTTTAGCATTTCTCTCCAGGGCAGATTACGTGGACTGATCGATTGCCCGGATTAGGATGACTGATGGCTCGGTGTTGGCGGACCCACTGCGTATTAATGAGACGTTCCGCTCCTTTTACTCTGATTTGTATTCGGAGCAGGGGACGGTTGACGAGGCCGAGCTTGTTGGGTTTTTGGACTCGTTGGTCTTTCCGGTGTTGTCCGAGGCCCACAGGCTGATGCTGGACGCCCCTCTGACAGCTAAGGAGATTGAGACTGCCATAGGCTCCCTGCCATCTAATAAGACCCCTGGGCTTGATGGCTTGCCCGCGGAATGGTACCAAGAGTACCCCGGGGACCTAGCCAGTAGACTACGGGACCTCTATGCGGCGGCCCTGGATGAGGGTGAACTCCCGGCATCTATGCGGGAGGCTCTCATAGTGGTCCTGCCCAAACCGGACAAGGACGGCTTACTGTGTGACTCATATCGACCTATTTCGCTGCTTAACAGTGATGTGAAGATTCTTGCAAAACTTTTAGCTACCCGCCTCGCCAAGGCTATAACTACCCTTATCCATCCTGATCAGAATGGGTTCATGCCTGGGAAGAGCGTGTATGATAATATCTGCCGGCTCCATCTGCATCAATATACTGCAACTAAGGAGGCGAGGAGTGGCCTGGTGTTGTCCCTTGATATTAGGAAGGCCTTTGATACTGTGAGATGGGACTTCCTTTGGCAGGTCATGTCGAAGATGGGGTTCGGCCTCCCGTTTATCAAATGGGTGCGTCTGCTCTATTCGCGGCCGTTAGCCAGAATCTGTACGAATAAGGATGTATCTGCGACCTTTTCCCTCCACCGTGGTACTAGGCAGGGCTGCCCTCTGTCGCCGTTACTGTTTGCCCTTGCCATTGAGCCCCTGGCTCTGGCGGTGCGACAGACGGTGACAGTGGGTGGTATCATTTGTGGTGGCCTGGAGGAGAAAATTTCGCTGTACGCGGATGATGCCCTTATATATCTGGATGGCTCTGAGTCCTCTTTTGAGGCCTTGATGGGAGTGGTGGAGGAGTTTGGCGGGGTGTCTGGCCTTAGAGTGGGATGGGATAAATCGGTGGCTTTTCCGCTTGGCCCGCCCGCGGATTATAGTTTTTTGAAGCGTTTTGGCGTTCCCCTCTCTCCTACATTTAAGTACTTGGGGATACAGGTAAATACGGATCTCCAGGCTTATAGCTCTTTGAATGTACAGCCTATTATCGTGCACATGGAGGTTCGGCTGCGTACCTGGTCTTCGCTGCCACTGAATCTCATTGGCAGGATTAACATTTTTAAGATGATTTACTTACCAAAATTCCTTTATGTTTTTCGGGCTTCCCCGGTTTTTCTACCTAGGCGGTTGTTCAACAAAATTGATTCTGCCCTTACTTCCTTTTTTTGGCAGGGCTCCCGCCCTCGCATAGCTAGGTCCTCTCTCCGGGCCTCCAAATTTCAGGGGGGCCTGGCGTGTCCAGACCTTTATAAGTACTTCATTGCGTCCCAGCTTACGTACTTGTATGATGGCCTTGGCGAATCTCCTGGTAACTCCTCCACCATTCTCGTATTGGCCATGCATGGCTCGCAAGCACAGGCTACAGATGCTCTACACAGATCTGTCCCTAGACGCTGCTCTCGTACCTCTCCTATGGAGGTGGGATGGTTGGCCTGGCATGCTGGTAACAAGATGCTAGTGGAGACGCCTGCCGTGTCTCCCAATGCCCCGTTGTGGGATAATCTCAACTTCCCCGAGCTCTATGGTCATCCGGATTCGGGCTGGTGGTCTGGACTTGGGGTGACTCATGTCTTTCGGTCGACTCATTTTGTCTCCTTTGATGACCTGAAGGCCCACCATGGTGTGAGCAACCATTTTTTCTTTAAATACTTGTTATTACGCCACGCCGCCCGTGCGCAGTTTGCTGGGCTGACCCTGGAGCTCGGGGAATCCCCGGTGGAGCTGCTATTGTCTATTCAAGGGGTAAATAAAATGGTCACTACGTTTTATATGAGGCTGCAGGCGGCGGGTGCTGACCCGTTTAAAACGGCCATGGGCCGGTGGGTCGCACTCATGCCTGACCTGACAGAGGAGACATGGGAGGAGGCCACGGAGGTTTGCTTCCAGGATCTTATTAGCTCAAACCATAGGTTAATACAGTTTAAATTCATCCATCATCTGCATTATACACCTCAGAAGTTGGTCCGTATGGGGGTAGCCCCGGGAGCCGCTTGCCCTAGGTGTGGCTGTCTCGCAGCGGACTTGCTTCACATGTTCTGGTCCTGTCCCCATGTTAGCGGTTACTGGACATCTATTTTTGCCTTTTTTACTGATAAGCTACATCTATCGGTCCCTCTTGCTCCTGAGGTAGGCCTGCTGGGTGTGTTGAATGACATTATACACCGTGTACGCCCTAGGATCCTGCTCCGCATCCTATTGTTCTATGCCAGGAAACGTATTTTATTACATTGGAAGAGAGCTGAACCGCCTACCATGCAGGAGTTCTATGCTTTGGTGCGCAGTGATGTACCGCTTTATAAGCTAATTTATAAGAGTAGAGGGGGTCCTAAAAAGTTCACTAATGTCTGTCAACCTTGGCTTGATGTGGAAGACTCGTATTGGGCAGATGCCCCTCTGCCCTCCAGCTTATCCGTTGACTGAATCTGAGTGGCCCCGGATGTTATGCGGCTTATTTTTACTGAATAAGATGTATGTTATATACCCCCCCCCCCCTTTGGGGGGTGGGTACCTGGAGGTAGGGGAAGATGTGTGCATGAGTATGTGTTGGTGTGTATGGTGTAGTCTTTTGTTGTGTGTTTAAGTTCCTTGTTGGTGTGTCTTTTTCTGCCCCCCCCCCCCACCTATGTTTAACCTAGAGGGTGTTTCTACTGTGGTGACCGGTTGGGTGCGTAGCCTCGCAGTTGCTTGGTTCTCCTGGTCTTCTGTGGTACGCATCCCCTTTTTCCCCCTTCCCCCCCCTTGATTTGGGCCGCTACGGCCCCTCTCTATTCCCCCCCCCCCTTCATTGTTAGGTTAAGATGTCTTCTGATACCATGGTGTACTTTACATGCTTGCCTTACAATTGTTTTATGGGCAATGTCTGCCCTTGTGTTTCTTTGTTACTGTTTTGCAAAAACTTAAATAAACACCTTTTAAAAAAAAAAAAAAAAACATCATGCAAAGACGCATAGACGTGTTTTTCTGTCTTACTAGAGACCGAACCTGATCCTTAGGTCTGAGACCCTTCTTGCTGGCAAGAATATCTTTGCCTGCACCGTGTCGACAAGAAGCCCCAGGTATTCCAGATGCTGGACTGGCTGTAATGCTGACTTTGCTAAGTTCAGTATCCAACCCAGACGTTTCAAAAAATGTACAGTCTGAATGATATTTTGGCTTACAGTTGACGCCGATTGTTATATTAGTAATAGATCATCCAGATATCATATAATTGATATTCCTCTGGACCTTAGAACAGCCAATACTGGAGCTAGGATCTTTGTGAACACTCTTGGTGCTGTGGCCAACCCGAAGGGCAGGGCCACAAATTGAAAGTGATGGTTTCCAATCGCAAAACGCAGGAACCTTTGATGGGTCTGAAATATAGGCACATGAAGATATGCATCCTTGATGTCTATGGATGCTAGGAACCCCTCTCCCTGCAAGGAGGTTATGGCTGAACGAATTGATTTCATGCGGAAAGAACAAACGTTCAGAAACTGATTCAGCGCCTTGAGATCCAAAATAGGTCTCACGTCCCCGTTTGGTTTGGGGATTACGAATATGTTTGAGTAAAACCCCTTGGAACCTTGGTTATCACCCTCTGAGCCCTCAGCTGGTCCAATGCCTGAAAGTGAGAGCTTTATTTTAGGGGATCTGTTGGTATGCATGACCTCACAAACTGAGGATGCGGAACACCCAGAATTCCAGCTTGTATCCCTGTGAAATGGTGGAGACAACCCAGTTGTCTTGAATCATCTCCACCCATGCCCCTGAGAACCGCAGGAGCCTTTCCTTCACCCAGGTGAGTGGGGGCGCCCCTTCACTAAGAGGGCTTAGAGGAAGACTTGGCTGTTCTTTGGGCCCAGGGCTTTTTCTGACCTTGACCACGAGGGCTTAGGTCTGGATGCAGACGGTTGAGGCCATCGCCACTGCCTGGAACTGGAAGCACTGGTATTATGTGTGCTGGGTATCTTAAAGGAAGGATGCCTGCTCTTCCTCTTTACAGGTAGCAATGTACTCTTCCGCCCCTGAGATCTTTTGGATATACTTATCCAGATCATCACCAAAAAGGCGTTCTCCCTTAAAGAGGAAGCTAGCCAGTAATTTTTTACATGGTAATTCCGCAGGCCAGCTCTTTAACCACAGGATTCTGCGCATATGCACTGTCATCAGCGCAAATCATGGCATTTGCCATTATGGAGTCTGTATGGAGCCCGTAAGAGCATCTACTGTGAAACACAAAGTGCGAGGTAGATCTGACAGATCTTCCACAGACTCTCCTTGAGAAGGAACTGTCTTGGACACTCGCTTTATGTGGTCTTTCAAAGACTGACACACTCCTATGGCTGCTACTGCTGGTTGTACTGCAGAACTTACAACCACAAAGGAGGCTTTAATTAAAGATTACAACTTTTTATGCACTTCTTATCCACATCTTTAAAAACCTGGGCATTATCCACAGGACAGGTTCAATTCTTGTTAACCATCCATAGTGGGAATTTTCAATTTCTTAGAAAACTTATCCTCCATAGGATATAACAGTGAAAACCTTTTAGAAGGAACAAACATCCTATCTGGATGATCCCAGTCATTATACACTTCTTGTTCCAAGAGTGGATGCATAGGAAATGACCGAGGACTCTGAGGAGGGCGCAGTGAGCCAAGGGAGGAAAAAGAGTTTTCAGTTGACTCAAGGGGCGGGAGTTTAAACTAAGCCCAGACCATCTCAGCAAGAGACTGGATAAACAATCTCTGGGATTGAGAGTCTGATAGAGATTCATCCGACTCCCCAGAAGTGGAAGTTTCAGCTTGACCTTCTATAGGGTCATCGTCAGCTACATCTTCCACATCCTCTGCCCAATCCTGAACTAATTCAGGGGGTGGCTCAGGAGAGGGGGATCTAACCCGCTACTTTCCTCCATGTGGTGCTGCAATCATGTCAGCAATCCTACCCTCTAGGCTGGCTAATGCCGATGCCAAATCATCCTTGGTAACATAGGCTGTGGCAGAAGTACACGGAGTAGCTACTATGCCAGACAACCGTAATGGCTCAGATTGGCTATTTGCCTCTGGCTTATCAGGAGGAGTAGACACAGTGGAAGCACGACTAGGGCCTTCAGGGCCTGACGGTGGCATCACAGTGCCTTTTCCAATTTTTTCGGGCAGACATTGCTTTATAGCAAGACAAACTTGAGGTACTACCTTTAGTGTACTGAAGGTCTGTGTTAAGCTTATACAGCCTAATGCACACAACACTGATTTACCAAAGATACAGGACCTATTAGTGCCAGTAACATACACCCACAGTGACTCACGCAACCCAGCTCTGTGTCCCCTATCAGCCTGGCAGAGGCTAGTGTGTTGGAAACAGTTCCTTGCAGAACGTGCCCCCTTATGCATGTGCGGCGTGGTACACAGCAACCATGTGCATGCCAAACAATGTTAGACCACGCCCACCACGCGGCGAACGCCTATATTTTAAATGCGGATTTTCCCGCTTGCGCGAATGGGCAAACGCCATAGACATGCGGCACGCGATCCAGCAGAGGCGACCCTTATGCGCAAGAGCTAACACAGACACATAGGGAGAGAGCAGTTTAGGCTGAATCTTGTTTGCCACAGCTGAAGCTTTTCAGATAATCAGCACAGGGTAAGAAAACAGAGAAACAATATGCTTTAAACATACTTTGCATAATCTGCTACAATGTGAATACAAACAGTAATACACTTGGCACAAGTCTCTGTAATCTTAATAAAGGTAACCGTGCATTAAATATTTACAATTTTGCAATTTTTAACCTTTTAAGGTTTTTTGTTTGCTGTGTAAATATTTAAAATGGACTCACCAGACCTGCCGCAGGAAACTGCTGTAAGCAAGATTCCAATCTTCACTCCTCATGGGGAGCATGGTCTTAAAGACCTTTAATAAAAGAGTCCCCTATATAAGAGGGGCCATGGCCTTGGACCTGTAGAGCACCCTGCACAGAGCTCCTTTGGGGTTTGGTATTCCAAGGGACCGGATCCCAGGGTCCAGCTCTTAAAAAGGACAGAGTTACAGGCAAAACCTTGTATCTGCTTCCCGAGGCTCGGATACCATTTTTTTTAGTCCATTGACTGTTTTAGATGGATCCAATAGCTAACCACTTAGATTCAATGATCTTTGATTGGGGTATGATAGCATAATCTTCTTTCTTCTTCTTTGAAACATAACAAACATGTGGAGCACCTCTCCACAGCGACCTTCACCTCATAGACACTGGCAAAAAAACTTAGGTACTTCCTGTGTGGGAGGAGTTGTATAGGGGGTCATCAATTCTGATTTGTTTCCAGTGTCCTTCACCTATAGGTGGCCTATATAACCCATATGTTATGATTATGGCTCTGTGTCCCATGATGTATGAAAAGAAACTTTTTTTTTTCAAAATTTTCTGTCTTTTTTTCTTTTCTTTTTGTAACAAATAAAAACCCAGTGGTGATTAAATACCACCAAAAGAAAGCTCTATTTGTGTGAAAAAAATGATAAAAATTTCATATGGGACAGTGTAGCATGACCGTGCAATGCAGGGAAAGAAAATCCATCACATCCCTTAGTATAAACAGCACAGATAGCACACAAAAACAATAGTTAGGCACACATGTAACACTTTTATTGCACTAGGTGTTTAACCCCTTCCCAGCCAGTGTCATTAGTACAGTGATAGTGCACATGTTTAGCACTGATCACTGTATTAGTGTCTCTGGTTACCACAAAGTATGAAAATTGTCAGGTAGGGGTTTATTTACTGTAGCACCTAGTCTGCAGCTGGGTAAACAAATGGTCACAAGCGACGAAAATCCATAGAAAACAACTAAATCTAGTCAGAAAAGGTATTCACTATAGCACGCAGTGAATACATAGTGGAAAAATCAAATTCACTATAAGTCACACAAATCAGTGACCGTCTAAATCAGTAGTCATGGTAGAAGCAGTTGAATTGCACGTGGAAATATATTTTAGAGGTTAATCTCATAAATTAGATGGTTCTTAAACATGTGGTATATTGTTTAGAGATGATCTGCTTTTACAATTTTATGAAATATTGTTGTGAAAGCAGAAATATGCTTGAAAGTCTGAGAAGAGAGAAATTAGCCCCCCCCCCCCCCCCCCTGGTTTTTAAAACTCTGTACTGACACAACTGAGCATGCCCAGACTGAAATCTAGTCACAAGCCTACCCTCATTTCGTTTTAGTTCGGTGCTATAGAGAATTCTGAAATGTATGAATGCCAAACAAGCGTTCACGACCGTGAATTTGTGAGTGCCAGCAAACTATGTACTATATACATATTATATATATATATATATATATATATATATATATATATACACAGTCGGGTCCATAAATATTGGGACATCGACACAATTCTAATATTTTTGGCTCTGTACACCACCACAATGGATTTGAAATGAAACAAACAAGATGTGCTTTAACTGCAGACTTTCAGCTTTAATTTGAGGGTATTTACATCCAAATCAGGTGATAGGTGTAGGAATTACAACAGTTTGTATATGTAAAGGAAATATCTAGGAAATATCCCGTACACTAGAACTAATATATAAAATGTTTGAAGGTAAAATTATATACGTGGGTATACAGTATCTCACAAAACTGAGTACACCCCTCACATTTTTGTAAATATTTTATTATATCTTTTCATGTGACAACACTGAAGAAATGACACTTTGCTTCAATGTAAAGTAGTGAGTGTACAGCTTGTATAACAGTGTAAATTTGCTGTCCCCTCAAAATAAAACACAACCATTAATGTCTAAACCACTGGCAACAAAAGTGAGTACACCCCTAAGTAATAATGTCCACATTGGCCCAATTAGCCATTTTCCCACCCCAGTGTCATGTGACTCATTAGTGTTACAAGGTCTCAGGTGTGAATGGGGAGCAGGTGTGTTAAATTTGGTGTTATCGCTCTCACTCTCTCATACTGGCCACTGGAAGTTCAACATGGCACCTCATGGCAAAGAACTCTCTGAGGATCTGAAAAAAAGAATTGTTGCTCTACATAAATATGGACTAGTCTATAAGAAGATTGCCAAGACCCTGAAACTGAGCTGCAGCACGGTGGCCAAGACCATAAAGCGGTTTAACAGGACAGGTTCCACTCAGAACAAGCCTCACCATGGTCAACCAAAGAAGTTGAGTTCACATGCTCAGCGTATGTATGAGTGCTGCCAGCATTGCTGCAGAGGTTGAAGGGGTGGGGGGTAAGCTTGTCAGTGCTCAGACCATACGCCACACACTTTATCAAATTGGTCTACATTGCTATCCTCCCAGAAGGAAGCTTCTTCTAAAGATGATGCACTAGAAGGCCCACAAACAGTTTGCTGAGGACAAGCAGACTAAGGACATGGGTTAGTGGAACCGTGTCCTGTGATCTGAAGAGACCAAGATAAACTTATTTGGTCCAAGCGTGTGTGGCCTGGAGCTGCATGAGTGCTGCAGGTACTGAGGAGCTACAGTTCATTGAGGGAACCATGAATGCCAACATGTACTGTGACATACTGAAGCAGAGCCTGATCCCCTCCCTCTGGAGACTGGGTCGCAGGGCAGTATTCCTACATGATGACGAGCCCAGACACACCTCCAAGACGACCACTGCCTTGCTAAAGAAGCTGAGGTTAAAGGTAATGGACTGCCAGGCATGTCTCTAGACCTAATCCCTATTGAGCTTTTGTGCTAAAGAAGCTGAGGGTATGCGCGCGGCGCCGGGTCAGGACATGGATTGACCGCGCTCCGCACAACCCGCCGGCTTTACAGCAAAAATTGGCTGCTAGACCGGAGACTCGATCTCCCAACTAGGCGCAGGACACAGGCAGAGCAAGGATGCGCCGGGGGGCAACGGGCACAGGCAAGAAAAAATCCGCTACAGCGGCCCATCCACCTTACAAGCCACGCCAGTCCCCCACAGGCTCTACACAGCATCCCAAGATGGCCGCGACCCGCGGCGCGGCCTCGCGGGGCGGCCCTGCTCCGGCCACTCAGCCTCCGGCGTCACCCTTACAGAGGACGACTACATCACCCTCGCACAGCGCTGGACACCCCTCACCGGCGACACCTCGGATGGAGGAGGTAGGGGATCCATTTTCTTCACAATCCCAGGGGGCCACGTCCTGCAGCTTCTCCCCTTACCGGGCCTCACTGCATGGGGACATGGAGGGGGCCTCATCCCCAGCGTCTTCCTTAGACAGACAAATGGCTGATATAGCGGAGATGGCCTTGAGCCAGGGCAGCCCCGCGGCCCCCCCCCCCTCCTCTCCAGGCCACCTACTCGGGCGATTCGGTTCTTATTGCCAGATTTTCGGCCCTATTACAGCAGGAACTTTCTAAGGCCTGCGCCACCATTACTGCCACCATCAAGTCAGACTTAAAAGGGGACTTTCAGGAAATAGGAGGCAGACTTGATTCCATAGAATCCAAAGTTGATGGCACCGTTAAGAAGGTCAACCAAAACCACAGGCTAATTGTCTCACTCCAGGATCAGCTGGATCAAGCTAAGGACAAAATTGAGGACCTTGAGAATAGGTCTCGCAGGTATAATTTTAGACTCAGGGGGCTCCCTGAATCGATAACTGACCTGGAGCCGGCCATACACAGGCTTATGACTGACCTTGTCCCTGACATCTCACAGCATCACCTGGAACTGGACCGCTTTCACCGGGCCCTGACGGCCCCGCGCTCGGATGGCTTGCCCAGAGACGTTATTGTAAAACCGCACTTTTACAGAATAAAGGAAAAAATCATGGCGGCTGCCCGCTTTCGCAATGATGTCACTCTGCTCGACCACCCGGTGCAGCTGTTTGCGGACATTTCCCAGACGACCATACATAAGCGACGGTCCCTGAAGCCGCTGCTGACCCATCTGATCAACCGCCAAATCAAATATCGGTGGTCATACCCATTCAAGCTGTCCTTCTCCTTTAAGGGTAAATCCCACTCCTTTTCCAGTTTCCATGAGGGAGAGGATATCCTCCTGGACTTGGGCATCATCTCCAGGGAAGCTCCCCCAGCCAGATCCCCGCGGGGCTCTCCGGAGGAGGACCCCAGGCCCTTGTCACCTTTGTGGTCGCAACCTGCGAAGAGAGGGAACGCCAAACCACGCACCCCACCGTGATAGTCTGACTGTCTACTAGTCCAACTGGGCTTCTACCTTCCCTTTATGATACATTTTTAGTCCCCCTCTCTCGCCCCGTTATTGCCCCCCATTCTCCCCCCTTTTTTTTTTTTGGTGGGGAGCTGGACCCGGGGTCCTGGTGCTCTGTGATCTGGGGGCGTCTTCTGGTATATTTGTCTCGGGGACGCCCCTGGGTTGCAGGCCCGGGTTGCCATGGCTGAGGGGCCTGATTGTTCGACTGATTCCCTTATCGCTGGAATCCTGGACGGTTCTCTTGAGAGGGGGATCCTGTTGGGCTTGCCCGCCCGGGCTGTTCTTCCTTTTTATTCTATACTGGGCCCTTATGGGGAGCTCCGGCTCTCAGAAAGGTTACTGTTGTTTACTGTTATTTACGATTTGTTGCTGTTGCTAATGCTATTTAATACTGTGCCTTTGCGATAGTTCACCTGTGCCTTTGGTATGCGGGGGGGGGGTGCTTCCCTCCTGGCCGGGGTCCCCTACCTGGGGGGGGCTCGGCTTGGGGGCTGGTGCCCCTTTCCTGGTAATGCAAACTGCTCTACAGGCTAATAGTGAAGCGACGCGGGTTGTTTCCGCATGCCACTTCCTGCGGCCTTGCTCTCGGCGATGGGCTGTGAGCAACCTCGCACAAAATTACGGGGTGCTGGACCCCACAACCAGCCTACTATGTTTTTTGTGCTTGATTTTCTGGCGTGTCCACCGCCCCCCCCCCTCCCCCTCTACGGGGGTTGGGGGGGGCGGGGGATCCCCTGTTTCCCCCTTTGTGCTCTTTGTTGTCTTACTTTTCTCTAACCCCTCTCTCCTCTTCCCTTCCCTGGCGGCGGCTGCTCGACATCCGGATCCCTTTGGCTTGGCTCTGGGTCTTTGGAATCCTACAGTACGGGGTGAACGACATCTACCGACCTCTACAACATACAGGCGAGTACAACCTTCCGAACCAACATGACACGTCCTACTACCTGTGATTTTAAAATTCTCACACACAACGTGCAGGGCCTCAATGCCCCTGTAAAAAGGGCGAAAGCATTTCACTTTTACCACAAGCAGGGCATTGACGTCCTTCTCCTACAGGAGACGCACTTCTCTCGCACTTCGGCTCCTAAACGCCTTAGCGCTAAATTCCCCACTTGTTACATGTCCAACAGCGTAGACAAGAAAAAAGGGGTGGCGATCTGCATAGCCAAGAAGGTCCCGTTTACACCTAGGGAGGTAATCCGAGACAAGGAGGGGAGATATGTTATGGTCCAAGGCAGAATAAATGAACATGATGTAACTTTTGTTTCCTATTATGCCCCTAATGTGGGACAGCTCCCCTTCTTCCTGGAAATGCTGAAGGTGGTGATGCCACGCGCGACAGGCCATGTGATATTTGGGGGTGACAGTAATGTCCCCTTGGACCAGGTTATGGACAAATCTGATTCCCTGCACGCCTCATTGAAGCACGCCCCGCGACTGGGGGTTAAGTTGGCTCGTCTTCTGCACTCCACCGACTTGGTGGATGTGTGGAGGAACGACCACCCCACGACGCGTGATTTCACCCACTATTCCCACGCCCACAAGAGCTACGCTCGTATAGACCATCTGTTTGCCCTGTCGGCCCTCCTCCCCTTTGTGCTGAAAGCACAGATTATTTCTACCCCATGGTCTGACCACTCCCCTGTGGTTATGACCATCTCGGACCTATGGACTAAGCCTAAGCCCTCCTCCTGGAGGCTTAACGCCTCCTTGTTGAATGACCCGATCATCTTCCAGGAAGTGTTGGACAGCTTGAAACAATACTTTCTTGATAACCCAGCAACTGATACTTCCCCGGCTATAATATGGGCGGCGCACAAAGCGACGATAAGAGGTAAGCTAATCCAAATCGCTTCTCGGAAAAAGAGGGAACGCGACGGGGAGATACAGCGACAGGATGCTGAGCTGAGAGACCTCTTGCGGGAACAGAGGAGGGCCCCTGGGGTGGACATCAGGCATAAGATTGATGCGGCACGTGTAGCCCTCAACTTCAGCCTGACCACCAAAGCTGAGAAATCCATCCGTTGGTCGAGAAATAGATATTACACCTTGGGTGATAAACCCCACACCCTTCTGGCCCGCAGGTTGGCCCCGAGGCTCCATTCTCCGGCCCTTCCGAAGCTGCGGCTCCGGACTGGCCTCCGGACCCAGGACCCGCAGCTGATAGTGAACGAATTTTACCACTTTTATTCGCAGCTTTACTCCCAGCCGCAACCGCTTAGACAGGCCTCTTTCGAGGAATTTTTTCGCGATATTCCCCTTCCTCGACTCTCCTCCCAGCATGCGTCTATCATGGACCGAGAATTCTCGGACTCTGAGGTACTGGCAGCTATCAAAACTATTAATCCTAACAAAGCGCCCGGCCCTGACGGGTTCTCTGGCCACTACTATAAGAAATTTCATGAAGTATTGGCATCACATCTCTGTTCTTTTTTCAACTCCGTTCGGGCAGGGACCCCGATCCCGAAATACGAGAACAATGCTTTCATCCATGTCCTTCCGAAACCTGGCAAGGACCATGGGAACTGCCTTAATTATAGACCGATCTCGCTTATAAACGTCGATCTTAAAATCATGGCGAAAGTGTTGGCAAACAGACTCAACACATTTTTGGCGGATTACATACATCCGGACCAAGCTGGTTTTGTACCCGGTAGGCAGGCACCGGACCAAACGAGACGCGCGATAGATGTCATATCGGCCCTTTAATCCAACTGGGATGGCTTGGGTAGCCGGAGGGGTATGCTACTGTCCCTAGACCTTCATAAGGCGTTCGACTCCCTGTCCTGGGACTACCTTCTGCAGACATTGGAGCGCTTCGGTTTCGGGAGTAATTTTCTTACCCTCATTCGCACGCTATACGACGACCCCATTGCGAGGCTATCGATCAAGGGTTATGGGTCCCCCTTTTTGGACGTCCGTAGGGGTACCCGTCAGGGGTGTCCCCTATCCCCGTTGTTATTTATTTTAGCCTTGGAACCGTTGGCCATTAAGTTACGCCTCAACCCGGATGTCCGGGGTATACAATGTGGGGGCATTGAACATAAGTGTGCTCTATTTGCAGACGATATCCTACTGTATATCTCGTCCCCCCTTGTCTCGATCCCCAACCTGCTCCGAGACCTGGAGAAGTTTGCGTCCATCTCGGGACTTAAGGTTAACCCCTCCAAGTCGCAGGCTCTAAACCTAACGTTAGATGGGGCCACTTTAGCTACTCTTAAAGCCAATTTTGCGTTTGCTTGGCAAGAACGATCGTTGCCTTACTTAGGGATACACCTCACTACGTCTATAGCCACCCTCTACACACACAATTATCCGCCATTGTACAAAAAAATGAGGGAGGACTTGGCTGCTTGGACAGCCAATCCCCCGTCATGGTTTGGAAGGTTGAATTCGGTCAAAATGAATATTCTGCCTCGACTGTTGTATTTATTTCGTACCTTACCTGTGATGCTTAATATGCCTGATCTTAGGGACTTTCAGGGGATAGTTCTCCGGTTTATTTGGGGGGACAAGAGGCCCAGAGTCAATAGGCGCACTCTCTTCACCCCAAAGCTGAGAGGGGGTCTGGGGGTCCCGGACTTGGGCAAGTACTATTACGCAGCCCAATTGGCTCATCTGATTCGCTTCCATTCCCGGGACCCTCTCCCCATCTGGATGCAAATGGAGGCGGCCCATCTGCGGGTCCCCATTCATCATGCGATGTGGCTGCGGGCCAGAGACAGACCGGGCATACTTTGTCCCGCCCTGTCTCTCTCCCTGGGTCTTTGGGATAGGTTGTCGGGCAGGCATGCCTTCCGGTCCCCCCATGCCCCATTGGCGCCCCTGCTGGGCAACCCCTTGTTCCCACCGGGCCTGACCCCTTCAGCGTTTGAATGGTGGACAAACAAGGGGTTCCTCAGGCTGGCGGATCTATGCGACCATCGGGGCCTCCTCACCAGGGCCCAATTACTAGAAACCCATTCCCTCCCTGAGGGTGAGAGCTATCGCTATGCCCAGATATCCCATTTTGCTGCCTCCCTTAAACGTACCAGTGATATCACCACCTCCTCTCAGATGGAGAACCTCTGCCGAACGCTAGATAAACAAAAGAGTTACATATCCACGATTTATAATATATTGCAGAGCGATGACACTAAACTGTCTTATATGCAGCGTTGGGAGGAGGACCTGGGTGAGGACCTGGACCGGGCTGATTGGAATGCTCTAGCTCAATGTAGTTCTAAATCCATCCTTAACACCTCTCTAATTGAAGCTAATTACAAGGTACTTTTGAGATGGTACATGGTCCCGGTCAGGCTGGCTGCAGCGGTCCACACTGCGTCTCCCAACTGTTTTCGGGGATGTGGTCTGGCAGGCACGGTGCTCCACATTTGGTGGACCTGTTCTAAGGTGCGCCGATTCTGGATTCGTGTTTACAATTTCATTTACTCATTGACGCAAGTCAACTTGACCAAGGATCCCCTGCAAGCTCTCCTGGGCAAACCGATAGCGGGGATTTCTAAGCATAACAAACGCCTTATAGCTTTCGTGTTTATAGCGGCCAAGATTGCAATCGCACGATCCTGGCGCACCTCAGTAGTGCCGCTCGAGCTGCTCAAAGCCAAGCTGTCTTGGATTATGATAAATGAACGGATGGTAGCCATATTGAATGATAAGATGAAAATATTTGACAAGACCTGGGAACCGTGGATTCGCTATTTGGCAGGCCCCTCTTAGGGGGATTTTTTCCGGCTCTTTACTATTGCCGGACCGCACGCTCCGGGGACTCGTTCCCTGGGAGGGTGCTGAACCTGGATGTCGACTTTTTTCCTTCTTAACCAGCCGCTGCCGCTCTCCTTGACTTCCCTTCCTTTCTTTCCTTTTCCCTTTCTCTGCTTTCTCTTTTCTTTTGTTGTGTATTGATGGCGGGATGTCGTATTTTGTAGTCAGGTCCATGAGACTGCGGGTGGGGGTCGGGTTCCGCTTCCCCCTGGGGGCGCAGTGTGTTCCCGTAAGGGGCGCCCGGGGGGGGGGGGGGGCCTGGACGGCCCGCTCCTTTAAGCACTGAAGAGAGCGATCAGTACCTGCTTCACACTGGTTTGACTGCCATTGTTATTATTATTTGTTTTTTTTTCTCGACTCCTGCTATCCACAATATTTACTTGTACACATTTAATGCTTTCTGCACCATGTGCTCCATGTTGTTTTCAATGTCTATGGTTGGGCCATTTTGGCTCGTTACACTCTGTTGTACTTTTTCTAAAAATCAATAAAAATGATTGAAAATTAAAGAAGCTGAGGGTAAAGGTAATGGACTGCCAGGCATGTCTCTAGACCTAATTCCTATTGAGCTTTTGTGGGGCATCCTCAAACGGAAGGTGAAGGAGCGCAAAGGCCTCTAACATCCACCAGCTCTGTGATATCGTCATGGAGGAGTGGAAGAGAACTCCAGTGGCAACCTGTGAAGCTCTGGGGAACTCCATTCCCAAGAGGGTTAAGGCAGTGCTGGAAAATAATGGTGGCCACACAAAATATTGACACTTTGGGCCCAATTTGGACATTGTCACTTAGGGGTGTACTCACTTATGCTGTCAGAGGTTTAGACATTAATATCTGTGTGTTGAGTTATTTTGAGGGGACAGCAAATTTACACTGTTATACAAGCTGTACAGTCACTACTTTACATTGTAGCAAAGTGTCATTTCTTCAGTGTTGTCACATGAAAAGATATAATAAAATATTTACAAAAATGTGAGGGGTGTACTCACTTTTGTCAGATACTGTATGTAAAAATTATTATCCTGCACACTGGAAATTGTATGAAATATATTTTAACACCAATATATAGAAGAAGAAGAAGAAGCCTGCCACCTCTGAATTTCCCAATTGGGAAATCTGAACGTGTGTGAGAGGAAATGTGAGGTTGGCGCTACTCTATGAATGCTTAAATCTATTCCGTTATCAGAGAGTGTGCATGAAGTGCTAGGAGAAAAAGGAGTAAAGCAGTGTATTCCTGGTGTATAAGCTCAATATCAACCTAGTAAACAGTAGATGAATACTTGTGGTACGACCAATAAAAGTGTCCAAGTGTCCAATTTCCTTAACCACCACTAGAGGGAGCGGTGTGCAAACAAAATGAAATATAATGAACAATATAAAAATTGATTTATGATACTCTCTAAGTGATGGTAACTTATTAGCACGTGATCTTATTAAAGTGCCAATAGTGCATTATGTACATAAATAAATATTTGACTTAAAGTGCTTAGGATGAGTGCCCTGTTTCCAACTTGCTGTGAATAATTAGTGCACCAAACTTAAGTATGTCAATTATGACAAAAACCTTAGACCAATGATTGGGACAATCCTGTCAAGTTAAAAATAAAAGTGTTAGTTCCAAAATCCGTAACAGTGCTTATAGTAGTCCACAATCCATAGATACAGTGTTTATATCACTGGGGATCCCTCCCAGGTGGTTTTGTGACAGTTGCAGGTATACACCAAATAGCTGAAGTGACTGTGCTTCCTTCTTCCTTAAGTGCAGTGTTTGATTTGATAGTCAATGGGGATCCTTCCCTGTGATCCTGTTATGGCTGCAGGTATACACCAAATGGCTAAAGTGACAGTGCTTGCTTCTTCCTTAGTGCATCAAGGCTCGTGCAGGTGCTGTTCCCCTTATGGTTATATACTCACCGCAATTCCTTACCCCTGCAGGGGTATGAAGCCTTAGTTGCAGTAAGGAGGTCTCTCTGGTCTTCCCAGCTTTCCTAATGTCTTCCTATGTTATCCCAGCTCACACATGGAAAAAGTAGTGAAATATGCCCATAGTGTAGTATTTTAGAGATTTATTATCATTGAAGTAAAATATCCACTCACAGTTAAGCAGTAGCAGTGCAGTTTAACGGCGGATGTCCGGGTCCGTGCACTCCACGGCCCTTAACCACCTATAGCGGAAGTGATGCAATGACGCTGGAGAGTCCCACCCTACGTGTTTCGTCAGTACGTCATCAGGAGCGGCGTTTTTATTGGTCATACCACAAGTATTCATCTACTGTTTACTAGGTTGATATTGAGCTTATACACCAGGAATACACTCCTTTTTCTCCTAGCACTTCATGCACACTCGATGAAAAGGGAATAGATTTAAGCATTCATAGAGTAGCGCCAACCTCACATTTCCTCTCACACAAGTTTGTATATGTGCCTCCCACTTTTTAAGGGACCAAAAGTATAGGGACAATTGGCTGCTCAGCTATTCCATGGTCAGATGTGTGTTATTCCCTCATTATCCCATTTACAAGGAGCAGATAAAAGGTCCAGAGTTAATTTCAAGTGTGCTATTTGCATTTGGAATCTCAATATGAGATCCAAAGAGCTGTCACAATCAGTGAAGCAAGCCATCATTAGGCTGAAAAAAAAAACCAAACCCATCAGAGAAAAATATTAGGTGTGGTCAAATCAACTGTTTGGAACATCCTTAAAAAGAAAGAACGCACCGGTGAGTTCAGCAACACCAAAAGACCTGGAAGACCACGGAAAACAACTGTGGTGGATGACCGAAGAATTCTTTCCCTGGTGAAGAAAACACCCTTCACAACAGTTGGCCAGATCAAGAACATTCTCCAGGAGGTAGGTGTATGTGTGTCAAAATCAACAATCAAGAGAAGACTTCACCAGAATGAATACAGAGGGTTCACCACAAGATGTAAACCATTGGTGAGCCTCAAAAACAGGAAAGCCAGATTAGAGTTTGCCAAACAACATCGAAAAAAGCCTTCACAGTTCCTGGAACAACATCCTATGGACAGATGAGACCAAGATCAACTTGTACCAGAGTGATGGGAAGAGAAGAGTATGGAGAAGGAAGGGAACTGCTCATGATCCAAAGCATACCACCTCATCAGTGAAGCATGGTGGTGGTAGTGTCATGGCTTGAGCATGTATGGCTGCCAATGGAACTGGTTTTCTTGTATTTATTGATGATGTGACTGCTGACAAAAGCAACAGGATGAATTCTGAAGTGTTTCGGGCAATATTATCTGCTCATATTCAGCCAAATGCTTCAGAACTCATTGGACGCGCTTCACAGTGCAGATGGACAATGACCCGAAGCATACTGCAAAAGCAACCAAAGAGTTTTTTAAGGGAAAGAAGTGGAATGTTATGCAATGGCCAAGTCAATCACCTGACCTGAATGCAATTGAGCATGCATTTCACTTGCTGAAGACAAAACTGAATGGAAAATGCCCCAAGAACAAGGAGCATCACCAGGGATGAAACCCAGTGTCTGGTGATGTCTATGCATTCTAGACGTCAGGCTGTAATTGACTGCAAAGGATTTGCAACCAAGTATTAAAAAGTGAAAGTTTTATTTATGATTGTTAATCTGTCCCATTACTTTTGGTCCCTTAAAAAGTGTGAGGCACATATACAAACTGTTGTAATTCCTATACCGTTCACCTGATTTGGATGTAAATTTCCTCAAATTAAAGCTGAAAGTCTGCGGTTAAAGCACATCTTGTCTGTTTCATTTCAAATCCATTGTGGTGCGTAGAGTCAAAAACATTAGAATTGTGTCGATGTTCCAATATTTATGGACCTGACGGTGTGTATATATATATATATATATTTATAAATGCATGTGTCAACCATTGATTCTCATTGTATAACTGTTACTTCCACAAAAACACACATTTCAATTTTGAGATGAACTCTTTAATTTCTAAAATAAATTGTCCTTGCTGGGTTTTTATGTTGCTTCTTATTCCTTTTTGTTTTTTAAAACAATGCTAGTAATGTGTAATGTTTTCCTGTTTTTGGAACATACAGTAAACCCCCCTCCATTGCAGGGGTTACGTTCCGGACCCAGCCGCGAAAAGTGAAATTCCGCGAAATAGAAAAACCCTATTAAAATGCATTGTAGGCATGATTTTTTTACTGTCACTGTACGTGTAGAAGCATTTTAAGGTCTTTAAACACGCTTTTAAAACAATAGAAACTCATTTAAACACATAAAAGATACTTAGAGACAGAGCAAGAGCTATGAAAAACACAAAAATCTTTCATTTTTAATGATTTATATAGTAAAATAACATTACAAAAAAAAACGCGAATTACCGGGACCGCAAAAACTGAACCGCGATGTAGCGGGGGATTACTGTATATTCTTCTCTATCTCTATAGGTAGATAGACAGAAATTCTATATGTATTCTATGCAGTATATATATTAGTGTGTATACTGCTATGTGCATTATATATATATTAGTGTGTATACTGCTATGTGCATTATATATTAGTGTGTATACTGCTATGTACATTGTGTATGCCCAGGGAATTTGCCATTTGTCAAATATATTTTGTTACACTGAGCATGCTCAGCCACTTTACCATTTGAGCCATATCTCTGGTCACACTGAGCACGCTCAGAGACTTAGCTGTTTGTAAATGGTAGATAATGCACTTGTTGCTCTCCATCTCACATAAATCTAAATTAAACTGTGCTGGTGCTCGACATTACACTCGATCCTCCCTGTAGGGGGCGTGGTTGTGGACATGGCGTCGTGAGACCGCTCACATCGAGGCGCTGGTGAGTCACCGCTTTGAGGAAGTTGGCGTTCCCTGCGAGACACGGCGAATGCTTGTCCTAGAGGAGTAAGGGGAGAGAGCTGGAGCTTGGTGACCGGCCGGAGACCGGGGAGCAGACCGCCGAGAACCGCACTGTGGACCGGGAACCGTACTGTTCGGATCTTAATCACGGAGGTAAACCGATCCCTGGAGGCTCTAAGGAGCTGAGGATTGGTGGAGGAGAACCGGTAATCAATGTACCCAGATGCAGCTTCGGAACCGTCAGTCAATATCCGCAAGATTTAAAAAGATACCCCGCTAAGAGTGGGGAGCCGATTTTTAAAATATAGCCAAAACTATATACAGCCAAAAGCTATATTCTGGTAAATTTTTGTCTTGGAGTGCTGAGGGGATGAGAGCGGCTGCCATCACGCCGGTGAGACACTTAAACAAATCCCCGCTAAGAGTGGGGAACTGATTTCTGGAAATATATCCAAAGTTGTATACAGCCAATACAAAAGCTTTATTTTGGTATATTTCTGGTCTATGAGTGCTGAGGGGGCGAGAGCGGCTGTCATTACGCCGGTGAGACACTCAGACATTACACAATACTTCATCCGAACTCCCCCCTCACAAGAGGAAAGTGTGTTTCATTCCAAAATGGCGCAGACACGCTCAGGGTCGGCTAATACAAATGCTTCAAAGAAAGTTGGATGCAATCAACGAGATACCGTTGAAATCCCTGTAGTGACCCAATACCAGCAAGGGACAGAAAAAAATATACAGAGATCAGACTCGCTCCCTTCCCAAAGCTCCCAAACACAATTCAATTTTAATTCGGACTTGAAGGACATGTTGGCGGTTATCCCTACAAAACAGGATATGTCAGAGCTGGCATCCTCAATTGTTATGGCTTTGACACAAGAAATTAATTCTCTTAAAGGACAGATGGATGCAATGTCTAAAAAAATAGAAACGGTGGAAGTAGAGACAGATGCTTTGAGTACTAGAATGGATCATATGGAGGACACTCATAAGATGTTTATCAAGCAATTAGTAACTTTGAAACTCCAACAAGATGATGGAGAGAACCGAAGTAGAAGGAACAATATACGCCTTCGGGGGTTAACAGACGCAATTCAAGGCCCAGACTTAAAATCTAAAGTAACGGCTATTCTAAATGCTCTTTTAGAAACTTCTCAAAATGATGCGATAGAAATAGACCGTGTACATCGGTTAAAAGCCCCCAGGAGCATGGGAACAGACTTCCCCCAGGATGTCTTAATAAGGATCTATTTCTTTTCAATTAAGGAGAGAATAATGAAAAATGCATGGAAAAAAGGCCCATTTGATTTTGAAGGCTCAACCATCCGGTTACTGCCAGATCTATCAAGACAGACACTCAGGATGAGAGCAGTCTTAAAACCAGTATTGAAGTCATACAGAATGTTGGGGCCAATTATTATTGGGGGCACCCTTTCATTTAATTGTGGTTAAAAAAGATGGTTCATATACCTTGAGGTGGCCGGAGCAGTTGCCAGGACTTTTTATATTTCTTAAAGCCCCCCCTGTGATGGTTCCAGACTGGTTGGGGTTGCAGGGGTATAGGGATTCCCTGGGGCCCCACATGGCCGGGAGGGGCCCATAGAGAGGGGATGTCCCCCGAAGGGGGAGGTGTCCCACCTCAGGTTGTGGAAGTGTGGTACACACCTGGGGGGGGGGACACCTCCCAAATTGGGGGCCCTAAATGATAATGCTGTTTTTCCTCTTCTTTTTTCTTTTTGTCTTTTATTCCTTTTTCTCAAGAGGGAATTGTTAATATGGTATGGGGACCGGGGATAGCACGAAGAGGCCACAAGATGTAAATCTACAATGATTAAAAAAGGGGTGGACAGATTGTGGTTAGTTAGACTAAATTATGGGATATAAAAGTAAAACGTTTCCGCAGAAAGGATTAGATGTAATGGGCTTAAAATTTTTCCCCTAATTAATATAAGAACCTATAGTGCTGCCCCGCTCCTCATAAAAAATAAAGTCAGAGCGGTGCCTCGCCAGCCCCCAAGGAGCAATGCTTGAAGTTTTGAAGGGAGAAAATTATTGCTTTGTCTTTCTTTTTTTTCTTTTCTCCTTCTCTCTTTCTTTGCATAATTAATAAATGTCTTATGGAGCGACCTTCCCACACGCCCCTGAAAAAGATAAGTGCGTAGCTGCACTTTGGTCAAGGTTTGACGAATAGGGAATAGAGGGGATCAACAGAGAGGATCAGGCGGTGACATATCCCCCCCTAGAGAGCGACATAAAAAGGGGGAAAAGTTTCCCTGTTTTTTTTTTTTTTTGTCTCTTCCTCTTCTCCGTCTCCCTGCCTCCCCCATCCCCCCATATTGAGGGAGTAGGAATAGTACATAGAGGGGATTGAGGAAAGTAGGGTAATATGGCCAGGGCGGTTAGAATAGGTTTGAAGTTGACCTCGTTAAATGTAAGGGGACTAACTACCCCCGAAAAACGCATGCGGGTATTGAATGATATAAGAAAGGGCCACACACAGGTGGCTTTCTTTCAGGAAACGTATTTTAAACCTGATAGCATACCCAAATTGTATAATCGAAACTACCCATGGGCATATCATGCCCCCTCACCAATCCCGAAATCAAAAGGGGTCAGTATGGTCATAGCGAAAGAAGTAGATTGGATGCATCGGGAATCAAAGATAGACCCACTAGGAAGATACCTCATGATCAAGAGCTTAATAAGACAAAAGACAATAACGATGGTCAATGTATATTTCCCAAATGTGAATCACTTAACATTTTTACAGCAGCTGGTGCCGCTGATTTTGGATTTTCGGGAGGGAACATTGATAATGGGAGGTGACTGGAATTACGTGGCAGAACCCTTGTTAGATACATCACGAGGCTCCTCCCATCTGTCTTATGCAAAACTTAATGGCCTTAGAAAGGAACTTTCCCTTCTTGACTTGATTGATCCGTGGAGGATCATGCATGCAGGGGAGAAGGATTTTTCATACTTCCCCGCATCCCATAACACGTATTCAAGGTTGGATAGATTTTTGATCCCCCAGGTTGAACTGGGAAGGGTCAAAGCCACCACGATTGGAACACCCATTATGTCAGATCATGCCCCAGTTCATATTGTGATGGACCTGGACCACCAAAACCTCCTACTTGGAGATTGAATGAAGCCCTATTACAGTCTCCAGAACTGAGAGCAGAAATAGAACTAGCCTTGATGAATTATTTTAAAGAAAATAATGGACCACAGACCTCACCGTCTATGGTGTGGGAAGCACACAAATGTGTTATAAGGGGGACATTAATGATGTTGGGATCTCGTCATAAAAAAGAATACGAAAAGAGAGTAAAAGAATTGACGACACAAGTAGGAAAGCTGAGTGCTACACATAAAAAATCACTAGCGCAGGAACATTTACATGTCCTTATTAAGACTAGAGAAGAATTGAATACACTTCTATATCAAAAAACAATTAAAAATTTAACATTTATGAGGAGGCAAATATATGAATTTTCCAATAAACCAGGGGCCATGTTGGCCAGGGCGTTACGGGGACCCCAGAAAAAGACAGTAATTGCTCAGATACAATCAAAGAAGAGCGAGAAGGTTGTAGAGACAGAGGAAATTGTAAAGGAATTTAGTAATTTTTACCAATCCCTCTATAACATAAATACAGGGGGAGAAGTAGATAATGAGGATAGAGGGTTGGTCTTAAAAGCACGGAAATATGTGAAAACGTCTGGGATGCCCTCTTTGAAGAAAGAACAAATAGAGGCAATGGAAGGAAATATTTTGGAGGAAGAATTAGAATATGCCATGAACCAAAATAAACCTCATAAGGCCCCGGGCCCTGACGGCCTAACTTTGCCATATTACAAACAACTTTGGTCACAGTTAAAAGTCCCATTATTAGCCCATTTTAATGATATCGCTAAAGGAAGTTCGGTACCCATAGACAGCCTACGGGCTTATATCTCACTAATACATAAGGAAGGTAAGGATCCTTCTTTGTCTTCTTTGTCGCCCTATTGCGTTATTGAACTTGGACGCAAAACTATTTGCTAAAATCATTGCAAATAGAATCATAACATATATCCCGCAACTGATACAATTTGACCAGGTGGGATTTATTCCCTCTCGAGAAGCAAGGGACAATACAACCAGAGTAATTGATCTTATATCTCACGCCCAGCGTTTACAAAGGCCCTTGATGCTTCTCTCTGTAGACGCAGAGAAGGCTTTTGACAGGGTGGCCTGGGGTTTTATCGAGGCCACCCTGTCACATATTGGGCTGGGGGAATGGATGAGAACGAGCATTATGGCATTATATTCGGGACCTACAGCAGCAGTAAATGTAAACGGATGGAGATCAGACTTTTTCAAAATCAAAAACGGTACACGTCAGGGATGCCCCCTGTCCCCATTAATTTTCATTCTGACATTAGAGCCTCTTTTATGTACAATTCTGAAAGATATAGAGATTAAAGGGTTATATATGGGGGGAGCGCATCATAAACTAGCAGCCTACGCTGATGATCTAATTTTTTTTTATAACACAACCGGCACAAGAGTTGCCTTTGATTTTAGGGGCAATTCAGAATTATGGGAACCTCTCTAACTTCAAAATAAATTTAGCAAAATCAGTGGCAATGAACATTACAATACCAGCTGTAGACTGGAGGGTATTACAACCTCTCTTCTCCTTTCAATGGACAATAAAGTCACTTACATACTTAGGAGTGCATATTACACCCCGATTAGAAGATCTGTTTGAGGCTAACTTTCCCCCTTTTTTGAGAACGCTTAAGAAAGATATTGTGAGGTGGCAGACCCTGGCCCTGACATGGTTTGGAAGAAGTAGCTCCTGGAAGATGAATATACTCCCACGAGTGCTATATTTATTACAAGCCCTGCCAATAGAAATACCAGAATATTTTTTTACGCAAATGAAAACTTTGTTGAGAACATTCGTGTGGGCCAATAAAGCCCCATGAATAGGAATAAATATTCTTACTCGGTCCAAATGCCAAGGGGGGATTGGATTGCCAGATCTGAAGCATTATCATAGGGCAATACACCTTACACGGGTACTGGATTGGCATTGTAACGCGAAAGCTAAACAGTGGGTGAATATGGAAAACGCATTGACAGAAGGTCCAGTCCCCGTGGCCCCTTGGGTGCCGTTGCCTCTTGATGACCCTATATATTTGTACCCGACAATAGGAACTACAATGAAGGTATGTAGATGTATACAAAAAAAAACACAGATCTCACCTCCAATCTCTCCTATGCTACCATTAGTGGGAAATATGGAGTTTCTACCGGGATACAATAAGGGGAACATAAGAAACCTCGCACAGGGAGGGAAAATACGCTTGGTAGATATATGGACTCAAGGGAACCCTCCCTCTGTGAGAGAGATTATGGCCTGGTCAGAGGAAACCTTGGACATATTCTCTGTGTTTCAAATTAGACATTATTTGGTAGACTTACAGAAACAGGGATATGCCCCCCGGCCTTTGACATCATTTGAAACTCTATGTAGAGGTGGAAATACAATTCCACACGCCCTGTCGTTCTTTTACTCTCTCTTATCTAAAGAACAGGATGAACAAATATTGACCTTTTTGTGTAAGTGGGAACGGGAATTAGGAATTAATTTTAACTCACAGCAAACAAAAAAAATACTAACACTGGCACATAGGGCTTCAATAGCCAATAAATATCAGGAGATCAGTTACAAAATCTTGGTGAGGTGGTACAGAGTCCCAGCAATATTACATAAGATGGACAAAAAAAAAAATCCTGATATTTGCTGGAGATGTGGAGAAGTGGGCGGATCGATGTTTCACATTTTCTGGTCCTGTCCCCGGATTAAAGGCTATTGGTCAGAGATAGCGAAAGTGATTAAAAACCTCACTGCAATTGAGGTGGGAGAAGATCCGGCCTTATGTCTTTTGCATTCGACAAAGTTATCAATTAAGAAATATAGGAACTCCCTCTTGATTCACCTGCTTAATGCGGCCAAAGCATGTATTCCTGGGGTATGGAGACAAACCATATCTCCATCCTTACAAACATGGATCTCTAAGGTAAATGAAATATATCGGATGGAGACACTGACAGCAGCACGCAGTGATAGAGAGTGTCTGCTGGCAGCCCTGGACCACTTATGTATCTTCGGAAGAGTACCTGCGGACGCAGGGGGAGGGAGAATAAGGAAGAGATGGGGTTTAGGAGGGGGGGATAAATTTTTTTTTTTTTTTTTTTTTTGCCGCTCAGACAGGAGGGGATATGTCAAGCCGGGAAATAGTAGATATGGTGGTTATGGAGATTCAAAAGTACAAGGCCCCAGAGGAACAGAGGTTTCTTTTTTACACTTTTTTTTTTGTTTTTTGAATCACTTTTTGAATATGTATAACACAATCACGTAATTTCATGATTTTATATCCCTCCAAGGAGGGTCGATATATGGATGGAGCACACTGTTAATTATTGAAGTGTTTTGGGGAGTTGTGGGGGGGGGGGGGGTTTGGCTTAAAATTAAAAAAAAAAAAAGAAAGGATTTTTTTTTTTTTCCTTTTCTCGAGTATTTTGGGTTAATATTTAAATCACATGGAAGAGAGGTATAGGAATGTGATTTAAATCTGTTAAAGAACTGTTAATCACGAGTGTTGAGGGGGGATGTGGAATTATGAGGTGGGACTCGTCCAAGATAAAGGGAAATAGAAGAATCCTTTCCCCCTTTTTTTTTTTTTTTTTCTCGGGACCTCAAAACTGGGGAGAATCTCCATTAGGGATTTATATGTTGTACAGAAAGGACACTGATGATATAAGTTTTGTGAATATCATGAATGTAGTGTATGTTTTGTTTGTAATTGTATTTTGTGGAAAAAACAATAAAAATGTTGGAATTAAAAAAAAAAATCTAAATTAAACATTCCAACAGCTGTCTTCACAAACCACACACACCTACACACACACATACACACACACACTCAATACAGTTGCTTATGCAAATTTTAATTAGTAACAATTTTGTGTGTTGTTTGGAATTTCCAAATGATCATAATTTTACCACAAAAAATGTAATATGTGTACCCAGGGCTGGCCCAAGACAGGAGAATATAGATTTTCTTGATCTATGTTCATTCATTAATCATGGTACTACTGTATATTTTAAGCATAATAGTGCTAATTTCAATGGCTTAGTGGGTAGCACTCTTACCTTGAAAGACTCAGTACATGGGTTCAAATCTCAAGCATGGTATCACCTTTTTAATAAACAGCAGAGTAAGAACAATGATCTAGTCATAACCTGACTGAGTTCCTTAAGGATTCTCGGGTGTAAGCCATCTGATCCTGATGATTTATTTATGTTATGTTTTTCCAGTCTATTTTTGAAACTGTATTCTGTACATTCTGTGATGTGGTATTAACATTACAGTCTTGGTTACTATATCCCTCCTTTTTCTTTGTAAAAACGGAGGAGAAGAATGCATTTAAAACCATTGCCTTCTCCTTGTCTTTAGTAACCAAATTTCCTTCATCATCTCTTATGGGGCCAATATGTTCTGACCTCGCTTTCTTACTGTTAATATATTTAAAACATTTCTTGGGATTTTTTTTCTCCTCTATGCTACATTCCTTTTGTGGTCTATTTTATCCGCCCTGATTGCGTTCTTACACTTTATATTGCATTCTTTGTAGTGTTAGAATTTTCCTCAGTGTTCCTTGGATTTTATCTCATTTAATATCGTGCAGTTACTATTACTAGGGGGCATTTTGGATGATGTGAAGGAGCACTCTGGAAGATATAAGGGGGCACTCTGGAGGTACTAAAACAGTACCTCCAGAGTGCCCCCTTACATCTTCTTCCAGAGTGCCCCCTTAATGCCTCCATAGTGCCCCCTTGGGATCAGTGGCAGTAATGGTGGTGGGGGGGTGAGATCAGTGGCAGTGGAGGTGGGAGGGGGATGGGATCAGTGGCAGCAGTGGTGGTGGTGGGAGGGATGTGATCAGTAGTATTGGTGGGGGGATGGGATCTGTGGCAGTGGTGGGATCAGTGGTGGTGGGGGAATTGGATCAGTGGAGGTGGTAGGATCAGTGGCAATAGTGGGATCAGTGGCAGTGGTGGAATCAGTAGAGGTGGCGGGGGATGGGATCAGTGGCAGATGGATGGTGGTGAGGGGATGGGATCAGTGGCAGTGGTGGGGGTAGGGGGATAAGTGGCGGTGGTCGGATCAGTAGAGGTGGGGTGGGTGGGATCAGTGGCGGTGAATAGGATCAGTGGCAGAGGGGTGGTAGTGGGGTCAATGACAGAGGAATGGTGGTGGGGGGGATTGGATGGTGACACTAGCACTTACTTGCTCTTAGTTCAGTCGATTCCCCCTCCTTGGACAGTGCTCCCTCAGTCTGGCTTCACAGTGCCTCCAGTAGTGTTACTTTCCCGACATGGGGACTCTGTCTCCACATCTCCCCACAAAGGGTAGAGTTCCTCCCTTTTCACTCTACTGGCCCATCAGCTAATCAGCTGACTTTCTCCTCCACTCCAGATTCCTCCTCTCAACATGGATCTGCTTGAAGAAATGGGTGGACCATTGTGCCAGTAACAGTGTACTACTATGTCCTGACTCCCATGATCGTTGCCTCTCACTAGAACTAGCGAGCGTCAGGTGTCAGCGATCCCCGCCCCCCACAGTGTACTGATATGTCTGGGATATAGTAGTACACTGAGGGGGTGCCGCCCACCACCACCGGTCGCTGGTTCTAGGCAATGATTGGGACATAATGTTCCGATCATTGCCTAGAACAGGCAGCGGCGGGCAGCCCCCCTACAGTTGTGGAACGCATGGGCCTGGTCGCCAATGCAATGTTTGCGACTCTGGTAGTTCCACCATTGCATGTAGCTAGCAAACAGCACAGTTTAGGGAAGTTGGCTCTTTTGAAATTTAATGTACTTGTATTACCCTTGTGCTTTCTTTTCCTGTAATTTTATAATGAATGTAATTACCTTGTGATCACTGTTTCCTAAGCTGCCACGTATTTCCACATCAGTAGGTCTAGTAATGCATTATCTCTCGTTGTTGCATTCACTAACTGACCCATGAAATTGTCCTGCAAGACATTTAGAAAATGGCGAGTCTTAGAGGAAATAGCAGTTCCTTCCGTCCAGTCGATACCTGGATAATTGCAGTCCCCATTATAATAGCATTGCCCTGCCTTGACGCCATTCCTAACTGTGATAGGAGGTCAGACAGACCTCGTAACCTCATCCTTCAGGTTACGGGGTCTGTAGTATACAGACACAATTTCTTTCCCATTCGTTTCCTCCCTTAGGAGCTCCAACCACAAGGATTCCCGCCTTCTCCCTTGCTCCATAAGTAATGTCATCCCTAACATTAACTTGAAAATCATTCTTGTTCTTCAGGCCTACTTTACTACCCTCCCTGTCACTACAATATAGGAAATATTGTCATGTGATCTATCAAACCAAGTTTCTGATATTCACACAAAATCTAAATCCCTTTCATAAATTAGCAGCTCCAGGTCTCCCATTTTATTAGCTAGACTTATAGCATTTGTGTAGATGCCTCTTAAATTTGTCCGGCCACATACTATTTCCTTGTTAGTTGTTATGAGGCTGCAACTGGGATCTGCTAACTTACTTACCTTGTGTTTAGGTATTCTTGTAACCCTACCACTATTGCCCCCAATATTACCCGCTGAAACTTGCTCATTGCTGGTTATCAGTACATTTGTTCCCAACCCAACTCCTCTAACTTTCTGGCCCTCTTGTCCCCCAACAGAGCTTCACCCTCCCCGTTAAGATGCAGTCCATCCCTACTAAGAGGGAAGTCAGTCCAGTTCTCCAGGCAGTGGCGATTCTACATTAAATTGCTCCCCGGGCAAGACTCCCTCCCGGCGCCCCCCCCCCCCCAAAAAAAAAATAACATGACAGCATAACAATAAATGCAGAGTGCCACAGCATTGCTCCCAATAAATGCAGAGTGTCACAGCAATGCCCCCAATAAATGCAGAGTGCCACAGCAATGCCCCCAATAAATGCAGAGTGCCACAGCATTGTTGCCCCCAATAAATGCAGAGTGCCACAGCATTGTTGCCCCCAATAAAAGCAGAGTGCCACAGCAATGCCCCCAATAAATGCAGAGTGCCACAGCAATGTCCCCAATAAATGCAGAGTGCCACAGCATTGCCCCCAATAAATGCAGAGTGCCACAGCAATGACCCCAATAAATGCAGAGTGCCACAGCAATGCCCCCAATAAATGCAGAGTGCCACAGCATTGTTGCCCCCAATAAATGCAGAGTGCCACAGCTTTGTTGCCCCCAATAAACGCATTGCCCCTTTTCAATTCAGAGCGCCACAGCAATGCCCCCTTTAATGCAGAGCGCCACAGCAATGCCCCCTTTAATGCAGAGCGCCACAGCAATGCCCCCTTTCAATGCAGAGCGCCACAGCAATGCCCCCTTTCAATGCAGAGCGCCACAGAAATGCCCCCTTTCAATGTAGACATGCCACAGCATTGCCCCCTTTAATGCAGAGCGCCACAGCAATGCCCCCTTTCAATGCAGAGCGCCACAGCAATGCCCCCTTTCAATGCAGAGCGCCACAGAAATGCCCCCTTTCAATGTAGAGATGCCACAGCATTGCCCCCTTTAATGCAGAGCGCCACAGCAATGCCCCCTTTCAATGCAAAACGCCACAGCAATGCCCCCTTTAATGCCCCCAATAAATGCAGAGTGCCACAGCATTGTTGCCCCCAATAAATGCATTGCCCCTTTTCAATTCAGAGCGCCACAGCAATGCCCCCTTTAATGCAGAGCGCCACAGCAATGCCCCCTTTAATGCAGAGCGCCACAGCAATGCCCCCTTTCAATGTAGAGATGCCACAGCATTCCTATTTCCGTAGACGACTGTTTAGTGGAAACGCGTCACAGAGGAGCGCCGCATCGTCATTGCAAGTTGCCGAGGACCGCACTGCAGGCGGCCACGGCCTCTCCAATATTGGTATCGGTTTCCTGTGTCCATTAGTTAACATCTAACTGTAAGTGCACTGGATACTTTTGTTTTAATAAATTGTCAAAGGTACTGCGCTATGGTCTGATTCTGTTTCTGTGAGATACACGTGGAAGCCCTCACCTGTGCGGAGAGTAACACCCAGAACAAGAGTGGACCGGGATTGGGTTGAGACACCGAAAGATCAGTGAGACAGTCGCCTTTTGGTTTGAGCGATCCGGTAAGAGGCCACACTTACTATCTGATTATTTCACGGTGACCTCCCTGAATTCCCAAGACACTACTGGGCTGATTATCCGTCCTTAACCTCTTTTCTCTATGGTAAGGGGCTAATCCCCACAAAGGTGGTGGAACCCATCTGCACCCCACGGATCTAGAGGAACCCACAGAGTGGATTTTACTTTAGCCTGTGAGGGGACGATTGGGACTTTATGCACTTTTATATGTATATGGACTATACACTGAGGTGGCAACCATTGAAATATTGGACACTTTTTCTTTGAATTACTTGTGCACTTTGTTGGCTTATGTTGGTATCACATTATCCATTTATCATCACCTATTCACCATAACACACCCAAGTATATGCACCAGGGTGCATAGTATTTACTGTACACCCGTTCAAGTGCACATCAATTTTGGAAACACATCACAGGTATATGGGGGACACTCATTATAGTGTCACACCTTTTCCTGATTTGTGACACTAGTGAATTTTAGCGCACCTGATTTCTTTTCTACACAATTTTATCACCATTTGGTTCGAAGGTTGCAGCTATTCACACTATTGATCCTGCGCACTTATTTAATTTTATACATGCCACAGCATTGCCCCCTTTCAATGTAGAGATGCCACAGCAATGCCCCCTTTCAATGTAGAGATGCCACAGCAGCATTGCCCCCTTTCAATGCAGAGCGCCGCCCACAGCGGAGAGCAACTTACCTGCAACTGCAAGTATGTGTAGTGATAGTGACGACTACTACAGACTCAGTACAGTCAGTGTGTACACTACCCTCCTCGCCTTCCGCGCCGCCGCTGCTGTGCCTGTGTGTGTACTGTAGTGTGTACAGTACGTACTCCGAGTCCTCGGCTCCTCCTCCGACCTCGCCTTGCCGCCGCTGCTGTGATGTGTGTGTCACTCTGTGTAGTGTACTCTCGGCTGAGTCGGCTCCTCCGCTCCTCCTCCCCCCCCCCCGCGCCGCTAGTTCTGAGCACGGCTGCTGCTGCATTACGCTGCTGCACAATCCCCGCTCCACTGGAGCGGCTCCAGGCAAACTCCAGCCGCTGGCCCGGCTCCTTCAGCAGCAGGGGCGGCAGCGGCGCCGGCGCCCGCAGCAAAGATCAGATGATTTTCTTTTTCTCCACCACCGCGAGGGCCGCCCCCCACGTGATGCCGCCCCGGGCGGCTGCCCCGTTTGCCCGTGCCCGAAACCGCCACTGTCTCCAGGAAACCAAACCCCTCCTTCCTACACCAGTTCCCTAGCCACTTGTTAATTTCCCTAATATCCTTTTGCCTCTCTCGTGTGGCTCGAGATACTGGCAGTATTTCTGAGAATACTACCTTGGAGGTCCTTCCCTTCAATATAGCTCCTAAGTCCCAAAATTAATTTTTTAAGACACCCCACCTTCCTCTAGCTTTATCATTGGTACTAAAGAGTACAATGGCAGCTGGGTCCTCCCCAGCCCCACCCAACCCCCCCACCTGAGCATCCGGTAAACAACATACCGTTCAGTGATCACCGTCTTTGTGACAGATTGCCCTATCTGTCCTTCTAATAACTGAATCCCATACAACCAGAATCTGTCTATCCTTACCCTTGCTCTCATCCTCAGTGGAGGAGTTGTTACCCTGGCAGCTAGGGGAGTCGCTCTGCTCCAGCACGGCCACTCCTTGACTGGTTTCCCCAACACCATGCAACAGGGTGAACTTATTGGGATATGCCTGCTCAAGACTGGCCTCCCTAATGCTTTTCCCTCTAACCTGCCTATTTGTCACCCATTTTCTCTGCTCTTGTGCCTGCACCCCTGTATCTCCACCCGTATCTGTACAACCTCAGGGCCAGCACCTGATGGGTACGGTCCAAACTCGCTTTTAGGTTGGCAATGCTACGCATTGTTGCCAGCTGCTTCCCTAGATTTAGGACATAGGGCTTATAGGGAAGCAACCTGGGTACATTTTGTGCGGCAGTATTCACCCTTAAGGAAAGCATATTGTTTTGTATTATAATGTATTCTTTAATGTCCGCTAATGATCAGAGTATGAGGATCGCTCCAGATGTGTTTGTTTTCCTCCAATTCTCATCATGTGTACTAGGCATTAATGAGTATTTAACCCATGCACTACGGGAGGCCCTACTGCAAGGGTACATTTTTTTCTATCTCCTGGACTTGGGATTTAAACCTTTATTATGAAAAAAAGTAATGTAAGACACTTGGGTCAGCCAGGTGCAAAGATTGGTGGTTTTATGTATATATGTGAGTGTATGCATATACAGTGCGTTGCGAAAGTATTCGGCCCCCCTTGAACTTTTTGACCTTTTGCCACATTTCAGGCTTCAAACATAAAGATATAAAACTGTAATTTTTTTGTGAAGAATTAACAACAGGTGGGACACAATCATGAAGTGAAACGAAATTTATTGGATATTTCAAACTTTTTTAACAAATAAAAAACGGAAAAATTGGGTGTGAAAAAATTATTCAGCCCCCTTAAGTTAATACTTTGTAGCGCCACCTTTTGCTGCGATTACAGCTGTAAGTCGCTTGGGGTATGTCTCTATCAGTTTTGCACATCGAGAGACTGAAATTTTTGCCCATTCCTCTTTGCAAAACAGCTCGAGCTCAGTGAGGTTGGATGGAGTGCATTTGTGAACAGCAGTTTTCAGTTCTTTCCACAGATTCTCAACTGGATTCAGGTCTGGACTTTGACTTGGCCATTCTAACACCTGGATATGTTTATTTGTGAACCATTCCATTGTAGATTTTGCTTTATGTTTTGGATCATTGTCTTGTTGGAAGACAAATCTCCGTCCCAGTCTCAGGTCTTTTGCAGACTCCATCAGGTGAGCTGTATTTACGCCAAACATAACGTTTTGCATTGTTGCCAAAAAGTTTGATTTTGGTTTCATCTGACCAGAGCACCTTCTTCCACATGTTTGGTGTGTCTCCCAGGTGGCTTGTGCCAAACTTTAAACTACACTTTTTATGGATATCTTTAAGAAATGGCTTTCTTCTTGCCACTCTTCCATAAAGGCCAGATATGTGCAGTATACGACTGATTGTTGTCCTATGGACAGAGTCTCCCACCTCAGCTGTAGATCTCTGCAGTTCATCCAGAGTGATCATGGGCCTCTTGGCTGCATCTCTGATCAGTCTTCTCCTTGTATGAGCTGAAAGTTTAGAGGGACGGCCAGGTCTTCATAGATTTGCAGTGGTCTGATACTCCTTCCATTTCAATATTATCGCTTGCACAGTGCTCCTTGGGATGTTTAAAGCTTGGGAAATCTTTTTGTATCCAAATCCGGCTTTAAACTTCTCCACAACAGTATCTCGGACCTGCCTGGTGTGTTCCTTATTCTTCATGATGCTCTCTGCGCTTTAAACGGACCTCTGAGACTATCACAGTGCAGGTGCATTTATACGGAGACTTGATTACACACAGGTGGATTCTATTTATCATCATTAGTCATTTAGGTCAACATTGGATCATTCAGAGATCCTCATTGAACTTCTGGAGAGAGTTTGCTGCACTGAAAGTAAAGGGGCTGAATAATTTTGCACGCCCAATTTTTCAGTTTTTTATTTGTTAACAAAGTTTGAAATATCCAATAAATTTTTTTCCACTTCATGATTTTGTCCCACTTGTTGTTTCTTCAAAACAAATTACAATTTTATATCTTTATGTTTGAAGCCTGAAATGTGGCAAAAGGTCGCAAAGTTCAAGGGGGCCGAATACTTTCGCAAGGCACTGTATATTGTTTTGGTTTATTTTGTTTGTTGTTTGGTCTGTTGTTTTTTCTACTGTTCACTATTTCCTTGTCGTAGCTGAGGTCTGTGGCTGGGTGGGTGCATGCACTCATGCGCACCTATTAATGTGTGGGTGTATCTATTTATGTAGCTGCATATATATTCTATTAATTTATGGATTGCAATAATCATATGGATTCATGGATCAGTTGTGTGGATCATTCTAGGGTGAACTTACCCATTCAGTATATATGGTCGATCAGTGTGAAAAGAAGAAAATGTCGAACCAATTTTTAGTTTAATTTAAATTTTTTGTTTTTATTCATTTTAAATGTCAACCTGTTTGATATTAACACCATTTTACCTCTATTTTGACCATTCATGCATAGCGGAGTGGGCTAGCAACAATAACCATGTACTTAGAAACATTATTAATTTTAATTTATATTATATTTTTTATATCATATAAAGTTCTGAGAGGGTTACTGCCGTAATACACATACCACCACACCCGAGCATGACCGCTGTAAGGTTTTGGCTGAGGGTGGAGTTGGTCAGACTGTGTGTGGCCGCTGTGTGGGCATGACTTGAAAAAGAAGGCCACGTCTCTAAACACGTTGTCGTGGTAACTGTGACGTGTTCTCACATCTCTCCGCCCCTCCTCTGCTTCACGGTGTCCAGGTTACAGAGCACAGCACCGCCTGGACCGTGTGCATTGTTGTGCGTTATACATTTGAGAATGATTTCCCGAACTATAATTAGAACAAGTTCTTTTCATCAATTAATTTCTTTTTAACAGCATACACCAATCGATATGAATACAGACTAAATAGGGAATATATACGTAGCACTGCCCCCGCAGGAAATGCTCGATAATACCTCTGCGGGCTCCCCTGGTTACCAACTCACGGATAAAAGCAGATACAGATCCTGGATACCTCCTTGCTCCTGTTGACTCTTCCCAGAAATAAACTAGGGGTGTTGTTTTTTTGTTGTTTATTGATAATTGGGATAGGAGAAGGGAATAGCGGGATACTCTAATTGAACTATTCACATAGATGAGGACTTCTATCTTTGGAACTTCCTTAGTGATCAGAAACAGCCAGGCTGTTAATCCACACTGCCACAATCGTGAATGGGGTTAAGTCTCTTGCTCTCTAACAAGCCGACTTGGTGGACCTTATCATATCTTCAGGACACTCTCACTAGCATCCCCTTTCAGCTGACACCCGCCCAGTGACTATCTTAGGCGCAGGGGTGGCTCCCCTCAGGTCAGGCCCCATGACACAAGTTCCTGTCCTCACGCTACTTCAGAAACAGGACCTCCATTGGGGCCAATGGGAAAGCTACTGCAGAAACAGGCCTCCCTATTGGACCAGTGTGAAACACTCTCTAGACTGAATGAATGGCATACTGAGCACAATGAGCAGACCTCACTAACAGATCCTGCTCTCTAGTAAGCAGAGAACAATATAGATTTACCTGCAGCCCCTCTGGTAAGCAGACAGAGCTCAAAACTATACTCTCTCACTAGCACCTACCTAAGAGGGTGCTACACTCACTCCCTGCCAAAATGAGGCATGTCCTCACTGGCTCTGGGCAGCCGCCCCTACAAAAATTATTGGTACAAAAATTTTACGGAGTATCCCACAAACTTGGAAAAGGGGAAAGGGAATTAAAATATGTACAGGGTCATGGGGCATACCCCATTTGTGGCCAGTGAATACAATAAGTTACGTGGAACAATATATGACTCTGCTGTACAAATATTCACACATGTACATATACACATACCAAGGGCATTTAGACCAATGCAGCCCCTGCCAAACAAATCTGCTTGACAGGTCTAAATAACTAGACACAACACCAACATTGTATAGAAATTTACATTGAACAGTGGAGGGTCTATCTAGGCCCAGGAAACCCATGCAAGCCTACAAAGGAAACAAGAGTTAAGCACAAAATGTACATTGTTACCTGTTCACAGTGAGACTGCCCTCTCCTCAGAGATGACCTTCTCACCAACATTATCTCTAACTGTGACATTCCCACAGAGATCTTCATCACTCTAGGCCCCCCAAGGGCACGCTTGACATTCTGTTGTGTACGTTTAATAGACAACAAACGGATCCTGCCAAGCTGACTAACACCTTACCATTAATTCCTACCGAAAATTTCCTGTAGCAAGAAAACAAGCAGGGTTGCAAAAAAGAGGGATGCTCAAATCTGATTTGTTTGAAGATAAAAAAAGCTTTATTTAAAAAGTGTAACAAAGTAACATCTAGTACACTGTCCACCACTAGTTGTGGGCATTGATACCACTGAGAAGCCAAACATAGAAGACTGGGGACAAGGACAGCATAAAACCAAAGCACAAACAAAGACACACGCGCCTCATGTCCCACTAGTCAAACAGGGACCAAGTTGACATGTAACTCAGTGTGAAGCAGTGTTCAGCCCATGCAGACCATTTACACTACTAATCTCACTGAGTACATGTTGGCATGCCGTGATGTATGGAAATGACCATAGGTACCATGCTAATGATAATGGAATACAGTATGCTGTAATGTTGAGGTAGTCGTGATTATACTTTCAATTGCAGTGGTGCCAAGGTGTTGGTATTAGTTATTGCTGGGTGCATGGTTCCTATAAGTGATAGGCAGGTACATGAAGGATGTAAACCAAAGTCCATAAGTCCATAGGAGGGAGATTTCAGATGTTGGGAATATGACCGTGAATCCCACATCAATCTTGCAAGTAGAGTTTCAGGCAGAGATCACATAAACAATAAGGATGTAACCTTACCGGACAGTTGGACCCCCTGTTACGGAAGTGCGACGAGCCAGAACCGCAGGGGCGACACGTGAGATGCACGGTGGGCCGATGAGAGACAGCAATAATACAGTTCATCGGTTTACTCACGGTTAGCAGAAAGCCTCCCTGGGCTGGTCGCACAGTGAAGAGGAAGACAGCACGAAATCCTCCGGGGCACGCTCTGTGATAGGGAAACGCCAGCCAAGATGGTGGTTGAGGTGCCCGTGATGACAGGGGTGTTTAGAGTGCATGTGGTGGCTGGGTCCCTTGATGGTATTTGTCGTGACGCCAGTACCGTTAATGGTGGTACAACCAGTTGTAATAGCAATAGTGAAGAATGAGGTAGACAGTGGTAGGATACAACTCACAACTTTTACTGTGACTGGTTTTGATTGCAGCATAAACATCCAGATAGAATACAGTCTCTGGGTAAATAGAGGAATTTTGCTGATCCACTGTTAATAGGTTTTGGTAGGTCTTGTCTCAGGCTGTGGTTCAGTATAATGCTTACTTGTTCCTGGTCCCTTTAGAATCCAGTGAAATTTGGTGAGATTGCCAGTGGCTAAGGAAATCCTTCACCTTTATTCTCAAAGGTCTTGCTGCCATTTGGTGGCTTTTACCCTTTGATTTGAGCAGTTCCAATTTGTCCCTTCTCTGGACTGACCTTCACTAACCTCTACATGGAGCTTCTCTCTGTACACTCACTTCCTGAACTGAACACTGACCACAGATAAACCTGAGCTGGGATAGATATCCCAAAGTGGTGCTATCCCCATCTTGTGGTGGGAAGTATGAAGCACACTTGACCAGCCTATGAACAGGGATTAACAAATGTCAAATGCAAAATGACATGCAATACAGCGATGACAAAGAAATAATACATTTGCAGTTCCCACGTGTCATGAGTGGGACGCTGCATACCCCCATGGTAAAACGTGTGTCGACCTCGACACATTTTTGACTCGATGTTGTGTCTTCCTGTAAGATATAAGAGAAAGGGAAAAGCATGCATGCATAGGAAATGACAACATAACCCCATTCTTGTACTTCTTGTATCTGAAAGTAAAATGGGTTAGGCAAACATATCTCCGGCAACAACGAAATGTGTCAAAAAGGTGACAAAAAGGGGTGTAGTTTTTCCTCTGAAGACTGGTGATGTATGGCAAAACCAGAATAGTCCACGATGAGATGGAAAAAGAAAAACAAAACAAAAATAACATCTCAGGAGGTTCACAGGGTATGAGTCCGTTCCCTGGGCACAGGAAAATGTCAACAGACGAATATCACGGAGGCTCAGGTACGTGAAAGTCTATCTCCGGGTGCAAGCTTGAACGTTGCAAAACAGTAGGTAAGTAGTCCTTTTAAAAAGTCCTTTAAAGGAAATGAACATATCACAAGTAAGTCTTCTTCTCACTCTGGAACTTCAAACGATGTAAGGATGCATTTAACGATGAGATGGCAGGGCTGGTAGTTGTCTTCTCCGCTGCTGGTGTAGGAAATCCTTATAACGAACAGGTGGTTGTCCTCTTGTAGTCCTGTCAGATCTTCGTAGCGGCTGAGTTTCTACAGGCCTTGTTTCAAGGGAACTTGGTGTCTCTAGAGCTGTAGTAGACACTTCTTGAGATAGCTCCTCTGGTTGAAGTGCGGTTGTATTGGTCTTGGCAGGCACTAAGATATTGAGCCATGGTGTAAGGAACCATTGTAAAGGATCAGAGTCTAATAATGCTTTTCCAAAAGACTGTAGTGGATTCTCTGAATCAGATGATTTTGTAGGCTCTGGTTCCATGGATTGAGTTTCCTCTTGGACAGTTTCTTCTTGAAGAGTTTCTTCTTGAGTACTTTCCTTGAGACATAACTTAAGGCGATTGCGATGTACTACACGTGATTTGTTTTCTTTGGTGATCTCATAAGTATGAGTCTCTGGATTGAGAATAGCTGTAATGGTGTAGGGTTCTCTCTCCCATTTGCTATCTAACTTGCTGGTGCGATGGTCATTTTTTAACCATACATGGTCATCTATTTTGAGAGGTTCTGCTTTGGCAGATTGGTTATAATCTTTTTGTTGCTTTTCATGAGCATGTTCCATGCGATGTTGAACAATTTCTTGTGCATCAATTAAACGTCTTTGGTGTTCACTCACCCAATCAGTCTTTGGTAGAGGGTTGATTGCATCAGGCACTTGTACGCCCAAAGTATGGTCAGCAGGTAGTTTACCTTGTCGGCCAAACATGAGATAGTAAGGTGTATACCCAGTAGAACAGTGAATGGTGTTATTGTAGGTGTACATCAATTGAGGCAATAGAGTAGGCCAATCACTTCTTGTAGCAGGTGGTACTGCTCTTAACATCTCAATTAAAGTTTGGTTCATTTTCTCACAAAGTCCATTCCCTTGGGGGTGGTAGGCTGTGGTCCTGATTTTCTGGCAATTGTGAAGTGTACACAGTTCTTTGAAGAGTTGCGACTCAAAGGCAGATCCCTGATCTGTAAGGATTTTTTCTGGGCATCCATATGGCAATAGGAAATGTTTCCAGAAAGCATCTGCAGTTGTCTTAGCGGTCAAGTCCTTGACAGGTACGGCTACAACAAATTTGGTATAGTGATCAATGATGGTCATGGCGTATGTGTAACCTGAGCGACTTGGTTCCAGCTTCACATGGTCAATTGCAACTATTTCTAGCGGTGTTCTGCTTACAATGGGATGTAAGGGTGCTTTTTGGTCATGTTTTTCATTTCTTCCAACAGCACAGGTGGAACATTCTCGACACCACTTTTCAATGTCTCCTCTCATCCCAATCCAGTAGAATCTTCTACGGATGGTAGCTTCTGTCTTCTGCACACCAAAGTGTCCCGATTGATCATGATACATCTCAAGAATGATTCTTGCATCTCGGCGTGGTATTAAGATTTGGTATAGACGATCCCAGGTAATTGGGTCTAAAGTTCTTCTTAATAGTAGGCCCTTCTGTAGGAAGAGATGTTTTCTGTGTCTCCAAAGTTTTGACAATTCTGGATCAGCATTTCTTCTGCGAATTCTTTCAGGGGTTCTTCCGCTGGTGAAGAAATCTTGCAGTTCTCCCAACACTCTGCTTTCATTTTGCAGCTTGATCCACCTTTCTTTGTCCACTTGGGATCTTGGATCCACTTGTTGTTGAAGGTTAAGAACTTTTCTTCCTTTGATGGTGATAATGTCTTGTTGGGCAAAATTTTTGTAAAAAGCTGGCATTTCTACCTCTTCCCAAACATCTTCCTGTGTAGTAGGGTCTTCTTGGGTAGGCAGACGGGATAATGCATCCGCATTTTCATTTGCTTTTCCTGTTCGTGACGCCAAATTTTTATGCGACGAGCCAGAACCGCAGGGGCGACACGTGAGATGCACGGTGGGCCGATGAGAGACAGCAATAATACAGTTCATCGGTTTACTCACGGTTAGCAGAAAGCCTCCCTGGGCTGGTCGCACAGTGAAGAGGAAGACAGCACGAAATCCTCCGGGGCACGCTCTGTGATAGGGAAACGCCAGCCAAGATGGTGGTTGAGGTGCCCGTGATGACAGGGGTGTTTAGAGTGCATGTGGTGGCTGGGTCCCTTGATGGTATTTGTCGTGACGCCAGTACCGTTAATGGTGGTACAACCAGTTGTAATAGCAATAGTGAAGAATGAGGTAGACAGTGGTAGGATACAACTCACAACTTTTACTGTGACTGGTTTTGATTGCAGCATAAACATCCAGATAGAATACAGTCTCTGGGTAAATAGAGGAATTTTGCTGATCCACTGTTAATAGGTTTTGGTAGGTCTTGTCTCAGGCTGTGGTTCAGTATAATGCTTACTTGTTCCTGGTCCCTTTAGAATCCAGTGAAATTTGGTGAGATTGCCAGTGGCTAAGGAAATCCTTCACCTTTATTCTCAAAGGTCTTGCTGCCATTTGGTGGCTTTTACCCTTTGATTTGAGCAGTTCCAATTTGTCCCTTCTCTGGACTGACCTTCACTAACCTCTACATGGAGCTTCTCTCTGTACACTCACTTCCTGAACTGAACACTGACCACAGATAAACCTGAGCTGGGATAGATATCCCAAAGTGGTGCTATCCCCATCTTGTGGTGGGAAGTATGAAGCACACTTGACCAGCCTATGAACAGGGATTAACAAATGTCAAATGCAAAATGACATGCAATACAGCGATGACAAAGAAATAATACATTTGCAGTTCCCACGTGTCATGAGTGGGATGCTGCAGAAGGTCAAACAGGCATGCGATATCCACCACCAGGGACACAACTGCAACAGAACTCCCCCATTTGTCTCATTGGAGGTCATCCCCTGTGTGCACCTGGGGTCCAGTGAGGTTCGCTGGATCCATGGTCTATGGTTACCCGGAGTGTCTGTGGTCGATAGGAGAGGAGTTCTGTTGCAGTTTTGTCCCTGGTGGTGAATATCGCATGCCTGTTTGACCTTCCGTAACAGGGGGTCCAACTGTCCGGTAAGGTTACATCCTTATTGTTTATGTGATCTCTGCCTGAAACTCTACTTGCAAGATTGATGTGGGATTCACGGTCATATTCCCAACATCTGAAATCTCCCTCCTATGGACTTATGGACTTTGGTTCACCTTCATATTAGCTAGTTATCTATTTAGTGGCGCTGTACCATCTTTACATTTTTCTGGGTTTGATATACTTTGTACTAGCAGCCTTTAGCTTCACCTTTTTTGTGCGCAGCTTTCTTCCCCTTTATAAGGTACATGAAGGAAGTCTATAGATGGATGATGGGACTCAGCTGGTCACTGTAATACGTAGGTGTAACGTCCGCTTGTCACTTAGGCATAACACCGTAGACTTGGCAGTATGGTTTCTATACAGTAGGATGGTGGCAGGATGTAGTGGGGCTACCTGCTGATCCTAAAGGCAAAAGTAGCCGATCAAGGTGGAAGTGATATTTCTCCTATGGGGTCAGGCAAGGTGCTCGATTGTCCACAGTGAGCGGTGGGTGAGGGGAGACCCAGCGGTGAAGGAACCTTTGAAATAAGCTGCGCCTAGGGGTCCAGTACACTGCTAATGGGGAGAGATGTATGGCTTCTTGGCGGGAGCTCACAGAAGTGGACCTCTATAGTAAGTGTCCAAACACATTCAGGCAATGATGGTGAGTAAATCCTAACAGGTAAGTAAGGAACACTCTTACCGCATTCTGATGAGTTCTAGTAAGTTCAACCGCACCGGGATACCTTGATCAGTAGCTTGCTCTCCATCCCCTGCAGGACCGAGGGCTTCTTCTCCCAGCAGCTTTTATGTTCCTTGGTTCCTTGATCCGATGTCAAATAGTGGTTAATCCATTCCCACCGTCTCAACCTAGCTCCCGGTCAATACCGGAAATCCGGTTCCTCGTTTCCGCTGGAGGCACTCAGTCGCTGCGGCAGCCTGGCATGGAAGTCACTCCTGGTGAGGGGCGGGTGGAGGCGCGTGACGTCAACGCGTTTCGCGTGCGTGACGCACGCTCCTTCAGGACGTCATTGCGTACACTGGGTTCCCTTTTTATAGAGCGTCAAGATTGCTAATCATTCACAGGAGGGAAGGAAATACAGACAACCCAGCGGACTTCTAATGGCACGCCATCTTGTGGTTATTTTTTATGATATTAAAAACAGAATAATATTGGTTATGTCTAATGCAAAGAAGCAAACAAGGTTTACCCACAAATAAGTACTTATAAGGTACTTTAGGTAAATTCATAACAATTTTTTTTTTTTTTCTACCTCCTATAACAGTTGGACATACATATATCGGCGCTGTACATATGAAGGAAGCATAATGAAGGAAGGATTTTTTGAAAGAAGTAACTATTCATACACATTATGATGCTGAGGAGTCTACACACCGACAGATAGCTGGGTCTAAAGAGGAGGATCATTAGAAAAGCAAAGCAGGGCTCAATTATTGGTCCCACGCGGAGTACGCACAGTTACACAGGTCCGATCTCACATATACTGGCTATTATCAGAAGGTTTCCAGATTGGGGACAGTGACTAAGTATCAGCATACTGACAGGTGAAAGAATTTTAGTTTCCACAGATGTATGAAGTAAATAATGAAAACTAGATCTAGTCCTAGCTGCTCCAAAGTAGACACCTGTTGGGTCCTGTGGATAGAAGATCGCGCCCTGGAATTAACTGTATTGGCGGAACTAGACGGTACTGTAAAGATCTGAGAGTACAGAGGACCCTAATAATACTGAACCGCTACCTACTCACTTGTGGGGGATATACCAGATATTGATCTTTACACCAACTATATATGTAGAAAGAGGGTAGTCACAAGAATCAGGTCCATTAGTCCAGTGATTTCTAGAGATATAAGGCATTTCCCAGTATGCTAACAGTGGTTAGTGCCACTGTCACACAGGTGCAGTATTGCAATTCAATCACAAAGACTCAGCAGTGGGCCTTTGTCCTTGAATTCTCCCACAAAAAGAAGCTGACCCCCATAGATAAAGAACCACCCGCTCAAAAGTCTAGACGGGGGACGTGTAGAGTTGGGAGAGCTGGGAGGGGTTCCCAGCATGGTCACAGGTCTCATCCTATTAGATCTTACTAGAAGTAGGTGGTAAATGCCAATCATATGTAGGTCAGGGTTCAAGGAACACCTTCAAACTCATTTCCGTGTTTAGTCCCTGAGGGACTAGGGTCTGTAGTCGGAAGATCCAAGCCTTTTCTTCCTTCAACAGAACCCTGTCATAGTCTCCTCTCCTGGCAGAAATATTTAAGGCCCAGAATCCCTTTACTTTCAATCCCTTAGGGTTACCATTATGTCTTTAGGCAAAATGTAGGCCTATTGGGGTTTCTTCTTTGAGGCGTATGTTTTTAAGGTGTTTGTTGATTCTGACCCTCAATTGCCTTTTTGTCTTGCCCACATAGTACTTATGACAGGGACACTCGATCAGGTACAGAAGACGTGAGGTGGTGCAGTTTATGAAGGAATTAATTCCATAGACTGCTTCACCTTTAGAGTCTGTGCATACCTGCGTTTTTTCCACAAGGTTACAAATGTTGCAATGCCCACATGGGAACATGCCCTTGAATCGTGGGAGATCGGTTAGCCAGTTCCGCCTTGAGGTCCTAGTGAATTCTGAATGGACTAGTTGATCACCTAGGTTCGCTGCTCTCTTAGCCACCATTAGAGGTCTTGGGTCTACAATCTTTTTTAATGGCTCAGTTTTTTGTAAAACTGTAACGCTCCTGCGTTTTTATTATAGGCTGGATTTGCAGCTGCAAAATCTCCACTCAGTAGTCATGTAGAGATGTGTTGAATACCAGATCCAACTCTCCAGGACTCATCACCGTGGGCCTGTCAGCTTCAACATACAGATATATACACACTCAATGAGATGTTCCTGGAGTGATAGGATGTATATGATAGTATGAAGGTGATGTGCTGAAGGGACAGGTGTGAACAGTGACAAGGATGGTAATCACTTGATTTGTATAGGAGAGTTCAAGATAGTATTTAGGAATGCAGATAGGTTAGTATCGAGTATGCTAACAGGTGGTGAGGACAGCAGATGACAAATACAGGATAGACTAACCCAGTGCAAGGATAGATAGTAGTAGACAGGAGAGCTAGCAATCTATGCAGCAGTGCAGATGATAGATGGTAGTAGGCTGAAGAGCTAGCAATCTATGTAACAGTGCAGATGATAGGATAGTATGGATAGGTAGTAACAGTCCTTAATGTGCATAGGTAGATAGTGCAATAAGGTTATGGAGGGTTCCCCTGCGGGGTACTTATCACTTGTAATGTTAGTAGTTTAGAGAGGTCCAGTAGATAAGGAATGATCCGGTAGCGAGATACAGGGATCAGTAGCGAGGTTCCGGTCTGCTCCAGGTAAAGGGAATAGCTGGAGGTTCCGATCGAGAGACAGGCTTGAAAGCATGTGGATAACAAGGCAGGTTGAACGAACAATGTGAGTGAGACCGCCGGCGGTTGAAATAGCCGCTCTGTGGCGCTCAGCAGTGACATCATCGTTCTTAAAGGTATATGCGTACCACCTGAAGAGAAAGGTGGGACGCATTACAGAGAAAGTGGTGATTAAGGGTACCGGAGGTACCAGAATCTTACAAAAACATGCCAATGCTGTTCTAAAACTTTTTGAACCTCTTGCCACTGACTCCCGAATTTTGTGATCAGTCTTGGTGGGACAACACATTCTCTTTGACAACTAGCTTTATTTGTGACCAGGGGATCTTCTCTACTTAATCGTCCTGCTCTCTGCTTCGCCCTCCTAAGTGTGCGGTGAGAATATCCACGTTCTCTGAACCTCTGACACAGATCTTTCGCCTCTTTTATGTAATCTCTGTAGTTAGTGCAATTACGTTTAAGTCTGATAAATTGACCTACAGGAATACCTTTTTTCAGGGTACTAGGATGATGGCTATCAGCTCTAAGTAACGTGTTGGCTGCCGTGCTTTTCCTGTAGGTGGATGTTATTAATTTACCGTCTTTTAATTCTATATTGAGGTCCAAGAAGGAAATCTGTTTTTCATCCATTGTAAAAGTGAGATGTATATTCCTGCTATTTCGATTCAACTCCATCATGAATTCTTCGAGTTGAGGTGGTGTACCGTCCCAAACCAGGAGCATGTCATCTATGTACCTCAGCCAGGTCAGAGCGTGGCTGAGGTACATAGATGAAGTGTACACCGTCTCTTCCTCCCAGAGGCCCAAATGTAGGCACGCGTAAGAGGGTACCCATGGGGCTCCCATCGCTGTACCCCTAACCTGCTGATAATGGTTTCCCAAAAACTGGAAAAAATTATTGTGGAGTGCGAGTTCAAGGATTTCAATAAGAAACTCATTTTGTGCTCCCTTCAGCGGGAATTTTTTATCCAGGAAGTGGTACACCGACAGGATGCCCCATTCATGGGGTATTGAGGTATAGAGCGACTCAACGTCTATACCGACAAGTAAAACTTTATGTTAGAATTCCAAATCTTCGATTTTGTTTAAGACGTCCCCCGTATCTCTCACATATGAGGGAAAGTCTAAAACAAGCTCTTAATGAATCAAAGGTATTTTCCTAACCTTTCCAGGGGTCCACCAACTGCTGAGACTATAGGTCTCCCTGGGGGATCCACCTGGTTCTTATGGATCTTGGGAATAATGTAGAATGTGGGGACGTTGTACTCGTTAACCTGCAGATATTTCCTTTCTTTTGCCGAGATAAGAGAAGCTTCACAGGCAAAACTAAGTTTTTCGTTTATTTTGACGACAAGGCCCAGAAAGGGGTTCTCATTAAGTTTTCTTTTTTCTTTATACGTTTTCATGTCGGAGAGGAGGCGAATGGCCTCTTTCTCTTAGTTGTCATCCGACATTAAGACTACATTGCCCCCCTTGTCGCTTTTCTTTATCACTATGCCTTCAGCTTTTTGTAACTCTCAAAGTGCTTTTCTTTCCTTTCGTGAGAGATTTCCAGAGAATGGGGAGCTCCAGTTAATTTGTTTTGGGTCTTTTTCAACTAAAGTGAGGAACATATTGAGCCATTTGTTTGTACGAAATTTCGGCATTGCCGTAGAGCGTATATTGATGGTGCCTTTTCTAATGGCATCCGTTCCATATGGGAGCTCCTCATCCTCTGAGATCTCACCGGCTTCTTCCAGGAGGGAGTGGAGGATGGCAAGGGTTTCCTGGTCTTCATCTGTTAGATGGCCAGAATTGGATGGTTCCGACTCTTCAGCATGGAGAAGTCTGTAGTAGACCTTCCTTAAGTAGAGGCAGAGGTCCTTGTAGACCTCAAAATGGTCCATACCTGACGTAGGGGAGAAGGAGAGGCCCTTTTGGAGCAATTTATTATGATTTTCGTCAAGGGGAAATTTAGAAAGGTTGATAACCTTTTGGTCATCAATCTCCGCTGTTCTAATGGGTAGCGCCGAGGTGTTAGAGGTGGGGTTTAGTTCGTCACTATTCATTTGAGGCTCTTCTATTGACAATTTCTCGTCCTTGTCCTTTGTTCCCGAGCACCCCCCTGCGACCCTTGTTTTTCTTTTTCTTTCTTTTCCTCTTCCCTTTCCCCTTACCAAGTGCATTTAGACCAATGCAACCCCTGCCAAACAAAAATCTGCTTGACAGGTAAAAGCATTACCCTATCTAAATAACTAGACACAACACCAACATTGTATAGAAATTTACATTTTACAGTGGAGGGCCTATCTAGACCCAGAGGTCCCATGCAAGCCTACAAAGGAAACAAAAGTTAAGTACAAAATGTACATTGTTACCTATTCAGTGAGACTGCCCTGTCCTCAGAAATGACCTTGTCACCAACATTATCTCTAACTGTGACATTCCCACAGAGATCTTCATCACTCCAGGCCCCCCAAGGGCACGCTTGACTCGACATTCCGTTGTGTACGTTTAATAGACAACAAACAAATCCTGCCAAGCTAACTAACACCTTACCATTAATTCCTACCGAAAATCATATTTTTGACTAAATAATAGGCAGAGTCCCTCTCAGACAACAGGGCACTGACTCGCTCTCCTATTATAGTCAGACCCACAAGTTCAGAATGAAGAAATGTGGAGTCCACCCGACTGGTGTTTACAGTGTCCTTTCCTTCTGTAAAACCGAGGCAACACATCTTCTTCTGGTGGCAAGCTATTTTGCTGGAGCCTCTGAAAACTTGCCTAACATGTGAGTCTCTGAAAAGCTCTTTGAGGGATCCTTCACTCTGGCATCCTCCCTCTCTGAAGAATCAATGAGCCACTACCCCCTTTTTACCAGGCATCAACTCACACAAATTCCTCTTAACTGGCCCACTGGCCCTACAGGATCTTCACAAAGTGTCCTTTGAGCAAAAAGATCTTTGTAAAGCGCCCTCTTCTTCTGTACTTCAACCGTCCTGGCCTGTTGGCCCAAACTCTTTGCAAACTGTCTCTAGTAACAGCTAGTGATCCTGGCCCGTTGGCCCAAGGGATCTTGGCAAGGTGTCCGGTAGACATAGCGTCTTGTAGCAAGCTGTAGCACAGAGTTACGGTACTAGCCAAAGTTCTTTAAACTGGAAGTTGTGGACTAAAGGGTTGGCCCTCTATCGTATGAAACTGCACAGTAGTGGTTGTTTCGCTGGATCCCAATTCCTCTTGCAAGGATAGAAGGGAAAGGGAATTTGAAAATAGGGCTTCCGGCCCTAACAACAACTTTTCTTTTTTTTTTTCCAACTGATGAAACCTCTTCGGGCTCTCTAGCCCCTTTTCTTTTTAGCAACTTTACATCACTTGGTGAACATCCCAGCTACTTATTCTCGTAATGGTACAACTCCCCAGCAGGGATGGGAACTCTACATCCTCAGCAGTAATAGTCAGGATGAGGTATCCGAACAGTCTTGCCTGCAGAATCCTGAACACGAACAGTCCAAGATTAGCCTGTTCCATTTGGGCGATGAACTTCCACATGGTCAATGTGAATGGACCACCCCAAGTTCCAGTTAGCCTTCACAGATAACAAGGTGTCCCACAACTCAGGCCTCTTCCAATTGCGATATGGTTTGGGGATGTAAAGGAAATCCCAAACCGCTTCATCACACCATCCCTCTCTCTTGGCCTCTATCGCCTCCATAATCTCCAGAGGAGCGTAGGGGTAGTCATACCAATATTCCAGGGCCACCTTCTTCTGGATCAGGTGCTGGCATCGAGAGAACCTGGGAAGTCTCTGTCTCCTCAGCTACACCTAATGGCGGAAGTGATGTCTTGGTTCTCTTCCTCCACTCGGTTTGGCAGCTCGCGGGTGGCGACTCCGCCCACGACTTTAGACTAGCTGAATCTCTGGCAGTGGCTCCTCCTGTAAGGCAGATCTCTTTAGTGCGCACTTTCCCGCGTGGTGCAGTAACCACTTTGTTGCTGCTACAACTCTGCCCAGTCAGAACGAATGGCACTGCGTTGCAGATTGTGTTCACCAACACACACTTCTTCCTTTATAAGCCAACCGATCTCCTGTACTGCCAGTGAAACATGTCCCGCTGTCATTAACTGCACGGCCAACACTTTTATTCACAGTACATGTACAGACATGATCCCTAACGCACTGATCCCTGCGTTCCGGGTCACTGCTCCCTTCATCAACACTTGAAAGCACACTTGCACCGATTACTGTGAAGCAGACACAGTTCTTTTGTACAATACAGCACATTCTTTTTCCATCAACTCTCCAGCATTTTACTTTAGAAAACACACTGTCAGGTTTCCTCCCACTGTCCAACATGCCTCCCTATTGAAATGAATAATAATGAAATTATTAAATATATTATTAAATTATAAATAAATAAATTATAATATATTATTAAATATTTAATATTAATATAATTATTAAAATGAATAAAGGTAAAAAACTGTAGAAAAAAGTTCATCAGTTCATAAAGAAAATCAAAGTTCATAAAGAAAGTGCTAGTGAGGAAATAAATCCAGAAGTGCGGGAAACTCCTTATGGTGCGGGAAACCAATTTACACTGTGGTGGTGAGCTAAAATCCTTAAATGAGTGAAATGGCCGCTCACCTCCAAAACACTCAAAATGAGCGTTTGTACCAAAGGTAACAGGATATCCGCTGTAGAAATAGGGGTCCAATGATGGTTCCTTTAAGAACAGGCTCCTCTGGTCCTTATTGGAAAGCCAGCATCAACATCAAAGGGTGAAATCCTAAGTAAGGTTTGGAGCTCAAACCCACGATAAAAAGGAGGCACTCCTCTGCTGCCACTCCCAGCCATGTCTCCTCACTACTTCATCCCCTATTAATTTTTGCACATTTTTACCCAATTATCATTTTTGGGTGTTATGATTGTTTTTACAATTTGACCATTTATTGTCACTTCTACACCACTGTGATCTTTTATATTGTGCACAATATCACTTTTATAGTGGGAGTAGTTTGATTATTATTTTTTTCTGCTCCATATTGGATTTGACAGATCTTTGAAGCACGGTGCTTGATATATATTTTTATTTTTATTTCCTGATCCACCCAGGTCTGATCCACCCAGTTAAAGGGATCACATGCGCTGGAGATCCTTGTGACCTGTGGAAAGCTGGTAAGAGGCCACGTGTGACACACCCCAGCACTTGGAGCACTTTTAAAAGAAAGAATCAAAGATCACAAAACGCACAATTTGGCTGCATGAATTACCCAGAATCTTAGAGACTTTCTTCACATTTTTTGAGCACTACTATTTTATTCTATTTATTATATTGTATGTGAATATAATTTATTGGTGGAGATATTATTAAGCATCTCTATAATACATATTAATTTTTTTGGGAAAATCAAGGTCAGCATTTGCACTTTAATTAAGTTTATGTACTATATGCACTATTTAGGCAATATGCACCAATAAGCACTTTTTTGTCTGTTACACCTAAGTAATAATATTATATTTATATAATTTATACACTAGTAAACGATAACACTTGGGACATAAATATAAGCACCTTGATACTTAATAAGCATATCTTTTAGGCTCGGTTCACACTGATGCGATGCGGGAAGGCTGCGAATTCGCAGCCTGTTCCCGCATCGCACACGCACCCCCGGCAGTTCACACTGCCATATGCGATCCGCTGGGGGTGTCAATGTAATCTTAACGACACCCCCAGTTTGATTGCATATCGCAGTGCGATCATGCAGTTCGCACAGGATCGGATCGCACAAGTGTGAACCGCTGTGCGATCCGATCCTGATGCGGCAGCAAAAATGCCTCCTGTGCGTGTTTGCTGCGGGTGCGATGCGAATTTAGCCATACAAACTGTATGGCTAAACTCGCACCGCACAGCTGATCGCATGTCATGTCGGAGCAGTGCGCTCCGACATGACATGCGAACCCCGCACACGCAGTAGTGTGAACCGGGGCTTAATGCACGTGTTTTATATATATTATATTTTGTAATTTTTCTATATATAATTTTTACTAAATACATGACAATCTAGTAATTACATCCAGCAAAAGATCACCAGCGCCTTTTTACCCATTTTTCATACCTATTTATTGTTTTAAACAATTAAAGGGGCAGCAGGTTTTAATATCTTTGGAAAGAGCTATGCGCCTTCGCCAACTTTTTTACTGATATTTTTATTTCCATCACTGTTTTTTCAGTGAACTCTTTTCACCCTTCTTTCACGCCAATTTGTGTAATTATACATATTTCACTACGCACTGTATCACTTTGTGTTATTATTGCACTCCTATATACATGTACATATATACATATATATATATATATATATATATATTGTAACAGGAAGTCAGCTAAATCTGGGAATGTAGTCACAGGAAGGAGATACATTTCCAGCTGACTTAGAAAGTCCATTAATTAATTTAGGGTGTTGGCTACAGAGCTAGCCAGCAGGAAGTTGAAAGGCCTTCAGCTGTTCAGAATGAGGAGATCAAGGCCTCTATAATTTGTCCAGAGAAAATCTATTGAGTGCTGCCTCCTGTCGCCGTGTAGGCTGGGAGAGGAGGACAGACATACGTGTACCTCCCGAAGCTGGTGGGCATGGGAGAAGGACTGCTGCCGCCTGTCGCCGTGTAGGCTGGGAGAGGGGGACAGTCGGATGTGTGCCTCCCGACAAGCTGGTGAGCATGGGAGAAGACCCCCTACAGCGATGTGAAGCTAAGGAGGGTAACCACGAGTGAAGACGTCTCAAAGGTGAGAAGACAAAGTGTTCCATGTGAAGAGTGTGAAGAGTAAAGGATCCTGTTATAAATGGACATGTGCTGTGTGAAAGAAAACAAAGGGACATGTTCAATGGACAATGTTTGTGCTGTGTGAAAAGCAAACAAATGGACATTTGAGTGTCTGCTGTAGGATCAGCAGTGTCGGCCCAACAGTAGGTTGGAAAGACTTCTTAGGTAGGTTCCAGTTGTGAGAAGGTAGCCGCCCACAGAGGCAAGGATTTATTTTGTTTTATTTTATTTTGGATGTTTTGCTGCATGCACTTGTTTGAAGAATAAACCTGTTGTTTGCAAGCACTTTTGGGCTATCTCTCTGTGAAAACGCACCCCCAAAGGGGTCATCCACGCCTACCACCGAGCTAATCCCTCACATATGGTGGAGGTATGCAGTGGGCAGAAGCAGCAAGATCCCTGCAAGGAAGTGCAAATGTTTGATGAACTTTGTCTGGTGCATGAGATTGCACAATCTATGTGTGCAGGAGAGAAGATCCTGACAGAAAAAAAAAAAAAAAAAAAAGTGTTTTAAAGAGACAGGGGTCTCAAAATTTTTTGATGAACTTTGTTGTGTCTGGTGCAAGTGACTGCACAAACTGTGTGCGCAGGAAAAGAGATCCTGCAAGAGAGAGAAAAACTACATGTGTTGAAGAGACAGTGGTCTGAAAATTGTTTGCTGGACTGTGAAAAATTTGTTTGTGGAGTTATTGAAGATGGGGCGGTCCAAACGCCTGAAGAATGCAAAGATAGATGAAATGAGAGACCGGATTCTATGGATGGAGGGGATGTTGCCGTCTGAACCAGCCCCATCCATGCCTAAAGAGAGTCTACTAAAGAGGAAGGTTGTTGTCCCTAGCAACACTGATGAAACCGCTATGGAGACGCAGTGTGCTCAGATGAAAAGTAAACTCAAAATGGAGGAGATGTTGAAACATCTGATTATATCAAATGCAGCTCAACAGCAAGCAAATACAGCTCAACAGCAGGCAAATGCGGATTTTCAGCAGAGCTTTGCAGCTCAACAAAAGGCTCATCAAGAGAGCATGGCAGGCTGGAAACAGAGACGCCAGCAGCCAATGGAGGCCATCGGTATGGAGGAAACCGAGTATGTGTGCAGGGCTAAGTTGGATGCCTTGCAACGGAAAATGGAAGAAAAGGAACAAGCCTTGGAATTGCTTAAAATGGAGCATAGAAACTTGCAGGAAATGAATGAACTACTCAAGTCTCATGTGTTACAGTGGGAAGAATCCACTGCTCTTCTTTTGGTCGAGTTGCAAAAATGTCAAGACACTATAAAGGAGAAAGATACCATCCTCATGGAAAAGGAAATTGAAATTCAGACTTTGCAGAAGCAAAGTATGGCTGATATGTTGGAGTTGCGTAATCAGCTGGAAAAAAGTCTTCAGTCTTTGGGAGCTACAAAAATAGACCTGCAGGAGTCGCAGGAACAGAATGTTGCTCTGAAAGCGACATTGTCTCTCAGCGACAAAGAGAAAAGTGAAAGAGAGGCTAAATTACTGAGTACTGTGTATGAGCTCACTACTTTGAGCAATGTGGTAGATGAATGGCGTGCGGACTGTGAAAGTTGGAAAGGGGAAGCCCAACGTGTCCAGCAGCAGTTAAAGGAGAAAGAAGCCTGTGTGGCAGAATTACAGTCTTATTCCCAGATGCTAGCCAATGAGGTGAAGGCTCTTATGCAGGGAAAAGGAGATTGTGAACATAAGAGGGAAAAAGTAGAGGCACGGCTTCTGGAATCGCAAGTCAAGGTGTCAGAAGGTGACCGATTGTGTGCTAAGCTGTCAGAGAAGGCAAACCGATTGCAGGTTGAGTTGGACAGTGTCACAAATCGGCTTTCTCAAGCAGACCGCAAATCTAGAGAAATTGCGGAAGATTTTTCTATCTTGGAATCGCAGCTGCAAGACACGCAGGAACTCTTACAGGAAGAGAGGTGTCAAAGGCTGAGTTTTAGCACAAAGCTCAAACAAATGGAAGATGAGAAAAATGGCTTCCTGGAACAATTAAAAGAGGAGGCGGAAGCAAAGAAAAACCTATCAGAGCAAGTCGCAACATTGCAAGCTCAGATAGCGGATATGAAAAAACGCATGGAAGAAAGCGTTGGTTCATTACAGTGTGTTGAAGATGTGAAAAAGAAGTTTGATCAGATGCTTGGTGAAGAGAAGACTGTGTCTGCAAAATATGCAGAAGAACGCGACCGTGCAAAAACGGAGGCGCGTGATAACGAGAGCAAAGCCCTGTTCTTGGCTCGCTCTTTGGAGAAAGTTCTAGAGTGTAAGGCTGAACTAGAAAGTGTTAACAAACAGCTGCGTACAGAAATGGAAGAATTGGTCAGCTCCAAGGATGATGTTGTGAAAAGCGTTCAGGAGCTAGAAAAGTCTAAACGAGCCTTAGAACAGCAAGTAGAAGAGATGAAGATTCCGTTGCAGGAACTGGAAGAGGAATTCCAGGCAACAGAGGATCTGTCCCAAAGAGGGGATAGTGTGCCTGATGCAGTTTTTAAAAGGATCAGTGTTTTGGGGTCTGTCCTGAGTGAGCCTCAGAAATGTGATGACACGTGGCTTGAATCACCCCTTTGGAATAAACCGTTCCTTCAAAAACTTCAAGCATTGGAAAATGTATCATTAGAACTTCAGCAAATAAAGGAGTTGTGTAAGAAATGTGATGATTTCTCAGTTCAGGCTGAAAACCTAGTGGAGAAAACTAAGGCTGTTGGTGAAAACGTGAAGCAAATGAATTTCAAGTGCCTTTCAGAGAATATTTCTAAAATGAAACTGGTAAAAGACGGGTGGCAGAAGTTTGATCGTGATCTTGAGATGCATTCCATGTGGAATTCAGATAGAGAAAAAGAACTAGGTGACCTTGAGCGGTCAAATAGTTCAGCAGAAAGTGCATTGAAGAAACCTGTAAAAGAATGTGTTGCAGTTCCATGCTTCTTCACTGATGCAGAGAGGAGGTCTATAATGGATACCACCCAGATCGCTGGGTTCAACTGTGTTGTTGCCTTTGACCCCTATGTTGGTGGAAGGAAAGTTGATGATGTTCTGGTTGGCTTCTTCTGTGAAGAGTTTGGCAAGAAATATAAACTGAATATCAAATCAAATAGTAGGCCTTTACTGCGACTCGCTCAGGAGGGCGAAAAGTTTAAGAAGTTGATGAGTGCAAATGCTTCAGATCTGCCTATGAATATGAAATGTTTGGTGAATGATATTGATATCTCTGGGAAAAGGAACAGGGGTCACTTTGAAGAAATGTGTGACAGCCTGTTGTCTCAATTGGAAAATCCTCTGCACAGCATCTTAGAGCAAGCAAAGCTCAAGAAGGAAGATCATTCCCTTTTACAACAAAAAGTCAATGATTGTGTACAGCTGTATGGAGAGGCAACTCAAGTCACAGAGGGATGTCAAGAGTCCCTACTTGGAACAAAGCTTAGTGAAGCAAAGGTTCTCAAAGTTTTGTGGAAAACATTTATGGATTGCAGAGAGAGGCGTCTTAAGAATGTTGAAGACATTAAGACTAGCCCAATTGAGTTGCCTATGGATCACGGTCCTCCATGGTGGATTGGACAGACGGTTATGAGGGACAAGCTGTCTGACATTTATGAGAAAGCTGTCAATGAAGATGACAGAAACGAGAAGGAGCAAAATGATGCCAAAAATGCAGTTGAAGAATGTGTATATGAGATGAGAGACAAACTGTGTGGCATTTATGAGAAATCCGTCAATGAAGATGACAAAACAGTTTCATCCGGAAGCTTGAGGATAATAGGAGGCTTATCAGTGAGTCAGCAGTGCTTGACACATGCGTGCCTGGAAATCTGTGTCCCAACCCTAGGGTTGAAACAAGAGGGGGGGGTATGTAACAGGAAGTCAGCTAAATCTGGGAATGTAGTCACAGGAAGGAGATACATTTCCAGCTGACTTAGAAAGTCCATTAATTAATTTAGGGTGTTGGCTACAGAGCTAGCCAGCAGGAAGTTGAAAGGCCTTCAGCTGTTCAGAATGAGGAGATCAAGGCCTCTATAATTTGTCCAGAGAAAATCTATTGAGTGCTGCCTCCTGTCGCCGTGTAGGCTGGGAGAGGAGGACAGACATACGTGTACCTCCCGAAGCTGGTGGGCATGGGAGAAGGACTGCTGCCGCCTGTCGCCGTGTAGGCTGGGAGAGGGGGACAGTCGGATGTGTGCCTCCCGACAAGCTGGTGAGCATGGGAGAAGACCCCCTACAGCGATGTGAAGCTAAGGAGGGTAACCACGAGTGAAGACGTCTCAAAGGTGAGAAGACAAAGTGTTCCATGTGAAGAGTGTGAAGAGTAAAGGATCCTGTTATAAATGGACATGTGCTGTGTGAAAGAAAACAAAGGGACATGTTCAATGGACAATGTTTGTGCTGTGTGAAAAGCAAACAAATGGACATTTGAGTGTCTGCTGTAGGATCAGCAGTGTCGGCCCAACAGTAGGTTGGAAAGACTTCTTAGGTAGGTTCCAGTTGTGAGAAGGTAGCCGCCCACAGAGGCAAGGATTTATTTTGTTTTATTTTATTTTGGATGTTTTGCTGCATGCACTTGTTTGAAGAATAAACCTGTTGTTTGCAAGCACTTTTGGGCTATCTCTCTGTGAAAACGCACCCCCAAAGGGGTCATCCACGCCTACCACCGAGCTAATCCCTCACAATATATATATATATATATATATATATATATATATATATATATATATATATTTTACCTATATATTGCATATTTTGCAAGTTATTGCTATCACATATATTTTTACTATTGTGCATTGTTTTTTGTAGTTGCTTTGCTTGGTTTTAGAGTCATTACTATTTATTCCTGTTATTTTACTATATTGGGGGTGATTGAGCGCCGATTTTATTCTATTATTTACCTTGATATTAGTTCCCTTTTGTTGATGGCAGCTCTTTCTATAGATACCCAAAGGAGCTCTATGGAAGTGTCAAATCATGCATCTTCTAGTAGAACTGCCTTGTGGTAAAGTTCCAGAACGGGAAGGTTAGCTCCTACTTGGTTTTTAGGTTTGAGGAGAGTAGAGAAGGGTATTTTGGGCATTTTCCCCTGCCAGATAAAACATCTTATCAGGGAGTTCCTGAGGTGGAAAAAACTTAGGTAGGAGCATGATCTGGATGGCTCTAAAGTAATAAAGAATTTTTGGAAAAATCAGCATTTTAAATACTGCAATGCGTCCCATCCAGTTGAGTTCAAACGTTCGCAATATTAACAAATTCTTGTTTAATTGTGGCTATTGGGGGGGGGGGGGGGGATTAACCTCATAAATATCCTTGGTGGGGACGCACCCAGTTATACCCAGATAAGTTACCTTGGTTTTTTCCCCATTTAAAAGAAAAGTTTTCCTTATGGAACATTAACAGTGCCCTTGGAATGTTCACCGGAAGAGCAGAGGATTTAGATATATTCAGTTTATAGTAAGATGCATTTACGAAGCATCTGATTATCTCCTGAATTGCAGGCAAGGAAGACGCAGGATTGGTAAGAGTCAGGACAACATCATCCGCAAACAAGCCAACTTTATTGTCAACGGGTCTGTGGTAGTGAGCCCTTATAAAATCCCCAGCTCAGGATTCCCAAGGGAGCAGAGTCTAAGCCCCAGCCTGGAACCAGGTCGTGGCCCCCAGGTAGGCCCAGCGGAAGATGTGGAGACCGCTGGCGTGTGCAGAGTAAGCAGCAAACTTTACTGATATCCAAGAGACAAGCCGAGGTCAGGACAGGCAGCAAACGAACATAGACGGAGAAACTAAGCCGGGTCGGTACACAGGAAATCAGATATAATAGTCTAGACCAGGCATGTCCAACCTGCGGCCCGGGGGCCACATGCGGCCCGGAACCCCAGGCAATGAGGCCCACTGCCCCCTGACAATTTTTTTTTTTGCTGGGGAGGAACGAAGTCGGGTCGGGGGCATGGCCATAGCGGCTTCCAACTAACATAGGCAGAAGTTGCCTCGAATGGGAGGGGGGGGATGTGAGCATGTGCAGTGTTTCTGACTCCTACCACCATGACCACTTCAAATCACTGAACTGGCCATGGTGGTTAGAGTGTTCCTTTAATATCTCTCAGAAGAAGTAAACCTCCATATACTGATTCCATTTCATTTGATCATCCTCTAGTTGTGTTAAATTAGTGCGGGGGGCGCGGCCGCGCAGGAAGGGGGCGCGGCCGCGCAGGAAGGGCGCGGCGGCATTTTATTACTTGTATACCTTAACTATAGAATATATTTTATATGCGGCCCGAGAAAATTTCTCTACACTCAATGTGGCCCAGAGAAACCGAAAGGTTGGACACCCATGGTCTAGACTCTAGGGGTATTCAGATGGGAGCTCAAGCAAGTGCACTGAGCATGTGTGTAAATAGGGAAGCAAACAGGAAGGTGACCCAGGAAGTAATAGACAGGAAAAGGATATAACCCACAGTGGAGCAGGCGACGCCCATAGGTGAACAGAGAAGCCAAACACCAAATGTGAAAGGAAGCAAGACTGAAGCACTGCAGCAAGGAGATAAGAGTATACAAACAAAACTACAGGCTAACTTGTGACAGTACCCCCCTCTTATGGGGTCTACCCACTCGTTTGGGGCCAGGCTTGAGGGGAAACTTCTGATGAAAAAGTGTCACCAAACGAGGGGCAGAAACATCAGTAGTAGGAATCCAACATCTCTTCTCAGGACCATATCCCTTCCAGTCAACTAGATACAAGAGCCTCCCCCTGGAGAATTTGAAATCCAAGATTTGCTTGATTTCATACTGCTCCAAAGTACTGGCTGTTGGAGAAGGATGACGAATAGGACAAGAAAACTTATTGATGATTTATGCTCTAAGGACAGAAACACAGAAAACATTGGGGATTTTTAGATGTGATAGGAAACGGAGCTTAAAAGATACAGGGTTAACCTGGCAAAGAATTATAAAGGGACCAATGAAACAGGGAGCAAATTTCATAGAAGGTACTCGGAGACGGATATTCTTGGTAGAGAGCCAAACCTTATCACCAGGAAGAATTTTGGGGCTCACACGGCGATGACGATCTGCCGCTACTTTGTACCTTGAAGTTGCTAGATGTAAATTCTTGGAAACATCTGCCCACATAGAATTGAGAGATTGTTGCATCTCTGCAGCCGCTGGCACCTCAGCAGAGATCGGAACAGGAAATGGTACTGAAGGATGGCAGCCAAATACCGTGAAAAATGCAGATTTACCAGTGCTGGCATTAGCGTGGATATCAAGGGCAAATTCTGCCCAGGGTAAAAGGTCTACCCAATCATCCTGATGGGCAGAAATGAAGGCACGAAGATACTGTTCCACATTCTGGTTAACCCTTTCCATTAGTCCATTTTTACTGCGGATGAAAAGCTGAGGAGAAGTCCAACTTGATTCCAAATGATGTGGCCAGGGCTCTCCAGAAGCGGGCCGTAAACTGAACTCCTCAATCAGAGACAACGTGTGAGGACATACCATGGAGACAAAAGATTTCCCTAATGAAGATGGAAGCCAAAGTGACAGCAGGGGGTAGTCCTGGAAGTGGAGTTAAGTGACACATTTTAAAAAACCTATGTGTAACAAAAACACAGCGCTTAAGACAGTGTATACCCTTAACTTAAGTGACAAAAGAAATTGTGTCCATATGTATATACAAATAGTCCATACAACGTGTCTTAGGCCACGTGAGTAAGGGAAAATTTTAAATCAAGTCCCAGTGGCAAAAAAATAATAAAATAAAAAATACAATTTATATAAGCAAGTGTTCAGTGAAAAAATCCAGTGAATAAACGTGACCGGTGTTACAAAATATAAACATCCAAGTGGATTCTTGTGAACGGTGATTCCTGTGTTCACTCCCCCCCAAAGTGAATCCACTTACCAGAAGGCGTGGACCCCTAGACCATATGGTATAGGGGTCTAAATGGCTTGATTCTGGCAAGTATGGATGGGGCCCCCTTTAGGATGTCCTCTCCTCGATATAGGAAGATAAGCAGAAAAGATCCCAGATAGTGTAGTATGTTTGACAAGTTTATTAAAGAAATAAAACTTCCAGATGTACACTTACAATAAAACAAATGTTCATGGGCTCATCTATAATACATCAATTATGCTCCCAGAGATTAGTGAAACGACTGTACCGTGCTGGTCACTCTATCCCCGCAGTACCAAGTGGCGTGCGTTCCAGCGCACTTCCGCGTTCCACCGCTTCCGGAAGTGACGTAGTACGTTGCTGTGTGAACCGGAATTACGTCAATGCGTTTCGCCCCTCCCAGTGAATGTTTTCACAGACATAAACTGGCTTCACAGCACGTTTATATTCCTTTCAAGTACACTCTAGCCTCTCACTTCCTGTTTAACAAGCTTAACCTTTCGATATTCAAAGTACATAACAAAATAAATAATAAAGTGCATAAATTGTTTATCGCAGCCCTAAATGACAAATATAAAATATATCTAATGTATATATTGTAGCTAAAAAATGAACTTTATATAGCCATGCAGAGAATGCACAAAAAAGGGGTAATCTTATTGCCAAAATGACCAATTTTAAAATTCCATAATAATTTTTTAATTTTTTTGCCACTGGGGCTTGATTTAAAATTTTCACTTACGTGAATTAAGACACGTTGTATGGATTATTTGTCACTTAGTTTAAGGCTATACACTGTCTTTAGTGCTGTGTTTTTGTTGCACATATGTTTTTCACTAAGTGATGAGCAGCAGTGGCAGTATTACTATTATTACTATTTATTTATATTAATTCACTAATTTGTTTCTTAGCGCAGGGTGGACTCTGGATATAGAGTCATTTTATCACATTATTTTAGAAAACCTATCCACCACCACCCACATAACGGTGGAGCCTGCTGAGGGGGGTAGTTCAGAGATAAAATCCATAGAGATGCAGAGGAACATTTAGAGGTAAAAGGAGACCTGCTGGAGCAGACGTAGAGGACTTAGACTGGACACAAATGGAGCAAGCCTGGACATATTCTTCAACAACCATCTGGAGTGAGGGCCGCCAGTAGTAACGCTGCAGGAAGGCACAGGTGCGTTGCTCACCAGGATGTCCAGAGAGTTTAGAGTCATGTGCCCAATTGAGAAGCTTGGGGCAAAGGGAGGGCACCACAAAGGTCTTACCTGGAGGGATACGAGGAGACTGAAGATGAGTGGAGGCCAAGAAACAATTGGCAGAATTATAGGTTCAGGTTCAATATGACACTCGGGAGTCAGAAACTTCAAATGATCTGGACAAGGCATCAGCTCGAGCAATCTTGGAACCGGGCCGGAAGGTGATGTCAAATTGAACCTGGCAAAGAAGAGAGCCCATCGTGTTTGCCTGGGATTCAAACGTCGAGTGGACTGTAGATACTGGAGGCTCTTATGATCGGTATAGATCAGGCTACGATGAGGAGACCCCTCCAGGAGATGTCGCCATTCTTGTAGTGCATGTTTGATAGCCAGAAGCTCCCAATCCCCGATGGTGTAATTTTTTTTTCCGCATCAGAAAACTTCTTAGAGAAGAAGGCACAGGGGCGGAGCTTACTGTCATGCATTTGGAGAAGGGTGGCCCCCACTCCCAAAGACGAAGCAAGAAGAAAGACTGAAGAATGTCAGGACGTTTGAGAACAGATGCAGACAGGAAGGCCGTTTTGAGCTTGTGGAAAGCCTCAACAGCTTCAGGAGGCCAGGTTCGGGCATTAGCGCCTTTCCAAATTAAAGAGGTAATGGGCGCCACCAGAGAGGAGTAATCAGGGAGGATCTGGCGATAGAAATTGGTGAACCCCAAGGACCGTTGTGTAGCTTTTAGACCAGAAGGAAGAGCCCAGTTGGTGATGGCCTGAAGTTTGGCAGGATCCATAAGCAGCCCTTTTTCTGTGACTATGTAACCTTAGGAAAGGAACTTGAGTTTGTTCGAAGAGGCACTTCTCCAACTTTGCATAAAAGCAGTGGTCCCGAAGACATAGAAGAACCGTATAAACATGCTGGCGATGAGTGTTCAAATCTGGAGAAAAGATGAGTAGGTCATCCAGATACACAATGACACAAACATATAGGAGATCAGAGAAAATGTCATTAACAAAAAATTCTGGAAGACAACTGGGGCGTTACACAAGCCAAAGGGCATTACAAGATATTCATAGTGTCAGTCTCTGGTGTTAAAAGCAGTTTTCCATTCATCTCCCTCTCGAATCCTAATCAAATTGTATGCTCCACGGAGATCCAACTTTGTGAAAATTTGAGCATTTCGTAGTCTAACAAAAAGTTCCAAAAACAAGGGTAATGGGTATTGATTCTTAATGGTAACGGCATTGAGACCTCTATAATTAATGCAGGGCCGGAGTGTACCATTGTTTTTCTCCACAAAGAAGAAACCAGCCCTAGCAGGAGAAATGGATTTACATATAAATCCTTTCTGCAGATTTAGCTGGATGTACTTGGACATGGCTTGAGTCTCAGGGATGGAGAGAGGGTAAACTTGACCTGGGAGTGGTGAAGTCTTGGGTTGGAGGTCAATCGCAGTCGTAGGGTCAATGAGGAGGCAAACTGTCAGCAGCTTTTTTGCAATAAAAGCATCTTGGAAAGCCAGATAATGTCGGGGGAGCATTGGAGAGGTAGTGACCTCAGCCACAGGTACATGGAGAGGTGGAGATACCTTAGGGAGACAAGTCTGATGGCATTGCGACCCCCCAGATAACACTGGGCCAGAGTTCCAATCCAGATAGGGTGAGTGTTTCTTCAACCATGGAAGTCCAAGAATGATGGGACTAGAAGACTTGGGAAGTATCAGAAGGAGACTTCCTCATGATGAAGGACACCAACATGCATGCAAGGTTGTTCTAAACCGTAGAGGTCCGAAGGCCAAGGTTGAGCCATCCACTGCCGATACAGATAGAGGCATAGCCAAGGGAACTAGAGGAATGCCCAATTCAGTGGCCAAGGACTGCTCAATGAAATACCCGGCTGCTCCAGAGTCCTCATATAAATAGAGACTGGTATGACAAATCGAGTAAAGACACAGGCCGATTCTCAGGCGACGTGACCTCTCCTGTAGAGTAAGGAGTCTCTGGCCTAATTGCATGGGTTCTTTGGAAGCCAACACAGGAGAAGAGATGGGTTGTTCAAGAATGTTCTGGACAACAGGAGCGAAGCGACCCACTGGGGGGTGACGTGGCGCAGTCCTTTCTACATATCGCTCCTGGAAGCGGACATCCAAGGTGGTGGGTATAGTTCTGCCAGCAAGTTCATCCTTTATATGATCTGCAAGACCTTGCCAAAAGGTTTCAGTAAGAGCCTCATTGTTCCATGCCAGTTCTGAAGCCAAGGTGCGAAACTGAACTGCATATTATTGACCAACAGTCATGTTTCCTTGGCGAAGTCGAAGAAGAGCTCCAGAAGTGGATGAGGCCCTGCCAGGCACATCAAAAGGTGTTTGGCTCCTAGAGGGCAGGGACTGATGTGAATGTGTAATGTATATGTAAACTGCTGCGTAAATTGACAGCGCTATACAAGTACCTGAAATAATAAATATTAATAATAATAATATAGCCAGTTGTGGTGTGAGTTTTATAGTATTCGGCTGGAAAGCCATCAGCTCCAGGAGATTTATTGTTAGGCATAGATTAGATAGCAGCTTCAATCTCAGCATGTGTTATAGGGGCGTTAAGCTCCTTTATACCCCGTTCACATTAGGTCGCTCCAACTTCGGGGGCGACCTGTGAAGTCGCGTGCACCGCGACTTTGGCGCGACTTGCACGGACTTCATATAATTGAAGTCAATGCAAGTTGTCTCCAGGTCGCCCCGGAGTAGTACAGGACCCTTTTACTAAGTCGGAGCGACTTGTGTCGCTCCTATTAGAACGGGTCCTGTACTACTCAATGGACCCGACGGTGCGCGACTTGCCAGGCTGACCAAGTCGTCTGGCAAGTTGTAATAGTGTGAACCGGCTCTTAGTGTTTCCTCTGAAAGACTAAAGGAAGAGACACTTTGTTTAAGAAGGATGAAATTAAGGATTCAGATGGTTGGATGGCAGAAGGATGCATTTTAGGATTATATATTAGGTTGTGTTAGTATAAGCAAAAATGCTAATGTCACACGGAGCAGTACCAGGGACATCAATACTGAGTAGAACGTGCCTCGTCCGTTTTGAAGAGTCTGGGAAGTTTTGTGTAAATATGGACTTTAATGGCACATAGAAGAGAGCAACATTGAGAAGAGAGCAACATTGTTCCGCCACATATAGGTGGGTCTTGATGGGTATTTTTCCTCAATAGTTATTGTGGTTGGAGCGTGATCCGACCATCGAATGGAGTGAATCTTTGTTTCCGACACCTTAGTCAGCAATTGTAAATCCGTCACAAACATATCAATCCTTGTGTACAACTTATGTGGTGCAGAGTAGTATGTATAGTCTTTCTCGTTAGGACTGAGACAGCTTCAAACATTGTGCAGTTCTGATTTTCTGTAAAAAATGATGGAGGACACAAGTGTTGTGAGACTTGGAGGTGGAGTCCAACGCTCCATTAACCACCGCATTGAAGTCTCCACAGAGAAGTAGCAATCCCTTGCAGACTTGGTTGATTTTTTTTCATAATTTTACGCAGGAAGGTTAATTGGTGGTCGTTAGGAGCATAAATATTTGCGACTGTATAAATGGTATTGTTAATATCGCAAACAAGGATGACCTATCTACCATTTGGATCCGTAATCAAATTGTGTAGCATGAAGACCACTGAATTTGTAATAGCTTTTAGAGTGCCTCTTTTTTTAACTTCTGCGTTTGCTGAGAAGATGTGGGGGAACTTTTTATGCGTGCATTTGGGAGGGTTACTGGCTTTAAAGTGTGTTTCTTGCACGCAAAGCACATCACCCTTGAGGGTTTGGGTCTCTTGCCATATTTTTTTTCTTTTGAAAGGGCTATTCAGACCGTGGGCATTAACTGAAATCATTTTAAGACCCATTTAAGAAGGTGCGAGGTTGGAGTGAGTAGTTGCGTGTATAATAATGATGTTTTGAGTATATCACTCTACCTGAGCTTGGTGCTTTGGGAGCTTCAGAGATAGTGGGTGTTGTAGAAGATTTTCATGAAGGGGCTGCCAGGACAAACCCATGATGTCAGAAGTGCCAGGGAATAGAAAATAACTATTAACAAAATAAAATGTAACAGTCAAACAAGTTAAAATTGAGAGTGTTATCTCGACAAGTGGAATAATCCGCATTTTAACCTGGGGGGGTATTTTTGCTCAACCGAGCACAGGTTTCACCTTTTCCAGGATTATTCCTATCACCAAGTTCATCTCAGCCATTTGGGGTGCTGGCTTAATCCATTTATCTCAATCAGGAACCATTTCACATAAGGTCTCCACTGTGAAAGGTGACTTTTTAGGGAATAAGCGCTTTTCATGGAAGGATCCCCTACTGGTGTGCAAGTCGCATACCTTCTTCCACAGGTGGTTACTGTATATGTCTTATGTTCCAAGTCACAAGCGGCTTTGCTGGATATCCCCAACGGTAGATGATACTATTGTTGCAATAGAGTTTAGTGAGGTTTTCTAGTTTGCGTGCTTGCATCGTTTCTTCTGTCAAATCAGCATATATTGCGAGACCCGAGTATGGTTCGGGCAAGGAGTAGGTTTGCTTGGTGCACTGCATAAGTGCTTCCTTAACATGGTAGAAATTAATTCTCGCAATCACATTGCGTGGTACATTATCAGAAAGAAAGGAAGGCTTCGGAAGCCTATGGGCTCTATCTACCGTAATGTCTCTTTTAGGGATGTCTGGAAGTAAGGCACTGATCAAGTGTTAAGATATATTCTCGGAGTTCTGAGGGTGCAACCGTCTTAGCTATTCCTTGAAATGTGATGTTATTTCTTCTTGAGAGGTCCTCAAGATCAGCTACTTTCAGTTTTAAAGCCTTCAATTCCTCCTCAGCTCCGTTATGGGCTATTTCAAAGTCCCCCATTTTATTTTCTACGTGATGCATTCTATCCCCCATTTTGTCTATTTCTGATTTAATTTGGGAAACCATAGTCATCATATCCTTGTGTAGGGACCCTCTCAGGGACACCAGCATATCCTTAAGCGTTTTATCAGATTTTGGTTGCCTTAAAGTGGGGTAATCGTCAATACATTCTATAAATTCTCTGGTGGTATCCCCTGAGGAGCCCCCCGCATTTTTCGCCAGCATAGTGATGAGTGGGGGAGATTTTGGCACTAGATTTCACAGGGCTTACCTGTGGAGAGCTGCACGAGGAGGATGCTCGCAGCATGCCAGCACCATCTTGGTTTCCCTGGGCCCCAGCGGAGCTGAAGAGGACAGTTTTCGGGGACCTGTCGGCGGCTTCCTCTTCCCCATGTTGCTCTGGGGGGTGCTTGCCACTTAGCTGGAAGTGAAGGTGGGTAGGTTCGGTGTCCTATGTCGCTTACAGTAGCGGTGGAAACACTGTGTCTCCGAGAACTGTCTCCTTATGCAGCCATACTCCTCAGTTGCTGGCTCCGCCGGAGTGAGCAATTTTAAAGCATGTCGCGTTTGGTATCTAGGTACTCAGCATAAGATCATCTTTTATGGAGGCGCATGCATGGAAGCTCCCTGAATGACCACTTGATCAGGGAGCTCTGTTCCACTCTTCTCCACACTGTCACCCCGGGCTCCAGAGGGGCCAGGGCACCTTCTTTTATCCCCGGAGGCCAAGCTAGAAAGGACCTTTCCCAGCAACTGGGATCGGTCCCCCTGCACCCGGGAATCCCCAAGATGGCTGCAGCTATAATCAACAGCACGGGCTCGGACAGCGAGGAGGACAAAGCAGACATAGGACCTTTACCTGCTAACAGGTCAGTTCCATCCAGCCCCCGCTCCTACCTGAGATATACCCACTATCGTCTCACCAACCTCCATAGTGTCCTTCCTTGAGAGGACAATGGATGAACTAATACAACCCCCTGCTGGGATCTTTATGGATAATCCAGGCCTCCCAGAAGGAGCCTCACAGATCCCCCCCCCCCCCCGCCTTCTCTTCAATAATGGCCACTTTTTCCAAAATGTTAACTAGAGGGCTAGCACAAATGTCTACACAAATCACCACTGCCATACAGGCCAATTTGCAGAATTTGGGAACAGGGATTGAGGCCAATGAGCACAAAACTGACCAAGTGGTAGCAAGGGTTAACCAGAACACAGCCAGGATTCAAGACCTCCATGACCAATTAGTTACATAGTTACATATAAGGTGAGGTTGAATAAAGACAATAGTCCATCCAGTTCAACCTGTTTAGGTGTGTGTGGCTGTAATCATCTCACATACCCCTGAATGTTCTGTTCCTTGAGATGTACATCTAATAGTCTTTTGAAAGCCACCATACTACACGCAGAAACCACTTCTTGTGGTAGAGAATTCCACAATCTTGTAGCCCTAACAGTAAAGAACCCCCCACGTTGCCTGAGGTTAAAACGCTTCTCTTCTAATCGCATTGTGTGCCCCCGCGTCCTCATGCAATCCCTTCGAATGAACAGCTTTTTTTCTAAGCTGTGATCCCCATTGAGATATTTAAAAATTGCTATCATGTCCCCCCTCAGGCGTCTCTTCTCCAGGGAGAATAAATCAAGCGATTGGAGACGCTCTTCATAATCAAGGTCCTCCAGTCCCCTAATTAGTTTAGTTGCCCGTCTCTGTACTCTCTCCAGCTCCAACACGTCCCTTCTGAGGACTGGCGACCAGAACTGGACAGAATACTCCAGATGCGGTCGGACCAGAGTTTTATAAAGTGGAAGGATTATAGTCTTATCTCTGGAAAACATCCCTTTCTTTATGCATGCTAATATTCTGCTAGCCTTGGTAGCCGCCGCTTGACATTGCAAGCTGTTGCCTAGTCTATCATCAACCAAGACTCCCAGATCCTTCTCCATTTTTGATTCCCCCAAGGGTTCCCCTCCTAACGTGTATTGTGCTTTAATGTTTCTAGTCCCCAAGTGCAAAACCTTACACTTCTCCACGTTAAACCTCATTTGCCAAGTCATTGCCCACTCCGTTATCTTGTCCAGGTCATTCTGTAGGATATCTGCTTCATGCTGTGCTGTTATTGCCCTGCCTAATTTTGTGTCATCAGCAAAAACTGATATCGAACTACTGATCCCGTCCTCAATGCTGTTTATGAATAAATTGAACAAGGTTGGTCCTAGGACTGAGCCTTGGGGGACCCCGCTTACTACCTCAGACCAGTCTGAGTATGCGCTGTTTATTACCACCCTTTGGATACGCCCTTTTAGCCAGTTCCGTATCCAAGAGCAAACCCTGCTGTCGATACCTGCAGACCTTATTTTATAAATTAAGCGCTTGTGGGGAACTGTATCAAACGCCTTAGCGAAATCTAGGTACACCACATCCACTGGTCTGCCCCTATCTAGCTCACAGCTCACCTCCTCGTAGAATGTTAAGAGATTGGTTTGACAAGAACGCCCATTTGTAAACCCGTGCTGGTTACTACTGATGATGCTGTTGTCCTTAGCAAACTCCACGATATAGTCCCTTATCATCCCCTCCAGAAGTTTACATACTACTGATGTCAGACTGACCGGCCTATAATTTCCCGGTATATGCCTCTGACCCTTTTTGAATATCGGAATCACGTTTGCTTTCCTCCACTCCCCTGGTACATCTCCTGTCCTAATACTGTCCGCAAAGATCAGGAACAGTGGTCTGGATATAACCTTACTAAGTTCCTTGAGTACTCTCGGATGTACGCCATCCGGGCCTGGTGATTTGTTTGAGTTAAGTTTGTCCAGCCTTTCCCTGATTTCACCCTCTGTTAGCCATAGTGGCAAGTCCTGTGTATTACTACTAACCATACCGTCATGGTCAGTGTACCCCTCCGTTTCCTGTGTAAATACTGACGAGAAAAAAGCATTCAGCACGGTTGCTTTTTCAGTGTCCTCTGTAACCATCCTCCCATCATCGTTAATTATGTGTGCAATATGCTCTGCCCCAGTTTTTTTGCTGTTGATATACTTAAAGAATTTCTTTGTTTTTTTTTTTTTACTATCCTCCGCTATTTGTCTCTCAAAGTCTATTTTAGCCATCTTGATTTCGTGTTTACACTTCTTATTTGCCTCCTTGTATTGGTCGAAAGCCGATACTGTGCCCTCTGATTTATATTTCCTGAAGGCCAATTTTTTTCCCCTAATAAGTTTTTTAACGCTACAGTTTAGCCAGCCAGGTTTGGCTTTGTCTCTTCTAAATGTATTTCCCATTGGAATGCACTGCAAGATGCCTTTGCTTAATATGTTCCTAAAGCATTCCCATTTTTCCTCTGTGGTCAGGGATCCCAGGGTCTGGTCCCAGTTTACCCTTTCCATCAATGAGTACAATTTTGGAAAGTTTGCCCTTCTGAAGTTAAGGGTTCTTATGTTCCCCACTTGCCTTGCTATATTGTTATTTACGCTAAATGTGATCATCCTGTGATCGCTAGAGCCCAGGTTGTCCTGGACTCCTACCTCCGAGATTAGGTCTGGGTCATTAGTGATCAATAGATCCAGGACTGCATTTTCTCTAGTCGGAGAGTCCACCAACTGTGACATGTAATTATCCTGTAAGGTTTCCGTGAATAGACGGGCCTTCTGTGAGTGTGTAGTCCCCTCTTCCCAGTCAATGTCGGGATAATTGAAGTCCCCCAATATGATGACTGATCCTAGCTTTGCCACTTTACCCAAAAGTGCTAAAAATTCCAGCTCTACCTCCCCCCCTTGTTTAGGTGGCCTATAGCAAACCCCCACAATTACTTTTCCCTTTTCTCCTTCCCTATGGAGTTCTACCCATATGGATTCTAACTCCATACTCATCCCTTCCGTAATGTCACTCCTCTCAATCACCTTTACATTGTTCTTGACGTAGAGACATACCCCTCCCCCTCTTTTTCCTACCCTGTCCTTCCGGTACACCGAATACCCTTGGATATTGGCCAGCCAGTCATGTGAGGGGTCGAACCAAGTTTCCTGCTATTCCCACAAGGTCTATGTCCTCCTCATGTACTAACATTTCCAACTCATCCATTTTATTAGCTAGGCTCCTGGCATTAGCATATGCCCTAACCAAAATTGATGAATTTAAAAATAGATCTAGACCAGGGGTCTTCAAACTATGGCCCTCCAGTTGTTCAGGAACTACAATTCCCATCATGCCTAGTCATGTCTGTGAATGCCAGAGTTCTACAATGCCTCATGGGACGTGTAGTTCCGCAACAGATGGAGGGCCATAGTTTGAGGATCCCTGATCTAGACGCTATAATTTCAGAATAAGGGGATTCTCCGAATCAATAAAAGACATCAACTCTGCGGTGTGCACCTTTATCAAGGACCTAATCCCTGAGCACCTTTATCAAGGACCTAATCCCTGACATCCCCCCCCACCGCCTGGAACTTGACAGCGCTCACAGGGCCCTGCGTCCTCCTAACCTTGACAGCACTCCAAGAGACATCATAGTGAAACCTCATTTTTACAAGGTAAAGGAGGAAATTATTAAACTAACTAGGAATATGGTCAGCTTAATATGTAAGGTCACCCTATCCAAATTTTTGCTGATCTCTCGCCCACAACCATCCAGAAAAGACGCACACTCAAACCCCTTCTCCAGGTTCTCATACAGAAAGCGATTAAATACTGGTGGTCCTTTCCTTTCCGCCCGAGCTTTATTTTTAAACATAAGACCCATGGGTTCTCCTCCTTTCAAGAAGGTGAACACTTGCTACTCCAATTGGGCCTGATCACTCAGGAACCATTGTCAGATTCCAACTCTATAAACCCCGGATCCTCAAAAAGGCCCTCTCCCCAAGCCCACTCGTTCCTGTGTGGCAGAAACAGAAACCAAAACGGGCCAAGGACCCTCGCCCCTCCCAGACCACCTCATGAGGCTTATAGCACTACTCCTCCTACAATCAATACCTCTCCACTTGAGGACCTGGAACCTCTTTTGTTGAAACTCTTTCCACATTACGGTACCTCTTTAGTTGATTATGTTTAATTACAGTTATAGGTTTGGTTAACGCAGTTATAATTCCCCTTCTCCCTGGGGAATTAGGTCTGTGAAAACCCCCTGGGGGGGGAACAATTGACCACAGTGAAGATCCAGAACACTGACTCTTCTCTCCCTGCAACAATGCAAGCGCAGGTTGTCACTTTGGTCTTCACTCTCTGACAATCAGATGCCCACCCTCCCCACTCTTCATCGACTCCAGGCCGATCGTCCAGATGTAACCTCCAGCGACCCTGGAACTGTCACTCCTTGTTCACGACCTCAGGAAACGACTTTAACCCCCTCATCTCATATCACTTGAATTGGGCACCCTCTAAGAGCTGATAATTTATAACTGGTCTTAGGCCGGAGCAGGTCTTCCTCTGATCCTCCACCCTCCTCTGCATGGGACTTATCTCCGCATGCCGGGGCGGACTGATGTCCACAAGTCCTGTGGACCCTACTGAGAATTTATTGGTACAGGTGAATGGATTGGGCCATTCCTCTCTGCCAACAGTTGGGAAAAATTTGACATTGTTTTAACTATGCAGTAACATCTTTCTCCTTACTCGCTCTACCACTTTTCTATTTTCTTTCTCTCTTTTCTATCCCTGTACAGTCACCAGGAGAACTTCATTTGGAAATCACCATCAGAGTCTGCTCACCAGCAAATGTGCCACCCAATCCGAGGTCTCGCTTGACCCCATGTGTCTATTCGGTACAAGCTTCCTCCAAGGTCAGCAACCAGGTCCTCTCCAGCAGCATGATCTCACAAGAGCAGACCTCCCACCCCTTGAAGATCGCGTCACATAATGTGCAAGGCTTAAACTTTCTGATCAAGAGACGTAAGGAATTCCAATTATACCATTCTCAAAAAATGTATGTACTATTACTCCAGTAGACACATTTTTGGCAAAGTACAATCCCTTGTTTATCCACCAAAAATACCCACAATTTTATCTAGCAAATGCCCGAGACAAAACTAGAGGATTGCTATATTTTTCGCTAAACACTTATTCTCTCTAACCCAAGCAATCAGGGACCCTAACGGGACAGATATTCTCCTCACAGGCTCTATAGATGGCAAAAGCTATTCCTTTTTATCCTACTACGCACCTAACCAAGGTCAAGCAGATTTTTTTGCAGAATTTTTTCTTGACATCGGATATCATCACACAGGCGCAAGGGACAGCAATAGTGGGAGGGGACTCCAACATAGCCCTAGATCAAAGTCTGGACAAATTTCGGGATGGGAAACCGTGTCTCAAAAAGTCTCCAATGCAAAGCACATGGATTGCCAAGATGTTACACTCTTTAGGTCTGGTAGATATCTGGAGGGAATTGAACCTCAAAACAAGAGATTACACTCCCTTTTCTGCCCCTCATCACACGTTCTCTAGGATAGAACACATATTCATCCCCTCAGCAATCCCCCTTTCCATCAAAATTCCTCATCAGAGATACATCCCTCTCAGGTCACGCCATGGTCATCCTACTAATCACACACTACCCCAGCTCCACAAACCCCTTCCAATGGCGCTTGAACAAATTCATACTGAGCAATCCAGGTTCAATGTACCATTCTTGACAAAGAGCTTAAAGCTTACTTCTCTACTAATGATACTGAGGATATCTCCCCGGAAACCCTCTGGACAGCCCACAAGGCAGTAATCAGAGAAAAATGTATTCAGATTACAGCTAACCTAAAGAGGCAGCGGAAATCAGAGATTATCAAACTGGAATCAGATTTCCAAAAACTGAGCAAAGCTCATAAAAAGAACCCCATACGATCCTCGCTGGCTCAACTAGATGAGATTCGGCTAGCCCTGAACTTGGCCCTAACCACAGAAGCTGAGAAACACCTTAGATGGTTTGGAGCTAAATATTATGCTCATAAGGTTCCAAATTAGCTGCTAAATTGAACCCTAGAATTCGATCATACTCCTTTCCCAAAATGTGCACTCTCTCGGGTACCTCGGGGTAGCTCCCCACTTAACCAGGTTCTTTAACCATTTTAGCGAAGGTCGTCATATTGACAAAGCACTAAACCTAGCATATATCTTGGTCATCCCCAAACCTGGGAAAGATTCCAGTGATGTCAGAAATTATAGACCAATAACCAATTAATGATTTAAACATATTAACTAAGATTCTAACAGGTTATCACGGTTTATTGGTGAATATATACATAAGGACCAATCTGGTTTCATCCCAGGGAGACAGGGCCCAGACCAAATCAGGAGAGCAGTGGATATTATATCACTGCTCCACCCTCGATGGGGTGGAGGACCCCCTCAGGAAAAGTTTTTTACTCTCGATAGACCTGCAAAAAGGCTTTTGAGTCAGTCACATGGCAATATCACTCTGAAATATTGTATAGATGGAATCTTGGGCCCAATTTTAATCGGTATCTTCAAGCCCTTTACTCCACCCCAGTGCACAAATTAGACTCCTAGGCCAATACTCTGACCCTTTTACTATTTCCAGAGGTACCCCACAGGGATGCCCCCTCTCTCCCCTCATTTTTGCAATAGCCATAGCGACCCTAGCCACAGCAATAAGGAACCACCCTGACATCCGAGGAGTAATTTGTGGTCCCACTGAACATAAATGTGCTCTGTTCGCTGATGACCTCCTCTTGTTCATCACCTCACCACCTATATCTGTTCCCAATATCTTTAAGCTACTCAGGGATTTCGGCACTCTATCAGGATTAAAAGTAAACATAAATAAATCCAGGGCCCTAAATGTCTCGGTCAAAGGCCCACTACCAGACTCCTTACGCTCTCACTTCTCCTTTATCTGGAACCGTGACTCCATTCCCTATTTAGGAGTTCCCCTAACATAGCTTTTTTCCCCATGCTAATTATTCCCCTATATATAAGGAACTTGGAGAAGACCTCAATATATGGGCTAAACATGACCTCTCCTGGATTGGTAGGATACACTCCATAAAAATGACCCTACTTCCATGTCTCCTATACCTTTTCCGCTCCCTCCCTATCCCCCTCAAAAAAAGACCAATTGCAAAAGCCACAATCAAATATTATTCAGTTTATTTGGGGGAAGAAGGGATATAGATGCTCTAAATGTATCCTCTTCAGGTTACAAACTCAGGGGGGTCTTGCATTACCAAACCTATGGAAATACCAGGCAGCTCAATTAGCCCAATTCTTTATGATATACTCTCGGGGTGCTAAACCCGATTGGATCCAAATTGAGAGACAAGCAGTCCCCCATCACACGATTGACTATCTGGCAGGGTGTATCCCCAAACTCAGGCCTGCGATACTGGCCCCCACGCTATCACACTCCATAGCGTTGTGTGATCAGATCCATAGAAATCCTAATGCGATTTCGGACTTGATAATGCTCGCTCGCATATTCCACAATCCTCCAGGTCAAAATATTAAGGCCTTTCAATGGTGGCTAAACAAGGGATTATTCCCCATTGGTCACTTTTTTAACTCTATGGGCCCTATATCCCTTACCTACTGCACTAGCAAATTGAATATGCCCACCACAGAAAATTTCAGACTCTCCCAAATAACACATTTTCTCCATTCGCATTGGAATAACAAACCAGACCCCCCTATTTTCACCCCCTATGAATGTTGGTGCGCTGAGGCCCAAGATCAAAGAGGAGGTATCTCCATCATTTATTCCTCACTAGCAGATACAAAGGAAAAACCAATCCTATGCAGGGAGCCAGGAGCAGGATCTCAATGAAGAATTAGACTTGGAGACCTGATACCAGACCTTCCTCCATTCATTTAAATGAATTAATAATGTCTCCCTGATTGAGGTTAATGTTAAACTCTTAACAAGCTGGTTCCTTGTACCCTCACGTCTAAGATATTCCCGAACTCATCCCCACTCTGCTTCCGAGGATGTGGCCGCCAGGGAACCTTGCTACATATATGGTGGACATGCCCCCCATATTAGAAGCTTTTGGAACAAAATTTTCCACCTGACCCGGAAGGTCATGGGCCTTCAAATTCAACAAACTCCTCAAATAGCACTGCAGAACAAGCAAATTGAAAAGGCTTCCAGGAGAGCTCAGTCTCTCCTTTTCTACATACTCTTAGGAGTCAAAATCATGTTAGCCAGGGCCTGGAAACAACCTTCAGTACCCTTCAAAAACTAAAAAGGAAGATTTCATGGATTATGTCACAGGAGAAACCAGTTAGCATCCTACAAAACAGAGTGGCGAGATTTGAGCAAGTTTGGGAGCCTTGGGCAAAAACTTGAACATATACCCATTTGATTCCATTACAAAAGACAACAAATATAATATCCCGATGACTGTACATCTTTCCTATTCCCCCCCCCTACTTCTTACCTCCCCCCCCCCCACCCTTTTCTTTTTTGCTTTTCTCGTTTCAATTATTTTTATTAAAGAATAACACAAACATGTAACATCAGAAATTATACAGTAATAAAAACGACCCCAGAACAAAGAAAGGTCAGAAAACATAGAATATCATTGTCCAGTGGGCATGCGGTGTTCAAGGCAGCTATCATAACAAGAGCCAAAAAGGAGAAAAAAATCAGACATTGTTACAAATACAACTCAAAAGAAGGTCACCATCTATTGGTGTCGGGGAGTCGCCCCCGTAACAGTAGAGCACCACTCCCAAGACACCCCAAAAGGGAGTATACTGTGTCTCAGGGGAAGCGCTCCACATGTCAACTATGCAAACTTGTAGTGACCAAAACAAAAAAATATAAAATCTACACTCCAAAGGCGTATAACATGAAGGTTGCCTATAAACCGGCCCCAGGTGGGCCCAAAGATAAACCTGAATTACAAAAAGGTTAGAATTCTCCGAACCAGACCCAACTGAGGCAAGAAGAAGGACTCCAGACCGTGTCCTAGGAGCCCTCGCATTCGGGCTCCTTAGCAGATTGCTATGGTGACATTATAACCAACATCAGAGTGAGGAAGAAGAAGATAGAGATATGGAAGAAGAAGCAGACAGGCAGGAAAGAGAAAAGAGAGAAAGGGGATAGGAGAGAAAAGGAAAGAAGTAGGTTCCTGCGGCCCAGCCACTGAAGACATTGAGGGAGATAAAAATTAATAAGGGGAAAATGGAGGGAAGGACCATCACTCAGACCAGAATCCGAGGCTCATCAAATAGTAACATTTACAAAGGTCACCCAGGGTTCCCAAATCATTTCAAACTTTTCTTTGGAGTCATCCAAAATACTAAACATCTTCTCCTGTGCCATTATCCATGAGATTTTACGCTTAGCCAGATGAGGTGAAACCGTTGGCAACTACCACTGCTTGGCTATCGTCATCTTGGCACCGAGGAAGATGAAAAAGATAAGAGTCTGGGTGTATTTAGGGACTTTGGGGATGCGTTGGCACAACAGGGCCTGAGCCTGTGAAGGGTGAACGGTGAGACTGGCGATCTGTCGGACTATTTTAAAAATACGCTGCCAGAACGTCCTAAGCTTGGGGCATTCCCAAAAAGTGTGGAGAAGAGTGCCAGTCAGATTGCATCCTCGGAAACAAGTCGAGGAGGTGGAGGGAAACATAGCGGCCAGTCTAGCGGGCACCATGTACCATCTCATGAGAAACTTGAGATTAGCTTCCATGAGACCTATGTTGTGTACTCCCCGAAAAGAGCGCCCAACATTGGCGTGCCAGTCCGAGAGGTCCCAGTCTAGGTTGAGGTCTTGCTCCCATTTGAGCATGTAAGTAGGTTTGGTTTGGGCGTCATTCAGTAGCGCATAAATGAGAGAGATTCCTCCCCTAACATCAGAAATTTGGGCACACCATTGTTCATACGGGGATACCCACAGGGGCTCAGAAGATCTAGACCTAAGCGAGTGGAGAAAATGCGTGATTTGGGTGAGACGGAATCTCTCCACAGGTGGCATCTTTAACTTAGTAGTACAATGAGAGAGTGTTAGAGGACCTGAGCTATCCAAAAAGTGGCCTATCCTGTAAAGGCCTTTGTCAGTCCACCACTTAAATGCCCCTATGTCCTCGCCAGGAGGGAAATCTGGGTTATGAAAGATGTGGGTGAGGGGGGGCCAAGGGGAAGTGACCTTAAATGACTTGTGTATGGTATCACAGATGGAGAAGGAGTGAGAGAGAGAGGGGGCCATCACAGGGGGGCGAGAGTGAGCCGGTCTCCAGACCAGATAATCTATGGTGTGAAGGGGAACTGCTTGACGTTCCATGCAGTGCCAGTCAGGCTTAACCCCTCTGGAGTAGATAACAGAAAATTGGGCCAATTGTGCCGCTTGATAGTATTTCCAGAGGTCTGGAACTCCCAGACCCCCTTGTTTCCGGGAGCGCAGAAGAGTGTGTTTATTAATCCTATACCCCTTCCATCCCCAAATAAACTTGAAAATATGTCCTTGCAGTTATTGAATGTGGGATTTCAGCACCGGGATAGGAAGCGAATGGAACAAATAGAGAATACGCGGCAGAAGAGTCCTCTTAACCGCATTAATCCTGCCTAACCAGGAGATGTGACAACGTGACCAATCAGAGAGATCCTGTTTAAATTTTTGGATCATGGGTGGGTAGTTAGCTGAGTAAAGTTTGTCTATTGTAGGAGTTAAGGAGACTCCCAGGTAAGGAATGGCGTCTGAGTGCCAGGAGAAGGGAAAATAGTCCTTAAGACGTTCCACCAGTGGTGAGGGGAGGGTGACATTAAGTGCTAGGGATTTATTCATGTTCACTCGCAGGCCAGAAGCCGCTCCGAAGGAATCAAGGACTATATTAGGAAGGGATATCAATGGCGAGGTGACAAAAAGCATTATGTCGTCTGCGAATAGAGCGCATTTGTGAGTCTCTGTCCCGCACCGTAGGCCATGGATATCCGGGTGAAGACAGATAGCCGTTGCCAAGGATTCCAGGGCTATGGCAAAAATGAGTGGGGAGAGAGGGCACCCCTGCCTCGTTCCCCTGCGGATCGAAATGTCCTCAGAATAGTACCCCTGCATCCTAACTTGAGCCGCTGGGCAGGAGTAAAGGGCCTTAAGTGTGATGATAAAAGAGGGACCAATGTTTGTTCGGGGGCGTGACCGGATGTAGAGCGGACCAGACGTGCCTGCCTGGAGCTCCGGGGACCCTGACTAATCCTTCGTTTCACACATCCTTCACCCCGCTTCTGCCTGCCGTTACCGGACCTGTGGAGGGTCGGGACACCCGTGGGCTACGTCCGACATGCCCAGGAAGGGCAAGTCCGCGGCCGCCGCTGCGAAACAGAAGCCGGCCTCCCCGCCGGCGGTGCCTCCGGACGCCATCTTGGAAGGCCTGCGTGCTCTACTTACCAACATGGAGCTCCCGGCGGAATCTGTTGCTGCTCCATCTGCATCCATCCCGGTCCAGGCAAGTGACACTGTCATGATTTTATCTGCCATTGAGCAGAGTAAGACTTCCTTATTGGCCAGGATCGATTATTTGGCGGAGGAGTGCAATCTTATCCGGGCTGACTTGGACAAGATTAGGGGGAGGCTTACGGACACTGAACAGCATATCTCCTCGGCTGAGGACCTCACTACCCAGCATTCTGCCTCCCTTTCCTCCCTTCAGCACACAGTTCAGATGCTATTAGCCAAGGCAGATGATGCCGAAAAACCGCCAGCGGCGGAATAATGTGCGGGTGCTGGGACTGCCTGAAGGGGCTGAGGGGGATAGGCCTGCTGATTTTGCCGAACGTTTTTTCAAGGACCTCCTGCACCTTACTGACCTGGCTCCCACCTACGTCGTTGAGAGGGCACATAGAGTCCCTACGGGCCGTGTGATCCCTGGGGCCCCCCCTCGCCCCTTCTTGGTCCGCTTCCTGAACTATCGTGACAGGGACCGTATACTGAGTGAGGCCCGCAAGCATGACACTTTGCCTTACGAAAACGCTGCAGTTCATCTCTACCCTGATTTCTCTGCAGAGCTTCAGAAAAAGAGGAAGACCTTTAATGATGTGCGGCGGAGGCTCCGTGAAAAAGAAATCAAGTATTCCATGCTCTATCCCAGCCGACTCCGTGTGCAACATGCTGGCTCTGTCAAGTTTTTTGATTCTCCTGATGACGCGGACGCTTGGTTGCTCAGCTTGCGGTGAGCTTCCTTGTCCCTACTCTGTTGGCCTTGCTGGCTGGACTCCCTGTTCCCCCCTCCGTCCCCCCTTTTTGAGTTGTCTTGTTGGACTGTGACTGGAGGGGACCCCCTCTCCCCGGATGATCTCTGACTCTCCACATCAATGCCCCTGAGTAGTTTTATTTTTCTGCCCTTATTTTTTGCTATTTTCCCCCTTTTCTACATATGTGTCCCTGGAGCTGGGGCTGGTGACAGCCTCTATTAGACTTTTCCCACAGGATTGCTGTTCCTGGTCCTTGGGACTGTTGGGGCCGTCGACCGGCCTTGCCTCTGGTTAGCCCTCCGGCTACTCCCCTCCTGGCCTAGTGCCAGATGACTATTGGCTGGGCATTTTCCTAGTCGATAGTGTGTTGTTTTTTCTTCTAGGTTTTTGGGATGAAGTTGGCCTGTAGCACTGTTGCTCTCTGGCTGACAGGGGTTTATATGTGTTCTTGTTTATTGTCATTTCTTTTTTTTCTTTTTTGGTTTTTGGCTGCATACCCGTACTGTGTTTTACTATTCATTGTGCAATGTGCTATTTCACTGTGTGTCGCTGACTCCTTGTGGGTCGCAGTCCGAGCTGCTTGCTTCCCTGCACTAGATACTGAGGGGTGGCGTGGTTGGTCTCTCATCTGGCCCCTGGCTCCCCCGCCGCTGTTCCTATTTCTCCTGCCCCATTTTCTCTCCCAATGCTATGGCTGACCGCATTAAGGTGCTATCTTGGAACGTGCGGGGCCTTAATAGCAAGTTCAAGCGTGCTTTGCTATTCAAATACCTCCAATCCTCTAAACCACATGTGGTCTTCCTCCAGGAGACTCACCTGACGGGGAGTGCTGTATTGGCACTACGCAGGCGCTGGGTGAGTCATACCTTCCACGCCACCTACTCCACTTACGCCAGGGGGACCTCCGTTTTGGTGCATAGGGCCCTGCCCTGTCGTGTTGAGAGGGTTATAACGGATCCCAAGGGTCAATATGTTATCCTAGCTCTTGAGATTGCGGGTAAACTGTTTATTTTTGTCAACGTGTATGTCCCCCCACCTTTTTCTAGTGCTGTGTTGTACCACATTTATGATCGCTTGGCCGAATTCTCGACCCAGCGCATCTTTGTGGCTGGGGATTTTAACAACATCCTGGATGGTGACTTGGACACCTCGAATGCGAATCGCCAATCCTGCTCTGAGCTGTGCACCTGGGCCTCGACCTTGCAGCTCACAGAACTGTGGAGGTGGAAACACCCGCAGGATCGGTTCTATTCTCACGTGTCCTCGTCACACCACTCCGGCTCCCGTATAGATCTTGCATTCTGCTCTCCCTCAGTCCTGCCATTTGTGCTGTCGGCCGGTTACCTGCCCGCCGGTCTCTCGGATCACTCCCCGCTCGAGATTCAGCTGCGGCTGGGTGATCCGGGGGAGCGGGGCGGCTGGAGGCTGGGCTGTGGGTGGCTTCAGAATCAACGGGTGGTGGAGGGGGTGTCTGGTAAAATTGCCCAGTACTGGGAGGTTAATGACCTCACCACATCCGCCTTGGTGTGTTGGGATGCTTTCAAGGCCACTATTCGTGGCGACTATATCTCCGCTATTAAAGCTGCGCGGGTGGAGTGCGCCTCGGCGAGGACGGATTTGGAGGCGGTGGTTACGGAGTCCGAGGCTACGTTTGCCTTGGATCCCTCCCCTGAGGCGTACTCCTCCCTGGCCCAGGCTCGGAGGGCGTTACACCTACATGTGTCATCGGCCGCTGAGGCGGAGGTGGGGTCGCTGCGGGCCAGGATATTCGAGTCCGGGGACAAGAATGGCAGGCTTTTGGCTAACTTGTCCGCGGACTCTAGGTTCCAGACGGTGGTTCCAGTCATACAATCTACAGATGGCAGTGTCCTTCAGGATCCTGCTGATATTCTCCTGGAATTTCGTAATTTCTATGAACGTGTGTACCGGGCGGACCCCCCCCCGCCGGGGGTCGGGACTTGGGGTCTCTCTGGCCCCGGAGGACGTGGCTCTCCTGGAGGCGGACTTTACATTAGAGGAGGTCGAGTTGGCTATTCGCTCCCTCCCCCCTGGGAAGACCCCTGGTCCCGATGGCCTGCCGGGGGATTGGTACAAGATGTATATCTCTGAACTAGCTCCTAGGCTCTTGAAGACCTATGCATCTTGCCTTGACTTGGGAGCTCTCCCGGAGTCCATGTCTTTGGCGCACATAGTCTTAATTCATAAACCGGGGAATGATCCTACTCTGTGCTCGGCCTACAGGCCCATTTCCCTTTTGAATTATGACCTGAAGATACTTACCAAACTGCTTGCTACCAGATTGATGAAGGTCCTTCCCTACTTGGTCAACATGGACCAGACTGGCTTCATGCCAGGCAAATCCACTGATATTAACATACGCAGAGTGTTCACTCATTTGCAGGTCCCAGCGGAGGCTCAGAGTACACGTGTGATGGTGGCGCTTGATTTAGAAAAGGCATTTGATTCGGTGGACTGGTCCTATATGATGTTAGTTCTGGAAAGGTTTGGTTTTGGCCCTGTTTTTTGTAAGTGGGTTGCCATGCTTTATGCCCACCCCAGTGCTCAGATTAAGTTGGGGGGGAGGCTATCTTGTCCCTTTTCGATCACGCGGGGCACTCGCCAGGGGTGCCCTCTCTCGCCTGCCTTGAGCCGTTGAGCTGTTGAGCCTCTGGCGGCAGCTGTTCGTGGTTCTGGGGCGGTCGGGGGATCCGGGTGGGGTCCTTGGAGGAAAAGTTGGCGCTTTATGCTGACGATATTATCCTTTTCCTCCGGGACCCCGGCCGGTTGCTCCGTTCGGCCCTGGATCTGTTGGCAGTCTTCACCACCTTGTCTGGTCTGCGAGTGAACTGGGACAAGTCGCTTATCCTTCCGGTGGACGCGGGGGCCCGTGCCCACGCGGACCCGTCCTTGCCCCTGTGTTGGACTGACAGGCTCAAATATCTGGGCATAGTGATATCCCCTGACATTCGAGACTTTTGTGACCTTAATTTATCTCCCTTGCTGTTGAAATTCGGGACCAAGCTGCGCTCCTGGGCTAATCTCCCCTTGACCCTGATTGGCCGCATTAACCTGGTCAAAATGAAGCTGTTGCCCCCTCTCCTATATGTGCTTCGTCACTCCCCAGTCTGGATACCGAAGGCCGTTTTTCGTCGGCTCCACTCTCGCATCCTTACTTTTATCTGGAGTTCTCGCCCTCCTAGGCTTCGACTGACGATCCTACAGCGACCCTGGACTCGGGGGGGACTGGCGTGTCCGGATTTTTTCCGTTACTTCGTGGCGGGACTTTTGACGCATGCACACAACTGGCTGATCTCGGATGCCTCCAATGCTGCGGTGGCCCTGGAGGCGGGCCTGCTGGGCTCCTATGAGGCTTTACGTAACTTGTTGCTGCGTGGACCGAGGGCCCCGTACCCTGTCACTGTCTCGATGTTGGCAGTGATTAGGGCATGGAAGTTGCAATTGCCCTACATTCGGTTGGGACCTGGTCGGCGTTCCCCGAATTCCCCCCTATGGATGAATCCGGAGTTACCGGAGTTTTTCTCCATCCCGGATCCCTCCGTGTGGGCCTCCAAGGGCATTCTGTCTCTCTCTCACATCTGTCGGGGGAGGAGCTTGCGTCGTTCGACCAACTGAAGGCCGATTTTTCCCTACCCAATTCCCACTTTTTCAGGTACCTACAGCTCCGCCATGCCTTCCACAAACAGTTCGGTAACGTTTCTTGCGACTTCACGCTAGCTGACTTAGAGGCCATTCTCCGAAGCGAGACTTTAAAAAAACCGCTCTCCACTATCTATAGTACCCTGCTCCCCAGTGTGCACTCGGGGCTGGAGGTTCTGCAGGCCTTCTGGGTGGCAGAGGCTCCTGGCCTTGATGCGGAGGACTGGGAGGACGTCTGGGATTACCCATTCCGTCACCTGGTGGCCGCCAGGGACCGCCTTGTGCAGTTTAAAATCCTTCATCGGTTTCATCTAACCCCGACTCGACTGCACAGGGCCTTCCGTGATACGCCTGCGGTCTGCTGGCGCTGCGGAGCGCCGGACGCCGCGTATACACACATGGTTTGGCATTGCCCGCCCCTGGTGGAGTACTGGACCCGGATTCTGGACTTTGTTGCTCGAGTGACCACCATCCGCGTGCCTCTAAAGCTGGAGTATTGTATCCTGGGGCTTGTGAATGATCTGGCCCACTCTGTAGCGTCTCGCACTCTTTTAGGACTTCTGTTGTTCTACGCTAGGAAAATGGTGGTTCTCCACTGGCGGAAGCCTGCTGCACCCACCGTTTCCTCGTGGAAATCTCTTGTGAACTCAGTAATCCCACTTTACAAAGCAACCTATGCTAACAGGGGTTGCCCGCAAAAATTCTCAAGGGTGTGGGACATTTGGTTAGAGTCTGATGATACTACCAATGATGCGGGGGGCCCTGCTGTGTCGACTTAGGACCCCTAATTGTAATTGCTATTGCTAATTATTTCCCCTACATGCAGTGGACTCTGTTCAGATTTTCTTCTCCATTGGACTGTTGGATCTTCACGCAGTGAACGGATTGCTCCTGTCACCGGGATCCTTGTGCGTTGAACACCCTTGTGAAGTAGCAGTTGGGTGCAGCCTTGTCTGGGGTTGTTTTTGCTTTTTGTTGCTGTGTATTTTATTTTATTTTATTTTGTTCCTTTTTGTTTTGTTGTTGAGCCAGGGAATGCCCAATGGCTATGTTTTTGTATGTTGTTCTTTTTGAAACCAATAAAAAGAATTTTCAAAAAAAAAATAAAAGAGGGACCAAAACGCCATCTTTCGAAAGTGCGAAAAAGAAATGGCCAAGAAAGGGAATCGAAAGCCTTTTGGAGATCTAAGGATAGCAGAAAGCCAGATTGAGACGGGCCTCCGTCCCACCCTGAGTTCAACAGAGAGATGGCGTCCACCACCCTCCTTACCTGGTCCGGTCCCTGCCTACCCGGGATGAATCCCACCTGATCTTTATGAATGTATTTGGCAATAAAGCTGGATAGGCGGTTAGCAAAAATTTTCGTCATAATCTTGAGATCAATGTTAATGAGATAAATTGGTCTGTAATTTCCTACTTCGGAAGGATCCTTTCCCGGTTTGGGGATAACAGAAATGTAAGCTTTGTTAGAGGCATCCTCTAAGCGGGCCCCGCCCCTAAGGACGTTGAAGAACCTGACCAGATAAGGAGATAGGACGGATGTAAATGCTTTATAATAAGTATTGGAAAAACCGCCGGGGCCCGAAGCGGAGTTGGGGCGGAGAGACTTGATGACATCTAGCACCTCCTGTTCGCTGATAGGGGATTCCAGAAGGGATCTATGCAAAGGTGTGAGTCAGGGGAGTGGTAAGTCGTTCAGGAAAGAATCTGGGGTATCCCTCGTGTGGGGCGTAGGTGCAGCATAAAGCTGAGAATAGAAAGCGTGAAAAGAATCCATGATGGAATTGGGATTGCTAGTAAGAACTCCAGTGGGGGATTTGATTTTGGGCAGGGAGATCGCCCTAAACTTTGGGAGAGTTTTGATGCCCAGTTTATCCCTGAATGCATAAGAGCGAGCCTCTTGCCAGCGCAGGCTTTTCTCAGCTCTGGAGGTAAGGGCCAGGTTAAGTGAAAGTTTAACTGCATCCAATTCCATAAGGGAGGAAGAAGCGGGGAAGCGCTTGTGAGCTCTACGAAGGCGCGTATGCTCATCCTCTAAACGAGTAATGTCAATTTGCCTTTCCTGTTTTGCCCCCAGTTGAATGAGGTAGCCCCGCAGGACTGCCTTGGGGGCCCCCCAGAGGGTGGAAGGAGAGGTGTCGGGGGGATCATTAAGATTAAAGTATTCGCGAAGTGCAGATTCTATCATGGAGCATCTAGCAGGATTGCTCAGAAGGGAATCAATTATTCTCCAAGGGGCAGGGCCCCTGTGCTGAAAGGAGCAGGAGAGCTGCAAAGTGACCATAGAATGGTCCGACGTCTCTGATTTTAGACTTCTGGGTAGAGGGAATGTCAGTAGTGGGAATGAAAATATGGTCAATTCGTGCCAGCGAGTTATGGGGGGCTGAAAAATGGGTGTAATCTCAGGTAGAAGGGTTCAATTCGCGCCATATATCTATCAGGCCTAGGGCATGAAGCGATCTGGCTACGCAAAGGCTCTGTTTAGAGGGTCGACGGAGCCTACCACAAGAGGACACAGATTTGTCTAGGGAGCAGTCGAAGGCAAGGTTAGAGTCCCCCCCTATGACAACACAACCGTTGAAGTGGGGAGAAAGGAGGAGAAGCATCTCAGAGAGGAATTTCGCCTGCCCTTTGTTAGGTGCATAATAGGAGATAAACGTGTACAAAACACCTTGTAGATGGCCTTTGACCAGAATGTCCCTAACAGTGTTTAGATGCAAGAAGGGGAGGGATTTTGCAAAAAATATGGCCACCCCTTTCTGTTTAGAGGGGGCATTGGCAAGAAAAAACATGGGGTATTTATGGTGGACATATGTCGGTTGATAGGACGCCGGAAAGTGAGTCTCCTGGAGCAGGAGGACCCCCAGTCCTTGTGAGTGGTAGTGCCGAAATGCCTTTCTACCTTTAACAGGAGAATTTAAGCCCTGTGTGTTGTGTGATGCCACCTGTAGAGAGAAGACCGTACTTACATTAGGCTGCATGTCGCGTGGGTAGGAAGTACGCTGGTGCAAGCGGCCAGTCGGTGGCCTGAGGGTTCCCCAGGGGGGCGTCTTGTCACAGTGTCAACAGGCGGAGCAAGTACAGTAGTGAACCAGTTGGACCGCAGGAATCTGGAGGGAAGAAAAAAAAGGCCAGTGAAAGGAGAAAAAGAGGGAGTAGAGGACAGCAAAGAAAGGAGAAAACTGCAAGAGCGTGGTCCTGCAGGATGATGAGGAGACTGTGGGCGTAACCCCCGGTTCCCCAACAGGTGTAAAAACGCATCCTGAACCAGTCAGGGTGCATTTCTGAGGGATGCAAGATGAAAACCATCTTACGTTCGACAGAAGGAGGCGCATTAAGGCCTCTCCGGCCATAGGGCCCCAGCCCGGCATTCCTGGAAAAAAAAAACAGTAATAAATTACTAGAAACACCCCTAGATGTATGTGGTGGGTAGCTGTCCAATGGGGGCTAGGGGGGGGTAGGAGAAGGGAAGAGGGGAGGGAAGAGCACAAAAGGGAAGGGGAAGAGGGGGCAGGTTAAGGGGGAGGGGTGGGGATGGGGGGGGGGTGAGGAGGGAGGAAAGAAGGCTAGGGGGGAATAGGCAAGACGGGGAGGTACTGGGAGGGGGGAAGCAGCTTCGGACCATACAGCAACTACATAAACAGTTAACAATGCTCAAAAGTCCCAGCATTTACATGAAGACCTGACCAGTGTAAAATCAAAAACATGGTTAGCAATGAAAACAGTGTAAAAGGAAATGTCCAATGGAAAATAACAAAAATAGCGACCAAAAAAGAAAAAAAAGAAAAGTTCCAAAAAGGGGCCAAAAATGGAGGCAGGGATCAATGCAGACCCCTTGCAGGCGAAGAAAGTTGAACTTCAATGGCAAGTAAGAGAAGGTTCCCAGGAATCAACAAAAACATCATGGAGGCTTGATATAACGGTGGCGTTTCGTCTGTTGCTTGTTCCCGACTGAGGATACTGGGCTGATCGGTGGGGGTCGCTTGGAAGATTCCCTTCTGGAGGTGGACGGAGCAGGGGAAGGGTCCCTGGTGATTATACCCAGTTGCAGGAGCATGCCTTCACCCTCCTGGAAGTTGGAGAAGCTATGAGTCCTTTTCTGAAATTGGAAATTCAATCGGAAGGGGAAGGACCACCAATATTTCAGCACTCTAGCCGATAACGCCAGTGTAAGCGGTTTCAAACTCTGCGGCGCTGTATAGTTAAGGGGTAGAGGTCAGCAAAGAGTTGAATCTTGTGGCCTTGGATGGATAGATCCTCTCTGCCCCTACTCTTTTTCATGAGCTCCTCCTTAACCCCATAGAAATGTGTCTTGACGATAACGTCCCTGGGGAGGCCATCTTTGCGGGGCGGTTGGAGGGCTCTGTGTGCCCGATCTAGTTCCAAGCGGTGGTCAGAGATGTCTGGGAGAAGATCCTTAATAAAGGCTTTGACTGTGTCTGGGATGTCTGTGATGGTCTCAGGGATCCCCCTGATCCTGAAATTCAGGCGTCTGCTTCTATTTTCAAGATCATCCAGTTTACTCAGTGCTGTTTCTAGTTGATCTTGTAGACTCTGTATGCAAGCAGTGTTTTGATTGGCTCTAGCGACCGTTTGATCTATAGTATTTTTGATCGCCTCAATCCGGGTGCCAATGTTCTGAAGTTCAGCTTTAATGGAGCCCGTAATCTGTGAGGCAGTATGGGCTAGCCCAGTGGCTAGCATTTCAGAGAATTTGGCCATTACAAGTGATAGGTCAGGGAAGTGTCCTGGAGAGTGCAGGCCTAGTTGGTGGTGTGAAGCCAGGGCCTCAGGTGATTGCAACCCCGGGATCCCTGGGGTCTGCTCCATGGATCTGCTGAGGAGAGATTCAGTGGAAGCTGGTGAGGCAAGTGGGGGCTGTGGGTGGTAAGCAGGGGTCGCTGGGGAGGACCAGGGGTCTGGGGAGGCCGATGGAATGTCCATGAGGCAAGCTAGAGTGTCTCCTACCTCCCTTGTACAGCGCTCCTCTGAGGGGAGGGAAGGCGTGGTCGCCATCTTGGCCAGGTCCCGCTCTGGGGAGGAGAAGTGTAGGCGGCGGGAGACCTCTCTGCGGTGACCCACCGACATCCAAAGGAGGACAGCTGATGTGAGGAGATGCAGATGCTGCAGAGTGCGGTGCTCTAAAGCCGATGCCCTCTAAAGACCGGAGAAGCGCGGAGCTCCTGGTGCAGGGGGGTTGTAGCTCAAAAATGAGTAAGATGCTTTGTAGGCCGACACCCTATGGTCAAATCTCCTTATTATCTTTTCTTTTTTTTATCTTTTCTCATTTATTTTTTCAAATATTTTTTTGCTTGCTGGTGAACACCTTTTATCTTACGGCGTTTTGCTGATCACTTCTCCCACATTAGGAAGTGCCTGGTTGCGCTCGGTTACGGTATAACCAATTTTAGTAATACCAGTATTGGTACATAGCTGAGGGGAGGGGGGGTTTCTTTAAAAAAAAAAAAAAAAATTTTTTTGTTTGTTTGTTTTGGGCCTCCAGGGTAACGATGTCACCTAGCCCTGCACGAGCGGTTCCAGGATATAAGGTAACCACCCTTAATGTAAGAGGTTTAGCCACCCCAGAGAAACGGTCACGTCTTCTATCAGATTTAAAACACAGTCAGTCATTCACATATGGCATTTTTACAGGAAACATATTTTCGGAAAGATGCCATCCCCAGGATATATAATAGGGATTTCCCCTGGGTGTATCATGCTCCCTCACCAATACCCAAATCAAAAGGAGTGAGTATCCTCATATCTAAATTTTTGCCCTGGATGTTTAAAGAGGAGCTGATAGACCCAGGTGGAAGATTTTTGTTGATTAAGGGAAGGGTTGGTCAGACAACGGTAACTTTATTAAATGTTTATCTGCCTAACTCAGATCATATATTTTTCTTACAACAATTGATTCCGGTAGTTTTGGGGTTTCGAGAAGGGCACCTCCTGATGGGTGGAGACTTTAATTTTATACCTGAACCCCTCCTTAATTCTTCCAGGGGAAGTTCATGTATTTCCCATACCCGGATATGCCGACTGCAGCGGGAACTGTCTCTCCTTGACCTGACTGACCCTTGGCGATTGATGCACCCAGGTGAGCGGAATTATATCTACTACTCTCCGACCCACAATGTCTACACTCGAATAGATCGCATTTTACTCCCTCAAAGTGATCTCCCCTTGGTTATCTCCTCGCATATCGATTCATTTTCTATACCAGACCACGCTCCTGTCCACGTAGTTATTGCATGGGAACCTGGACATGTAAAACGATGTACTTGGAGGCTCAATGAGTCTTTACTCCAGGTCCCGGAAGTCAGGGTGGAGATAGAGTCTGCGATTTTTAATTATTTTAAAGATAACTATCCCCATCAGTAATCTGGGAGGCGCATAGATGCGTAATTCGTGGGTTCCCTATGCGAATAGGAGCTTGACGTAAAAGGGAACAGGAAAGTAGATTGACAGCCCTCTTTTCACGGATAGAATCTATTAGTAAACAACACAAGCAATCCCCAGCTGCGGAAAAACTTGTCCCCTTAACTCAAGCCAGAGAAGAATTAAATCGCCTTCTGTTTCAGAAGATGATTAGAGGTATGGCATGGGCTAGGAGACACTACTATGAATTTTCAAATAAACCAGGTGCACGGCCTTTAAAGGGGCCCGAGAAAGAGAACACATATATCTCATATACAAACGCCTGGTGGACGAGAGGTTCATACCTCGTCTGCTATTTTGGACGAGTTCTATTCATTTTATCATTCTCTTTATAACATAACAACCCCTGAGAGAATAACTTCCCCTAGCGAGGAGAGGGAATTATCAGAGATCTACCTCCGAGAATCAGGAATGCCCACCCTTACAGCGGAGCAGGCATCTGCCTTAGAAGGGGCAATTACTATTGAGGAATTATCATCTGCCCTCTCACAATCTAAACCCCATATGGCCCCTGGACCAGATGGGCTTTCTTTGCCATATTACCAGCAATTTCTGGCATACTTAGGTAAACCCCTCCTGGAGCATTTTAATAATGTAGGAGAGGGTGCCTTGTTTCCTATTGACTCTAATGACTGAGGGGAAAGACCCTCAGCTCTGCGGCAGCTATAGGCCTATTTCCCTTTTAAAATTGCGATACCAAATTGTTTGCAAAGATCCTTATGAATCGTCTAGTGCCACACATCCCCCACCTGGTGCATTTCGACCAGGTGGGGTTTGTGCCGCATCGCGAGGCAAGAGATAACACTATAAGGGCTATTGATCTGGTACACGAAGCTCGGGTTTCACATACTCCGATGGTATTATTATCTACTGACGCCGAGAAGGCTTTTGACAGGGTGGCCTGGAGCTTTATTCGAGCCACCCTGTCATATATAGGCCTGGAACCACGGATGCCGCAATGCATCCAGGCCCTATACTCTAGACCATCGGCAGCAGTACAAGTAGACGAATAGTGCTCGGATTACTTTCCAATCTCGAATGGCACCCGGCAGGGATGCCCACTATCACCTCTTATATTTATTTTAAGGTTGGAACCCTTTTTGTGCTCAATACGTCATTCTAGCAATATTTCAGGCTTTCGGGTTGCTGGCGATCAGCACAAGGTGGCCGCTTTCGCGGTCGACCTTGTGTTTTTTTTCGTCACCAACCTGATAATAACACTTCCAAACATCTTAGCTGCCATTAACAAATATGGCATCCTCTCTAATTACAAGATTAATCTCACGAAAATCGGCAGTACTCAAATTTATCAACACCATTTCAGGAGGAACATGCTTTACGAGTCTCATTCCCATTTCATTGGGCTGAGGGATCATTAGCTTACCTGGGGATCCAGATTACAGCTGATCCAGCTGATTTATTTAGGAAGAATCATATCCCTATGTTGGGGATTGTGAAGAGAGAGCACGCTTAAGATGAACATCTTGCCCAGATTACTGTATTTATTGCAGGCATTACCGATTGCTGTCCCTATGTCTTTTTTTTAACAGATCCGGAAAATGTTTCGCGCTTTTATATGGGCCTCCAGATCCCCTAGGATCAGGCTTCAAGTCCTGTCCCTTCCAAAATCAAAGGGGGGAGTAGGCCTTCTGGACATGCTCCGATATTACCGCGCCTCGCACCTCGTCCGTGTCTTGGACTGGCATTGTAATTTGGCCTCTAAGAGATGGGTGGGTCTGGAGATAGGTGCAGCTGGCCAGTTGACCCCCCCGGCCCCTTGGTCCTCTTTTTTGCCTACGGACCCTATCTTATAACACCCTACGATAGGTGCCACTCTACGAGAATCTTGGAGAGTCCAACAACTTCCAAAGATAGCTCCTGCGCCTTCCCCTCTTATCTCTATACTTGGCAACCCGGATTTCCCCCCGGGATGTACAAGTGCTAAGATACGTGGACTAGCCCAAATTGGAAAGATATGATTACTTGAAGTATGGCAGCAGGGCCCTGTGCCCACCCATGGGGAGATCGCTGCATGGCCGGATTAGATCTGGACCACTTGAGTATCTATCAATTACGACATTTCCTCCTTTCTGTTGGACAAAGGGGCTATATACCAAGGGCTTTAACTCCTTTTGAATCTTTATGTAGAGCAGGAGATCCCCTCAAACATACTCTATCCCTATTCTATTCAATCTTGGTGGAGGAACGGGAGGAACAACAGCTGTTGTTTCTATCTCAATGGGAGCGGGAACTTGCAATTACTTTGACGAAAACACAAAAGAATAAGATCCTAACACTGGTGCATAAATCTTCTATGGACTGCAAATATCAGGAGGTGGGATATAAAATATTAACTAGGTGGTACAGAGTCCCCGTGCTGATGCATAGGATGGGAGCAGATTGCTCAGACAGGTGTTGGCGTTGCGGGTCGGAGGCAGGTTCAATGCTCCACATTTTTTGGACTGGCCCCCTACTGCGACCCTTTTGGATTAAAGTTGCGGCAGTCATTAAGCAACTGACTGCAGTCGAGGTGGGAGACGATCCAGCATATTGTCTCCTCCACCTCACAAGAAGTTCAATCCGCAGATATAAGATGTCCTTGACACTCCGACTTCTCAATGCTGCAAAGGCATGTATTCCAGCCATATGGAGACAAACTCAACCTCCAGGAAGTAGATTATGGTACTAAAAAGTTAAAGAGATTTATAAGATGGAGGAGTTAACTGCCAATTTAAAGAACTGGGAGGAACAGACTAGAGACCGATGGAGGCCCTGGGTGAATTTCACTGGTGCAGAGGCTTATCAATAGGAAGTAATTGAATGTGGCTCCTCATGGAGTGCACTATATTTTTGTATTGGGCTACCCTGGAGGCCCTATTTTGAACAGTTTTTTTTTCTTTGGGGTTAGTTTATAATAGGCATTTTTCCAAGGCACAGAGATAGGCACGATGAGTGCCTTTCTAACTCGGATGACGATGATAGGAGACTTATTATGGGAAAATTCTCTCTCCCTTTTTTTTTTTTATTCTCTTCAATGATTTCTCACACCACAATCAAATAAGGTTTTTTTTCCACTTAGGGAGTTTGTATTCTTATCACGTTGTATTAAGTTTGAATTTGCATTTTCAATTTTTTGACATGAAGAGGAAATCACAATGTGTATCATACGGTTTAAACACCCCCCTTTTTTTTTTCCTTATCACGATATTTAATATTCACTTTTTTTTCACTGATCGTGATGAGGGTTTTTATTCACATTTCTCCCTGACAAGCACAACTGTAGCACAACATTTAAAATATTGTAGGCAAACACTTATGGTGTAATTTTTTTTTTTTCTTCTTGATTTGTCTCCTTTTTCATGATCATTTCTGTATAAAGGGTAACTGTTTCATGGAAAAACTGAATTTTTGTAAAATCTTACTGTAAAATTCCTTTCTCTGAGTCCTCCGACAGTAGCCGCCCACTCATTCAGTCTTCACCAATGGGTATTGACTTCCTCTCCGCAGGAGTAGCTAGGCATAAGACTTTTTAAAAGCAAAAGCATTAACATAGACACACCCATGGGGGCTGTCTTACTGGTCCATTCCCCCCTGCAGTAAGCCATCCCAACTCAGTTTGGTAGCAAGCAGTTAAGTGTACAAGAACCCCAAAAGAGGGGCGGGGGCGGCGACTGTCGGAGGACTCAGAGAAAGGAATTTTACGGTAAGATTTTACAAAAATTCAGTTTTCTCTTACGTCCTCCGACAGTCGCCGCCCACTCATTCAGTCTTCACCAATGGGATGTCCCAAAGCAGTGTAGACATGAGGGGTGGGAGACGCAACCGTAGAAAAGGCAACGCAGTACCCACATAAGAGAAAGGAACCTTACACGAACAGTAAGAGAACCTTCTGGGCAACAAAAAAGGCTCAACAGGAGCAACAACCCAGGAAAGCAAATAACCAGAGGGGATAAACAACCCCAACAGCCAGGGACCCAAAAAAAACAGGGTCCCTTACGGCACTGCAGCACAGAGAACTTTGCGGCCAAAAGGAGGCATCAGCTGATGCCAGAACATAATTTTTGTAAAATTTTGAGAAGGTGTGCACTGACGACCAAGTCGCAGCCTTGCACACCTGGGCCACCGAAGCTTGATGTCGGAAGGCCCAGGACGTACTCACCGATCTGGTAGAGTGCGCCTTGACAGGGAAGGGCGGAACCCATTCCTTCAAAGCATAGGCCTGAACAATTGTCTGTCTGATCCATTTGGCAATGGTCGCCGCAGACGCAGCCTTACCCTTCCGAGGTCCCTCAGGAAGGACAAAGAGGGAATCCGATTTTCAAAAAGATTCAGTGGACGACAGGTAAACCCTTATCGCCCTGACAACATCCAAGGAGTGCAAACCAACCTCCTTAGGATGCTTAGGCTTCGCACAGAGCGAAGGCAAAACAATGTCCTCATTAAGGTGAAAATCCGAAACCACCTTAGGAAGAAAGGACGGATCAGGTCGCAAGACCACCTTATCCTTGTGAACCACTAGGTAAGGAGAGCGGCAAGACAACGCCGCCAACTCTGACACTCTGCGAGCCGAAGTGATCGCCGCGAGAAAAGCAACCTTTTTAGACAGCAGAGGCAACGATATCTCCTTGATGTTTTCAAAGGGAGGACACTGTAGCACGGACAGAACCAAGTTCAAGTCCCATGGAGGTAAAGGCGCCCTCCGGGGAGGGGCCAAGTGACGCACACCTTGAATGAAGGTGCGAATTAAAGAGTGAGACGCCACAGGGCGTTGAAAAAGGACAGCCAGTGCCGACACCTGGCCCTTAATCGTGGCCAGCGCAAGTCGCTGTTCCACACCAGACTGGAGGAAAGCCAACACTCTCGCCACCGAGTAAGAACAAGGCGACAAGCCCCTGGACTCACACCAGGCAAAATAAGCTTTCCACGTACGGTAATAAATCTTACCAGACGAGGCTTTTCTAGCTTTGATTAAAGTAGGAATGACCTCTGAGGAGAGACCCCTGTCTCTCAGGACCTGGCTTTCAACAGCCATGCCGTTAAAGCCAGCGACTGTAAAGCAGGATGGAAGATCAGTCCCTGAGACAGAAGATTTTCCCACATTGGGAGCTGCCAAGGAGGCTCTACGGCTAGGTGAACGATGTCCGCGTACCAGGACCGGCGTGGCCAGTCTGGCGCAACCAGAATCACCAAAGTCGGTTCCGATGCCAACCTACGAAGGAACCTGGACAACAACTGAATCGGAGGAAAGGCATACATTAGACGATACTGATGCCAAGGCGCCACCAGCGCATCCGAGGCGTCCACCAGAGGATCGCGCGTTCTTGCCACGAACCTTTCCACTTTGTTGTTTAGCCGAGATGCGAACAGATCCACATCCGGGGATCCCCATTTCGCACACAGCATGCGAAAAACCTCCAGGTGCAGGGACCATTCCCCCTGGTCCAGGGTCTGGTGGCTCAGGTAATCGGCCTGCCAATTCTCCGATATCGCCGGGACATGAGTCTCGGCCCAAGACAGAATACTGGTCACTTCCTGGGCCGCCCAGGCACTCCTGGTGCCCCCTTGGTGATTGATGTAAGCCACCGCGGTGGCATTGTCCTTCTGCACCTGTACAGGGTGACCCTGAAGATGATCCGACCACTGGAGCAGGCATAGATTTTCCTACCGACACAGTCGGAGACTGAAGCCACCACAGAAGATCCCTTCTGGTTCGGCAACTCAGAGACACTCTCAAGTCCAAGGACTGAGGCCGTCTGGCCCATCTGGTCAGTATCTCCGCTTGGAGAGACCGCGTGTGAAACTGTGCAAATGGTATCGCCACGAAGGCCGACACCATAAACCCCAGAGACCGCATACAGGTCCTGAGTGACGAGGATTCGTTGTCCCTGAGGGACCTGATCTCGTTCTGCAGGGTCCGGAACTTGTCCTCCGGCAGAAACACCTTTGCTTGAGCAGAGTCCAGAACCATTCCCAAATAGGGGAGACGAACCGAAAGAGACAAGCTCGACTTCTGAACGTGGTTTGGTCCAACCAAACTCCTGAAGCGTCTGTACGGTGGTCGACAGATCGCGCAACAGACTCTGGCTGGCACTCGATCTTAACAGGAGATCTTCCAGATATCCCAGAACCGAAATGCCTTGTGCCCGTAACAGGCCCAGAACAGGCGCCAACACTTTGGTAAAAACCCTTGGAGCCGAAGCGAGACCAAAAGGTAACGCCACAAACTAATAGTGTTCCTCCGCGATAGCGAACCGGAGGTATCTCTGATGGCTCTCGAAAATGGAGATGTGCAGATACGCATCCTTCAGGTCGATAGAGGCCAGGAACTCTCCCGGGCTCAGGGAGGCCACCACCAAAAGGAGAGACTCCATCCGAAACTTGCGAACTCGCACAAAGCGGTTCAGAGCTTTCAAGTCCAGAATAGGACACACCTTGCCCTCCTTTCTGGGCACAGTGAACAGATTCGAGTAGAAACCCCGAAATCTGTCCCGATGAGGCACCAGGACGATCACCCCCTGGGCAAGGAGATCATGTACCGCCCGATGCAGGTCTCGCAAACGCTCTGGGGTCAAATGAAGATTTGAGGGAAAGAATCTGTCCGACGGCCGGTAAAGGAATTCGAACTTGTACCCTGATCGAATGATTTCTTGAATCCACCTGTCCGGAATTCGGAACAGCCAAGGTTGGAGGAAACCGCGCAAACGTCCCCCCACCCCTGAAACGGGTGCGGGCGTCCCTTCAGGCAGAGGCGGACTGAGCCGCCGCACCGGCGTGGTCGGATTTCTGTTTTCCCACCCAGGTATTTCGCTGGCCACCTTGGCCCTTGAAAGGTTTAACCTTGTTCTGTGCCTTGAAGGCACGAAAGGATCCCCGATTAGGTTTAAAGGCGGGACCCCGCTTACCACGGAAAGACTTGTTCTTCGGATTCTGGGGCAGCAGACTGCTCTTGCCCCCAGTGACTCCCTTAACCAAAGTATCCAGGGCCTCACCAAAAATGCGAGACTCCGCATAAGGGAAATCAGCCACCGTTTTCCGGGACGTCTGGTCAGCCGACCAGCTCTTCAACCAGATCAGTCGACGGCTAAGCACCACGACACTGGACAGGTGCGCAGCCAGAGGGGCCTCATTCAAGGCCGCATCGCACAAATACATGACCCCTTGATAAATCTGGTCCACCATCTCCACAGTAGTAGGGGGGGGCAGAATCAGTCACAAGCGTACGCCTAAGCTCCTTGGTCCAATCCGCCACCGCCTGAGCCACCATGACAGAGGCGAAAATAGGTTTCAGCATGGAACCTGCCACCATGTAAGAATGGCGCGCAAGTGATTCCAGCCTCCTATCCGTGGGATCCCTAAACAACGGGGAATCCTCAGTAGGAACCAGGGTAGCCTTGTTCAATACGGCCATAGTGTGATCCACCTGAGGGGCCACACAACAGCGCGAATCCGTAGAAGCCGCAAAGGGGTAGAGTAGTTGAAACCTTTTCGGCACCGTGAAGGTGCGTTTCAAACTGCGCCATTGTTCATTCACAGTGTGATGAAACTCAGCGGGACAGGGAAAAACCTGCGCCGACTTGCAGGTCCTATGTGTACCAAAAAAAGGCACAAAGCCCGGGGGACTGGGCTCATCCTCCAAATGTAGTGTTTCTTTAACTGCGCATCCATAGCCGCGCGTTCTTCGGGTGACCCAGAGGGAGAATCATCCACCCCCTCCACCTCCGCCTCCCCCTCAGACTCTTGCGGGTCCTGAGAAGAGCGAGACCCCGAAAGGGGCACGCCACCGACAGCAGCCACATCACCTTCTGAATCAGAAGAAAAAGAAATCCTAGGCCTTTTCCTAGCAGCACGTTCAGACATCAGCACCTCCATATTGGACACCAAAGTTGCCACTACAGCAGCCAAATTAGTCAGAGCAGGGGAGTCCGATGAACTGGAGTCCCCTACCAGGGCTGGAGGGAATTTGCTGTCCTAAGATTCCATTGCAGAGAAAAAAAACTTTTTGCAAGGTACTGGCCCTTTAAGTGCGCCACGGACCCCACAGCCACCGCTATACCGACTGTGTCACACAGACCCCCCGCAGGGACAAAACTGAGCCAGAAAGAATTTTACCGAGGAAAATGCAAAGGACAGTAGTACAGAGCCCCACAGAGTGTTACCACATCAGACGCTGCTCCAGAGGAAAAGGAAGTGAGGTCGTCAGAGACTGAACTATAGCTGCAGGCTAAGGAAAAATGGCTGCCCATAGGATGTAATGGGAGGTTTCGGCAAGATGGCCGCCGACATGTGCACCGAACGATCTGTTGCCACACAAAAGATGGCGCCGGAAGGCGCCAAAACCACTACATAGAATGCTGCACAAACGCCCATAGTGAAGCCAGCCATGCTGCCCACACCTAAAATGGCAGACCAGCGGTTTTCAACCCCGCAGCGGTCGCCACACACACAGTCTGTACCTCCAAAGCACACTAAGTGACACAGGAGAGGGGCCCCCAAGCACACACAGCGCAGCAGTGAAATAAAAACCCCCGCAGGGATCGCATCAGGGAGCCCCAAAAACGCACAGACATGAGGGGATACCACAGCCACACAGTACTGCCAGCCCCAGACAGAGGCCCCACACAGAGTGTACTCACCTGTACCGGATGGCGTGGGGTGCCTCTCATCAAACGGAAAACCGCTGCCCTCAGATGGCAGGGATGCCGTCAGCCAAAAAATGCAGAACACCACAGAGTACGGACGAACCGTGCATGTGTCTGGTGAGGTAGCCACCTCACAGGCTGCATCCCTGCTGACAGGGATGGGTCATTCGTAATGCCAGGGCGAACACATGGCTGAACGCTCGATGGTGGGCTGGGGCTCCATCTGACCCTCTGCCCTGGAGAACCAGGGCGACCAGTCCGATTCCCAGCTCTGCAAAATCCATCTTCGTCCGAAGATCCGACTAACTAAAGCTGACAAAATAAACAGCTAAGTATAGTAAAGAAAAAATGACATTATACTGAAAATAAAATCACAAAAGAAAGAAGAAGGCTGAGACTGTAGCCCCAGCACAGGGAAGCCTGACTACTCCTGAACCAGGCAGAAGACAAACTGAGTTGGGATGGCTTACTGCAGGGGGGTATTGACCAGTGGGACAGCCCCCATGGGTGTGTCTATGTTAATGCTTTTGCTTTTAACAAGTCTTATGCCTAGCTACTCCTGCGGAGAGGAAGTCAATACCCATTGGTGAAGACTGAATGAGTGGGCGGCGACTGTCGGAGGACGTAAGAGAAATGTATATTTTGCTATATTATGATTGAAAAATAAATAAAAATGATTAAATTAAAAAAAAAAAAACTTCTCTTTTATATTTTACCAAACAATTAGGCAACATATTGTATTTTTGTGCATTCAAATTCAAAAAAGTGTTTCTTTACCAACAAATTAAAAAAAGTGTTTTTTTTAAATGCAAATATTGTATGACAAAAAAAATTGCAACGCCCACTATTTTATTCTGTAGGGCCTCTGCTTTAAAAAAAAATAAAATAAATAAATATATATTAAAAAGAATAGCGCGCAAATGCAAAAGAAATTACTACCAAATCTGAAGAGAGTCCATAAATAAAAATGGGGGTTTGGTCCCACCATATGGCCATATCGTGCTCAAGCCCACTACTGCGTCAAAGTACCCCATTATCAGTGGGTCCTACACTATCCATGAAAAAGAGATGAATCCAGCCCTTCTAACCCCTGGAGACAACACTCCTTGCTGGGAGAGATGTGCAAATGCACTACAGGGGACTCCTCCTATATCCACTTGATGGTGGACACTGATTGAGTACAAGTGTGTGTGGGGGGTGGGGAGGGCTGCTCAACCTCGATAGTCTGGTCAGACCGAATACATAATAAACAGGCAAAAAATTTGGGGGAGCATACCCATGTATTTCCAAAGCTGCTGCAGCTATGAACCAAAAGACATATATATTAAAAAGAATAGCGCGCAAATGCAAAAGAAATTACTACCAAATCTGAAGAGAGTCCATAAATAAAAATGGGGGTTTGGTCCCACCATATGGCCATATCGTGCTCAAGCCCACTACTGCGTCAAAGTACCCCATTATCAGTGGGTCCTACACTATCCATGAAAAAGAGATGAATCCAGCCCTTCTAACCCCTGGAGACAACACTCCTTGCTGGGAGAGATGTGCAAATGCACTACAGGGGACTCCTCCTATATCCACTTGATGGTGGACACTGATTGAGTACAAGTGTATGTGGGGGGTGGGGAGGGCTGCTCAACCTCGATAGTCTGGTAGAGGGGTTATGCTGCTCTTCCTAGGAGTAGGACACTAGGCGGAAAAGGGTTAACAAAGCTTAACTACGCCTATATGGCATTTCCAGGTGGTATACTCCCACTTCCTGCTCTAAGATCTCAGTTTTGTAACAAGCAGTGTCAGAAAAATACATAACACAAATCCACAGAGGGGTGGGAGCTGTGTCCGTCAATGAACATCAGAGAAAAGGATTTTACGGTAAGACAAATATCCAGTTTTCTCTTTCGTTCATTGACGGACACAGCTTCATATCTTCATTTGACAGATGGGACGTTAAAGCCAGTGACCTTAAAGCAGGATGGAAGATCGGTCCTTGGGACAGAAGATCTTCTCTAGAGGAAGCTGCCAGGGGCATCGGCTACCAGTCGTACCAGGACCGACGAGGTCAGTCTAGGGCCACCAGAATCACTGGAATCCCTTCTGCCTCGATTCTGCGCCGAAGTCTTGGCAGAAGTTGTATTGGAGGAAAAGCATAAATCAGACGATACCAAACCCAAGGGGTCACCAGAGCATCTGTGGCGTCTGCCAAAGGATCCCGAGACCTGAAAACAAATCTCGGAACCTTCCAGTTGAGACGAGAGGCCAACAGGTCACCATCGGGGGTCCCCCACCGGAGACACAGTTGCTGAAAAACTTCTGGACACAGTGTCTGATGACTGAGGTAGTCCGCCTGACAATTTTCCACCCCTAAAATGTGCACAGTGCTGGAACAAGGCATTCTGCCCACCTTAGAATACTGGTCACTTCGTTGGCCGCTTGGGCTCTTTTGGTGCCCTCTTGGTGATTGATATATGCCACAGCTGTGACCTTGTCTGATTGAGTCCTTACCTGACACCCATGTAGACGATCCGTCCACTGGGACAGGCAAATCCTGATCGCTTGAATTTCCAGGATGTTGATTGGCAGACTGAACTCCTCCCGAGACCAAAACCCTTGGGCTGATTCCATGCCCAGGACCCCTCCCAACCCAGACAGGCTGGCGTTCGTGGCAACCACTGTCCAGAACAGGGGGAGGAAGGATTTCCCTTGTTGAAGCGCCGGGGAATGGAGCTATTAAAGCAGAGACGCTCTCAAACCCCCCCCCCCCCCCCCAAAGACTCAACAGGATCAAATTGTCTAGAGACTGTGGATTCTTGTCCCATTTGGTTAAAATCTCCTTTTGCAAAAGTCTGGTATGGAACTGAGCGAATGGGATGGCCTCGAAGGTGGAGACTTTCAGGCCCAGCACCAGCAAGCAAGTTCTGAGAGACGACCGGCGAGTGTGTATAATAGGAGCCGAATCGCATGCTGCAATTTCAAGAGTTTCATTTCTGGGAGAAACACCCAGGCTGAGGCTGAATCCAGAGTCAGCCCCAGGAAGTCCAACTTGTTGGACAGGGTCAAGGCTGGCTTTTGAAAACTCAGAGGTCCAGCCAAACTCCTGCAAAGTTCTCACCGTGATGTCCAGATCCTCCTTCAGGACCAATGAGGATTCCGCCCTCAGAAGAAGATCGTCCAGGTACCCCAATACCGAAATCCCCCACTGTCTGAGTAAGGCCAACACCGGAGCCAACACTTTTGTTAACACCCGAGGAGCTGAGGCGAGACCAAAGGGTAAAGCCACAAATTGATAGTGCTCCTCGCCTATGGCAAAGCAGAGAAAACCTTGATGCCCAATGTAGATTGGGATATGAGGGTAAGCAACCTTGATGTCGATGGAGGCTAGAAAGTCCCCTTGATGAAGGGAAGCCACAGCTGTGCGAATGGATTCCATTGTGAATTTCTGAACCCGCATAAAAGTGGTTCAGGGCCTTGAGATCCAGGATTAGGCAAACCTTCCCCTCTTGCCTGGGGACCGTAAAGAGGTTTGAATAAAACCCCTGAAAACGTTCCGACTCTGGAACTGGGACTATGACCCCTTGTGAACAAATCCCGTACCGCTCCTAGAAGGCCTTGAAGCTGATCCGCGGACAGACGCAAATTGGAAGGGAAGAACCTTGCCGGGGGCAAGGATCGAAACTTGATCTTGTAACCAGACCAAAGCAACTTGAGTACTTATTTGTCTTGGATGAACGAGGTCCATGGTTCCGCAAAGAAACAAAGACGTCCCCCTACCCCTAGTACGGGTGAGAGCGTCCCTTCAGGCGGAGGAGGTCTTATCCCTGAGGCCAGAGGAGCACGCCTTGGAATTACCACTCCAGGGTCTCTTGGAAACCCCTGTGAAGGGACAAGATGATTTAGAACCCTTGTCCTGCGACCCCGTGCAACGAAAGGGCCGCTTGTGGACGGAAAAAAGAGGACCATGTTTGCGGCGAGCTCTCTGTTCTTCGTAACCTGCGGAAGCAAAGTGCTCTTCCCTCCCATGAGACCCTTTATGATCTCTTCCATGGTGGCTCCACACAGGTGGTCCCCTACAAAAGGGAAGACCCATCAGAACCTTTTTTGGAGGCCTGGTCTCCAGATCAACATTTCCCGCATCTGTCACAACGAGACAATCACCTTCCCATCCATCCATCCTGGACGTCACATTGAAGTCTCACATTGGTGGACAGGTTTTTGGATTTTATCATTGACTTCGTATTATTACATTCACCATATATGGTTCAATATTCATGTTGTTGCAGTGAGCGTTGACCCATCGATTTAGGTCGGTGTAGTATTCTGTTTGCATTTTGACGCCCTGCAGGCTAACGGGGCTGCATCCAGGGAGGAATATATACACAGATATATTGCAACCCCTGTATTATCTGGTCCGCTGGCTCCAACATTTCGTGAGGGTGCTGACCCTCTTTTAAATCCTGGTGTAAAAGCTTCACCCACCCCATCAAGGTCTGAGAGACCAAGGTTATGGCAAACACCGGTCTCAGGATTGAACCTGCCACGGTAAAAAGATGGCGGACCAAGGATTCAGTCTTCCTATCTGCAAGAGCGTCCTCCACTGGTAGTAACGTGACTTTATTTAGCCTATAAACCTGAGAGTCCACCACTGGTGGCACTGTCAGTTTTCTTCAAAAGGAAAACCTTCAAAAGGATTTCTCCTAGCGAAACGCTTAGGTATACCAGCGATGCATTTCGGGGACCCCCACTGACTAGCGACAACCTTGTCAAAATAGGCAGGGAAGGGAAACACTTTAGTCACTCTGGATGGCCTGCAGGTGCATCCGCTGAGTCCTCCATTTTTAAAGTTTCTAGTACTGACACAATCAGTGCCACTACAAGCGCTTTTTCTTGCACAGAGGTGGTGGAAGAAGAATCATCCTCACTATCAGAGCACTCGAAGTGCGTGGACGCAGACCCCATGGGGTGACTTGCGTCTGTGGATTTTTTTTTTTGTGTAGATCCCTAGTTGCCCTGTGGAGTAGGTGTAGCCAACATCCCGGAATATATGTCTAAAGGTTTTTTGGTGCCTCAGGCCAAGGTATGGCACTTTATGGGCTAGTCAAATGATCATATAACGATAATGAGTAAAAATCACAATTTATTCAAAAGAAAACAAAGTTCATGAATGAACATGAGATAATTAGAGTGCCTATGGGTTATAGACCCATGTGTGTGGTGATATAGATAGAAAAAGTGACAATGTGAATGGTGACTATTTTTGGATATAAATCTCTGTCTGTTCTGGCTCATGTGAGAGACTCTGGAACGTGTTGAGAGAGTTTATTTTGAAAAATAGAGATATAAACTCTCTCAACACGTTCCAGAGTCTCTCACATGAGCCAGAACAGACAGAGATTTATATCCAAAAATATTCACCATTCACATTGTCACTTTTTCTATCTATATCACCACACACATGGGTCTATAACCCATAGGCACTCTAATTATCTCATGTTCATTCATGAACTTTGTTTTCTTTTGAATAAATTGTGATTTTTTACTCATTATCGTTATATGATCATTTCACTAGCCCATAAAGTCCCATACCTTGGCCTGAGGCACCAAAAAACCTTTAGACTTGCGTCTGTGGTGGCCAAATCAGCCTCAGAGTCTGAGGAGAAAATAATGCCAGAAGCCTTGTGACCTACCAATATTATGTGTATATAAAGCTTAGCCAGTTGTACCTCAAATTAGCTCTGAGGAAGGGGGTATGCCCCTGAAACGCGTAAGCTGTATTTAGAGGTTTCACATCTCATCACTGTCTGCATCAGCAAACTACGCCCAGTGGACTTTCTCGGTGGATTTATCATCAGTGGACTTTCTCTGTGGATTTATCATCATACTTTGTGCTTATTCTTTATCCATTTTTGTGAGTATGATGTACATACGTTTTTAAACAATAAATAGGTTTTAAAGGTAATGCGCTAGGCTGGTGTGCCCTCTGCATTTATTCTTTTCAGAGTCTGAGGAGGCAGAGGAAACAGGTGAAGGCAGAAGGCGCTTTTTGCCAGGTCTTTTCTGCAGGACCATGTCCACTTTAGACACCAAAGATTGCAGGACCGCCATAATGGCCAACATAGCAGAGTGGGACCCTGAGGATACCCCCTTCTGAGAGAGGGTCCGGTGGTAAGACATGTTCTGCAGGCTCCATGGCACCCTTGTGCTGCAGTGAGAAAAAAAAACAGTATAAATTTATCAATAAGCTGTAAAAATAACCCCAGCAGCGCTGATTCCTGTGGAACTACAGGTCCCAGGGACACTGCAATAGAAGAACAGGCAGGGAGAAGCCACTCCAGGACTCACCACCAAACATTTCTCAGCAGGAGCAGGGAGAGAGGGGAATGAGCACCAACAGCCTGCAGCACGCCAATCTGAAAGGAAGAGAAAAAGGCTGTGCTGTCACTAGAGGCCGCTTGCGGAACACAGCTCTATGCGGCTGCATCTACTATATATAAAAAAAAAAAACACCAAAACATGGCTGCCAGTCTTCTGGAAAATGGCTGAACGGCCACATATGTGGCCACAAGAAAATGGCAGATTACATGAGGCAGTTACACAGCCAGGGAGCCAGTAGGGACCCCCCTCAGCACGCAACACTCCCAAAGCAGACATCTGGCAGCTCAGTGAATCGGAGCGACCCAGATGTGACTCGATTTTTTTCACCCCACCTTACAGTCACAGCTCCCCTCACCGAGGTGACATTTTCCACAAAAAAATGGTAAAGTCACCAGTACACCCCATGGGAGGAGTGGGGGAGGGAGAGCCCATGCAGGGGGAACCCCGCTAGTGGAGGGGGGTAAAGGCAAGGGTGGGAAGGGCACCTGAGAGACATACCGACCCTGGGAGGGCCCCATGTTCACCCCAAACTTCCCAAGGGAGAGGGGGGCACTACTCACCATACCATTTGAACCAGGCTGGGGTCACTCCGGGCTGGTCACCTCCCTTTCTTGGAAGGAGGGGTGCTGCAGGCCAGAAAAACGCTGTGACTCCGGCTGCGACCAGGTTGTGTGCGTCCTCGCAAGAAAGTCCCTCCAGTTGGACCATGTCGCAGCCGACCTAGCGCAGAGCTGAGGTCTGCACGCGCTCGCTTGCCAGACTGGGACGACCGCAAAGATCTATGGTATCCAGTGTGTCACCCAGTCCGGCAGTTGATTGTAGATCTCACAGGAACAAAATTGATTGTAAAAGAGAAAACAAAAGAAATGTTTTTTTTTTTTATAAACTGAAGAGGAAAAAATGCCAGGACCAGAGATCCCGGCAAGTAGCTAGGTCCTTACTCCTGTCTAGGCAGAAAAAAAGGAGATCCTAGAGCAGGAAGAGGGAGTATACCACCTAGGACTGTCCTATAGGCGTAGATTTTTTACCCTTTTCCGCCTAGTGTCCTACTCCTAGGAAGAGCAGCATAACCCATCTGTCAAAAGATGATATGAAGCTGGGTCCGTCAATGAACGAACGAGAAAAACTGGATTTTTGACTTACCGTAAAATCCTTTTCTCTGAAGTTCATTGACAGACACAGCTCTATATTCTTCTTAACCATTGGGTTATACTGCCCCCTACAGGAGTAGGACACTAGACAGGAAAAGTCTTTACCACGCCTATAGGGCAGTCCCTGGGGGTATACACGCACTCACTCTGCTATAGGCAGATTTCTTGCAAGCAGTGTCGGAAGAAAATAACCCCAACCCAACTCATATATAGAGGGGCGGGTGCTGCGTCTGTCAATGAACTTCAGAGAAAAGGATTTTACAGTAAGTCAAAAATCCAATTTTCTCTATCATTCATTGACAGACGCAGCTCCATATGCTTCTTAACAATTGGGACATCCCAAAGCAGTATTAACATGAGGGGAGGGAAAAACAACGCAGAAAGGAACGCAATTCCTAAAGGCTAAACTTAGCCAACCAGGTAACATTGAGCTCAACCAGGAACAACTGGAGCTCACCTAGAAACAACATACACCCTCAAAGACACTAAATGCTCTCTTAAACAGCAGCCTGCAAAACCTTGAGGCCAAAGAAAGCATCCGATGATGCGAACACATCTACTTTGTAGAATTTTGTGAACGTGTGCACTGACGACCAAGTTGCCACCTTACAAACTTGTATTACTGACGCCTGATGAAAAGCCCAAGAAGCACTCAGTGCCCTAGTAGAATGCGCCTTCACAGGGAAAGGTGGAACCTGACCCCTTAGGTGAATAAGCCTGTACCATCGTCTGCCTGATCCATCTGGATATGGTCGCAGCAGACGCAGCCCATACCTTCTGAGGTCGTTCCGTAAGGACAAGAGAGTCGGATTTCCTGAAAGACTCAGTAGCCACCAGGTAAACCCTAATTGCCCGAACCACATCCAAAGAAATCAAAGCAATTTCCTTAGGATGCTTGGGCTTAGGACAAAGTGAAGGCAGCACAATGTCTTCATTCAAATGGAAATCAGAGACCACCTTTAGGAAGAAAAGCCTGATTTGGTCGAAGTACCATTTATCTCTGTGGACCACCAGATAGGGAACGGCAGGACAATGCCCCCAATTCAGACATTCGGCACGCAGAGGTAATAGCCACCAAAAAGGCTACCTTCTGAGGGTTTCTGAAGAACTGACAGTACCATGTTAAGATCCCACGGAGGAAACAGGGACCGTATCGGAGGAGCCATATGGCAAACTCCTTGGATAAAAGGTGCGAATCAAAGAATGTGTAGCTAAAGGACATTGAAAAAAAACCACCAAGGCTGACACCTGGCCCTTAATGGTATCCAAGGCCAACCGCTGCTCAACCCCTCTCTGGAGGAAAGCCAATATCCAAGCCACTGAAAATGAGCGTGGATGCACCATAATCAATTCACACCATGCGATATACATTTTCCATGTATGATGATAAATCTTCCTAGGAGGTAAATTTCCTAGTCTTCAATACCAGGCTTTCAACAGCCACGCCATTAAAGCCAGCGACTGTAAAAGAAGAATGGAAGATCAGGCCTTGAGACAGCAGATTTTCCCTGAGAGGCAGTCTCCAAGGAACACTGGCGACCAACCTTACCAGATCGGCGTACCAAGACCGGGTAGGCCAGTCTGGAGCCACCAGAAAGACTGACTGGAATCACTTCCACCTCTATTCTGCGCAGAAGCCTCAGTAGAAGTTTTAGTGGAGGAAACGCATATATCAGCTGATACTGACCCCGAGGAGCCACTAGTGTGTCTGTGGTGTCGGCCAGAGGATTCCAAGACATGGCCACAAACCTCTGTACCTTCTTGTTGAGCTGAGAGGCTAACAGGTCCACATCGGGTGTCCCCTACTGGACACACAGCAGGTGAAACACCCCTGGGTGAAGGGACCATTCCCCCTGATCCAACACCTGACTCCTCAAGTAATCCGCCTGCCAAATTTTCCACTCTGGGGATATGCACGGCGGAGAGGGCTGGAAATAAGTTTTCTGCCCATTTTTGGATCTCGGCCACCAGGACACTCTTGGTGCCCCATTGATGATTGATGTAAGGCACTGCTGTGGCATTGTCTGATTGAATCCGAACCGGACAGCCTTGCAGAAGATTTGTCCAGTGACTCAAGCAAAGCTTTGTCACTCTGAGTTCCAGAATATTGATCGGTAGTCTGGACTCTTCTGAGTCCAGGTCCCCTGAACACACATCTTTCCAAGCACTTCACCCCAACCGGACAGGCTGGCATCCGTGGTTACCATGGTCCAAGGGAAGGAAGGACTTGCCCTGACGCAGAGCCAAGGAACAGAGCAACCACAGTAGAGCACTTCTTGTGTCTTGACTCAGCCAAATTAGATTGTCCAAAGATTTTGGATCCTTGTTCCACTTGACAAGAATTTTTCTTTGCAGAGGTCTCGTGTGGAACTGAGCAAACGGAACCACCTTGAAGGTAGACACCACCAGGCCTAGTTCTCACATGAAAGTCCGCAGAGAGGACAAATTTCTGGAGAACAGCAAGCGAATCACGTTTTCCAGAGGGAGAAACACCCTCGCTGAGTCCAGAGTCAGTCCCAGATAATCCAGTTTGGAAGATGGGACCAGAACAGATTTTTTTAAATTGATGTTCCAACCGAACTCTTGCTGAGTCGGTACAGTGATTGACAAGTCTCCCAACAGGACTGAATGCGAGTCTGCTCTTAAGAGGAGATTGTCCAGGTACCCCAGTACCGCAATCCCCCGCTGTCGCAGTACGGCCAATACCGGAGCCAACATCTTAGTGAAGACCCTGGGAGTGGAGGCAAGACCAAAAGGGTAATACCACAAATTGATAATGCTCCTCTCCTACAGAGAAGCGAAGAAAACGCTGGTGTCCAGCGTAAAAAGGGATGTGTAGATATGCGTCCTTGATATCGATGGAGGCCAAAAAGTCCTCTTGGTGTAGGGATGCCACTATCGTTGCAAATGGACTCCATTCAAAACTTCTGTACCCGCCCAAAGCGGTTTGAAGCCTTGAGGTCCAGTATTTGATGCACTTTGCCTTCTGTCCTGGGAACAGGTTTCAATAGAACCCCTGAAAGCAATCCCGAGAGGGAACCGGCACAATCACCTCTTGCGACAGCAGATCATGTACTGCCTCTCATAGATCCCTTAGCCGATCTGGAGACAAGCGTAGATTGAATGGAAAGAATATATCCAACGGCCGAGACCTGAATTCGATCTTGTAACCCGATCCGATCAGTTTGTGGACCCATTTGTCCTGAATCAAGGAGGTCCATGGTTCCAGAAAGAAACAAAGACGTCCCCCCACCCCAGTTACAGGTGAGGGCACTCCTTCATGCAGAAGGGGACTTGTCTGCAGATCTGGAGGGGCCTGCTCTCGGCTTACCAGACCACATCTTCTTGAAACCCCCAGATGATCTAAATGGCTTAGATCCTTTCTCCTGCATGCCGGGCCCTGTCTGATGCGGAGACTTGCCGTTAGCAGACTGAGGAAGAAGAGTACTCTTCCCACCTGTAAGCCCTTTGAAAGTTCATCCAATGAAGAACCAAATAGGTGGTCCCATGTAAAGGGGAGATCTGAAAGATCCTTTTTAGAAGCCTGGTCCGCAGACCAGATTTTTAGCCACACCATCACCATGCATCTAATGGGTCACCCCTACCACAGAAATTCTAGCCACAATGGGGGGCCACATCTAAAGACGCATCACATATAAAAATATAGTAAGGCTTGGACCATTTGTACCGTTAGCTCTGCAAGGCCCAGGGGAAGCAGTTCTGCTTCCAAATCCCTTTTTAGTAACTTTGCCCATTCCATTATGGTCTGGGACACCAGAGTGATAGCATAGCAAAGACCGGTCTAAGTATTGAACCCACTATCACATGTAAGAGGGGGGACAGAGTCTCAATCCTTCCATTAACAGGGTCTTTAAAGACCGGAGACCCCTTCACCGGGACCACAGTAGATTTGTTCAGTCTGGAGACCAGATGGTCCACCTTCAGTGGAACGGTCCATTTATTGACTACAGTGTTCGCAAAGGGGTAGCACCTCTTAAAGCGCTTCGGCACCACTAACGTGTTTAAGGCACCCCCACTGTTCAGTGACAATTTTGTCAAAAAGTTCCGGACAAGGGAAAACCTTGCCTGACTTCTGGGATTTGCGTGTGCCAAAGGACACCTGCGTCCCTGACGCTGTAGAATCATCCGCCATTTTTAGAGTTTTCGCACTGACACTAAGTGCCTCCACCAGCGCGGCTGCAGATGAGGATATTTCATACTCGCCATCAGAGTGCGATGACACAGATCCCTTAGGGCGACTCGCGTCCGTGGCGGCCATATAAACCTCGGAATCTGAGGATACAGATGAGTCAGGTGAGGGCAGTGGGCGCTTTTTACTAGTCCTCTTTTTTAGGACCAAATCAACTTTTGACACCAGGGTTTCCAAAACGGCCGTTAAGGTAGACAAGGGTTGCAACCCGGAGGTCTCCGCAACACCAAGGAGGGGATCAGTAGGTGAGACTTGCTCCTGGGACTGCATATTATCCCAGAAACAGCGTAGTGTCACTTTAAGAATACTGCAGAAAACAGCCCCAAACCGCTGCACCAGCGGTACTACAAGTCCCAGCACACTAAACCGCAATATAGCAGAGAGGGAGAGCGACCTACAGGGACTCCAATCGACTCACCACCACCCGATATCAGGGAAGCAGAGCCGGCCTGAAATGTGCAGAAAAACGATCTTCACAGAAAGAGGAAGTAACTGGGTCAGCACTAAAGTTAAAGCCTTGTCACTCACTGCTGTACATCGTTCTCGGACTACGAGAAAATAGCCGCCAAATGAATTTCAATGGGGAGGCTACAACAAAATGGCTTCCCAATGCAGTTCAATGGGAAACTACTAAGAGATGGCTGCCAAGCCTAATACTGCTGATCTACTGGAAAATGGCTGCGTCTACGGCACGCCATGCGGTCTACAGGATCCCCTGTGGGATCCATCGATAATCGGGCATAGGGGGAGCCCCCCATCGCCTGTTACAGCCCCTGCACCGTACCAGACAAAGGTAGGGACCCCCTATGAAATAGTGTGGAGGATGGCCTGATGGGGCCTTGGATGGTCGAAGGGGGATGTTCCATAGGGACCCTACATACAAGATGGGAGCATGGGGGATGGAATTAACCCGAGGGTCTGACCGTCCCAGGGAGGGGCCCAAGTCCACCCCGAGACCGCAAAAGATATGGGGGGACACTACTCACCATACCAACGATATTCAGGTGGGTGCCACTCTGGACAGACCACCTCTCCACCCGGGGTGGGGGTGCTGACAGCAAAGAGATACGCTGCGACTCAAGAAAAACCAGGTCGTGTGCGTCCTGGCGAGGTGCTTCAGTCACGGGCCAGCCCCCATCTAGTGGGACTACGTCGTGGCAAGGCCTAGTGCGGAACTGCGACCTGCACACGCTCGCTGGCCAGACTGGGAGACAATAAGGATCTAGAATATCTGGTCCCATGCCCAGTCTGGCTGTTGATTCTAGTTCTCTCAGGAAAATAACTAGCCAAAAAAAATTTAGACACCTTTTTACATTAAAAAACATGCTAGGACCGAAATCCCAGTAGGGAACTAGGTCCTACTCCTGAACTAGAAAAAAACGGAATGCCTATAGCAGAGTGAGTGGGTGTATACTAGAGGTGCACCGAAATTCGGCAACTGAAATTTTCGGCCGAAAATAGGCCTATCCCATGTCGGCCGAAAACGGGTCAAAGATGCCGAAAATAAATGGCCTCTAATAGCTGTAAGAAGTGAGCCCTTCACTCCCCTGTCAGGCGGGTATCTCCGCTGACCGCTATGCTTTGTTCATCTGCTAGCGCTGGCCACTTTAGTGTGAGCTACACTGGTTGCTAGGATGACCAGCTGACTGGCGTCTAGCAATCAGTGACGTCCCAAGGAGAGGACCCAGCATGCACAGTGGATTAGGATCCCCCTCCGCACCTATTCCAGCGCTTCACCCACCTCCTCCCTTCATGTGCTGCCGCTGCAGAAGATAATCTGGCTGACTACTGTTTGATCCCGTGCACTTATCGGAAGTTGGTGGCGGATCCCGCTGTTGCCTTTAGCTGCACTGCCTGCTGGGAAGTGTAGTCCTTCCCCGCCCCCCTCCTCCGCATGTTGTTAGCTATGTTCAACAAGAGAGGAGTTTTTATTCCACTTCAATAATGCTGGTCTTCCTCTGACTTCATTTCCCACCCTGCTGCCAGTGGGGAGAATGTTGTCTACTTCAGTTCAGGTGAGCACAAAAATGTATGTGGACAATGTTAGACTATGTTGGACAAAAAAAAAAAAAACAGAGATCAGCAAACACTCAACATGCCTCTCTCAGCAAATAGCTTGGGGGGGGTCTACTTTCCAAAAAGGGGTCATTTTGGGGGGTTTTGTGCTATCTTGGCATTTCAGGACCTCCGAAACGGTGATTGGTAGTGAGGAAGTGAAATGAGCAATTTACTCCCTTTGAAATCCTGAAGGAGGTCATTGGTTTTTGGCACCCGTACGCGGCTAGGCTCCCAAGAAGTCTCACATGTGGTATCCCCGTATTCTGGAGAAGCAGCAGAATGTATTTTGGGGTATAATTCCAAATATACCAATGGCATGTGTGAGCAATTTATCAATTCAGGTTTTTTTGTCATTTTTTAAATACTTGTGACAAAAAATAAATAAAAAATAAATAGTCAGTGGGCTCAACATGCCTCTCACCAGATTCCTTGGGGTGTCTACTTTCCAAAAAGGGGTAATTTGGGGGGCGGGGTTGTACTGCCCTGCAATTTTAGCACCTCAAGTGTAGACGCTATAACTTTTGTGCAAAACAATAAAAATTTACGCCTATTGAGATTTTTTATTTTTTTTTTTAACCAAAGATATGTTGCCGAATACATTTTGGCCTAAAATTGAAAATTGTGTTTATTGGATATTTTTTTTTTTAACCAAAAGGATCATTTTCCTTCCAAATTTTTGGTCTTTTTTCCTTAATACAGTAAAACCTTGGTTTGAGAGTAACTTGGTTTGAGAGCGCTTTGCAAGACAAGCATTTTTAAAATAAATTTTGACTTGATATACAAGCGATGTCTTGATATACAAGTAGTGTCATGTATAAAAAAGAAGAGAGGAGCCTCTAAAGTGTAGCAATATGGTTACATTTAATGAAGGTTCAATATTTAGCAACTCACATGGTTGATGATTAAAAGAGGCACATCTAAGTATGCAGGCATCCGGGGTAAATCTGTCCACATAGACCATCCTCTGCACAGCCATCTTCATCATCCCTTCCCTGCTTCACTCCACGACTGATTCAAAGCCTCACTTTCAGATCACTCTACTGCAGGCTATTCTTCCCGGTCAGGATTGCAGACTGACAGTGGTGAGAGCCGGTGGTTCAGAAGATAGTCTATGTGGACAGCTTTACCCGGATGCCTGCATACTTAGATGTGCCTATTTTAATCATCAACCATGTGAATTGCTAAATGTTGAACCTTCATTAAATGTAACCATATTGCTACACTTAGAGGCGCCTCTCATCTCTCTTATATTCTGTAGCTCTGCTAGATTTTGCTTCTAATCCCCTTGGGAAGGCTGCATATTGTGGATGGACATTTTATGGTTACACAACCTATCACATTGCTATAATCTTTGTCTATAGACTATAAACTGAAGGACTTGTGGAACGAATCATCTGAGTTTCCATTATTTCTTATGGGGAAATTCGCTTTGATATAAGAGTGCTTTGGATTACAAGCATGTTTCCAGAACGATTTATGCTCGCAATCCAAGGTTTTACTGTAATCGTAAAAAATAGAAATCCCAGTGGCGATCAAATGCCACCAAAAGAATGCTATTTGTGGGGGCGGGGGGGAAGAAGAAGGACATAAATGTTTCAGTGCAGCTTTGCATGATCGCACAATTATCAGTTAACGTAGCGCATTGCCAAATTGAAAAAAAATGCTCCGTTCAGAAAGGGAGGGGGGGGGGGTAAAGCCTTCCGGGGCTGAAGTGGTTAAAGACATTTTGCACCAGACCCATTTCTACTTAACAGCCAAGGGTTGAGGTTTAATCCCCCAAGGCTTTGGCCTGTAATAAAAAAAGTGATAACCAGGACCAAGCCATCAGCCTCTGCAAATTCACCACTCAGTGCCTCACTGCAGTGCTACACTGAAAGAGCTGGTAATAGGGGTTACCTCAAACTTCTAACCCCTGCATCCAAGACATACCCCAAATTGCCAAGGGGGAACAAAAAAAAAAAAAAAAAACAACATACCTGCCATGCAAACATACCCCATGAGTGCCCCAGCCTGCCCTCCCCTTACCTGGAAATTTCTGCAGACTTTGGGTCACTCATTCTGCCCCGCAGAGGAAAATGGTCCCCAAATAAAGGATCCCGGCTTCCTTACGCTGCCACACGGGGCTGCAAATCCTAAGCACCAGTGGCCACCTGATCCCCCCCCGCAGCCAGAACGCCTGCCGGAAGTTCCACCTTTACCCAGAATGCACAACAGCCATCCTCCAAGCCCAGGAACACCCGAAGCTGACCCACGCAGAGGGGAGTGGGGGGAGAGGGAACATTTTTCCCCTAGTGAAGCAAGACAAGTGCCAGCACAGGCCCTCCCTGGGCTCCACCAAAACAATTGCTTTCTATTTGTCCTATATACACTGCAATGATCTGCTATAAAATGAAGACAGTTTGCATTTTATCACAGCGCACCGGACAGGATTGCATGTCACACCACGCTGCTGTACAGTGACATGAATAAAGTGTCACTTTTGTGCATTTCAACAAAAAAAAAAAAAGCTGTGTGATGTGCTGAAACACACATCACACAGCTTTTTTTTTTTTTGTACAAATTTTTCAGATTTCAGTGCTGTCATGCTTTGAATACTCAGCCATGTAACACTGTACCCAAATTAATTTTATTTATTTTTTTGTAAACAGAGAGCTGTTTGGTGGAATTTACCTCATTTTTTTTTCTTTACAAAGGAAAAAAAGACTGAAAATTTTCAAACTTTTTTCCTAGTTTCTGATATAAAAATTAGCAAATCTTTCTTCATAAATGGAGTTCAAAATGTATTCTGCTAACTTTCTTTGATGAAAAAAAGAAAATAAATAACAAATTATACAGGGTGCTTTTTACACTGGTGCCATTAGCTGTGTTTTGCCATAGACTTCTATTGTGTCCCGCGGTTTTAGTGCACTTTCTGAAAGTGCACTAAAACCCCTGCATGTAGGACATCAGCCCGATGCTGCAGCTGTTCCCCCTCACTAGAGTGCTGGGCAAGAGCAGGTGGCTAAGGCTTTCAGCAGCAAACTGAGAGACCGAACCAGCTGCCAATCAGGCATCTGTGTGGATCACAATATTATTGTCGGAATGCATCCAACTGGAGTGGCTTGGTGTCAAAGAAAATGGCCTTTGCCCCCACCTATAACTGGCCTTCATAGCAAAGAACACATGGAAGGGAAACGCACAAGAGACAAATACAGATAAAAATTTCCCAGTTCAATTTGCTAACCAGTTTGCTTACCAACCAAATTAACCTGTCTAACAGTTTGCGTCAAAACAGGGGTTTAGTTAGCACACATTTGCAAATGCATGTGTAAGCTGCAGGGCCACTCCATGGCACCCTGTATTACCTGCAGTCCTAACTCTTGTAAATTTATGAGAGTCTCCACAGTGGAAGGACATGCAAGCTAATGGATAGATAGGGGGCAGGTGAGCCTGGAGGTGGTCCAACCCTCCTAAAAGGTACTTGGGGGCACAACAGACACCCAGCCAATGGCACAACAGCAAAAGGCATCTAGTGTGTCCACTTGCCAGTATACATGAACAACAAAGAAAATGGCCTCTGCCCCCACCTATAACTGGCTTGGTGTCAGCCAACAGCTGGCTTGCTCTTGGCTGATTAAGTGCACTCCCGTGACCAAACAGACAAAAGAGCTTTGGCCATACTTCTTCTGTAGGCTCGGTTGACACAAGTGCGACTCCAAAGTCGTGTGATTTCAAGTGCAACTTTTATGCAACTCTTCATCTCTGGCACTCAAGTCAAAAGAAAGTAGCATCAAAGTAGTGCAGGAACCTTTTCAAAGTCGCTGCAACTTTAAGTCGCAAGGATTGGAACGGGTGCCATTGAAATCAACTTTACGTTTCCAAAGTTGCATGACAAGTCACACCAGTGTGAATAGAGCCTTAAGAATATATTTCTAACACACAGCATAGGTATACTTAGGATTACACCTCAAAACACATTCTGCTACTCTTCCTGAGCATGACGATACCATGTTTGATACTTTTTCACAGCCTTGTCAGAGAGGTCCAACAGCAAAAGAGCACCTTCGGGTGTTCTAAGGGCATAAACTACACTTTAGATTTCCTGGGTGACCTATCCCATTTTTGGAGGCCCTGCAGCATCAGAGTAACACTCACAAAATGACCACATTTTGGAAAGAAAACACCCAAGGTATTTTCTAACAGACATAGCAAGTCTTTTAGAACTGTCATTTTTTTTCACACATTTTTAACCACTTAAGCCCCGGAGGGTTTTCCTGCTCAAAGACCAGGGTCTATTTTGCGATTCGGCACTGCGTGAGTTTAACGGACAATTGCGCGGTCGTGCGACCCTGTACCCAAATGAAATTGACGTCCTTTTTTTCCCCACAGAGCTTTCTTTTGGTGGTATTTGATCACCTGTGCGATTTTTATTTTTTGCGCTATTAACAAAAAAAGAGTGTAAATTTTGAAAAAATAACAATATTTTTCAAATTTTTTTATATGAAATTCCCCAAAAAAAAAATGTAAAAATCTAAATTTAACATTTTAGGCCAATTTGTTTTCTGCTACATATCTTTGGTAAAAAAAACAAGAATAAAAAAAAGCGTATTTTGATTGGTTTGCGCAAAAGTTATTGCGTTTACTAACTAAGGGAAAGATTTCTCATTTTTATTGTTTTTTTTTAACTAGTAATGGCGGCGATCTGCGTTTTTTTTGCGGGACTGCGATATTGTGGCAGACAGATCGGACCCCTGACTAACATTTTTGACAATTTTGGGGGTACCAGTGACGTTACTACAGTAATCAGTGCTATACATATGCACGGTTACTGTAAAAAAGACACTGGCAGGGAAGGGGTTAACTTTATTAGTGATCAAGGGGTTAAGTGTGTCCCTAGGGGCGTGATTCTAACTGTAAAGGGGCATGGCTTGTGATATAACAAAAGAGACATACGATCCTACATAGCAGGATCGTGTAGTCTCTTAAGTTACATCAGGGAGAATGACAGGTGGCTTTGTTTACATCAGCCGCCTGCCTTTCTCCCTCTGCAGCGGGAGATCGCGAGTGACCGGCAGACAACGGAGCAGCCGGTCACTCACGCGGGGATGTGCGGGGGCGGGAGCTCGCCCCCTAGAGGCTCCTGGGTGAGCAACGTAGTCCTACGTCAGTTTGCCCAGGAGAGCCAGACTGCCGCAGTAAAAAGTCGTGTGGCAGGAGGCAAGTGGTTAAAATATATTAAAAAAGAATAGCGCGCAAATGCAAAGGAAATACTACCAAATCTGAAGAGAGTCCATAAATAAAAATGGGGGTTTGGTCCCACCATATGGCCATATCGTGCTCAAGCCCACTACTGCGTCAAAGTACCCCATTATCAGTGGGTCCTACACTATCCATGAAAAAGAGATGAATCCAGCCTTTCTAACCCTTGGAGATAATACTCCTTGCTGGGAAAAATGTACAAATGCACTACAGGGGACTCCTCCTATATCCACTTGATGGTGGACACTGATTGAGTACAGGTGTGTGTGGGGGGGTGGGGAGGGCTGCTCAACCTCGATAGTCTTGTCAGACCGAATACATAATAAACAGGCAAAAGTTTGGGGGAGCATACCCATGCATTTCCAAAGCTGCTGCAGCTATGAACCAAAAGACATGTATATTAAAAAAGAATAGCGCGCAAATGCAAAGGAAATTACTACCAAATCTGAAGAGAGTCCATAAATAAAAATGGGGGTTTGGTCCCACCATATGGCCATATCGTGCTCAAGCCCACTACTGCGTCAGAGTACCCCATTATCAGTGGGTCCTACACTATCCATGAAAAAGAGATTAATCCAGCCTTTCTAACCCTTGGAGATAATACTCCTTGCTGGGAAAAATGTGCAAATGCACTACAGGGGACTCCTCCTATATCCCCTTGATGGTGGACACTGATTGAGTACAGGTGTGTGTGGGGGGTGGGGAGGGCTGCTCAACCTCGATAGTCTTGTCAGACCGAATACATAATAAACAGGCAAAGGTTTGGGGGAGCATACCCATGCATTTCCAAAGCTGCTGCAGCTATGAACCAAAAGACATGTATATTAAAAAAGAATAATGGGGTACTTTGACGCAGTAGTGGGCTTGAGCACGATATGGCCATATGGTGGGACCAAACCCCCATTTTTATTTATGGATTGTCTTCAGATTTGGTATTTATTTCTTTTGCATTTGAGCGCTATTCTTTTTTAATATACATGTCTTTTGGTTCATAGCTGCAGCAGCTTTAGAAATACATGGGTATGCTCTCCCAAATTTTTTGCCTATTTATTATGTATTCGGTCTGACCAGACTATCGAGGTTGAGCAGCCCTCCCCACCCCCCACACACACCTGTACTCAATCAGTGTCCACCATCAAGTGGATATAGGAGGAGTCCCCTGTAGTGCATTTGCACATCCTTCCCAGCAAGGAGTATTATCTCCAAGGGTTAGAAAGGCTGGATTCATCTCTTTTTCATGGATAGTGTAGGACCCACTGATAATGGGGTACTTTGACGCAGTAGTGGACTTGAGCACGATCTGGCCATATGGTGGGACCAAACCCCCATTTTTATTTATGGATTGTCTTCAGATTTGGTAGTTGTTTCTTTTGCATTTGCGCGCTATTCTTTTTTAATATACATGTCTTTTGGTTCATAGCTGCAGCAGCTTTAGAAATACATGGGTATGCTCCCCCAAATTTTTTGCCTGTTTATTATGTATTCGGTCTGACCAGACTATTGAGGTTGAGCAGCCCTCCCCACCCCCCACACACACCTGTACTCAATCAGTGTCCACCATCAAGTGGATATAGGAGGAGTCCCCTGTAGTGCATTTGCACATCCTTCCCAGCAAGGAGTATTATCTCCAATGGTTAGAAAGGCTGGATTCATCTCTTTTTCATGGATAGTGTAGGACCCACTGATAATGGGGTACTTTGACGCAGTAGTGGGCTTGAGCACGATCTGGCCATATGGTGGGACCAAACCCCCATTTTTATTTATGGATTGTCTTCAGATTTGGTAGTTATTTCTTTTGCATTTGCGCGCTATTCTTTTTTAATATACATGTCTTTTGGTTCATAGCTGCAGCAGCTTTAGAAATACATGGGTATGCTCCCCCAAATTTTTTGCCTGTTTATTATGTATTCGGTCTGACCAGACTATCGAGGTTGAGCAGCCCTCCCCACCCCCCATACACACCTGTACTCAATTAGTGTCCACCATCAAGTGGATATAGGAGGAGTCCCCTGTAGTGCATTTGCACATCCTTCCCAGCAAGGAGTATAATCTCCAAGGGTTAGAAAGGCTGGATTCATCTCTTTTTCATGGATAGTGTAGGACCCACTGATAATGGGGTACTTTGACGCAGTAGTGGGCTTGAGCACGATATGGCCATATGGTGGGACCAAACCCCGATTTTTATTCATGGATTGTCTTCAGATTTGGTAGTTATTTCTTTTGCATTTGCGCGCTATTCTTTTTTAATATAAGTGGTTAAAATATGGAACAAAAATGAAAATGTTTTTTTTTTTTTATATAAACCCAAAGCTGTCAATTAATAACATATTTCCAACACACTGCATGGACATACCTGGAAGTACACTACATCCCAAAACACATTTTACTACTCCTCCTGAGCATGGGGATACCACATTTGTAAGACCTTCTCAGTATACAGATTATGTACTAGGTCTTCAACTAGTAATTATTTTCATAATTGATTAGTTGGCCGATTTATTGTTTTGATTATTCAGTTAAAAAAAAAAAAAAAAAAGTTTGGTGTATATGTAGCACCCTACAGGTAGGTGCTAGGTAAAGGTATAGTGGGCCTTGTCTGCCTAACAGCAGGGCTGTTATTTATTAGTCAGGGTGTCATGGTTTCCAGGTGTGCCTGCTGAAAGGGGAGTCTCCCCACTGGCTCCTGTGAGAGGGCGGTGAAGGAAACCCAATCAGGGGACACATCCAGGCTTATAACTACCCCAGAAGTCAGATTGTGCTGCAAAGGATTCTGGGAGTGGGTATAAGTTTGAGGATGGCACATGACACGATGTCTTTGGCGGGAGCAGAGTCCCAGGAAGGAGAGAACGGCTGTCTCTCCTCCTGTCTGAGGAAGGGGATGTCTCTGGGAGTCGCCTGAGAATCCAGAGAGAGCTGAGTTGAGCTGAGGGGAGCCGGTGTGCCTAGAACCAGCGGAGAGTAAGAGGGGTCCAGTCCCAGGAAAGCCTACACAGGTCGTGAGTACTGAGGATTGCCCCTGGGGGTCTGCCTGAAGAGTTAGAGGAGACCACTACGGATGAGGTTCTGGGATCCAGTGTCAGCTAGCTGAAAGGGGGTACCTAGGTTGAGGACCCTGAAGTAATAGAGGGGGTACATAGTCAGTGGACCCTGAAGAGCTTAAAGTGTAAAGGGGGTGCCTGTGGTTTGGGCCCTGAAGTGTTAGTGCACAGTGTGAAGTGTGCCAGTTGAGAGTTGCAGCAGTACAGGAACTTACAAGGAGCTTTCTTAGCCAGTGCGGTGCTGGAAGGAGCCATTCAGCGACTCTAAGCTATTGCAGTGTTACAAGTCAAGCAGTTCTACAGTCCTGGATCTTCTAGACTAAAGTCGAGGATCCCGCACATGTTTCAGTAATTACACTGTGTTCCAAGCGTCAGGAAGCGTTGGCTAGCATCAAGACAGCGCTAATAGGCATTTTTGCCAGAAAAATCCTACAATTGTATCAAGTTGAACCTAAAAGAGTGGCACACTCATTCCCTTCTCCCATCCCCTTAAATCCAATAAAACAACAAAACAAATATGCCGGAGTTGTCAATGTCTCCGTGCTTAAGCCTTGTACACACGCAACGATTATCGGCCGACCGATCGGCCGTCTTTTGTCCAGTGTTGTTGTGTTGGTTGAAATGTGCTTTAGACTGCACACGAATTTTCTCGGCCAACAAAAACCAACTTCAGAAGTGATGTCATGTGCTGGTTTACTTACCGTGTGTTTTTTCTTCTCCGAGCATGCCCAGTCTTGCTCATCAGATTTTTGTCTGCCGAAATCTGTACTGAATGACGAACAATCGGCCGTTCTGTTGACGGCCAACAAAAATGTTATAGCATGCACACCAGATTTTGTTCGGCCGAAAAGTCGCAGTCGGTTGTCGGAAGCATCATACTAACAAGCCGACAATCGGCCGATCGGATGTTGGCCGAAAATTCACGGCCAACAATCGTTGCGTGTGTACAAGGCATCACACCCAGGGTCGCAGCTCACAAGGGCTGGAGGGGTAATCGGTGCGGATGGCAGACCCACATCAGGCCACAGGCCTGGAAAACCTGCTACATGTAATTTAGTTAATATATAAGGCTTTTTAAAAAAAAAAAAAAAAACACAACACAATTCATTCTTGAATTTCTATATGTAATGGTAAAAACCAGCTAAACAGTTGCGAGACAAAATATCTAATCCATTCTGAGAATAATAGACAGAAGAGATATAAATACTATTAAAAGGTTGAATCTGGTACATATCATCAGACTCCGAGATCAAATTTTTAATTTCAAGAAGAAAAAAAAAAAAAAAAAGTGAAAGTGATACCCACAGCTAGATTGTATTTTATAGCCTCCCAACTTCAGCTTTGGTATAGTTGGAACAAATGAACCTACGAGATCCCATACAGAGTGTTCTCTCTTAATTTACTGAAACTCCACCTGTTCGGTTAGTAGTAGCACACCATTTTTACTCTAAAGCCCCGTACACACGCACCGATTGTTGGCCGTCAATTTTCAGCCAACGTCCGATCGGCCGATTGTTGGCTTGTTAGTATGATGCTTCCGACACCCGACTGCGACTTTTCGGCCGAACAAAATCTGGTGTGCATGCTATAAAAAATTTTTTGGCCGTCACCAGAACGGCCGATTGTTCGTCAGTCAGTACAGATTTAGGCCGACAAAAGTCAGATGAGCAAGACTGGGCATGCTCAGAGAAGAAAAAACACACGGAAAGTAAACCAGAACATGACATCACTTATGCAGTTGGTTGTTGTTGGCCGACAAAATTCGCGTGCAGTCTAGAGCACATTTCAACCAACACTGGACAAAAGACGGCCGATCGGTCGGCCAACAATCGGTGCGTGTGTACGAGGCTTAAACCTAATTTTCCCACATTTTACTTGATACACAATTTGTGGGAAACTGTGCAAGGCCTTATTATGTACGAAGGCTACACTAAAGATATGGCGATTTGGCATAATCCCTGCTTACCCTTGAAGAGGGCTGGTATTAGATTCCTTCACCAATTATATGATAACAATGTACTGTTGCCATTTATCTAAAATAACTTTTTTCAATATCTCCCAACTGCTTCATGTTTCACAGATTCCAGCATCTACTTACCAGTTAAAATATAATACCTCTACAATTTTGTCCATGGCTATTTCTACATCCTGTACCAAACAAGGATTAATAGGGGATTTATATGGGAAAAGTAGGCAGGATATATTCACCCCTATATATTCATTTTTTTTATTTTTTTAAATTGCATAAACCCTTTTTTTTTTTTTACCTGTTTACTTAACACTAATAAATAAAAAACACCACACGATAATAGTTTGGAAAAAGATCAGGCCGCGGCTGTTTTATTATTTGTATAAATAAATAAAACTCAAACTTTATTTTAACTTGAAATAGCACACTTAAAACAACCTAGCCACTACGGCTCAGGTTGACAATAACTTTAAACAACATTATCCAACCATGTACATTTTCAAATAAATAAAACTTACGTCCACCAAAGCACTACGCTAAGGCAACAGTGTTTACCGATAAATAATAACTGGCCGCGACAACCAAAGGGGAGGGAGGGGAACGTCACAGATTCTATCCTGAGGGGTGAAATGACTTAAAGCCCCCCGAGGTCGCTCTTAGAAAGCCCCTCTGGGAACTGGTTAGTACTAGCTGAGCGCTAAAAAGCGGGAGATTTGGGCGGGAAGCGGAGTCCACGCGCAAATCTCCCCAGAAACAGCACAAATCGGGTGGGAAGGCTACACCTGACTTTAAAACTTCCCAGATACCCACTAAATTTGAGCGGGAAGCTGAGGGAGAGTGACCCAGAAGTCAAAAGGTCACTGTCCCAAGCTTCCAGAAGGCTAACCACTATACTATTAGTTCACTAGAGTTCAAACCTTACAAACTGCCCCTGCCACTATCCCATATAGAAAAAGGGGGCTACTGCAGACCCTTTTTCTTTCTTTTCCACCCTTCAAATAACTGTTAGTGCTAGGACACAGGTGATTAGCCTTCGTTCTTGGCAACAGAACATAGCATCACTAGACGATGAAGAGTAGATTCAGACATTGGAAATATTACAGAGGGTCTCCCTTTCCCCTTGCAACCTGACTCAGCTTTTCATTATCCAGTACCTTATACTCCACTGAAGGGTCACTCTTGGGAAAGGGCGACACCTCCACTATGCCCTCAATGTACCTCAGCCACCGGATCCCTCAATCACATGTTGCGGCACTGCCCTAAACTTCATCACTACTGGACATCTATATTTGAAACTCCTAATTCTCTCTGCTCTACTTGGGTGCTGTTAGAACCCAAAAATCAAAATGATACTGGTGCCAAGAGGAAAAATTAGGGACCCACCGGTTCCATAGAAAAGAATAATAATAATAAGCAATAAACAGGACAATTCTCTGTTAATGAAGGCCCATAAATATAAAAGTGCATATAAGACAGTCCATGCACAATTTACTCAGGAGGCTGCTCTTGTGGCAAACAAGAAGAAGGGACTTGAGAATAACTGTAGAGAGAGCACAGGTGCCAATCTAAGTGCAGGATAAAAAGGTTTATTTGATAAAACACAGGGTATGGTACTGACAAACAAAAGGTAATAAAAGTATTATCCATGATATCCACTGATGTATTCAGGATGGCCTCCAGCGGTCACGGCTCCCGCAGTCTCCTCGGTGGTTACTGACACTTCCTGGGTTTTGGAACGCACGGGGGCTCCTCCTGACGTCACTTCCCGGAACTGATGCGATGGCGCAGGAGACACGTTTGCAGAGCATGTGCTCCTTCTTTAGGCATATACGGCGTCATTTTAGATAGGGGATTTATATAGAGCTGGTCAGAAGCCGCTGGGTCCCGCGGTTCCTCTGGATTCTAACAGTGTGATCTGCATCCCATATGGCAAAACTTCTATAAACATACAGATTCCAAAATGTTTCTATTCATAAATAAATGTGTATGTTTTATTAAAGACTTAAAAATCCATAATTAAAAGTTAGTCCACACATTGGAATAAAAATAAAATATAATGATGAAAAATAAAAAATGAAAAATAATAATAAAAAATAGAATATAATAATAGTAAATTGAAAAAATATAAAAATGCAGATAAACATAAATTTTAATTATAAAAATAAAAAATAACCAAATGATAAATGTATGTATTTATATAACAGAAGTCGTTTCAATTTCCTCATTAAGTCACTCGTGTGACTCATGCACTTATTGTGGACCCTCGTATTTAGCTCCTAAACTCATTCTACAGAAATTAATTTCACCTACGCCTCCTACATACAACCAATGGCGTGAAGCACTTAACTTCACACTGTGGAGAGAAGAGTTAAAGTGAAAGTTTAGGCAAAAACTAACTAACTCTAATCCTACTCTATGCCACATTCTAAGGCTAATCTATCTAGCAATGTAAAGCAAAAAGACCTACTTACCTGGTGCATCACTGGGTTTACTCAATGCGCAAACCCCTCACCGACAGCCACAGTGATTGTACACAGTGGGAGTCTGTCAGAAAGTCCCAGCCAATGATTGATGACCAGGACCTGCGGATAGGCTGTGTCCAATCAGAGCCCAGAGTTACTCATAGCAGGGATAAGAAATGAAGATATAGGTTAGTAAAAGCAGCATTTCACATTCTTAGGCACACATTCAACCCCTTGATCTGAGGTCTCCAAACTTTCTAAACAAAGGGTCAGTTTACTGTCCTTCAGACCTTAGAGGGGCTGGACTGTTGCCCTCAGGAGTAGAAAATGTCCCAGCATCAGTGAGAGCAAACAGTGCCCCATCTTTGGTGTCAGAGAAAGGAATTGTGCTCTATCTTTGGTGTCAGTGGGAGGAATTGTGCCCCATTATTGTGTCAGTGGATGAAATAGTGCTGCAAAAGGCCAGATAAAAGGGAAGCAAAGGGCTGCATCAGCAGTTTGGAGACCACTGCTGTAGAGATTCACCCCTTCCCAGCCAGTGTCATTAGTACAGTGACAGTGTATATAGTATTATCACTGATCTGACAGTTCCCTCCCAGTGTCAGTTTGCCCACCACACTGTCCCAGTCCCATTATAAGTTACTAATGACCGCCATTAGTAGTGTAAAAAAATAAATTAAATAAAATTAAAATTCCAATACAGGCAGACGGACCACACCATACCCCCCCCCCCCGACCACACCAGCCTGCACACCATACCCCGCCCCCCCCCCCCCCCCGGTCGCCGGCTCACTCACCCTCTATCTCCATGGCAGTCACTCTAATCGCGTGCTTCAAATAAAAAAAAACCCATTGGAATCCATGCGTCCGGCGCCCTGCATGTAGATCAGGGGACCGGACGCATGGATGGGGGGGCGGGGCCCCTTCGCCCCAATGGACGGGCCGCCCCTACACTATGGTTTGTAGATGTTATAATTTTTTTTTTTTAACCAAAGACATGTAGCAGAATATATTTTGGCTAAAATATATAAAGAAATTCGTTTTTTTTGTTTGTTATTGGATATGCTTAATAGCAGAAATCAAAAATAAGTTTTCAGCTTCTGTTAATATTGCAAAAAAAAAAAAAAAAGAGCCTAGTAGTGATCAGATGCCACCAAAAGAAAGCTGTATTTGTGTGAAAAAAATGATTACATTTTGTTTGGGTACAGCGTTGCAAGATAACCACTTGCCGACCGCCGCACGACTATTCACGTCGGCTGTCAGCCCCTAACAGGCAGAGCGACGTAGATCTACGTCTCTAGCCTGTGAGGGTCTAGGGAGCGAGCGCGCGCCGCCGGAGGCGCGCTCCCGCGTGGTCACGAACCCCCCCCGCACGTGTGACCGGCGGACCCGATGTCCGCCGGTCACTCGCGATCATCGGGTGGAGAGGGAGGAAGGGAGGGAGGAAGGCAGGCGGCAAATGTAAACAAGCCGCCTGTCATTCTCCCCTGTGTAGAAACAGTGATCATACGGTTCTGCTATGTAGGACCGTTGATCACTTTTCCTACACCTCAAGCCACAGCCAATCACAGTTAGAATCACGCCCCTAGGGATATACACAACCCCTCCCTCTCAAAAAAGTTAACCCCTTCACTGCCAGTGTAATTTTACAGTAACAGTGCATATGTATAGCACCGATTACTGTAGAAATGTCACTGGTAACCCCAAAAGTGTCAAAAATGTCAGTCAAGGGTCCGATCTGTCCACCACAATGTCGCAGTCCCGCAAAAAAAAAAAAAAACGCAGATCACCGCCGTTACGCGTAAAAAAAATTAAAAAAAAATGACAAAAATATTTCCCTTTGTTCGTAAACGCAATAACTTTTGCGCAAACCAATCAAAATACACTTTTTGCGATTTTTTTTTTTTTAACCAAACATATGGTAAAAAAAAAAAAAAAAAAATTGGCCCAAAATGTTAAAAAATTTTGATTTTTACTTTTTTGGGGGGGGAATTATGAAAAATGTGAAAAATATTGTTATTTTTGCAAAATTGACGCTGTTTTTTATAGAGCAAAAAGTAAAAATCGCACAGGTGATCAAATACCACCAAAAGAAAGCTCTGTTTGTGGGGAAAAAAAAGGACGTCAAATTCGTTTAGGTACAGCGTCGCATGACCGCGCAATTGTCTGTTAAAGTCACGCAGTGCCGAATCGCAAAATAGGCCCTGGTCAGGAAGGGGGTAAAATCTTCTGGAGCTCAAGTGGTTAAGAAATATTCCAGCATCCAATCACGGTTTCCAACAAAGCTGTATAAACCACACGAACTACATAGATAAACAATAGAAGTTCAGACAAGTAACGTCTGTAATCTAATCACTACACTACTGTAGTTCACAAATCCAGTGCACGGCAAAAATGAATGGATAAAACAATGGTAAGCCCCAATACTGTATACCACTTGATTACTTGATTCGATACGTTACCAACAACTCATTCTATTAAGTTTGAGATAATATTTTTGAACCATACCTTCAAACCTCGAAAAACCGATCCAACACAGCCAACAGTCTTACATTTATTTACAATTGTAATCTATTGCAGCGTCACTCGATACGTCATATGCGTACCCTGCAAAAAAAAAAAAAAAAAAAAAATCAGTTGCAAAGGCGGATGTGGCTTCATTGTACTTTGTGCGCAAGTGCAAAGGATGACCCGGAGGTGGGATGCCTCTACGAAGTGAACTGTAAAACCCGCTATGGACTATCGGGAGCTGGAGGAATAAGATGTATACGGTTTTGTCACAAACCAGGACAGAAAAGTTATCAGAGCAAATTGTGTTTACTAGCAAATATTTGAATTACAAGATATCAATCGGGAGACAGCAGCCTAAAACAGACTAGATGGTTGGGTATACAAGGACTGCTTTAGTTATTGATTGTGATAATCTATAATACAGACACAACTACTCATCACAGCCTGGATACCACCTAACAAGCACATGAAATATTGCTGCATTATGTGTACGCTGCTGTGTTGGCCAGGGCAATTTTCTGAAAGCTCTGCAATGTCATCAATTGGACCCCTGTTGCTTAACCACTTAAGCCCCGGAAGATTTTACCCCCTTCCTGACCAGGGGGTATTTTGCGATTCTGCACTGCGTGACTTTAACGGACAATTGCGCAGTCGTACGACACTGTACCTAAACGAATTTGACGTCCTTTTTTTCCACACACACAGAGCTTTCTTTTGGTGTTATTTGTTCACCTGTGCGATTTTTTGATCATGCGCTATAAACAAAAAAAGAGCGTCAATTTTGCAAAAATAACAATATTTTTCACAAAAAAAAAATTCGCAAAAAGCGTATTTTGATTGGTTTGCGCAAAAGTTATTGCGTTTACTAACTAAGGGAAAGATTTTTGTTGGTTTTTTTTTTTTTAACGTGTAATGGTGGCGATCTGCGATTTTTTTTTTTTTGCGGGACTGCGACATTGCAGCGGACAGATCGGACCCTTGACTGACATTTTTGACACTTTTGGGGTTACCAGTGACATTACTACAGTAATCAGTGCTATACATATGCACCGTTACTGTAAAATGACACTGGTAGTGAAGGGGTTAACTTTATTTGAGAGGGAGGGGTGGTGTGTGTCCCTAGGGGCATGATTCTAACTGTGATTGGCTGTGGCTTGAGGTGTAGGAACAGTGATCAACGGTCCTACATAGTAGAACCGTATGATCACTGTTCTTACACAGGGGAGAATGACAGGCGGCTTGTTTACATCAGCCGCCTGCCTTTCTCCCGCTGTCACGGACGATCGCGAGTGCCCCGGCGGACATCGGGTCCACCAGGCACACGTGCGGGGGGGTCCGTGACCGGGCGGGAGCGCGCCTCCGGCGGCACGCGCTCGCTCCCCAGAGCCTCACAGGCTAGTGACGTACCCATACGTCACTTTGCCTGTGAGGCAGTGGCGGCTGGTGCTCAAAATTTTTGGGGGGGCGCAAAAAGAAAAAATGTAATAGGTATTGCTTCGCGGCAAAAGACGCAGTAAAAAAATTGCATGACTTTGAGGTCATGGTACAGGCGATGGTATAGGCATGGCACATGTGATGGTATAGGCATGGCACATGTGATGGTACAGGCATGGCACAGGTGATGGTACAGGCATGGCACAGGTGATGGTATAGGCATGGCACAGGTGATGGTACAGGCATGGCACAGGTGATGGCACAGGTGATGGTACAGGCATGGCACAGGTGAGGGCACAGGTCGGCTTCAATCACTTACCTTCTGACGGCGGCGGGATTCCGGGAACCGAGACGAGCAGCGCCGTGGACGTCCTCCTCTTCAGTCTTCTGTCTTCCGGTCCGGGCGGCAGGAAGGAGATTGGGCGGTGACGGTGCGTGACTGACGCACGCACCGGCCCCGCCCCCATTGCGAGTCAGCGATGTCCTGGATGATGATTGGTCCAGGCTGGAGACTGGACCAATCACAGCCAGGATATCACGAAGGTGGGGGTGGCTCAGCGCTTTTTCCTGCGCCCAGGTTACGCCCCCAGAAGGCGCCTCTTCTGGGTCGTAACCCCCCCCCCCCCATAGCCAGCAGGCCCAGCGCATAGGCCTGAGAACACGTTTTTTTTTTTTCAAAACTTTGTTCTTTTTGTCTTTTTTTTTTTTTAGGGGGGGGGGCGGCGCTCTGGCGCCCCCTATGCACAGGCCGCCACTGCTGTGAGGGGCTGACCACCGCAGTATATGTACTTGCGGCGGTCAGCAAGTGGTTAAGAACAAGCGCATTACACCAAACCGCAGTGGTGTAGCGTGTGTTGTCAGTGCCCAGGGCAAGGAACATATTTTTGTGTCCCTAACCCGTGGACCTTTAACACTGCATGAACTCATTTCCACTAGAACAGTATTAAAGCGGAGTTCCACCCTAAAATGAAAAGTTCCGTCCATCTTCTCGCTCCGGGTCACCTGAAAAACAAAGGATAATCGCAATTTTTTTTTTTTTACTTACCTTGTTTAGAAGATAATATACTTACCTTACTTCCTCTTCCTCCCCTCGGCGGACACGGTGAGTCGTCACTTCCTGGCTTGCAATGATTCCTGGGAGCTGAACGTCATCGCTCCCAGGAATCAATGCGCCTGCACCGGCCCCGACGTCAGTTCCGGTGCAGGCGCCGTCATACCTTGCTAAACAGCTTCTGGGCATACCCAGAAGCTGTGCAGGGATGACGCTGCAGCCCCGGAAGTGACGGCGAGGCCAGCGCAGTGCATCGTGGGACCGAAGAGGACGCAGAAGAGGATTGCGCTGGCTTCAAGCTTCCCACACCTGAGATGGCAGCGCTGGAGAAGACATTTTCAAGGTAAGTATTTCTTCTTGCATGTAAGTGCAACCCGGGACAGTTCAGAGGCTATTCATTGTGGAATGCACTAGCCCTGACTGTCCCGGGGGTATTTTTATGTATTTTTTTTGGTTTTAGGTGGAGCTCAGCTTTAACCACTTTAAGACCGGAAGGATTTGCCCCCTTCCTGACCAGGCCCTTTTTTGCGATCTGGAACTGCGTTCGTTTAACGGACAATTGTGGGGTTGTGCGATGCTGTACGCAAATAAAATTGATGTCCTTTTTTTTCCCACAAATAGAGCTTTCTTTTGGTGGTATTTGATCACCTGTGTGATTTTTATTTTTTTGCGCTATTAACAAAAAAAGAGCGACAATTTAGAAAAAAAACAATATTTTTCACATTCTGCTATATGACATTCTCAAAAAAAAAATGTAAAAATCCAAATTTTTTAACATTTTAGGCCAATTTGTTTTCTGCTACATATTTTTGGTAAAAAAAAAAAAAAAAAAAAAAAAAAATCGCAATAAGCGAATTTTGATTAGTTTTCACAAAAGTTATTGCGTCTACTAACTATGGGAAAGATTTATGTAATTTTTATAGTTTTTTTTTTTTTTACTAGTAATGATGGCGATCTGCGATTTTTTGCGGGACTGCGACATTTCGACGGACAGATCGGAACCCTAACTGACATTTTTGACACTTTTGAGGGTACCAGTAACATTACTACAGTAATCAATGCTAAAAATATGCACTGTTACTGTAATAATGCCATTGGCAGGGAAGGGGTTAACCCTGTGGGTGATCAAGGGGTTAAATGTGAGCCTAGGGGAGAAATTCTAACTGTGGGGGGCGTGGCTTCTGAAATGACTATAGAGACATGTGATCCAATATAGAAGGATCACATGGGCTCTATGATCATTCCAGGGAGAAGAACGGTCAGCTGTGTTTAAAACAGCTGACCGTTCTTCTCTCTCAGCGGGGAGCAATCGCGGGTGTCAGGCGGCAATCGGAGCCGCCTGATCCGTGCATCGGCTTCCCCACTGCCGAGTGGGGGCAGGAGCGCGGCGCACGCTCACCCCCTAGCTTCCTGCGCGTGACCGATGTAAGTCTACATAGGTTTGAGCAGGAGAGCCACCCTGCCGCAGTAAAAAGGCGGCGGGTGGTCGGGAAGCTGTTAAACTGTGGCCGTGGAAACGCAAAGGGTACCTCCACGCACAGCCTGAGCCTTAGATTGGCTGCCTGCAGCCTTTTCTTTTATTATTGGTTGAATCTGAGATATCTCTTTGAATATAGTAGTCAAAGAGATATCTTCTCAGATCCAACCAATAATAAAAGGCTGCGAGCAGCCAATCAGAGACTTAGGCTGTAAATAAGGAGAAGCCCTTATATACAAGAAGCAGAACAGGCAGGTAATAATAACCCTGGCATAAGTTAGGGGGAATTAACCACTTCCCACCCAGCCTTTAACAAAATGCTGGCTCAGTGGGCTTCTCGACTATCCGGGTGGATGTCATATAACGTTTTCACGTTTTGCGCGGTGCCGCATAGGGACGCAATCTGTCACCAGCTGCATCCATGGTACACAGCTGATGACTGATCAGTGTACGGGCTCACTGCCGGTACCATGTGTGAGGGTGGCGGGTATCAGACCCCTGGCCTTCTTATCCAACTCGTGACTAAAGACCAAGCAATCTCACACCCTGCCGTCACTTGCGTAACAATGCCACTCTCAGCTGCACCCGGCACACAGATTGTCCAGCTTGCGGGACCACAATCTAGATGCCAGCAGACTAAGAGCGATTGTCACCGGGCTAATTAAACAATTAACCCTTTCTCTGCCACCACCGCTACGTTTGAATGAGCCCAGCGGACGCTCGTGATTTTCTAAATACCAATTATGACTTTAGAATAATCATCTGTAACACACACTGTCACCTCAGACAGGAATATTCAGATGGTTTAGCCTTCAGGAGGCAGGTTCTTTGGGTCAGTTTGCGTTTAAGAGCTTAGAGACAAATTAACACTTTTCAAAATAAGGTTTAATTATAAGAAAGGTTAAAATTTGGTGCAAATAAAAACATTTACAGAAAAATGGGTTACAAAGAAATAGAGACACAATACAGCAATTTAGAAGAATAGAAAAGAATTAGAAATTAAATACTTGCATTCCAAAAGTCCTTGTATTATCAGAGTTCCAGAAGCTGAACATGTGTGATCGGTCTCCAATGGATAGATGTTCCTTTCCTTGATGTTACATGAGACTGAGAGCTCCATCAGCTCCTGTCTTTTTCTCTGACCCACAGGGGGTGTCATCAGACGTACTTGACCAATAGACACTGGGGCCGTGGGCGGCCCCGGGGGCTCATAAACTGCTAAGGGACCTTCCGGTTAGACAGATTTCTAACAGAAGTCATATCTCAAAATATGTAATGGTTACATTCTTGAAACTGATATTTTATGGTACGGTAGTTAATGTATGATCCACAGACACTAAACACGGGTTATCTCGGAATAACCTCTGACCTGTAAGGCATCTGATCGCTAGCTTGTCTTCCCTAGCCACGAATGTGATCACGTTTGACCTTAATTCGATCAGTATTTTATTTGGCATCCAAATATATATTTTCTAGAGACATATTTTGTTTATGTGTAAAGTTAGGAATTTTGTGGGTAACTGTGTCCCTAATAACAGAGCTTTTGACTGCTTTGTTATACGACCTATTAGCCATATGGCTTTGCTCAGATTACAACATAGCTCTGAGCAGGAAGAGACAGTGGCTAGGAGGTCGGTCTGCTGCTTAGATAAGAGTTGTTTGAAGCCATGCATACTAATGTTCAGTGACCCAGGGGGTAATTAACACTGCAAAAAGGAGCTGGTGTGAGGGGCTTGTAAAGGAATGACCTTTTTGGTTTTTAAAACTGTAAGCTGAGCTCTGAAACACAAAATGGTTGCTTGCGACAGCTTTAAACGAAATGGCTGCCTGACAAACTGGGGTCCCAACGCACCATACTATTACACCTCCCCCTCTTGTGGGTGCATAGGAGGGGACAGCAAGTTCCCTGCTGACGCAACTGACTCCCGTGGGTTCGGCTTGTTGCGACAAACCATCAGCATTGCCATGGGTGCTGCCTTTCTTCTGCTGGATGACATATGCTACTCCCCTGGGGAGCAGCTTCCGTCTCAAATAGAGGATGAGAGTTTCCTCTCCTTTCGCATCCCTCTGGCCTAGGGCTGCATCTGGCCCATAGGTAATGGCATAGGGTTGTGCCGGGACTGGGCGTTTAATTTCCGGTCCCCATGTCCCAGGTGCATGGACCAGTACCTCCGTCAGGGCCGGACGGTCCTTCTGACACACTGGCGTCAAGGAGGCCCGTTTAGCCAGGGTACCGTTGGGTGGGTCAGTCACAGGTTCAGCTGAGCCACTATCGTCGCACCCCAGCATCCTCCTGTGGCCAGCTGTACCCAGGAATGACATACCCAAAGTTGTGGGTTGAGGAGTAGGCCAGGTCCTGGTATCCTCAGTTCAAGATCTCTGGGTGCCGACTCCTCACTGCTGTTCCCAGTACCAAACCGCTGACAGGTCCATCTGACAGTTACTATGCAGAACTGTCCAATTAGGCCGTGCCAGAATGTTTGGGACTGCAGACAGGAGCTCTGGGTGTTCCACCCAGAAAGGGCCACTGTCTACCCCCCTAAAGCAGGCCCCTTAAGCAGGCCACTGCACCAGGTTCGACCTCTCTCCGTAGATCACACGTGACCCTTAGGGAGGTGTCTGATGCGTTCCTAACCCCATCTAGCACTGCCGTAGACGCAGTTAAGCCACATGGGGTGAGGAAGGCTGGCTTGTCCTGAGCCTTCCAGGTTAGAGGGTTTGGTCCACGCCCCCTGCTCAGGTTCAAGGTGGTTAGACAGCGGCACCACCCAGCTGCTTTGACAGCTCATGGTTCCTGGGCACGGGGTAGGCCACAATCGCAGGGCTGGCATTCAGCCTGCTAAAGGGTCCACAAAGCCTTCTCTCGGTCTCCTGTTCCCCATCGACCTGCGCCTCCTGTGAGACGGGGGGGGGTCACAGGTATGGGGGGAGCAGACACCCAGGCGCCCATCTCGTGGACGTCAGGGTGTGTCCTCCCAGGGTCTCCAATATCTCTGACGGGGGATGCAGTAAGCACTGCCAGCAGCATAGATACCTGGAGGGAGAAGGGTGGTTTCAGCCGAAGGCCCAAACACACTCCCTGAGTGTCAGCTACCGCCAACAGGACACCTGCCTTTCCCAGTTCAGGGGTACTACCTTTGCCCCTGGCATGTGCTGTGTTAGGATGCTGTGTGAGGATCAGGTTAAGCCACAAACCCTTGTGCTTCACTCCAGGCCTGGCCCGCCTGATCTCACAGAGTTCCTTACAAACCAGATCAATTGACACCTTCAATACATGTCTGTGAGGTTGACTGAACACAATGAACAGCAGTTTAACCCCTTCAGTCTCCAGGCCTCCTGCCTGTTGGCCTGTCACACCTTGCTGCTCATGGTCTCAGTCAAGCTGTTGTTTACTCATCACAGCAGGGTGCCTTTCAGCTCCATTCCTGAGTGGTTTGAGAGCCTGGTCGATCCGCAGTGCTGGCTGACAGACAGTAATACAAGTCCCAGCAAAGCCGCCCTGTGGCAAACAAAGACAGCTGCTGAGGCTTAGCAGAGGTGGATTCCACTGGGTCAGAACAGGGAGAAGGCACAGAGACCTACTCCTGCTGCTCTGCGACCAGGGCCTGCATCTCCACTGCCTTTGCCGCACTGCGAGGGACCACCAACATTGGTAAAACATCATTAGCATTATCATCATTATTTGCATCATCATCAGCATTAGCATCATCATTTTCATCATCACGAGCATCAACATTATTACAGCATATCCCTGGTAACTTCACAGGCAAGGGGGCCTCCTTTCCTTCTTCAAAAGATGGAGGACCTTGTACTTTAACGCTACCCTTCCCCTCCCCCTCCCTCTGTCCATCCATAGGTTGCCCAGAAATTAACCCAATATCTGCACACAGTAACTTGTCAAGTCCAGAGTTCCGTGGAGGCATCCAGGGTGCTCTTAGCAGGGGTGTAGTAAGAAACAAGGGTACCTAGGTCGGCACCCAACAAAACATCTGTGGGGATTTCCTCAGAGACTCCCACCTCCCTCATTCCACTCCCAGAACCCCAATCAATGAAAACACGGGCACGGGGTACGCGTGAGCGTGTCCCCCCCAACTCCAGTGAGGGTGAAAAAAAAAAAACTTCCCAGGGATGATGTCCCTTCTTCTTATCACTTCTGGTCTGACCAGGGTGACTTCAGCTCCTGTGTCCCGGAAACCAGTGACAGTCCGGTTGCCCACGGTGATGGGCTGCAAGTTGGCGGCGGTCACCCGAGATCTCCTGCGGACAAACAGCACTGAGGAAGAGTTACTGGCTGGCTGACCAGGTGATGTCATCTGCTTCTGCTCAGGGCACTGTGTCCTGAGATGTCCCGCTTTTCCACAGGTGTAGCATCTGCAGGTGTCAAGTGCAGTGAAGGTGACACCAGGAACTGCAGGTGCTGGTTGCTGGGGAACGTGAATCACAGGTGTAGGAGGGGTTGCCATGTGCGATTTCCCTCCTTTTGCGCCATACAGAGGAGCCTTGCGATGGTCAGATACCCGAGTGTGGATGTAGGTATCTGCCAGTTCCGCTGCTTCTTGGGCAGAGGCTGGCTTCTGTTCCAGCACAAACTGTCTGATGTCTGTAGGACAGATGTGCAACAATTGATCTCCAATCATGAGATCCTCCAGGGACTCAAAGGTAATGGCTTCCAAGCCCTTAGTCCACTGCCGGAATGTGGTGCGTAAGCGGCTTACCACATCCATATATGAGTCCCCAGGCCCCTTTTGCAGGGACCTAAATCGCTTCCGGTACACTTCCAGGGTTAACTGGTACTTTTGGGTGATTGCAGCCTTTATGGCCTCATAATCACCATCCTTTGCTGTCGGCAATTCGACGTAAGCGTCCAGGGCCTTGCCTCACAGCCCTGGCGTCAGGTACCTGGCCCACTGCGCTTGGGGCAGCTGGTACTGATGGCAAGTCTTTTCAAACGACAGCAGGTACACATCAATGTCACTGTCCTTTTCTATAACTGGAAATTTGGCTGCCGGGCTCACAAGCAGAGAGGTGTCACTGTGCTCTAGGGGTCCGAGGTTCTGAGCCTGTGGCTGCGGCAGGAGCTTAGCCATCTCCAGGTTGTGCCGATGTTCAGCCTCCCTCTCAGCAGCCTCTCTCTCAGCCTGGCGTTCCATAGCCTCTCTCTCAGCCTGGCGTTCCGCTCTCTCAGCCTCTCTCACAGCCTGGCGTTCCGCTCTCTCAGCCTCTCTCGCAGCCTGGCGTTCCAGAAATTGCATGTACACCATAAGATCCATCTCCTTGACACATTGCAGTAAGGGGTAGGAGAAGAAAAGCAGCGCCACCTCAGTGTAGATTAAAAGGTTATTTATTACATAAAAACAACGTAGTAACTCACACAGAGGAAATCGTTGATCAGCAAATGGTAATAGTTCTTCTGCAACACTGCAGGGATGTTCGGGAAGTACACTGTGGCGGCCGTGGTCCTGGCTGTGCCGGTGGAGTCCGACACTTCCTGTGGTTCTGGCAGCGTTCAGTATCCAGGCTTACATCCAATAGTGGCAGGGGGGTGCTCGCGTTCGGAGCATGCGTGCTCCTTCCTCAGGCAATGCTGATTTGTGTGACAGACTGGGAGTTTTATAGCTGAGGGACTCAGGGGGCGGGAGCTTGTTGCTGTGGAGATGCGATATATACAATGAGTCATCAGGTCAGAACAGGAAGTCATATGACAGAAAGTCTCCGGGGTGGGGGCCTGTTGCTGTGGGGATGCGGTATACACAATGAGTAATCTGGCCAAAAAAGGAAGTCATGTGACAGAGAGTCTCCGGGGGTGGGGGCCTGTTGCTGTGGAGATGTGGTGTATACAATCAGTTGTAAAAAAAAAAAAAAAAATATATATAATAATAAAAATGAAAATAAAAATAGAGGTAAAGAAAAAAAAAAAAAAAAAAAATATTATGAAAAAACTGATAATATTTAACCTAGAAAAAATAATAAGAAATAATGCATATATACTACTATGTATAGGCGCGTAAAGATGGGAATGAAATAAGTCCATGACGGAGAGGGGCTTCTCATAGTTAATTGAGATGAGGGTGGTAGTATTTAAAGGTAGAGGGAAAAGCAGAATATGAAGTATTCTGGAGAAATAATGCAGGATGTGAAGTATTGCTATATTTAGGATACTCGGTAGTAGTTTTAAAGTAGTGGGTTCACCTCAATTTCTTCGTTTAAGCCCCCCGGTGTCAGGGAGTCCAGGCGATATATCCAATAGGATTCTCGAGCACACAGGCGTTTAAACCTTTCTGCTGGAGGAAGATTTTTCGGTATGGATTCAATAATCCACACTTTTAGGTCCGCTGAAGATTGGTGGTGGTGCTGCAGGAAGTGTTTGGGGACGCTGCGTTTGTCGTTGCCAGCTTCAACAAACCTTCTGTGTTCCCCAAATCTTTTGCGTAGAGTGCGGATGGTGCGGCCTACGTAAAGTAGGCCGCATGGACATGACATACAGTATATTACGAACTCCGTGGAACAGTTGAAAAAATCTGGAATGGTATATTTTTGTCCTTTTGTAGAAAATTCTTTTAGGCCGTGTGTAACATGCTTGCAGGTGAGACATAATTTTTTGCGGCATTGGAACATGCCTTTGATGTTTAGAAAGGTTAGGGGTGCACTTGGTGTAGTGGGAGATTTTTGGATTTTACTTGGAGCGATATTGTTCTTTAGATTCCGAGCTCTTCTGTATGACACCAAAGGGCGGTCAGGGATACTGGCTTTTAAATGTGGATCGGCTTGGAGAATGGGCCAATGTTTCTTGAGAATGTGTTCCATTTGTTTGTACCGGTTATGAAATTTGGTGGTGAATCTCAGTGGTTGTGTATGTGGATCGAGGAGGTTTCCTTCTTTTGTGTTGTTTCTTGGTTCATTTTTTTGATAGAACGTGAAGGCGTCATCTATGAGTTTTGGTGGATATCCCTTTTCTAAAAATTTTTTTGTCAGGTGATTGCCATGAGTGGTGAAATCCTCGGTTCGTGTGCAGTTGTGTCTGAGTCGGCAAAATTGACTTTTTGGGATGTTGTTTATCCAGCGGGGGTGATGGCAGCTTTTGAAGTGCAAATAGGAATTGCCCGCTGTAGGTTTGGTATAATTTTCAGTGAATATTGTTTGTTGGTCGTGGCAGAGTAGGAGGTCCAGGAAGGCTAAAGAGTCTTGATTTTGTACTGAAGTGAAGGTAAGGCCCATATTGTTTTGATTGCAGTGATCTATGAAGGGTTGGATGGTGGGGGGTGTACCATCCCAGATAATCACTACGTCGTCAATGTAACGGCCATAGAATATAATCTGGGAGGAAAAAGGATTGTTGGACCAGATGTATCTCTTTTCCCACAGGCCCATGCTCAAGTTGGCATAGCTGGGTGCGAAATTCGTACCCATAGCTGTGCCATGGGTCTGTAGGTAGAAGTCGCCGTTAAACTCAAAATAATTATGAGTTAGGCAGTATTCTGTGGCTTCCAGGATAAATTGTGCTTGGCGAGGATTCATGTTTGAGTCTTCTTCTAGAAAATGTTTGACTGCTGATAGGCCTACATCATGCGGTATTGATGTGTATAGGGAGCAGACGTCCAGTGACAGCCACATGTAGGAGGGTTCCCATGTGTAGTTGGCTAGCATGTCGAGAAGATGTAAACTGTCTCTAACATAGGATGGAAGATTTTGTGCCAGTGGTTGTAAAAACTGGTCGATATAAATAGAAAAATAGCTAGTGACACTCTCCATGGCTGCCACGATGGGTCTGCCGGGTGGATTGATTGGGTCTTTGTGAATCTTCGGTAGGTGATAGAAATATGGTCTGCTGTAGAGATCATGTTTCAAGAAGGCTGTTTCTGTTTTGTTAATAATTCCTTCTGATGAAGCATTATTGATGAGTTGGTGTGCTTCTGAGGTGAATTCTGGTAAAGGGTCTTTTTCTAATTTGGTATAGGTGTTTGCATCTGACAATAGTCTGGCTGATTCTTGAAGGTAGTTGGATCTATTTTGGACCACGATCCCACCACCTTTGTCGGCAGACTTAATGATGATGTTGTTGTTTTTGGGGAGATTAGCCATGGCTAGACTTTCTTCAGTGGAAAGGTTGGAGTGGGAACCTCGAGTGGTACGGTTTTGTTGGCAAAGTTTTTGGATGTCTTTATAAACTACCTGGTAGAAAGTTTGTATGTAGGACCCTTTGGAGGAGGTGGGGTTGAAGATGGATGGTGGGCGAAGTGACGTGTGCGACACTGGTGGAGAGGTAGGCAGATGTTGGCTAAGAAATTCGACATATAGGTCCTCATTCTCGGTGTATAGTTGCTCCAGATGTAGTAGGGCTGTTAGATCGGAGGGAGTTGAATTTAGGTCCTCGGAGTCGGGGATAGGGTCGAAATCAAGCGTTTCTTCTGTAATCTTGTTGTCATCGTTTTTTTCTTCGATTTTCATATGAAAGAAGCGTTTTACAGTGAGATTTCTGATAAACCGGTTAAGGTCTACGAAAAGTTGGAACGGGTTGGGGCCAGCGGTTGGAGCAAACGTGAGACCCCTGCTGAGCAGAGATACTTCAGGAGGTGTTAGGGTGTGGTTGGATAGATTGAAGATTTTAATGGTCATCTGGTCTTTCGTTTTTTGTCTTTTGCGTCCCCCCCGTTTGCCTCTTCTGTGTTTTTTCTTTTTGGAGACGGACGGGGGGTTTGGACTAAAAAAGACAAATTTTCCAGACAGCTGGGTAGTGTGGGTTGAGCTGAATTTGAGCCTTTTGCGACATTGGTGTCTGGTTCCTTTGAGGTCTGGGTAGAAGTGGGATGATTAGCCTTCGTCCTCTGTTTAGGGTTGTCACAGGAAGATGAGGAGGTTTTTTTGTTGTTGTAGTTTTTGGACTTTGGTGTTGAGCTGTGGCTGGATGCAGGCAATAATTTAGTAGTTGTAGAATGTTTCTTAGGGTGGATTTTCGGACTGCTGACGGGGGGTGGACGAGTGCTCTTAGGGAGCAGTCCGGTGGGTTTGGATTTAGGTTGAGAGGGGTGTGTTGAAGGTTGCTCTGTAGAGCGAATGGATGGGAAAGATAAGGACAGTAAAGGCTGAGGGGGGGGAAGGGTAGGTTTTCCCTCAGTAATGGGATGTTTGGTGGTGATGTTATTTGTGCGTTTCCATTGGAAGACGCGGTTGAAGTTGTAATCGTCAAAGTCTCTACGTATTTTCTTGAGTTTGATGCCTAAGAAGGAATCTTCGTACTGTTTAGTGTGCCATTTGAGTTTCCTAAGCCAGGAGATGGGTAGATGCGGGGTATTTTGAATGAGAGAACCTACTTGATTTTGAATGTTCTTTAGAAGTTCTGTATATTTTAATTCTCTTTGTTGAGTGATAATCGTTATCCATTTTTGTGTGCAAAATTCAGCCACACTGGACCATTCCGTTGAGAGGGAGGGGGATAGGAAGGAACATGTCTTGGTGTTCCTTAAACCTCTTGGGCTGATTTTGTGCAGTGAGTATTTTTGCAGGAAGAATTTGTCCCACCATTGGAAGTTAATCATGTTAATCGTATCTTCAATTTTCCGGAATTGTGTGCATAATGGCCTGTATGAAGGGCGAGGTACTGAATACCTGGCTATAAAGAAATCTGATGGGAATAATGTATATAGTTCATCTAATATCCCAAATTTGGATGCTTCTGCCTCATTAATAATATCCATCTTGTGTATATGTACTTGACACATTGCAGTGTTTCCTGCATTTGAGGAGAGTCTATGCTGGTTGCAGGCAAGCTGGGGCTGGTCTGCTCATGCTGTGGCTGGGGGGTGTCTTCCAGTGATACCCCAGTGTCAGTCTCTGCTGGCCCATCCTGCGAGGCCGTTCCTGAATCACTGGGCTCTGAAGTAACGGACACTCCGTCTCCTGGTTCCGCCAGGTTCTGGATCGCCTGGATATCATACTCCTGCAGGGCATGAATCATTACTTCACGACTTTTGCCACTGACGTCAAGTCCTCTTGATGTGCACTCAGTAGCAAGTTCACTTTTGTTCATTTTCTTATAATCCGATAAACCTGGCATGTTTGCAAGCAGAAAAGATAGAACAGAAAGCCAAGATAGGAAGGAGCTGTAGAAAGTAGAGATTGCTGTATGTCTCTGTTAGGAATGCTTCCTGAGCACACTGATGTGCTGTCTGCAATCTAAAGGGTTAACCTAGAGCAGACTAATTGCAGTAATTGGCAAACAGGCTGCCTTATTTAAACAGCTCAACGGCACTGTGTCTTTGCTGTCTTGTCTGCAGCTCCTCCCGTGTTCCTGAAGCCTGCTTCCTGTTACCTGTTTGATACCCGTTTTGACCTTTGGCTTGTTCCTGACCTTGTTGACCTGCTGCCCGTCCTGACCCCCGGCTTGTTTGACCATTCTCTCGGATCTCCCTTGTCTGCCATCGGATCTTGACCGGTTTCTCCCCTGGTGGGGCGACCCGGAGAACTGCGACCTGGTATCCACACGCAGCAAAGTCCATCCTCACCACTAGAGGCTCTGGCGAAAACCGGTGGATACTTAGATTCCGCATCTCAGGTTAGCCTGTGTCACTTACCTTGGGGGTTCCCGTCTAAGCTGCGCCCTCCGGCACACGTGGGGCCTTCCTCTGCCATCAGGCTACCACTTGTTTCCCTAACAGTACAAGACAGCCATGACGGAGCCTGAAAGAGAAGCCTCACCGTTGGAAGAGATCTGCCAACACCTCGCAGCCCTGTCTCAAGCCGTAAAGTCGCTTCAAGACGGCTACACACAGCTAGAGGAACGGCTGCGCTCTACGACACTTCAGGGGGATCCTCCTGTATTATCTGCTTCCTCTCCTGCTGCAGCACCCTCTGGACCTGCTTCTGGCCCTACCGTAGTGATGCTGCCACCAGAACCTCGAGTTCCTGCTCCCAAAAAATATTCCGGGGATCGCGGTCAATTCCGCGCATTTTGCAACGCCTGCCAGCTGTATTTCTCCCTGCAACCTCAAACCTTTTCTTTGGAAGCCACCAAGGTGGGGTTTGTTATCTCCCTGCTCCTAGGCGAACCCCAGTCCAGGGCTCATCGGCTCCTTGAAGAGGGCAGCCCCCATTTAAACTCCTTACGGTAATTTTTTGAGGCCATGGCACAGCTCTATGATGACCCGCATCGATCCTCCACCGCAGAACCTGCACTTCATTTTCTTCAGCAGGGTCGCAGGCCTGTAGAAGACTACGTCACTGACTTCCGCCGCCTCAGTTCCGATACGTCCTGGAACAAAGCAGCACTCCGGTATCAGTTCCGTCTTGGCTTGTCGGAAGGACTGAAGGACTAGCTGGCACGGGTAGGTGTCCCCGACGCCTTGGAAGATTTGATTTCCCAGGCCATTCAAATCGACCGGCGGCTACGGGGGCGCAGAGCAGAAAGATCTCCGCAGCAGTTCAGACCAGCCTCGACGCTACCACGAGTTGCTCCTCCTGCATACTTTTCTTCTGCTGGGTCAGCTCCTACCAACCCCGCTCCCACTGGAGTCGCCTCAGATATGCCTGAAACTATACAACTTGGGATCATACGGCCTGCTTTGTTCCCGGAGGAGAGACGCCGTCGCCAGTTGGGTAACTTGTGCCTGTATTGCGGTGAAGCTGGCCACTATGTGCGCTCCTGCCCGGCAAACTACCATAAGTTCCTGCCGGCCTCACCATCCAGTTGTGTGGCATCTGTTGCCAGTTCCTCCCACCTAGCCTTTCCTGTGTCATTACAGCTTCCGGAAGGACCCGTCCCAGTTACAGCAATCATTGACTCGGGAGCCTGCCGTTGTTTCATTGATCGCTCGTTCGCCCTGCAACATGGCGTACCTCTCCGGCTCAAGATCCAGGACCTCACCATCTTCCTGGCTGATGGCTCCCACATCAAATCCGGGCCTGTAACCCAAGAAACTTTTCCCCTTCCTATGGTCTCCTCCTCCGGCCATAAGGAACTGATTAGCCTGGATGTTATCACATCCCCCTTATTTCCCATTATCCTGGGATTACCGTTGTTGCAAGCACATAACCCGCAAGTCAATTGGATCACAGGCACCATCCAGTTCCCATCTCTTTACTGCAAGAATTCCTGTCTTTTGAAAATAATTTGTAATAAGGATATTACTTCAACAGCGCATACCTAATATACAGGGGAGTGAGAGATTCCCGTGTGAAGTTGTACGTGGATGTGGAAGTGTGTTACTGGTGACACTTTTTAGGGATTTTTGTTGCCAATAGCCCTGGGAGGTAGATAATTGTTGCAGCTTGTGCTGTGGTATAGGGGATTTGAATGCCACCTATATTCTACCTGTTTGTTATTTTTTGTACATATAATGTGCTTGTGCTCTAAGAATTTTTGTCTTAAACGTGCACCCAATTAACCGTAGGTGTGTAAAGTGCTACAATAGTGCTGGTTGCAATGATGCAAATAAATTACTATATACGTTTCATAAATAAATAGTAAACTGTGCACACATTAAATACACATATATGTGCTATGACTGATGTGAAGGAATACTTTGATACATAAAAAAACTTATAATAATGCTGGTAGGTTAAGAAAAAGTGCTCAGTGCCAAAGAAAATTGTCCATATGTTCCAAAGAAATAATGTTGGTTCAAATGAATATTTCAAACTTCAGTGTTAACCACTTCCCGCCCGCCCTATTGCAAAATGACGGCGGGAATGTGGTTGAGTTATCCTGACCGGACGTCATATGACGGCGGCCAGGATAACAAGCTGCTGCGCGCTCCTGAGAGCGCGCACCGCAGCGATCGGGCATGTAATGTGTCCCTCGGACACAGCGCATACCCGATCAGGGTAAACAGCCAATAAAATTGGCTGTTTACCACGTGATCGGCTGTGTCCAATCACAGCCGGTCACAACAATAACAATGGAAAGCTGATAGTACTGATCTAAGCTGTTCTCCTCACACACACCGATCGTGTGAGGAGAATAGCAGAGATCAGTGATCAGTGAGTACATTTACTGTGTAATTGTAGTAAAAAGTGCACTACACAGCCCCCCCCCCCCAATAAAGAGGACCTGTCACCAGTGTCACTCACAGCCCATCTGGATCTGTCAGAACATCTGGATCTGTGGATCTGTCATCATATCTGGAACATCTAAAAACCCGCCAGTACCCATCAGTACCACCAGTACCCGCCAGTACCCACCAGTACCCACCAGTACCCGCCAGTACCCGCCAATACCGCCAGTACCCACCAGTACCGCCAATACCGTCAATACCCACCAGTACCGCCAATACCCACCAGTACCGCCAATACCCACCAGTACTGTCAGTACCGCCAGGACCCATCAGTACCAATCAGTACCGCCAGTACCAATCAGTACCGCCAGTATGGCCAAAAGGTTTTTCACAGCACAGGAGGCATTTGAAATGATAGCCGAGTCAGGTGATGAGAGCGCCGGGGAGCTCGCATCATCCGATACTGGTTCGGAATATGAGCCAGTGGAGGATAGTGGATCGGACCTTGAATCCGAGGAGGAAACAGTCCGTCCTCCTAAAAGGATAAGGAGAGTAAGCCCAGAACACTTTCCGTCATCTAGCAGCACCAACACCGCCGCAGCTAGACCCCAAGAAGAGGAGCCCAGTACCAGCACTGGAATAACTAGTGCAACCCGAAGAAGCCAGGCCCAAACCCACCTTCCCGATGCCCTGGCAAACCCCGTATGGTTGCCTGCCAGCTCAGGAACAGCGATAATCCCCCCTTTCACCGCACAGCCAGGTGTGCAGCCCAACACTTCAAATTTTTCGCTATTGGATTATTTTTATTTGTTTTTTCCCCAAGACTTGCTGGAGTACATTGTGGACCAAACCAACATTTACGCAGGTCAATTTATTGCCTCCAACCTTGATTCTTCCTATGCCCGCCCGTTCAATTGGCGCCATCTTACAGTGGACGAATTCAAAATATTTTTGGGACTTACACTCAACATGGGGCTTTCTAAGAAGAATGAAGTCCATGCCTATTGGTCCAGCCACCCCATCCACCACATGCCTCTTTTTTCCGCTGTCATGTCCAGATCAAGGTATGACATGATCATGCGCTTCCTCCATTTTAGTGACAATTCACAGTGCCCTCCCCGAGATCATCCCAACCACGACAAATTATATAAATTGCGCCCCCTAATAAATTATTTTTTACAAAAATTTGCTGAAGTGTATGTCCCAGACAAAAACATCTGTGTGGATGAATCCCTGATCCATTATACTGGCCGGCTGCACTTCAAGCAATATATCCCAAATAAGAGAGCCAGGTATGGGGTGAAGATGAACAAATTATGCGAGAGAGCCACTGGGTATGTCTACGCCTTTCGTGTCTATGAAGGCAAAGACTCCCAGCTCCAGCCCCCCGAATGCCCAACATACATCGGAACCAGTGGGAAAATTGTCTGGGACCTGGCATACCCCCTGTTCAAAAAAGGGTACCATCTTTATGTGGATAATTATTACACCAGTCTTCCCCTTTTTCGCCACCTATACCTGGAAAAAACCCTGGCCTGTGGTACTAGCAGAAAAAATCGGAAGGGATTCCCACAACCTCTGGTCCAAAAAAACCTTCAACCGGGGGAAACCGCATTTATGAGGAATGAGGAAGTGTTGGCCATGAAGTGGAGGGACAAGAAAGATGTCTACATCTTGTCCACCATCCACAATGACACCGTGGTGGAGATTCCCCGAAGACGTGGCCCCATTACAAAGCCTGAATGCGTCCACGAATACAATTTGTTCATGGGGGGGGGGTGGATTTAAATGACCAGATGCTGCAGCCCTATTTATCAACCAGAAGGTCCCGTTACTGGTACAAAAAAGTTGCATTTTACCTATTTCATTTGGCCATGTACAATTCCTTTGTCTGCCATCAAAAAACACCCGGAAACCCACACCTCCACTACCTCAAGTACATTGAAGAAATCATCACTGCCCTAATATACCAACGAGGACCGGCCCCAGCAAGCATTCGCTCAGATAGTGTGAGTAGACTTCACGAGCAACATTTTCCCTATAGTATTCCCCCCACAGAATCAGGAAGAAGGCGCCAAAAGAGATGTCGTGTGTGCAGCAGTAATGGAATTCGAAGAGACACAAGTTATCATTGTCCCGATTGTCCCTCCCAACCTGGCCTATGCATTGGAGATTGTTTCAAAATCTACCATACAGCCATAAGATTTTAGATCCCCTTAATTTTAAGACTGCCATTTCCCTTTTTGAAATACCCTTCCAGATCACCATGCTACCATGTTTCTACGTTACCAGACCCTGGCCTGTTTACCGACGATGCATTTGCCTGCCGCTTTGAAAACCAAGTTTCTGAAATCCATGTGTACCGACCTCAGCCTGTTTACCAACGATGCCTTTGCCTGCCGATTTAAACCAAATTTCTGACTTCCAAGTGTACCGACCCGGCCTGCTAATCATCCACGCTTTTTGCCTGCCACTTGGACTGATCTTTTGCCCTTCTACTTCAGTAGACAGGGGTCTCACATATATGTGAGGGGCTTCAGAAGAGAGTTAGGAGTATGGAAAAACCGTTTTTGGTTTTCTGTGTTCCCATAACAGGGTCTGGAGTCCGGAGGCTTCAAAGCGATTTGGGTGGGAGAAGCCTCTACCCCTGTCCCCATTCTTTCCTGACAGAGGCCTAAGCGTGATGTTCCTTCCTGCTGCCTGGATCAATATTTTGTGGGGTTGAACATAACGCTGCATATAATGACCCAGGACTTTATAGACCACATCTCTGCCTGCTACCTGGACCAATGCTTGGCTGTGCTGACACTATCCCTGCTTGCTGCCTGTAATGACTATGGACAGTATCCCTGCTTGCTGCCTGTAATGACTATGCACAGTACTCCTGCCTGCTGCCTGTAATGACTATGGACAGTATTTCTGCCTGCTGCCTGTCCGATTGCTTTTGCTGTCACGGACCACATCCCTGCCTTCTACCTGGATGAACTCCTCTGTGGACCACTACTAAAACCACAGGTAATCATTTATTTACCCTTTGCTCAGCAGAATATATTTTGGGGTGTAATTGGTATGTACATGCTATGTGTTAGAAATATGAAGGGCCTTCAAAAATGTAATAGGTTGTCAGGAAATTAGATGTAAAATGCATGCTCCTAGAACGTCTGAAGGTGTCTACTTGGATGTTGGGTCTCGGTTTATGGCCAGGCGGTGTAAAAGTCCCACACATATGGTATCGCCATACTCAGGAAGAGTGGCAGAATGTATTTTGGGGTGTCATTTTTGCTATGTACATGCTATGTGCTAGAAATATCCTATAAATTGACAACTTTGTGTAAAAAAAATAAGTTTTCATTTTTTTCCCACATTTTCCAAAAACTTGTGGAAAAAAATGACATGTTCAAAAGACTCACAATGCCTCATAGAATATACGTTGGAGTGTTTTCTTTCCAAAATGGGGTCATTTTGTGGGCAATTTCATTGTCTTGGTGCTCCAGGGCCTTCAAAAGTGTGATAGGTAGTCAGAACATTATGTGTGTAATTTATGCTCCTAGAATGCCTGGCGGTGCTACTTGGATGTTGAGTTTCGTTATGTGGCCAGGCTGTGTAAAAGTCTCACATATGTGGTATCGCCATACTCAGGAGGAGTGGCAGAATGTATTTTGAGGTGTCATTTTTGCTATGTACATGCTATGTGTTGGAAATATCTTATAATTGGACAACTTTGTGTAAAAAAAATGCGTTTTCATTTTTTTTTCCACATTTTCCGAAAGATTCTGGAAAAAAATGACATGTTCAAAAGACTCATTATGCCTCATAGATTATACGTTGGGGTGTTTGCTTTCCAAAATGGGGTCATTTAGTGGTCTTTTTCAATGTGCTGGTGCTCCAGGGCCTTCAAAAGTGTAATAGGTGGTTGAGAAATGAAAAGTGTATTTTATGCTCCGAGAACGCCTGGAGGTGCTACTTCAATGTTGGACCTCTGTATGTGGCCTGGCTGTAAAAAAGTCTCACACATGTGGTATCGCCATACTCAGGAGGAGTGGCACAATGTATTTTGAGGTGTCATTTTTGCTATGTACATGCTATGTGTTAAAAATATCCTATAAATTGACAACTTTGTGTAAAAAAAATAGGTTTTCATTTTTTTCCCACGTTTTCCAAAAACTGGTGGAAAAAAATGACATGTTCAAAAGACTCACAATGCCTCATAGAATATACGTTGGAGTGTTTTCTTTCCAAAATGGGGTCATTTTGTGGGCAATTCCATTGTCCTGGCCAGTCAGGTCCTTCAAAAGTGTGATATGTAGTCAGAAAGTTATAAGTGTATTTATGCTCCTAGAACGCTTGAAGGAGCTCCCTGGACGTTGGGTCTCTGTATGTGGCCAGGCTGTGTAAAAGTCTCACACATGTGGTATTGCCATACTCAGGAGGAGTGGCAGAATGTATTTTGGGGTGTCATTTTTGCTGTGTACATGCTAGGTATTAGAAATAGTTTATAAATTGACAACTTTGTGGGAAAAAAAAAGAAAAAACAATTTTTTTCTTCATTTTCCCAAGAATTGTGGGAAAAAATTAAAACTTAAAAAAACTCACCATGCCTCTTACTAAATACGTTGGACTGTCTACTTTCCAAAAAGGGGTCATTTGGGGGGTATTTGTACTGTTCTGACATTTTAGGGCCTCAAGAAAGGAGATAGGCCGTTAGTACATCAGGTGTGATCAATTTTCAGGAATTGGTACCATAGCTTCTAGACTCAATAACTTTCACACAGACTAAATAATATACACTAATATGGGTTATTTTTACTAGAGATAAGTAGCAGTATACATTTTGGCCAAAATGTATGAATAAAAATTAATTTTTTGCAAAATTTTTTAATGGAAACTAAAAAAAAAGTGTTTTTTTTGCAAAATTTTTGCTCTTTTTCTGCTTATATCACAAAAATTAAAAAACCCAGTTGTGATCAAATACCACCAAAAGAAAGCTCTATTTGTGTGAAAAAAATGATAAAAATTTTGTTTGGTTACAGTGTAGCATGACTGAGCAATTGTCATTCAAAGTGTGAGAGCGCTGAAAGCTGAAAATTGGTCTGGGCGGGAAGGTGTTTAACTGCCCTGTATTAAAGTGGTTAATTGTGGAGTTCAAAACCAAGAAGTTCTTAAATAATAACACCCTCTGTGCTCCTGTGTGTGAGGTAGGCAATTCAAACTCACCAGATGTCGTTGACCCCCAATACCATACGGCAAGTGGGTCAAATAGGCTTTTGTGGGGTCCCAGCCGTCCGTGCTCGGGTGGTCCTGGATCCTGTTGGTAGTTATTAAAAAAAAAAATCGCACTCCTCATGGTGTAGTATTTTGAAAAAAATTCTCTTATATTTAAATATAAAAAAAATTTTCATAAAAGTTCCATATATATATTAAAAACGTTGGTGGTACAACGTTTTTAATATATATTTTAATATATACCCCTCAAAATATATTTTAATATATATTTGGAACTTTTATGAAAACATTTTTTATATTTAAATAAAAGAAAAGTTTTTTTCAAAATACTACACCATGAGGAGTGCGATTTTTTAATAACCACCAACAGGATCCAGGACCACCCGAGCACGGACGGCTGGGACCCCGCTGGGCACTCACCACAAAAGCCTATTTGACCCACTTGCCGTACAGTATTGGGGGTCAACGACATCTGGTGAGTTTGAATTGCCTACCTCACACACAGGAGCACAGAGGGTGTTATTATTTAAGCACTTCTTGGTTTTGAACTCCACAATTAACACTGAAGTTTGAAATATTCATTTGAACCAACATTATTTCTTTGGAACATATGAACAATTTTCTTTGGCACTGAGCACTTTTTCTTAACCTACCAGCATTATTAAAGTTTTTTTATGTATCAAAGTATTCCTTCACATCAGTCATAGCACATATATGTGTATTTAATGTGTGCACAGTTTACTATTTATTTATGAAACGTATATAGTAATTTATTTGTATCATTGCAACCAGCACTATTGTAGCACTTTACACACCTACGGTTAATTGGGTGCACGTTTAAGACAAAAATTCTTATAGAGCACAAGCACATTATATGTACAAAAAATAACAAACAGGTAGAATATAGGTGGCATTCAAATCCCCTATACCACAGCACAGGCTGCAACAATTATCTACCTCCCAGGGCTATTGGCAACAAAAATCCCTAAAAAGTGTCACCAGTAACACACTTCCACATCCACGTACAACTTGACACGGGAATCTCTCACTCCCCTGTATATTAGGTATGCGCTGTTGAAGTAATATCCTTATTACAAATTATTTTCAAATCTGTCACTTAACAAGGTTTTTCACAGCAGCTACCCTTCTCCTTCTATAACCATACATTGGCGCGAGTGTTTTTTCTATTTCCAAGAATTCCTGTCTACCCGCTCCTCCTGAATTCCCCAAGACTCTGTTCTGTCTTGAATCCGAACCTGATGTATGTTCTGTGGTGCCCAAAGCATACCATGATTTCATGGACGTATTCAGCAAACGGGGAGCAGAGACCTTGCCCCCCCACCGTCCATATGACTGCCCCATCGACTTGCTCCCAGGAGCCGAAATCCTGTTCGGCCAGATTTACCCACTTTCTGAACGTGAGCTGGACGTCTGAAAAGACTATGTAGACGAAAGTCTGAAGAAGGGGTTCATCCGTCCCTCTACCTCTCCAACAGGGGCAGGTATCTTCTTCGTAGAGAAGAAGGATCACACCCTCCGACCGTGCATCGATTATAGGGATTTAAATAAAGTTATGATTAAAAAAACGTTATCCCCTTCCTCTAGTCCCCGAACTCTTTCAGAGACTCAGATCTGCTGTCCTGTTTACTAAGCTGGATCTTCGTGGGGCGTACAACTTGGTGCGCATCCGAGAGGGCGACGAATGGAAGACTGCTTTCCGCACTAGATTCGGACATTTCGAATACCTGGTAATGCCATTTGGCTTTTGTAATGCTCCTGCCACATTCCAACACTTTGTGAACGACATCTTCAGGGATTGGTTGGATATCTTCATCATCGTATACTTGGATGACATCCTAATCTTCTCAACATCCCTAGAGCAGCATCGCAAGCGCGTTCAAAATGTCCTCGGTCACCTTCGCTAGCATGGTCTCTACGCCAAGGCCGAGAAGTGCATTTTTGAGCAGAACAGTATCCCGTTTCTGGGGTTAATAATTTCCACAGATGGAATAGAGATGGATACTCAGAAGGTCTCTGCCATTCTGGTCTGGCCACCTCCATCAGACAAAAAGGGAGTACAGAGCTTCGTTGGCTTCGCCAATTTTTATAGGAGGTTCATTAAGGGGTTCTCTAACATCATAGCCCCTATTATTCACCTTACTAAGAAGAACGTCCACTTCCAATGGACCCCAGAAGCTCAGTCCGCCTTCTCGGTTCTTAAAAAACATTTTACCTCTGCCCCTATCCTGAGTCACCCGGATCCTGCCTTACCCTATCTCCTGGAGGTAGACGCATCGGAAGTTGCGGTCAGGGCAGTCATCTCCCAAAGACAGGGAACTAGAGACTTAACTCACCCAATAGCCTTCTTTTCCCGGAAACTCTCTCCCGCGGAGAAAAACTATGATGTCGGGGACCGGGAACTCCTGGCTATCAAAGTCGCTCTCGAAGAGTGGCGATATCTACTGGAAGGAGCATCACACCCGATTCTTATATTTACCAATCATAAGAACCTTGAGTACTTAAGATCTGCAAAGCGACTGAGACCCCGCCAGGCCCGATGGGCACTCTTCTTCTCCAGATTCTCATTCCATATTACCTATCGGCCCGGCTCAAAAAATGTCAAAGCGGATGCCCTGTCCCTGATGTTTGATAATCCTAAAGAAGATTTGGTACCCGACACTATCCTGTCAGAGAAAAACTTCCTGCTCCTGCTCACTAGCCTCAAATCCCATCTTGAGCAAGCCTCTGCCAACATTTCCGGTCCACCTAGGATACCCCTGTCACGCAAGGATGGTTTGTTGTGGGCTAAGGACAAAATCTTTGTCCCGGAGGGAGTCAGAGTTTCAGTTCTAGCTGCCTGCCATTACCACCCTCTGGCTGGCCATTTTGGCGTTCATAGGACCCTTGACCTCATGCAACACACCTTCTGGTGGCCTGATATGGAAAAAGACTGCAGAAGTTATGTGTCTTCCTGTGTTTCTTGCTCCAGGAGTAAAACCACCAGAAGTAAGGCGTGGGGTCTCCTCAGACCACTCCCCATCCCTGACCGGCCCTGGCAAACTATCGCCATGGACTTTATCGTGGAACTTCCACCTTCGGCCGGGTGTTCCGCCATTTTTGTGGTTGTAGATCGGCTTACTAAGATGGCCCACTTTCTACCCCTCAAAAGGTACCCCCTCTGCGAAAGAACCAGAAGTCTTCATTAGGGAGATCGTGCGACTCCACGGGGTACCCGCGAACATTATCTCGGACAGAGGGGTACAGTTCACGTCCCGCTTTTGGAGGGCCTTGTGTAAGCTACTAAAAATTGAATTATCTATGTCCTCAGCTTACCACCCGCAGACGAACGGGCAAACGGAGAGGACGAACCAGACCCTGGAACAATATCTCTGGTGCTTTACCACCTTCGTCCAGGACGACTGGGTAGCATTCAGTGGCGGCTGGTGCTCAAAATTTTTGGGGGGGGCGCAAAAAAAAAAATATATAATAATAGGTATTGCTTTGCGGCAAAAAAACGCTGTAAAAAATTGCGTGGCTTAACAAACAATCAAGTTGGTTCAAGATTGACCAGCCTGTCCCCCATCAATGCACAGTGACCTGACCAGCGTGTCCCCCATCAATGCACAGTGACCTGACCAGCATGTCCCCATTAATGCACAGTGACCTGACCAGCATGTCCCCCATCAATGCACAGTGACCTGACAAGCATGTCCCCATCAATGCACAGTGACCTGACCAGCATGTCCCCATTAATGCATAGTGACCTGACCAGCATGTCCCCATTCAATGCACAGTGACCTGACCAGCATGTCCCCATTCAATGCACAGTGACCTGACCAGCATGTCCCCATCAATGCACAGTGACCACCTGACCAGCATGCCCCCCATCCATGCTTAGTGACCACCTGACCAGCATGTCCCCATCAATGCACAGTGACCACCTGACCAGCATGTCCCCATCAATGCACAGTGACCTGACCAGCATGTCCCCATCAATGCACAGTGACCAGACCAGCATGTCCCCATCAATGCACAGTGACCTGACCAGCATGTCCCCATTAATGCACAGTGACCACCTGACCACAGTCATGTCACAGGTCAGGTCATGTCACAGGTCAGGTCACAGGTCATGTTACAGTTATATCACAGGTCAGGTCACAGGTCAGGTCACAGGTCAAGTCACAGGTCAAGTCACAGGTCATGTCACAGGTCATGTCACAGGTCATGTCACAGGTCATGTCAGGTCAGGTCACAGGTCAGGTCACAGTCATGTCAGGTCACAGGTCAGGTCATGTCACAGGTCAGGTCATAGGTCATGTCACAGTCATGTCACAGGTCAGGTCATAGGTCATGTTACAGTCATGTCAGGTCACAGGTCATGTCACAGTCATGTCAGGTCAGGTCACAGGTCATGTCACAGTCATGTCACAGGTCATGTTACAGGTCATGTCAGGTCACAGGTCATGTCACAGTCATGTCACAGGTCATGTTAGGTCAGGTCACAGGTCATGTAACAGTCATGTCACAGGTCATGTCACATCACAGGTCATGTCACAGGTCATGTTACAGTCATGTCAGGTCAGGTCACAGGTCATGTAACAGTCATGTCACAGGTCATGTCACAGGTCATGTTACAGTCAGGTCACGGGTCATGTCACAGGTCATGTTACAGTCATGTCACAGGTCATGTTACAGTCATGTCAGGTCATGTCACAGGTCATGTTACAGTCATGTCAGGTCATGTCACAGTCATGTCACAGGTCATGTTACAGTCATGTCAGGTCACAGGTAATGTCACAGTCATGTCACAGGTCATGTCACAGTCATGTCAGGTCAGGTCACAGGTCATGTTACAGGTCAGGTCACAGGTCATGTCACAGGTCAGGTCACGGTCATGTCACAGGTCAGGTCACGGTCATGTCACAGGTCAGGTCACGGTCATGTCACAGGTCATGTCACAGGTCATGTCACAGGTCATGTCACAGGTCATGTCACAGGTCATGTTACAGTCATGTCACAGGTCATGTCACAGGTCATGTCACAGTCATGTCACAGGTCACGTCACTTACCTGCTCTTGGGCTGGCTCACCTGACCGGACAGACTGCTGTGCTGTGGGCTGCTGAAGACGGGAGATCGGATCTTCTCCCCTCCTCGATCGGATCTTGCAGAGCGGCGGTGGCGGCTTCTCCCCTCCTCGCGACTCCTCTTCTGCGGCGGCGGGAAGCTGACCGGGCGGTGACGGTGAGTGACTGATGCACGCACCGGCACCGCCCCCAACGAGGTCAGCATGGATGTCCTGAATCATGATTGGTCCAGGCTGGAGTCTGGACCAATCATGATCCAAGACATCACAAAAGGGGGGTGGTGTAGCGCCGTGCTCTGCGCTACAATTACGCCCCAGAAGGCTGCCAATCTGCGCCTCTGCGGGTGGAAAACCCCACCCCCCCATAGGCACCAATGGAGCGGGCTCCAAAAAGGGGGGTGGGTGTAGCGCAGTGCTCTGCGCTACAGTTACGCCCCAGAAGGCCGCCTCTCGGCGCCTCTGCGGGTGGAAAACCCCACCCCCATAGGCACCAATGAGGCGGGCGCCCCTTGTGGGCAAACATTTTTTTTTTCTTTTTCTTTGGGGGGGGGGGGGGGGGCTCAGATAGCGTCCAAAAGAATCTTTGACGGGAAAAAGAGGGGAGAACTGATCCTTCAACCAGGTGACCAGGTCTTTTTATCCACAGCTAACCTCCGCTTGGCCTGCCCATCCAAGAAGTTCCCAGGTTTATTGGCCCATTCCCCGTTAAAAGAAGACTCAATGCCGTGTCCTATGAGTTATCCTTACCTGATACCCTACGGATCCATCCTGTATTCCATGTCACTCTTTTAAAACCTGTGGTTCCCGACGCCTTCCCCGGCAGAAGCCCTGGACCTCCGGAACCAGTGATGATGGATGGCGACATGGAGTATGAAGTTGAGGCTGTACTTGATTGCCGGAAAAGAGGTAACCAGCTTCAGTTCCTTATTAAATGGAAGGGTTATGGGCCGGAAGAGAATTCCTGGGAACCTGAGAGGAACATTCATGCCGCAGACCTTATCCAGGCATTTCTTCTTGCCCATCCTCAGAAAAGCAGTTTGTTGGGCACCCGGAGGTTGCCCTTAAGGGGGGGGCAATGTTAGGAATGCTTCCTGAGCACACTGATGTGCTGTCATGAGTCTGCAATCTAAAGGGTTAACCTAGAGCAGACTAATTGCAGTAATTGGCACACAGGCTGCCTTATTTAACCACCTCCCACCCGGCCATAGTACATATACGGCTGGGCGGGAGTCTCGTCCTTCTGAATGGACGTTCCGGAACGTCCTTCAGAAGGAGAGAGATCGCGCCGCTGCGGGCACGCGCAGCAGCGCGATCTCGATGTGCCTGTGTCCCTTGGACACAGAGCAACATCATTCGGCAGGAGGGCCCTGTGATTGGCCCTCCTGATCACATGACGGCTGTGTCCAATCACAGCCGTCATGTAATGTAAATAGAGCCGTTGTAACGGCTTCGATCTCTTCTCCTCCTGACAGATCCTGTCAGTGAGGAGAAGAGGGATGATCGGTGCTGCTGCGGGGGTGATCAGTGAGTATTTCTAATTACTCACTGATCACAGGGGGGGTCTGTGCTGGTAATCAGAACATTGATTACCAGTGCAGCCCTGGGGGGGGGGGGGGGGGTGCCACTAAGCCACCAGGGATGCCCACCCATGACCACCAGGGATGCCCACTATGGCCACCAGGGATGGCAAGCAGGGCTCAGAGAGCCCCCCAGTGCCCTACCTATCAGTGTTGCCCACCAATGCCATCTATCAGTGCTGCCTAGCAGTGCCGTTATTGCCATCTATCAGTGCCTCCCACCAGTGCCCATTATTGCCCACCAGTGCTGCCTATCAGTGCCCATCAGTGCCCCCCATCAGTGCCGATCATTGCTGCCCAACAGTGCCACCTATCAGTGCCCATCAGTGCCGCCAATCAGTGCTGCCTATCACACACCTACACAGGTTGAACTGGATGGACTATTGTCTTTATTCAACCTCACCTACTATGTAACTATATGTAACTATCAGTGCCCATCAGCGCTGCCTATCAGTGCCCATCAGTGCTATCTATCAGTGCCACATATCAGTGCCCATCAGTGCTGCATATCAGTGCTACCTATCAGTGCCCATCAGTGCTGCATATCAGTGCCACCCCATCAGTGTCTCCTCATCAGTGCCTGTCAGTGCGGCATCATCAGTGCAGGAAAAAACATATCTATTTACAAAATGTTATATCCTAAACAAAAAAAAATTTTTTTTTTTTCAAACTTTTCAGTCTTTTTTTATTTGTGCACCAAAAAAGAAAAAAATACCACCAAAAGAAAGCTCTATTTGTGGGGAAAAAATGACACAAATTTGGTTTAGGTACAGCGTTGCATGACCGCGCAATTGTCATTCAAATTGCAACAGCGCTAAAAGCTGAAAATTGGTCTGGGAAGGAAGGGGGTTTAAGTGCCCTGTATTGAGGTAGTTAAACAGCTCAACGGCACTGTGTCTTTGCTGTCTTGTCTGCAGCTCCTCCTGTGTTCCTGAAGCCTGCTTCCTGTTACCTGTTTGATACCCGTTTTGACCTTTTGGCTTGTTCCTGACCTTGTTGACCTGCTGCCCGTCCTGACCCCCGGCTTGTTTGACCATTCTCTCGGATCTCCCTTGTCTGCTTATCTGTCTTCGGATCTTGACCGGTTTCTCCCTTGGTGGAGCGATCCTGAGAACTGCGACCTGGTATCCACACGCAGCAAAGTCCATCCTCACCACTAGAGGCTCTGGCGAAAACTAGATCAGTTTAAAGGCTAAGGTAGAATGAGAGCATCAGAAATCTCCATTATCTTTTCTACAGTTGTCTTTTTTTCTCAAAAATAGGGGCTGATTTATACAGACAGTACATTTCCCTGTACATTCTTTGATTAACTTTACTTGGTTAAAGTGCACTGTGGCTGCTTGAAATCATGCATGATAGCCTTTAATAGTAGTTTTATGCATATTCAGCATCTATTAATATTATCAAGCCCATACTAATTAAGCAAAACACCAGTCACACATTTTTCATTAATTATACAAAACAGTGCTGCGCTACTCCCTACCATTTTCTTTCAGTCCACTGCACAAATACAATTACATTTTTGGTGCAGAGTTAATGGTTTTGTGCAGTTATTTTTTTGAATGGTTAGCATAGGGAAAGCCAATGCAAAGCAGGAAAAAAAAAAAAAACTTACCAACAGGATCTATCATGGATTCGAGAAGTGCAGATGCAGATGAGGATGCAGAGTCCAGACCTTCTTCCCTGCCTTGGTTTGCCGGCCTATGCCCGTAAATGGCATCCATGGCATCGTACCACTTCCAAGTACTTCAACTGTTTCCACTACAGCTGTTGGCATCCTTAATTTTTTTATATTGGCCTTTAAGCTTCTTAAGCTTTGCCCTACACTGACCCGACGTCCGTTCAAATCCCTCGGCTGCCATCCGCTGGGAAATATCTTTATACACCTTTTCATTTCTCACTGATCCATCAAGCTCACTTTGAATAACGCTGTCCGCAATTATAGTTAGGAAAGTGGATAGTTCCTAAGTCGACCAGACCCTGCTGTTATTTGCAGGCATCCTTCTCCTATCTGGACTGAACTGCGCTTTCGTTTGACGACAGCAGTGACGTTTTCCTGTCCACCAATCAGTGGAATGTATCGTGTGACGCCAGTAGCTCCGCCCTAACCGTACCGTACCATTTCCTATGGCCCTACATCTGAAGGAGGCCCACGAATGGTGCGGTTTGGTTCGGTTGTATGGGCCACTTTCATAATGGAAACACCCAAAATAGCGTACCGTACCGAACCGTTCCGCTCAGTGGAAACGAGGCATTAGATTCCGCACCTCAGGTTAGCCTGTGTCACTTACCTTGGGGGTTCCCGTCTAAGCTCCGCCCTCCAGCACACGTGGGGCCTTCTTAGGCCATCAGGCTACCACTTGTATCCCTAACAGTCTCTTTTCAAAAACAAAAAATAATATGCACCAGTTTGTCTCTAAGGGCTGCTCTCTAAGGGCTGCTTTCCACAACAATCCTTCAGTGCAGAGCAAATTCCTAACAGTGCACTGAATGCTCTTAAATGCAAGACTATCCGACGTACGCTGCCAGCCAATATGTGATGGTGGCGGGTATCAGACCCCTGTCCTTCTCATCCAACTCGTGACCAAAGACCAAGCAATCTCACACCCTGCTGTCACTTGCGTAACAATGCCACTCTCAGCTGCACCCGGCACACAGAATGTCCAGCTTGCGGGACCACAATCTAGATGCCAGCAGACTGAGAGCGGCCCCAGGGGGCTCATAAACTGCTAAGGGACCTCCCGGTTAGACAGATTTCTAACAGAAGTCATATCTCGAAATATGTAATGGTTACATTCTTGAAACTGATATTTTATGGTACGGTAGTTAACCACCTCCCACCCGGGCCATAGTACATATACGGCCGGGTGGGAGTCTCGTCCTTCTGAATGGACGTTCCGGAACGTCCTTCAGAAGGAGAGAGATCGCACTGCCGCGGGCACGCGCAGCGGCGTGATCTCGATGTGCCTGTGTCCCTAGGACACAGAGCAACATCACTCGGCAGGAGGGCCCTGTGATTGGCCCTCCTGATCACATGACGGCTGTGACCAATCACAGCCGTCATGTAATGTCAATACAGCCGTTGTAACGGCTTCGATCTCTTCTCCTCCTGACAGATCCTGTCAGTGTGAGGAGAAGGAGAGGATCGATTCTGCAGCCGGGGTGATCAGTGAGTATTTCTAATTACTCACTGATCACAGGGGGGGTCTGTGCTGGTAATCAGATGATTGATTACCAGTGCAGCCCTGGGTGGGAGGGGATGCCACTAGAGCCACCAGGGATGCCCACCCATGACCACCAGGGATGCCTACCATGGCCAACAGGGATGGCAAACAGGGCTCAGAGAGCCTGCCAGTGGTGCCCCCCTATCAGTGCTGCCCACCAATGCCATCTATCAGTGCTGCCCACCAGTGCCTGTTATTGCCATCTATCAGTGCCGCCCACCAGTGCCCATTATTGCCCACCAGTGCCCCCCATCAGTGCCGATCAGTGCCACCCATCAGTGCCGCCGATCAATGCCCATCAGTGCCACCCATCAGTGCCACCCATCAGTGCCGCCGATCAGTGCCCATCAGTGCCGCCGATCAGTGCCCATCAGCGCTGCCTATCAGTGCCCACCAATGCTGCATATCAGTGCTATCTATCAGTGCCCATCAGTGCTGCATATCAGTGCTACCTATCAGTGCCCATCAGTGCTGCATATCAGTGCCACCCCATCAGTGTCTCCTCATCAGTGCCTGTCAGTGCGGCGTTGTCACTGCTCATCAGTGCAGGAAAAAACGTATCTATTTACAAAATTTTATAACCTAAACAAAAAAAAACTTTTTTTTTTTCAAACTTTTCGGTCTTTTTTTATTTGTGCATGCACCAAAAAAGAAAAAACCTAGCGGTGATCAAATACCACCAAAAGAAAGCTCTATTTGTGGGAAAAAAATGACATAAATTTGGTTTAGGTACAGTGTTGCATGACCGCGCAATTGTCATTCAAAATGCAACAGCGCTAAAAGCTGAAAATTGGTCTGGGAAGGGAGGGGGTTTAAGTGCCCAGTATTGAGGTAGTTAATGTATGATCCACTGACACTAAACACGGGTTATCTCGGAATAACCTCTGACCTGTAAGGCATCTGATCGCTAGCTTGTCTTCCCCAGCCACGAATGTGATCATGTTTGACCTACATTCGATCGGTATTTTATTTGGCATCCAAATATAGATTTTCTGGAGACATGTTTTGTTTGTGTGTAAAGTTAGGAATTTTGTGGGTAACTGTGTCCCAAATAACAGAGCTCTTGACTGCTTTGTTATACAACCTATTAGCTATACTGCTTTGCTCAGATTACAACATAGCTCTGAGCAGGAAGAGACATAGTGGCTAGGAGGTCGGTGTGCTGCTTACATAAGAGTTGTTTGAAGCTGTGCATACTAATGTTCAGTGACCCAGGGGGTGCCTGACAAACTGGGGTCCCAACGCACGATACCATTACACCATGTGACCAATCACAGCAGGTCACATGACAGTTGTAAACTATTGATGGCTTCCTTTCATGCCATTGTGTTGCTAGCTGTGATTGGTCAGTGTGATCACATGGTACAGACAGGGCTAATCACAGCCCATCTATACCAGAGTAGTACAATGTTGCTATGGTAACATTATATTGCTTTGGTCACAGTGTGTTAAAAAAAAAAAAAAAAAAAAAAAGTTTGTAATAAAGATGAAATATTTAAATACTGTAAATTATTACATTTTTTTTTGTACTGTATATTACCGTATATACTCTATACTAGAGTATAAGCCGAGTTTTTCAGCATGTTTTTTTATGCTGAAAAAGCCCCCATCGGCTTATACTCGAGTCACGGTCTCACTTACTTTTTAAAAATTGCGCCGCCTGGCACCAACATGGCACTGCGCATGCGCCATCTGCCCGGGAATAGCCGAACGTGTACGGGCTTTCCCAAGCATTAGCGTCGCATGTACGGTGACGTGTTGGCACTGGGCAGCGCCATTTTTAAATGTAAGGCACCTCACCGACAGGTAAGTGAGACTCCTCTGCAGCCCTTGCATTCCCTCATGCAATGCTGCGGGCATGGTACAGGACATTCTCCTGTACCATGCCCACAGCACTGCATCTCCTGTGCCATGCCTGTACCTACTGTGCCATGCCTGTACCATCACCTGTACTATGACCTGTGTCATGCCTGTACTATCTTCTGTACCATGACCTGTGCCATGCCTGAACCATCGCCTGTACCATGCTTGAACCATCTCCTGTACCATGCCCACAGCCCTGCATCTCCTGTACCATGCCCGCAGCCCCTGTTGTGTCTTGTGGTGGTCCAGTTGGGTCCAGTAGCTGGTAAGTGAGACTCCTCCGCAGCCCCTGCATTTCCTCATGCAGTGCTGCGGGCATGGTACAGGACATTCTCCTGTACCATGCCCGCAGCACTGCATCTCCTGTGCAAAGCCTGTACCTACTGTGCCATGCCTATACCATCACGTTTGCCATGCCTATTCCATCACCTGTGCCATGTCTATACCATCTCCTGTACCATGACCTGTGCCATGCCTTTACCATCACCTGTGCCATGCCTATACCATCATCTGTGACATGCCTGTACCATCTCCTGTACCATGACCTGTATCATCACCTGTGCCATACCTATACCATCACCAGTGCCATGCCTGTACCATGACCTGTGCCATCTCCTGTACCATGCCTGAACCATCTCCTGTACCATGCCCACAGCCCTGAATCTCCTGTACCATGCCCACAGCCCCTGTTTTGTGTCTTCTGGTGGTCCAGTTGGGTCCAGTAGCTGCTGCATTTCCCACCCTAGGCTTATACTCGAGTCAATAGGTTTTCCCATTTTTTTGTGGTAAAATTAGGTGCCTCGGCTTATACTCGAGTATATACAGTATTATATTTATGCAAAAATATAATAATATATATATATATATATATATATATATAGTTTTGGAATTCGAACCCATGACCTGCCACACCCCAGGCAGTTGCCCTGCTTACTAGGCTACCGTCCTTTCTGGACATTCCTCCCTGAAGCCTATTATTCAACCTTAGTCTTGTCAAGCCTTGCTCATCACCCTTGATTCCCCACACCTGGTACTTCCCTATATAAGTCCAGCCCCTTGCACTCCAGCTTGCTGATTATTGTGCTCCTGAGCAAGCTTCTCCTCATCTGTTGCTCTTGCCTACTACCATAAGTCCACTGCTGACCAGGAATTGACTACCGACTACTCTTCTGCTTTGCCCCTACCTACTGAACTGCTACCACCGTTGCCGATCCGGATTGTCTGACCACGCTTATGGCTGCCTGCCCTGACCTTTGGCTCGTCTGACTTTTCTTTGGTTATTCCTTGTCTGCTCCTCCACCTCCGGACCGAACCTGCACTCTGCCTGGCTAGGTGATCCTGGGGACTGCGACCTGGTGTTATCTTGCAGCGCAGTCTATCCCCACCATCAGGGGCTCTGGTGAATACCAGCTAGCAATTAGTTTCCGCACCTCAGGTGAACCCGTGTCCTCGTCAGGGTACTACCTAGTGTCCATCCGGTATCCAGCACTGCCACCACCGTAGCCGATCCGGATTGCCTTACCACACCTCCGCCAGACTTCCTGCACCTACTACCTGCCTGCAGTCCTTGCCACTGGGCTCCACTCCTACCTCCAGCCAGCTGTCCTCTGACTCAGGTGAGCCTGTAGGATTGTTACAGAGATATATATATATGTATATATATATATATATATCTCATGAAATTTCTTTTTTAATTTTTTCATTTTCCAAACAATTATGACAAACAATTACAACTTCAAAACATGCCTCTTACTAAATACCTCGGTGTCACGATCTGGAGTCAGGCTCGAAGACCAATAGCTATAGCAGCTTACACAGGAACCAGCTGGATAGAAACACAGGCAGGTCACACTGGCAGATGACGCAGGCTCACCTGAGGTGCGGAATCCAAGTACTAACCGGTCTTCACCAGCGCTCCTGATGGTGGAGATGGATTTTGCTGCGTGTTAGTACCAGGTCGCGGTCCTCGGGATCGCCCCAAGAGGAGGTGAGCAAGCCAGGGTCCAGTAGCAGATCTAGCAGGTCAGGATCAAGCAGAAGCGTAGTCTAGGAATAGCCAAAGGTTGGTAACAAGTAGTTGCAGGTCGGGATTAGGCAAAAGCGTAGTCGAGGAACAAGCCAAGTGTCGATAACGGATGGTAGTAAAGATACGGACGGCAGCAGGAGAGACGAGCGAGATATCGGCTGTTGAAGGCACAATATTCTGGCGACCAGGAAGTGCAAAGACATGGCTTATAACAGGAAGTTCATGGGAGGAGCAAAGGGTTCAAGGTTCAAGGCAATAAAGATTCACAGCAGGATCATTCAAGGATTTGTCCAGGGAGCTGTCCAGGGAGCTGTCCAGCATTCCAGGTAGCTCAGTGAGTAGAGTCATTGCAAGACACCATGGAGGTCCCAGGTTCAAGTCTGGGTCCTGACACTCGGACTGTTTACTTTCCAAAAAGGCGTAATTTGGGGGGTATTTGTACTGTCCTTGTGTTTTCGGGCCTCAAGAAATTAGATACTGTGGGCCGTCAATAAAACAGGATTGATCAATTTTCAGATATATACCATAGATTGTGGTGTGATTTTTACCAAGGAAATGTAGCAGAATATACTTTGACCTAAATTTGTTAAGAACAATTATTTATTTGCAAAATTTTATAACAGAAACAAAGAAAAACACGTTTTTTACTTTCTTCAAAATTTTCAGTCTTTTTTTTCAAAAAAAGTAAAAAACCCAGTGGGAATTAAATACCACCAAAAGAAAGCTCTAGTTGTGTGAACAAAATTATAACAATTTAGTTTGGGTACAGTGTTGCATGACCTGGGCCTGGGGCAGAAAGGGTGTAAAAGTGAGTAAGCACAATGTAACTGTGTGAAACGCATCAACCTATCTTGTGTCATTTGTCATGAACTTTTTCGGGAAGATGCAATAAATGGACTTTCAGCACTTAGGTGTGCATATGTACAGTATATCCTACGACAGGTGAGCCGAGGGGTGCACCCATGAGAGGAGTCCCACCCATTTAATCCACTCACCTGGATCCACTCAGCTGGAGCAACTTATCCCTTGTTTCCAGGGGGTAAAAGTGCCCAGTATTGAAGTGGTTAAAAAAGAGACACATTGGGAAGGGAGGAGGGGAGGGTGTTCCTTCTTTCTTCATTTTTTTTACCCCCTTACCTGAAGTCATGGGGGGTACAGGGGCTCAAGCTGTGAATGGAGAACACTACAATTTCCAGTGCAGATATTAACAATTAACAATATTTATCATCAATACATAAAAGAAAGAACACCTAAAAAAGAAAACAAATGCAGCCATCACATCCAAGAATTAGTAAGCTGCAATATAATAAATGATTACTTTGGGGTTGAATACCACTTTAAGTGGATATATTTAACCACTTTAGGACCGGAGGATTTTCCTGCTTAACGTCCAGGCCACTTTTTTCAACTTGGCACTGCGCGACTTTAACTGACAACTGCGCGGTCATACAACGCCGTACCCAAACGACATTTATGTCCTTTTTTTTCCCCCACAAACAGAGCTTTCTTTTGGTGGTATTTGATCACCTCTGTGCTTTTAATTTTTTGCGATATTAATAAAAAAATAGCAAAAATTGACATTTTCTACTTTGACAGTTAAAAAATATCCAATATATTACATTTTTGTCATATATTTAGACCAAAATGTATTTAGCTACATGTCTTTGACAAAAAAATTCTCAATAAACGTATTTTAACCACTTTAAGATTTTACCTGCTTCCTGACTAGGCTATATTTTGTGATTCGGCACTGCGTTACTTTAACGGACAATTGCGCGGTCATGCGACGCTGTACCTAAATTAAATTTATGTCCTTTTTCCCCCACAAATAGAGCTTTCTTTTGCTGGTATTTGATCACCTGTGAGATTTTTAATTTAAAAAAAAAAAACAATATTTTTCACATTCAGATATATAACATTCCCCCAAAAAAATGTATAAATCAAAATTTTTTTCTGCTAAGTATTTTTGATAAGAAAAATCACAATAAGCGTATTTTGATTGGTTTGCACAAGAGTTATTGCGTTTACTAACTACGGGAAAGATTTGTCATTTTTATTGTTTATTTTTTTTTTACTAGTAATGGCGGCAATCTGCGATTTTTTTTTTTTTTTTTTTTTTTTTTTTGCGGGATTGCGACGGACAGATCAGACCCCTAATTGACATTTTTGATACTTTTGGGGGGACCAGTGACATTACTACAGTAATCAGTGCTATAAATATGCACTGTTAATGTAATAACACTGGCAGGGAAGGGGTTAACATTGTATGTGATCAAGGGGTTAAATGTGTGCCTCATGCTTACTGACGTGTGTGGGGGGAGGGGATTGTGTGACACAGACACAGATCGCAATTTCAACTATGCTGAATCTTGTGATCTGTCCCTGCCTGTCACAGAGGAGATCCGCCCACTTTGTTTACACAAGCGGGCGGATTTCCTCACTCTTTACCCGATGTTAGGGAAAGAGGGGCAGTGATCACCGCCTTTCCTCCCCTGGCCCGACTCCCGCTGTGTCTGAATACAGCGGGAGCGAGCCTCCGGCGGTGCGCGCGTGCCGCCAAGAGAGGGAGGAATCCAGCGATGTAGGTCTACGTCGCTGGACCCAGCCGAGCCGCTCTGCTGCAGTAGCAGCAACGTGAGCGGTCGGCAAGTGGTTAATAAAGTAATTCTGTTATATTGTTATACATCATATCTATAGGCAGATGATGGGAAGGAAGGAGTTTAATAAACAGACTGGGGTAAAGCTATTTCCAGTGCTGGCAGGGAGGGAGGGGGGCATAGAGAGAGAGAGAGGGCAGAGAGGAGTTTCAGGGAGAGAGAAGGAGGGGAAGCAGAGAAAAGGGGTGGGGTCAAGGAGAGAGAGGGCAGAGAGAAAGGGGACAGGGAGAGACATTAAAAATCCTTTACATGGATTTACCCTCCATTCTCCTTTATATTATCAATTACCCCCCCCCCTTCTTCCCATCCAAACTCAACTGCTTTGCAAATGCTAAATTTCAATAATATGTATCACACTGGTAATGTGAGAAATGTAACCAATAACCCATAACCAGTGGCGTCGGCAGGGGGGGCTGACAGGGGCTATAGCCCCGAGTGTTCCTCCAAAAAGCCCTGGGTCTCCTTTTCATGTTAAAAAACCATTAGTCCCGAGCCTCCTCCACCCTGTGCTGGCTGCTGGGCGGCCCTCACCTTGTCTAGCAACCAGTGAGGTCAGCCTTGTGTGGGGGTGTGTCATCACTCGTCATCATGTGAGGCTCCCCCTCCTCCCCCAGCATTCAGAGCGCAGGAGGATTTTCATTTCATCCTCTGCGCCTGCAATTGGCTCCACCCACCTCCCTGCCATCAGAGAAACTGACTGAAGCTGGATGGGGCAGGAAGGATTCAGCCGCGGGATGGATGGATGGTGTCAGCGCCGTTTCCTGGACTTGGTAAGTGTTACTGGCTCTGCCCCCCTCTCTCTCACTACCCCCCTCTCTCACTGCTACCCCCTCCCCCTCCCTCACTACCACCCCCTCCCCCTCTCTCACTGCTACCCCCTCCCCTTCTCTCACAACTTCCCCCCCCCCTCCCACTCTCTCACTACTTCCCTCCCTCCCACTCTCTCACTACTTCCCCCTCCCCCTCTCTCACTACTACCCCCCTCTCACTACTACCCCCCTCTCTCACTACCACCCCCTCCCCCTCTCTTACTACTACCCTCTTCTCTCACTACCACCCCCTCCCCCACTACTACCCCCCTCTCTCACTACCACCCCCCTCCCCCTTTCTCACTACTCCCCCCCTCCCCCTCTCTCACTACTACCCCCTCCCTCACTACTACTACCCCCATCCCTTACTTCCCCCCTCCCCCTCTTTCACTACTACCCCCCTCTCTCACTATACCACCCCCCTCCACCTCTCTCACTACCACCCCCTCCCTCACTACTACCCCCTCCCCCACTACTACCCCCCCTCCCTCACTACCACCCCCTCCCCCTCTCTCACTACCACCCCCTCCCCCTCTCTCACTACTTCCCCCTCTCTCACTACTTCCCCCCTCCCCTCTCTCACTACTTCCTCCCTCCCCCTCTCTCACTACTTCCCCCTTCCCCTCTCTCACTACTTTCCCCCTCCCTCACTACCACCCCCTCCCCCCTCTCTCACTATTTCCCCCCCTCCCCCTCTCTCACTACTACCCCCCTCCCTCACTACCACCCGCCTCCCCCTCTCTCACTATTACTTCCCCCCTCCCCCTCTCTCACTACCACCCCTCTCTCACTACTTCCTCCCCCCTCTCTCACTACTACCCCCCTCCCCCCTCTCTCACTACTACCCCCTCCCCCCTCTCTACTATCCCCCTCCCCCCTCCTTCCCCCCTGCCCCTCTCTCACTACTACCCCCCCTCCCCCTCTCTCTCACTACTACCCCCCCTCTCTCTCTCCCTCCTTCTTTCTCTCTCCCTCTATCCCCTCTCCTTCTATTCTCTCTCCCTCTCTCTCTCCTTCTATCCCTCTCTCTCCTCCTATCCCTCTCTCATTATCTCCTCCTATCCCTCTCTCATTATCTCCTCCTATCCCTCTCTCATTCTCTCCTTCTATCCCTCTCTCCTTCTTTCCCTCTCTCTCCCTCTATGCCTCTCTCTATCCCTCTCTCTCCCCCTCTCCTTCTATCCCTCTCTTTCCCTCTCTCTCCTTCTATCCCTCTCTCTCCTTCTATCCCTCTATCTCTCTCTCCTCCTCCTATCCCTCTATCCCTCTCACTCCTTCTCTCCTTCTATCCCTCTCTCTCTCCTTCTCTCTCCCTCTTTATCACTCTCTCCCTCCCTGACTATTCTGATTCTATTCTTCTATTCTATTTGTGAGGTCAGGGCTTCTCATCCAACATCTGTGCCTGTTATAGCTGCGAAGGGTGAGTCATTTTATGGTGGGGCATTGGGCAGGGGTGAGGGGGCGGGCATTGGGTGGAGCTTTGGCAGGACTTGTGGGAGGGGTTATCAAATTTACCTGCTGCCCCTGGTCTTTTTACCACCTAGCAACGCCCCTGCCTTGTACACACGATCAGATTATCAAACAATCTCTCTTCCGTTTTTTTGTTGCATGCTAGTCTCATCAAAAGTGAAGAGGTTATTTTCATACGAAAATTCTCGTACGACAGAATTCAACTTCAGAAGTGATGTCATGTGTTGAATTGTTTTGCATGTGTTCTTTCGTTTCTGAGCATGCCTAGTCTTGCTCTTATGATTTTTTTTTTTTTTTGAACGAAAACTGTACTAATTAAACGAAAATCGGATGTTGTGTTCATGCAGTGGCGTACCAACGGGGGGTGTGGGCCACCCTGGGTGCCATGCACTGGGGGGGGTGTCAGGCCGGTACTGGCGTTGCTCATCTCCTCATGTGAAAGCAGCTGCTCCCTCTGTGCTGCTTACCCTCGCTGCTCGCGGGGGGCGGGAAGAAGGTGAGTGCCCGAGGATTGAGCAGCCTCCCTGTGTTACTGGATAGGAGAAGGAGCGGTGAGGCAGATGCATATAGAGGAATTGATCTTTCCATATTCCTGCCTGCTGCCGAATGCCTGATTCTCCTCCTCTCCCTCCTCCAGGCATTCAGCGGCTGCAGGAGGAATATGGAAAGATCAATTCCTCTATATGCAGCCGCCTCATCCCCCTCCTATACAATTATTTTTTTCTTCTGCTGGCCCCCAGTGCTCTCCAGCCCCCCTCCAGTGCTCTTCACCCCCCTTTCCAGCCCCCCAATGCTCTTCACCCCCCTCTCCAAGCCCCTCCCCAGTGCTTTTCACCCCCCTCTCCAGCCCCCCCCAGTGCTCTCCAGCCTCCCCAGTGATCTTCAGCCCCCCCATGCTCTCTGCCCCCCAGCGCTCTCCACCGCCCTGTGCTCCCTGACTCCCCCGCGTCAGTGATCTCCATCCCCCCCCCCCCCAGCGCTCTCTGGCTCCCCAGTGATCCTTGGCTCCCCCAGTGCTCTCTGCCCCCTCCCCCATGCTCTCTTCCCCCCTCCATACTGTGTTCTCTGTCCCCCTAGTTTTCCCTGACCCCCCCCTGTGCTCTCCACCCCCGCACTCTGCAACCCCCTACAATGCTTTCCAGACCCCCCCAAATGCTCTCTAGCACCCCCCCTGCCCTTCAGCTCCTCCAGTGCTCTCTGCTTCCCCTGTGCTCTCCGGCCCCCTTAGTGCTCTTGTATCATGTCTGCAGTCTCTGACCATCTCTTGTATCATGTCTGCAGTCTCTGACCATCTCCTGGAGCATGTCTCAAATCTCCTACTCAAACTTAGGCTCCTTTCACACGGTCCGCTATCTGGTGCGGACCGTTCTCTGCTCAGCGGGGATCGATCCGCCGATCCCCGCTGAGCAGGTGGATGACTGCTCTGTCACTGTGCGGAGAGGGAGGTGTCAGAGCCCCGCTGCTCTCTATGGGGGAATCGGATGAGAACGGACCGCCTGTCCGTTCTTATCCAATCCGATACCCTGGACGGATGGAAAATAGGGTTTCCATCCATATGGATTTCACGGACAGGATCGAATGCGGATGGCAGCGGGTGTTAGCGGACATGTCACCGCTGACATCTGCTGCCCCATAGGGATGCATGGAGGATCCGATCAAGTCCTCTTTAAAAAATGACAGGCGGATCTGTTCAGATTGTTCATGTGAAAGGACCCTTAAAACATATTGCTAATAGTATTTGCTATCCGTTTATGCTGAAGGTAGGACTGTGCAGGGGAGGCAGAGAGTGTAAACGGGGGCACTGTGATTAGAGAGACGGTGGGGGGGGGGGGGCAGACTGCAAGGGGCACTATGATGCGGGGCTGTGAAATTTGTACACTTAATATTCTTGAAAACATTAAAAATCTTGGTGGGTGTGTTAACATTGTAAAGTTTGGGGGGGGGGGTGCCAGATATAGGATCCACCCCAGGTGCCAAATGCTCTAGGTACGCCACTGTGTTCACGTACGATAAACATTTTATAGCCTGCACATCCAGTTTTTGTCGTTCAACTGTTGAAAGCACTATACTAACAATCAGAAAATCGGCAGATTGTTCGTCAGATGAAATTTTACTTCCAATTTTCGTATCGTGTGTCCCTTTAGGCTTGCCATACATGTACAATTGTCCTTTAGATTTACCAAAAACCATATATCAGGTCAAAAACAACTTTCAACTGTATTCTATTAGGCAGGCCCTTGCACTACATAGTTTACAGTAAATCTAAACGGTAAATTGTACAAGAAAATTGAACATGTATGGCCAGCCTAACACATGAAGTTAAGCGAACTTCAACTTCATGTGTTACTTTTTTTCAGAGTTGTATAAAGTACTCGAAACCCATACTTGAGTAAAAGTACAAAAGCTCGATCAAAAAGTGACTTGAGTAGAAGTACTAAAGTATTCAACATTTTTTGTACTTAAGTATTGCAAGTAGTTTTTTTCAAAAATTTTGCTACTCAAGTACTGAAAGTAAAAGTACCAGTAGTTTTGAAAAAAAAAAATGCTACTCAAGTACTGAAAGTAAAAGTACAAGTACTGTATTATGTAGTTATTCAAGAAAGAAGTCAAAAGTTTGAACATCATATTGTTTTTTATTATTTCAAATGCAGCTTTTATTTATACATACAGTAGCTTTCATTTTGGTATGCGCTGATAATACACATGTTTTGAGCTTCATGAAACCTGCCATCTACTGTTCTGGCAGTGGTAATTTTTATAATAGTAACTAGTAACTATGCAGCACAAAAAAAAAGTATCGGCGTAGAAGTATTGAAATCATTGAAAAAATGTAGTGAAGTAAAAGTGGAAGTAGGAGAAAAAAATTCTACTGTAGGAAAGTACAGATACCGCATTTCGGTACTTAAGTACAGTAGTGAAGTAGTTCTACTTAGTTACTATACATCTCTGGCTTTTTTTGCAGCAGCAGCCTAACCTAGGAGGGGTGGTTGAGTCATACAGAGCCCAAAGTTTATATATCAATTTGTTCACAAGTAATAAAAAATACAAATACTTCTGCTCAAATGTTCGTATAACCTTCTCTTTTGGGCTTTCGGCACTGAAATCCTATTTAGTGTTGTCAACCTTACCTACTGAACTTCAGAACTTTATCCCCCACCTTTCTCTGTTCCACTGCACATCCATTTATTTCCAAGCAAAGTCATGCTGCTGTCTTTACTCTAAGCATGGCCATAAAACATGTGAAATAAAATTCTGGGGTGTCCATTGGAGGTGAGCTCCCAGCTGCTGCCTTTGCAAGAATTTTACAAACATTATGGTCTCACAATTGGAAATAAAAGCTGTTTTTTTTGCTATAAAAAAAAATGTAAAAGAAAAATCCAATATTAGAACATGTTTTGGAGAAGGCTCAACACTTTCTTTAGCGCTGCATTTGTATTAGCTTCCTACAATCTCACTGTGACCTGCAATAAGAATGACCGTACCCTAATGTTTGCCACCAACCACATTCTGTCTTCTGGCTGCTTTGATCTTTGACCTCTGGAGTGTCGCCCCATGCAGTCATTGTTACCGCCCCATGCAGTCATTGTTACCGCCCCATGCAGTCATTGTTACCGCCCCATGCAGTCATTGTTACCGCCCCATGCAGTCATTGTTACCGCCCCATGCAGTCATTGTTACCGCCCCATGCAGTCATTGTTACCGCCCCATGCAGTCATTGTTACCGCCCCATGCAGTCATTGTTACCGCCCCATGCAGTCATTGTTACCGCCCCATGCAGTCATTGTTACCGCCCCATGCAGTCATTGTTACCGCCCCATCAGTCATTGTTACCGCCCCATGCAGTCATTGTTACCGCCCCATGCAGTCATTGTTACCGCCCCATGCAGTCATTGTTACCGCTGGATCCTCACCGTGTTGATCACAATGGCATCATCGTAACATTCGCTCCACTAGAGGCTCTAAGGACCGAGTACCTACCTCCTCAGAGGGATTACAACTGACCAGAAGAGACCAGTGACAGACTACTGTATACTGTAAGCAGTGGTGAAGCTAAAGCTCCTTGTGGCCAATTGTTGTACAGGAGGCTCGAAACAAAAAAAAAAAGACCCCAATGAAATGTTGTCCTTAAATCGGCCCTGAAAACGAATATCGCACATATCCTTTAACTATGGTACAAATGCAATAGAAAGGAGCAAGTGGCAAATCATGACCTGTGCTTGTCAATAGACGTAATTATGCGTTTCCACCAAACAAAGGGGAAATTACAATCAAATATGCTATTTGGAAAAAAAAATGGAATGCTAAAAAAAAAATTATGTATGCAATCATTTCATTTAAAAGCATAAGAAAAATAATAAAAGTAAAAGGCACCGCTGGGATTCGAACCCAGGATCTCCTGTTTACTAGACAGGCGCTTTAACCAACTAAGCCACGGCGCCGATTCGTCTTTCCTTGTGCTATGTACTGTTATTCTAAAAGTTTATTTATGAATCTAACCACAGAAGTTATCGCCAATAGGTTTTTGTGAAACGTTATTTATGTAACGAAATCATAATCATAACGCATTATGTAACGAAAAAAACGACATTTGTAAACTGCAAACTTATTCGGAGAGCAGAGTGTTTGTAGAGAGTTATGTCACTCCCAGAACTCGCAGTAGGCGGAAACAAGCCACGTTAAAGGGCGGGGTTTAAGGTTGCAGTACCTAATGTCATATCTTCTCACTGGCTGCGCAGCTCGCCGATATTTCAAAGTGAAAAATTGTGATAAACTTTAACATTATTAAAGCACAAGTCAGATTTACACGATGTATGAAGATGGCCACACCTAGTTTCTGCGCAGCCAGATTATTATTTTTTTGCCACACTTGCATATTTATTGGAGATACGCAGAGCACATGCTTGCATATTCACAGATTTAAATTGGATATTAAGCAAGGCCGTCTTTAACCACCTCCCACCCGGGCCATAGTACATATACGGCCGGGTGGGAGTCTCGTCCTTCTGAATGGACGTTCCGGAACATCCTTCAGAAGGAGAGAGATCGCGCCGCCGCGGGTACGCGCAGCGGCGCGATCTCGATGTGCCTGTGTCCCTAGGACACAGAGCAACAAGACTCGGCAGGAGGGCCCTGTGATTGGCCCTCCTGATCACATGACGGCTGTGACCAATCACAGCCGTCATGTAATGTCAATACAGCCGTTGTAACGGTGTAACGTTAAAAAACCATACCCCGTGAAGAAACCATACCCTCGTCACTTCCTGTGTCAAACAGCTGAGCAGCGCAGCAGTGCGCATGCTCAGAGCCCCGGAGACGTAACAGAACAGCAAAGAAGAACACAAGTGCGCATGCTCAGAGGGTAGGAAAAACTCACGGCACTGTGTGAAATGTCATACTTGCGGCGGTATCATTAAAACAGTTCGGCTGCAACATTAAACATCTCCTCTTCTATCGCTGTGACTTCCCTGATCTCCCCTAATAAATATAAAAGCGGCAGCGGGTGTATGAGATGAAAATGACGCCGATCTCGGCTCCGTGATCCGCTTTTATATTTATTAGGCGACATGAGGGAAGTGACAGGGGAAGGAGCGCAGATGACTGATGTTGCAGAGGATTTGTTTTAATGTAACGGCGGCAAGTGTAACTACCGTGAGAAATCCATACCCTCCGTAGGAGCACCGGAAGTGACGAGGGTGTGGTTTTCTCACGGGTATGGTTTTTTCACGGAACACCGGCTTCGATCTCTTCTCCTCCTGACAGATCCTGTCAGTGAGGAGAAGATCAGAGGATCGATTCTGCAGCCGGGGTGATCAGTGAGTATTTCTAATTACTCACTGATCACAGGGGGGGTCTGTGCTGGTAATCAGATGATTGATTACCAGTGCAGCCCTGGGGGGAGGGGATGCCACTAGAGCCACCAGGGATGCCCACCCATGACCACCAGGGATGCCCACCATGGCCACCAGGGATGGAAAACAGGGCTCAGAGAGCCTGCCAGTGGTGCCCCCCTATCAGTGCTGCCCACCAATGCCATCTATCAGTGCTGCCCACCAGTGCCCGTTATTGCCATTTATCAGTGCCGCCCACCAGTGCCCATTATTGCCCACCAGTGCTGCCTATCAGTGCCCATCAGTGCCCCCCATCAGTGCCGATCAGTGCCGCCCATCAGTGCCACCCATCAGTGCCGCCTATCAGTGCCCATCAGTGCCGCCCATCAGAGCCCATCAGTGCCGCCCATCAGTGCCCATCAGTGCTGCCTATCAGTGCCCATCAGCGCTGCCTATCAGTGCCCACCAATGCTGCATATCAGTGCTATCTATCAGTGCCACATATCAGTGCCCATCAGTGCTGCATATCAGTGCTACCTATCAGTGCCCATCAGTGCTGCATATCAGTGCCACCCCATCAGTGCCACCCCATCAGTGTCTCCTCATCAGTGCCTGTCAGTGCGGCGTCATCAGTGCTCATCAGTGCAGGAAAAAACATATCTATTTACAAAATTTTATAACCTAAACAAAAAAACTTCTTTTTTTTTTTTTTCAAACTTTTCGGTCTTTTTTTATTTGTGCACCAAAAAAGAAAAAACCTGGCGGTGATCAAATACCACCAAAAGAAAGCTGTATTTGTGGGGAAAAAATGGCATAAATTTGGTTTAGGTACAGTGTTGCATGACCACGCAATTGTCATTCAAAATGCAACAGCGCTAAAAGCTGAAAATTGGTCTGGGAAGGAAGGGGGTTTAAGTGCCCAGTATTGAGGTGGTTAATATTGATTGGGCCCTGGGCAAAAATGTTCTTGGACCCCCCCCCCCCCCCACCTCCGATCTTGGGATATACACAAAAATAGAAGGTAGATTCAACAGGGCCGGTGCAAGGATTTTTGACACCCTAGGCGAAATCTAATTTTGCTGCCCCCCCCCCCCCCTTTGGCTCTGCCTTTGATTGCACCCCCTTTCCCCTGCCCATGTATACGGTGTAGGTGGCAGGGATCAGGAGTGTGTAATGCACAGAATGCAGGGGAGTGCAGGGTTGCGGGTCAGTGTTGCCAACCGTCCGTATATTCACGGACGGCCCGTAAAATCGGGGCACTTTTCTCCTGCCCGTAAATGCCCGTAGCAGGAGAAAAGTGCCCGTTAAAATGATGGCTGCGGCGAGAGCCGCGCGAGAAAACTGACTGCGCATGCGCGGCGTGCGCCTCTGCTCGGACACGGACACACAATCACATCATCATCTCCTCCTCCCCCCCGCCTGACTGCCGCCCTGTGCCCTGCCCATGGCCCGCCCAGTTTTTTCCCGCTACTGCCGTCGCTACCTCCCCTGGCCTATAAATACCCCAGGACTGAGCGGGTGACGCAGTGGGGGACCGGACGCGACGCGTCACGTGAGCAAGGCAAGCCAGTAGGACGGAGGAGGTGGACGTGGACCGCGCCGTGACGTGTATGGTGGAGACTGGACGGAGAGGACCATAAGAGGCATATGATATGATTGTAATTCTTATATCCACCTGGTTTCCTTTTCAGCTCTCTTCTCTTATTATAATCTTTCTACCCAATTTCAATACAGTATAGTACACTTTTGCAAGGAAAGAGACCTTTCAGTTTTCATATAAAGTGGTCTAAATTGGTTGCTCAATGTAATTTGGAGCTATTATCATTTTTAAACATGGGACCTTTCTATTTAAACAGAAGGGGTTTCCTGGTAAAATTGTAGGTAAAACACTATCTATTTTAGGGACTGGCCAATCTTTCTTGAGAATATTTTTATTTTTATACAATTGGTTTTAAAAAGTAGCAATAAAAGCTATCTTTTCCACTATTGTTTTTTTTTTCTCAGTGTTCAGAGAAAATCTCCTAAAACAATGTTGACAAAAAATATATACAGTATGTATGTTTTTTTAAGTATTGTATAGAAAGGCTAAAAAGCCTGTCAGATTTATATTTCTGTCGGTGTTCCTGTTACACATTTTCCCTTTTCTGGCTTGTGAATCCACTGTCACCTGTCACTGTCAAATCGGTGAAGTGCATTCTCTGACCACCTCCTGTACCATGTCCGCAGTCTCTGACCACCCCCTGTACCATGTCCGCAGTCTCTGACCACCCCCTGTACCATGTCCACAGTCTCTGACCACCCCCGTTACCATGTCCGCAGTCTCTGACCACCCCCTGTACCATGTCCGCAGTCTCTGACCACCCCCTGTACCATGTCCGCAGTCTCTGACCACCCCCAGTACCATGTCTGCAGTCTCTGACCACCCCCTTTACCATGTCCGCAGTCTCTGACCAACCCCTTTACCATGTCCGCAGTCTCTGACCACCTCCTGTACCATGGCCGCAGTCTCTGACCACCTCCTGTACCATTTCCGCAGTCTCTAACCATCTCTTGTCTTTTATCATGTCTGCAGGGGAGTCTGGACTCTGGAGAGGAGTCAAGAGTGAGAGCGCTGCCGGGATGGGGGGTCACGGGAGAAGTCAGATGTACCTGAGAGGAGGTCAGTGACAGAGCCGCCAGACCAGTCTGATGGGGGGGGGGTCACTGATGTAAGGGGGCACTGATATAAAGATCCCTCTATATTAGTAACCTCCCCCCCATATCTTAATGTATTCACTCTATGGAAGGAGTCTGCAGGATTCACCCCTTACAGTGCGAAGGGGGAACTCTGCGGACCCTGATGTAAAAGGGAACTCTCATGTAAAGGAGAATGCAGTGGACTCTGATATATGGGGGAACGCTGTGCTGGCTGGGTTATATTAATCTGATCTTCATGTTAATGGAGAAATATGGTTTATGACTTTTGTTTAACCTAAACACATTGTTAATAGCACTATCTACATGTTTATAGTTTAAGTATTGATATTTGCACGGTTTAGCACTGAAAACAGCCTGTTTATGTACATTTTTGCAATGCCAGTAAAAAATTGGTGCCGTCCGTAAATTTTGGACGTTCTGCCAGTAAATTTCCCTCCCGGGGGTTGGCAACACTGTTGCGGGTGCGCTACATAAAGAGTGCAGGGTTGCAGGATGCGCTATGTACTGCGTGCAGGGTTGAGGGATGCACTACATACTGCGTGCAGGGTTGAGGGATGCACTACATACTGCGTGCAGGGTTGAGGGATGCACTACATATTGCGTGCAGGGTTGCAGGGTGCTCTTCGTACTGATTGCAGGGTTGAGGGGTGCGCTAGGTACTGCATGCAGGGTTGAGAGATGTGCTAGGTACTGAATCCAGGGTTGAGGGGTTTGCGCTAAGTATTGAGTGCAGGGTTGTGGGGTGCACTAGGTACTGAGTGCAGGGTTGAGAGATGTGCTAGGTACTGAGTCCAGGGTTGAGGGGTTTGCGCTAAGTATTGAGTGCAGGGTTGTGGGGTGCGCTAGGTACTGCGTGCAGGGTTGCAGGGCGCTCTTCGTACTGATTGCAGGGTTGTGGGGTGCACTAGGTACTGCGTGCAGGGTTGAGAGATGTGCTAGGTACTGAGTCCAGGGTTGAGGGGTTTGCGCTAAGTATTGAGTGCAGGGTTGTGGGGTGCGCTAGGTACTGCGTGCAGGGTTGCAGGGTGCTCTTCGTACTGATTGCAGGGTTGTGGGGTGCGCTAGGTACTGCGTGCAGGGTTGAGAGATGTGCTAGGTACTAAGTCCAGGGTTGAGGGGTTTGCGCTAAGTATTGAGTGCAGGGTTGTGGGGTGCGCTAGGTACTGCGTGCAGGGTTGCGGGGTGTGCTTTTTAGATAGTGCAGGGTTGTGGGTGCACCAGGTACTGAGTGCAGGGTTGAGGAGTGTGCTACGTACTGCATGCAGGGTTAAGGGGTGTGCGCTAGGTAATAAGGAGGGGGGGAGAAGAGAGGGGGATGGAGAGTAGGAGGAGAGAAGGGGGGTGGAGAGGAGGGGGTGTATGGAAAGGAAGGGGGGGGGAGGTGGATGGAGAGGAGGGGGGAGGAGAGGGGGGAGAGAAGAGGTGGAGAGGAGGGGTGTATGGAGAGGAAGGGGGAGGAGGGGGTATGGAGAGAAGGGGTGGAGAGGAAGAGGGGGAAGAGAGGGGGCTGGATGGAGAGGGGGAGAGAAGAGGTGGACAGAATGAGGGGGGGGGGGTGGGAGAGGAGGGGGTGTATGGAGAGGAAGGGGGAGGAGAGGGGGTGGATGGAGAGAGGAGGAAAGAAGGGGGAGAGAAGGAGAGGAGGGGTGTATGGAGAGGAAGGGGGAGGATAGGGGGTGTATGGAGAGGTGGGTCGAAGGAGAGGGGGGTGGATGGAGAGGAGGGGGTGTATGGAGAGGAGGTGGGTGGATGGAGAGGAGGGGAGGAGAGGGGGTGGATGGAGAGGAGAGGGGGGGTGGAAGGAGAGGAGGGGGGAGAAGGAAGTGTATGGAGGAGGGGGTGGATGGAGAGGAGAGGGGGTGGATGTAGAGAAGGGGGATGGAAAGGAGGGGGGAGGAGGGGGATGGAGAGGGGGGTGGATGGAGAGGAGGGGGGTAAATGGGGAGGAGAGGGGAATGGAGAGGAGGGGGTGGATGGGGAGGGGGGGTGGATGGAGAGGAGGAGGAGGGGGGATGGAGAGGAGGGGGGGTGGATGGAGAGGAGGAGGAGGGGGGATGGAGAGGAGGGGGGGGGGGGGTGGATGGAGAGGAGGAGGGTGGGGGGTGGATGGAGAGAAGGAGAGGGGGTGAATGTGGAGGAGGGAAGTGAGAGAGACCCCTGCACTGTCTGCAGCCCCTGTCTGTAGGAAGGTGTATGTGACACAGACAGTACAGTACCTTCCATACCAGCAGTGGGCAGGTCACATTCTCGTAGCTGGGTGAGGAGGACAGGTTGTGGAGCTGCTTCTTCCAGGGGGGATCCGTTTGCAGGCAGATGCAGCTGTCCCCGGCTGCATGCACGCCTATCTTCGTTCTTCGGCCCCCGGCAGCCTGTCCATCGGTCCTGGGAGGTCGCGCCTTCACTGTTTTTCCTCCCCGTCGCCGCCGCTGCCTCTTGGAGCCGGGTGCTGTCCCGCTCCCCGCACCCACACCTGCTGCCACCTGACTCAATGCTCGTCCGGGGCAGCACCCGATTGGTCAGTCTGCCCTTGACCATAGAGTTCCAGTGGGGGCAGGCGGAGTCATCAGCGCTGACAGGGAGCTGCAGGGAGAAGTGCACAGCCAGCGTGTCCCTGTCAGGGAATTAGATGGAGGCAAGTGATGGAACGGCCGGCGGTTGGGAGCTATGCCCGCAGCCCTCCCCTATAACGCCACTGAGCGCCCCCTACTGAAGTGCGCTCTAGGCTGGTGCCTACCTTGCCTATAGGTAGCGCCGGCCCTGAGACTCAATCAGTTTACTGCAGCAGATCATGCAGTGATTACAGTTGGTTGACAGAGGTTACAGTCTATCCTTACCGCTCACAGACTGGTTGCTAGAGGTTACAATACATCATTTCTGCTTTCCAATTGGTTGCTAAAGGATACAGCACATTATTGCTGCTCACTGATTGGTTGCTAGAGATCACAGCAGATCACTACTGTTCACTGATTATTGATTGCTACAGGTTATTGCACAATATTACCACTGACTGAGCAGTGGAGCAATCCCAAATAATTGCGCAAGTAAAGAGGCACATTAATACATATACTAAAGGAGAGGGTCAGATATTGCAAACGTACTACAGGAGAGCCTCAGAGACTGCAAACATACTACAGAAGATGGTCAGAGACTGCAGACATACTACAGGAGACAGTCAGGGACTGCAGATATGGTACAAGCCACGGTCAGAGACTGCAGACATATTACAAGAGACGGTCAGAGACTGCAGACATATTACAGGCGACAGTCAGAGACTGCGGACATACCAGTGGCGTAACTAGAACCTTCAGGGCCCCAATGCAAGAAACCATAAAGGGCCCCCTAAACTGGGCCCTTCCCTCCCAGGCAAGTGCAATGTTTGTGTGGTAGTTCTGCCATTGGTGTCAGTAGGTTTTTTTTTTTTTTTAATTACATTTTTCTACCATTTGCTTTATTTATTTTTTTTTTAAATATTTTTTTCAAATTTTAAGGAGCCCCATTGGGGTGCTTTGGTGAAATATCAGGAGTCTAAACAGACCCCTGATATTCCACCTTTGAGACACAGCTTTCCATCTCCTTCTCTGAAGCCTCACAGAAGCTGCACATAATAAATGGATAGGAATAGCTCTGTACAGAGCTTCCTATTCATTCACATACTGAAGCATTGTAAATACAGTTTACTATGTTTCAGTTATGAATAGACAGATCACTGACTCTCCATTCAGAAAAGGCTTCATCCTGACAGATCCCCTGAAGCAGCCAGTGGGAGAGGGGAAGAGGGAACCTTGCAGAGCTGTAGGGATGAGGGGGGGGGGCAGCAGAAAGAAGCTGCATAGGAGGAGCTGTGGAGGTAGCTGCATATAGAGGAACCAATCTCTTAATTTCCCCCCGCTTCGCCTCCTCTCCCTCCCCCAGGCATTCAGCGGCTGCAGGAGGAAAATGGAGAGACGGGTTTCTCTACGCCGGTGTTTCTCCATATTTTTCCAGTCAGGGCATCTTGAAAGTATTTTCAGTCTGGAGGACCACCAGTCAAAGGCTTGGTTCAAATGACTCCGTGTCACAGAATACGCGCAAAATTGCACCTGTTCCTGACACGCAGACAAACATGCAGGGGTGTCATTCATTCTTAATGGTATTCCTACAGTGTACACGTTGGCAAACATGTTGCATTTTTGCTGCAGCACAATAAAAAAAAAAATTTTTTTCCCTGCGTTCCTGTGGGGCGGCCCACTGAAATGAATTTGCTGCCCTATACATAGCACACAGCTGAACAGATGTGAACCAAGGGCCTGTTCACATGTGAGGTTGAGGGGTGGTAAAACCACACGCTTTAACTGTGTTTTTACCAACCCCAGCTGTTCACCCTGTAGCTGCAGAGACAGCAGCTGGGGGTGAACCCATGCTGTGGCTAGTATACCCCCTGGTGAATGGGGCTGCACTACAACCACCCCGTAATTGTGTGCATTGTACACAGTTACAGCATAGTGATGATGCATTAGGGCAGGGATGGGGAACCTTTTTTCTGCCAAGGGCCATTTGGATTTTTGTAACATCATTCGGGGGCCGTACAAAATGTATGCATAAATGTAATAGGCATTGCTTTGCGGCAAAAACCGCTGTAAAAAATTGCGCGACTTTGAGGTCACAAAAGTGTGAAAGGGGCCTTCAGTAATCAAGGTATAGTGTGCCCCCTTTCAATGCAGACTGACCACTGCGTGCCCCCTTTCAATGAAGACTGACCACTGCATGCCCCCTTTCAATGAAGACTGACCACTGCGTGCCCCCTTTCAATGCAGACTGACCACTGCGTGTCCCCTTTCAATGCTGACTGACCACAGCGTGCCCCCTTTCAATGCTGACTGACCACAGCGTGCCCCCTTTCAATGCAGACTGACCACAGCGTGCCCCCTTTCAATGCAGAGTGACCACAGCGTGCCCCCTTTCAATGCAGAGTGACCACAGCGTGCCCCCTTTCAATGCAGAGTGACCACAGCGTGCCCCCTTTCAATGCAGAGTGACCACAGCGTACCCCCTTTCAATGCAGACTGACCACAGCGTGCCCCCTTTCAATGCAGACTGACCACAGCGTGCCCCCTTTCAATGCAGACTGACCACAGCGTGCCCCCTTTCAATGCAGACTGACCACAGCGTGCCCCCTTTCAATGCAGAGTGACCACAGCGTGCCCCCTTTCAATGCAGAGTGACCACAGCATGCCCCCTTTCAATGCAGAGTGACCACAGCGTGCCCCCTTTCAATACAGACTGACCACAGCGTGCCCCCTTTCAATGCAGCCTGACCACAGCGTGCCCCCTTTCAATGCAGCCTGACCACAGCGTGCCCCCTTTCAATGCAGCCTGACCACAGCGTGCCCCCTTTCAATGCAGACTGACCACAGCGTGCCCCCTTTCAATGCAGACTGACCACAGCGTGCCCCCTTTCAATGCAGACTGACCACAGTGTTGTAACGCTCCTGCGTTTTACGTATGATGTGGATTTTCAGCTGCAGAAATATTCCACTTCAGTAGTCATGTAGAGAAACGCTGAAACACCAATCCCAACTCCCAATGACTCATCATGTGTGGATGATCTCAATTCAGCAAGTAAATACACACACTCAATAAGATGTTTCCTAGAGTGACTTATGTATATAGTAACACAGTGATGATAGGCTGAAGAGACAGGTTGGGTAGAGATGGTAGATGACAGACACTTGAAAGGAAATGTTCTTGAAAGTAAGATAGTAGCAGATGGGATGCAGATAGGTTTAGCAATCATGTATGGTAGCAGATGACAGAGTAGCAGGTGGACATACAAGAGAGATCAACCCAGTGCAAGAACAGGTGGTAGTAGGCTCAAGAGCTAGCAATCTTAGATAATGCAGATGTAGTAATAGTCCTTAGTATGCAGAGCTAGATAGTGTAAGCTTTAGTATAAAGGTTATAGAGGTTTCCCCTGTGGGGTACTTATCACTAATAGCAATGTAGCAGAGGAGAGGTTCGGCAAGAGCGGATGATCCGGTAGCGGGATACAGGGATCAGCGCAGCGTGGTTCCGACAGCGAGGTATGCTTGCAAGCATGTGAGCTTCAAGACAGGTTAGCATCAAGGCACAAAGCAGTTTGAACGAACACATGTGAGTGAGAGCCAGCGATCTAAATAGCCATCCAGTCCGGCGCTCAGTGATGACAGCATCAGTCTTAAAGGTGTATGCGCACCTTACCAAAAGAGAATGGTGGGGCGCATACACTTATGAAAGAGTAATTAGGGTACCCAAAGGTACCAGAACATTACAGTACCCCCCTTAAGGCCGGCTCCTGAAGGCCTCTGGAGCTGGTTTGTCTGGGTACTTCGCATGAAAATTGCGGATTAATCTAGAGGCATGTATGCCAGAGGTGTTTAGCCAGGTGTCGTCTTGGGGCCCATAGTTCTTCCATCGAACTAAGTACTGAAGTCTTCCTCTGTGGATACGAGAATCCAGAATCTCTTTTATCTCATATTCTTCTCCACCTTCAACTTGTACAGGAGGAGGAGGAGGGATAGTAGGCCTTATTCCTTGGTCAGGAACATGGGGCTTCAGTAGCGACACATGGAAAATGGGATGTATTTTGAGGTCTATTGGCAATGTAAGCTGTACTGCAGCTTTTCCAATAAGTTTCTTGATTGGGAAAGGTCCCAAGAACAGAGGTCCAAGCTTTTTGCTAGGGATTTTCAGTCTTAAATTTTTTGTTGAGAGCCAAACGAGGTCCCCGATAGCGTACTGAGGAGAAGGTCTTCTGCGAAGATCATAGTACTTCTTTTGTTGACTATGAGCGTGTGCAATGGTAGTATTAAGCAAACCCAGAGAGTCCTTTATTTGGGTAAGATAGTCTGAAGCTACTGGGTTATTTGAAGGAAGGATGCGTGGTGGAAGAATAGAGGGATGAAACCCATAGTTCAAGTAGAACGGACTCTGCTTGGTCGTACTGTGGGTTGCGTTGTTGTAGGCAAATTCTGCCAGAGGGAGAAGATCCACCCAATCATCCTGTTGGTAAGAAGTGTAACAACGTAAATATTGCTCGATGCATTGGTTGACTCTTTCAGTCTGTCCGTTGGTCTGCGGATGGTAAGGAGAAGTGAGCTTCCGCTCGATCCGTAGTATGTGACATAGTTCTTGCCAGAACTTGGAAATAAATTGTGATCCACGGTCAGACAGAAGAGTTTTTGGGATACCATGTAACTTAAAGACGTGTTTCATCAGGAGTTCTGCCGTTTGTTTGGACGAAGGTAGTCTGCGAATAGCAATGAAATGTGCCATTTTTGTCAGATGGTCCACTGACACTAAGATGGTATTAAATCCTTTGGAAGGAGGCAATTCCACTATAAAGTCCAAGGACACAACTTCCCATGGAGTTTGGGGTATTGGTAGACTGCATAGTAGACCGGATGGTCTCGTAGTGTCAATTTTGGACCTGGCACAGACATTGCATGAAGAGACGAATTTTTGTATAGATGTTTTCATGTCAGGCCACCAGAATTGCCTGGTAATCAGATTAAGAGTCTTTGTCATACCCATATGTCCTGCCATAGGCACATCATGCGATAATTCCAAGATCTTGGTGCGTATGGTAGGTGGTATGTAAAGTTTGTCGTTGTAGTAGAGGAAGCCTTCTGCATCAGTATTTAGTTGTGGTGGGGGTGAATCCAAACTTATACCATGCAAAACCTCTTCCTTCAAGGAACGGACAACTCCAATAATGCGTTTGTGAGGTATTATAGGAACGGAAGGGATTTCGAAGTAGTTTTCTTCAGTTAGTCGTGATAGTGCATCCGCCTTTTTGTTCTTATCTGCAGGTGTGTAGGTCACTAGGAAGTTAAACCTTAGAAAGAATAGTGACCATCGTACCTGTCGGTGCGAGAGAGTTTTGTTAGTCTGAAGATATTGGAGATTTTTATGGTCCGTGTATATAAGTATTGGTCTTTGCGACTGGTGAGTATCTTAGCGACTGGTGAGGACCCCAGGTTTAGTACCAGGGGAGACAGAGGTATTGTAGGTAAGGAAGAGCAGGTCGTTAATATATCCCCATAGAGTAGTGGGTAATAATGTCCGACAGGATTGCGGATGCCACTCAGTGCACTTCTTGCTGCATGTATGCGTTCCTTGATGAACCAATCGAGGGCGAATACTGCTGTGCAAGATGTGAGCGACTTGTTGCTCTGGTAGACCAGATCCTGGACCTACAAAACACAGTGGCAACACTGCGTGGCATCAACAACCTGGAAAGGAGCTTGGACATTGCCTATCAGGCGCTGGTAGGGGCCAGCATAGAGGAGGGAGGAGACGCAAGCAGCAGAGGTACGCAGCTGGGTGACTGTTAGGAAGGGTAGAGGGAGGAGTGCCAGGGAGGCCAATCCTGAGTTGATAGACCCTAACAAATTTGCCGAGTTGCAGGTTGAGGGGGATATCAAATCAGGGGTGGCAGAGCTGGAGCATGCACCCTCCCCCAGCTGCCAGGGGAGGGACAGCTCCAGGAAGAAGGGGGGCTGTAACTCAGGAAAGGTTAGAAAGGTTGTGGTAGTTGGGGACTCAATTATCAAGAGGACAGAGAGGGCAATCTGTAAAAAAGATCTCGTGAACCGAACAGTATGTTGTTTACCGGGCGCCCGAGTTCGGCACATCGCAGATCTGGCAGACAGATTGATGTGGGGGGCTGGGGATGACCCAGCGGTCATGGTGCATGTGGGCACTAATGACAAAGTTAAAGGTAGGTGGAGGATCCTTAAGAACGATTTCAGGGACTTAGGTAATAGATTGAGGAAAAGGACCTCCAAGGTGGTTTTCTCTGAAATACTGCCTGTACCTCGAGCCACACAGGAGAGGCAGAAGGAGATTAGGGAACTTAACAAGTGGCTGAGGAATTGGTGTAGGAAGGAGGGGTTTGGGTTCCTGGAGAACTGGGCTGACTTCTCAGTCGGCTACCGGCTCTTTAGTAAGGATGGGCTGCACCTTAATGGGGACGGTACAGCTCTTTTGGGGAGAAAGATGGCCACCAAGTTGGAGGGGCTTTTAAACTAGGAGACGGGGGGAGGGCTCAGAAGTAGAATCAGTCAGGAGGGAGCAGAGGACTGAAGGCAGTTGTAGGGTCAGCAGCGACAGTAGGCCCACAACGCCAATCGGTAGGTCTGTGCGGGAAAACCTCAGACCAAACAGGAATAAACATAACCACCAATTGCGCTCAACTTCCGTAAAACTAAGAGGGGTATATGCTAATGCCAGGAGCCTAGCTAATAAAATGGATGAGTTGGAAATGTTAGTACATGAGGAGGACATAGACCTTGTGGGAATAACAGAGACTTGGTTCGACCCCTCACATGACTGGCTGGCCAATATCCAAGGGTATTCGGTGTACCGGAAGGACAGGGTAGGAAAAAGAGGGGGAGGGGTATGTCTCTATGTCAAGAACAATATAAAGGTGATAGAAAGGAGTGACATTACGGAAGGGATGAGTATGGAGTTAGAATCTGTGTGGGTTGAACTCCATAGGGAAGGAGAAAAGGGGAAAGTAATTGTGGGGGTTTGCTATAGGCCACCTAACCAAGGGGAGGAGGTAGAGCTGGAATCCTTAGCACTAATGAGTAAAGTGGCAAAATTGGGATCAGTCATCATATTGGGGGACTTCAATTATCCTGACATTGACTGGGATGAGGGGACTGCACACTCACAGAAGGCCCGCCGATTCACAGAAACCTTACTGGATAATTACATGTCACAGTTGGTGGATTCTCCGACTAGAGAAAATGCAGTCCTGGATCTATTGATCACTAATGACCCAGACATAATCTCGGAGGTAGTAGTTCAGGACAACCTGGGCTCTAGCGATCACAGGATGATCACATTTAGTATAAATAACAATATAACAAGGCAAGTGGGGAACATAAGAACCCTAAACTTCAGAAGGGCAAACTTTCCAAAATTGTACTCATTGATGGAAAGGGTAAACTGGGACCAAACCCTGGGTTCCCTGACCACAGAGGAAAAATGGGAATGCTTTAGGAACATATTAAGCAAAGGCATCTTGCAGTGCATTCCTATGGGAAATAAATTTAGAAGAGACAAAGCCAAACCTGGCTGGCTAAACCGTAGCGTTAAAAAACTTATTAGGGGAAAAAAATTGGCCTTCAAGAAATATAAATCAGAGGGCACTGTATTGGCTTTCGAGCAATACAAGGAGGCAAATAAGAAAAGTAAACACGAAATCAAAATGGCTAAAATCAACTTTGAGAGACAAATAGCGGAGGACAGTAAAAAAAACCCAAAGAAATTCTTTAAATATATCAACAGCAAAAAAACTAGGGCAGAGCATATTGCACACATAATTAGCGATGATGGGGGGATGGTTACAGAGGACACTGAAAAAGCAACCGTGCTGAATGCTTTTTTCTCGTCAGTCTTTACACAGGAAACGGAGGGGTACACTGACCATGACTGTATGGTTAGTAGTAATACACAGGATTTGCCACTATGGCTAACAGAGGGTGAAATCAGGGAAAGGCTGGATAAACTTAACATAAACAAATCACCAGGCCCGGATGGCGTACATCCGAGAGTACTCAAGGAACTCAGTAAGGTTATATTCAGACCACTGTTCCTGATCTTTGCTGACAGTATTAGGACAGGAGATGTACCAGGGGATTGGAAGAAAGCTAACGTGATTCCGATATTCAAAAAGGGCCAGAGGCATATCCCGGGAAATTATAGGCCTGTCAGTTTGACATCAATAGTATGTAAACTTCTGGAGGGGATGATAAGGGCCTATATCGTAGAGTTTGCTAAAGACAACAACATCATCAGCAGTAATCAGCACGGGTTTACAAATGGGCGTTCTTGTCAAACCAATCTCTTAGCATTCTACGAGGAGGTAAGCTGTGAGCTAGATAGGGGGAGACCAGTGGATGTGGTGTACTTGGATTTCGCTAAGGCGTTTGATACAGTTCCCCACAAGCGCTTAATTTATAAAATAAGGTCTGCAGGTATCGACAGCAGAGTTTGCTCTTGGATACGGAATTGGCTTAAAGGGCGTGTCCAAAGGGTGGTAATAAACAGCGCATACTCAGACTGGTCTGAGGTTGTAAGCGGGGTGCCCCAGGGCTCAGTCCTGGGACCAACCTTGTTCAATTTATTCATAAACAGCATTGAGGACGGGATCAGTAGTGCGTTATCAGTTTTTGCAGATGACCCAAAATTCGCCAGGGCAATAACTGCACAGCATGAAGCAGATATCCTACAGAATGACCTGGACAAAATTACAGAGTGGGCAACGACATGGCAAATGAGGTTTAACGTGGAGAAGTGTAAGGTTTTGCACTTGGGGACTAAAAACATAAAAACACAATACACGTTAGGAGGGGAACCCTTGGGGGAATCAAAAATGGAGAAGGATCTGGGAGTCTTGGTTGATGATAGATTAGGCAACAGCATGCAATGTCAAGCGGCAGCTGCCAAAGCCAGCAGAATATTAGCATGCATAAAGAAAGGGATGTATTCCAGAGATAAGACTATAATCCTTCCACTTTATAAAACTCTGGTCCGACCGCATCTGGAGTATTCTGTCCAGTTCTGGTCGCCAGTCCTCAGGAGGGATGTGTTGGAGCTGGAGAGAGTCCAGAGAAGGGCAACTAAACTAATTAGGGGATTGGAGGACCTTGACTATGAAGAGCGTCTACAATCGCTCGATTTATTCTCCCTGGAGAAGAGACGTCTGAGGGGGGACATGATAGCAATTTATAAATATCTTAATGGGGATCCCAGCTTAGAAAAAAAGCTGTTCATTCAAAGGGATTGCATGAGGACTCGAGGGCATACAATGCGATTAGAGGAGAAGCGTTTTAACCACAGGCAACGTGGGGGGTTCTTTACTGTTAGGGCTACAAGATTGTGGAATTCTCTACCTCAAGAGGTGGTTTCTGCGGGTAGTATGGTGGCTTTCAAAAGACTCTTAGACTTACATCTCAAGGATCAGAACATTCAGGGGTATGTGAGATGAGTACAGCCACGCACACCTACACAGGTTGAACTGGATGGACTATTGTCTTTATTCAACCTCACCTACTATGTAACTATGTAACTATATGTAATTGGGTGCCTTCGAGTAGATGTCGCCAATTCTCCAGAGCCAATTTTATAGCAAGCAGTTCCTTTTCACCCACGGGGTAATTTATCTCTGGACTGCTTAGGGATTTAGAAAAAAAGGCGACTGGATGAAGTGGTGAAGTGTGAGTTGGTCGTTGGGAGAGTATTGCTCCTACTGCCATGTTTGACGCATCTACTTCCAGAATGTATTGGAGGGATGGATCTGAATGGCGTAGTATGGGAGCAGAAGTAAACCTTGTCTTTAACAGGTGAAAAGCTTTATTTGCTTCATCTGACCATTTGAATGTTTTTTTAATGCTAGTGAGCTGTGTGAGGGGTCTCACAATGGCAGAGAAGTTTCTAATGAACTTCCTGTAGAAATTCGAAAATCCAAGGAATCGCTGTAGCGCCTTGCGTGTGGTTGGTGTAGGCCAATCCTGAATGCAGGATATCTTACTCATGTCCATCTCGATTCCTGTTTTGGATATGATGTAGCCTAGAAACAGTACCTCTTCTTTATGAAACAAGCATTTTTTCAGTTTCACATAAAGGTTGTGTGCAAGCAATCTCGATAATACTAGTCTTACATGTCTTATGTGTTCAGACAGGGATCGTGAATATATAAGTATATCGTCCAGATATACCACAACACAGACATCTAGTAAGTCTCTGAAAATATTGTTTATAAATCGTTGAAAAACTGCAGGGGCGTTGCATAGCCCGAATGGCATTACAAGATATTCGAACAATCCGTATCTGGTTCTGAATGCAGTCTTCCACTCGTGTCCATCACGGATTCGAATGAGATTGTATGCTCCTTTCAGGTCCAATTTTGAAAAATAGGTAGCTCCACGCACCTGCTCAATGAGCTCAGGGATAAGCGGTAGAGGATAGCGATCTTTTATTGTAATAGCATTCAATTGCCTATAGTCGATGATAGGCCTGAGACTTGAGTCCTTATTGCGGACAAAAAAGAGTCCTGCTGCTGTGGAAGAAGTGGAAGGTCTAATAAAACCTTTTTCCAAATTCTCATCCAAATAGTCTTTGAGATGGGAAAGTTCATCCTGTGAAAGAGGATAAACATGACCGAACGGCAATTTGCTATTTGGGAGTAGATCAATGCTACAATCATAGTCTCGATGGGGAGGTAGTGCTTGAGCATTTTTCTCAAGAAAAACCTCAGAGAGATCCTGATAACATAGTGGTGCAATCTCATCTGTCACCACAGACAGGATCTTCCCGAAAGACGGGAGGTTACACGTACCCTCGCAATAGCAAGAGAGGAAGGTCAGGGTCCGTTCCTTCCAATCTATGGTTGGTTGATGTGTGTGCAACCAGGGAAGTCCCAAAACAATGGGAAAGTGGGGTGAAGGTATTAGATCGAAGGTAGTGGTCTCCATATGAGACCCGTTAGTAGTGACTAGGAGTGCCTGTGTCTGATCAGTGATCGGACCAGAGGATAAAGGAACACCGTTAATAAGACTCACTGAGACAGGTTTAAGTTTAGAAATAATAGGAACTTTATTTAAAGCAGCAAAACGTATGTCAATATAATTTCCACAAGATCCTGTGTCAATCATGGCCTTAGTAGTAATCCTGTTCTGGTCCCACTGTAATGTTAAGCAAACAGAAAGGTAAGGGTTAGTGATTGAAGTTGTCAATCCCCCTAGGAGGACATGTGAATACTCACCCTTCTTTTTGTAGACTAGGGGACAGACGTTTATCTTGTGATCCGGGGATGCACAGTACAAGCAGAGATTACCAGATCGTCTTCTGGCTCTTTCCATAGTTGATAGAGGTGGGCGTATGGTTCCTACCTCCATAGGAACGGGGTCAACGGCCGAAATCCGAGAAGAACTGGATAATGGCATTCCCATTTTCTCAGCCTTTCTTTCTCGTAGTCTTCTATCTATGGTGATACTGAGTTGTATCAATGCATCCAGGGTTTTTGGCAGATCCGCTCGGGCGAGCTCATCTTTAACGGCCTCTGATAGGCCAAGCCTAAATTGGGATTTCAGAGATGCATCATTCCATTCTGAATCAAGGGTCCATCTCTTGAATTCTGCGACAAAGTCTTCTACAGGTCTCCCACCTTGTTTCAAGGATCTTAATTGAAGATCGGCAGTACTCTGCCTATTGGGATCATCATATAGGCTAGTGAGTTCTGCTAGGAACAAGGCATAGGAGTTGAGAAGCTGGTCGCTTTTCTCAAAAAGAGAGTCTGCCCAGGCCCGAGGATCGCCTGTTAGGTAAGAAATAATAGTACAAACCTTAATGTGATCAGTAAGGTAGGTACGGGGTTTTAGCAAGAAAAGTAACTCACATGCGTTTTTAAATTCGCGAAATTTTTTGCGATCGCCTGTAAATACCAAAGGAGGATTTATTTTGGGTTCAGGGGACTGAGCAGTGGTAAGTTGTGTCAGTCTAATTACCTGCTGCGACAGAGCCTGATTGTCTTCTTTTAATTCAGCAAGTGCGTGTATTAACGCAGGTACTTGCTGTTTTAATTGTGTCATCTGAGTGGTTATTTCTGCTGAATCCATTTGTGGTTCGTTCAATCTGTAACGCTCCTGCGTTTTACGTATGATGTGGATTTTCAGCTGCAGAAATATTCCACTTCAGTAGTCATGTAGAGAAACGCTGAGACACCATTCCCAACTCTCAATGACTCATCATGTGTGGATGATCTCAATTCAGCAAGTAAATACACACACTCAATAAGATGTTTCCTAGAGTGACTTATGTATATAGTAACACAGTGATGATAGGCTGAAGAGACAGGTTGGGTAGAGATGGTAGATGACAGACACTTGAAAGGAAATGTTCTTGAAAGTAAGATAGTAGCAGATGGGATGCAGATAGGTTTTAGCAATCATGTATGGTAGTAGATGACAGAGTAGCAGGTGGACATACAAGAGAGATCAACCCAGTGCAAGAACAGGTGGTAGTAGGCTCAAGAGCTAGAAATCTTAGATAATGCAGATGTAGTAATAGTCCTTAGTATGCAGAGCTAGATAGTGTAAGCTTTAGTATAAAGGTTATAGAGGTTTCCCCTGTGGGGTACTTATCACTAATAGCAATGTAGCAGAGGAGAGGTTCGGCAAGAGCGAATGATCCGGTAGCGGGATACAGGGATCAGCGCAGCGTGGTTCCGACAGCGAGGTATGCTTGCAAGCATGTGAGCTTCAAGACAGGTTAGCATCAAGGCACAAAGCAGTTTGAACGAACACATGTGAGTGAGAGCCGGCGATCTAAATAGCCATCCAGTCCGGCGCTCAGTGATGACAGCATCAGTCTTAAAGGTGTATGCGCACCTTACCAAAAGAGAATGGTGGGGCGCATACACTTATGAAAGAGTAATTAGGGTACCCAAAGGTACCAGAACATTACAATATATCCCCATACTTGGCTAATTAGCAAAGTATGCCCAACAAACAAATATAAGCTCACAATATTGCTACATATTGACTTTATGTGGCATTGTTTGTATTTTGTTCATGTCTTTAGATTAAAAGTTTGCTGATACACATGCCTTTTTCAAACATGAACAAAATTAATGATGTGAACATTTGGAGGTTTGGAGACCTCCAAGTGTTGCCCATACAGAGGGCTCCTTCTGGATTCGACTTTCAAACCTACAGCAGGAAGGCAGACTCCCTAATGATTGTGCTATTTCTCAGTGAGCGTTGGGTGTTTTCCTCATGCCGTCAAAATGCTCACATGGGAACAGGGGCCATTGAACTGAATAGGATTGGACTTTTTGGCTGTTTTGGGAGTTGATCCTTGAGCTGTACAAATCCCCCTCAAACGCCCCCAAACGGGCTACGTTCACATGTAGGTGTTGTGGTCTGTTTTTGGGGCTTTTTTAGGTGATTTCATATAAAAATGCCTGCCCAAAAAATGCATGTCAAAACGCCTGGGAAAACGCCAGCAAAAACGCCCATAAGAACGCCTGATATAATTGCCACGCCAAGATTAGGGATGTTCATGAGTGATGAGTCAGATTGTTGGCTTACATTTCTGTTCAATCTTCACAATCTCAACTCCCAAATCCCAAAAGGTGTGTTTCAATTGTTTCCCTAAATATATATTTCTCTCTCTCTCGCTCTCTCATGTAATTGTATATATATGTATGTATTCCTGTATCTAAACATTCTAAATAATGACTAGCAAACTTGAAGAGAGAATTTTATCAATTCACATATATACACACCTACAGAGGCGTAACTAGAACCTTCAGGGCCCCGATGCAAGAATCCATGAAGGGCCCCCCAGACCCCTGGCCGGGGCTCTTCCCACTAATCCTGGGGCTCTTTACTCTCGTTGCATGGCCTTTTATTATGGTCCCGCAGCAGGATCCTTTCACAAGTTCTGCAGTGGGCCCCCTTCCTGCAATCTTGGGGCCTCCCCACAGTGGTGCAATGCCAGGGCCCGGTCGCAAGTGTGACCTTTGAGATCCTGGAAGTTCACCCACTGGTTTGCTACTGGGCCCCCTGGAGCATGGGGCCCGGTAGCAATTGCAACCCCTGTAGTTACGTCCCTGCACACCTACATACATACATACATGTATTTGGGTTGTTGAGGTCTCTCTCCTCCTCCTCATTTCTATTTCCCTTTTTTTGGTAACTGAGCATGCTCCAAAACACACAGGACACACACAGTTAAATTTCTGCCTGGGAGTTAACATTCTGGGTGTGTGTTTCCCTTGATTATATATAGGTCACTCAGACAGCAGGAAAGATTTGACCTAGGAAGAGGTCCAATATATTGTGTGTCACATGCTTTATGGTTAACATTTGGGGGCCTTTGTTATTTATGGAGGTGGGATTTGGCTGTGTTGTCTGTTATGTCCAAAGACACATAAGCCCACTTGACTCTCTGTAAGTATTTATTGCTGTTAACATAATTGTGTATTGTTCTGTCAATCTGCACATGTATCTGTAGATTATGGGCTCTTTGTCGATGTATATGGTATAAATATTGTACAAAGGTTGTTTTTGTTTAAAAAATACAAATCTGTGGCTTCAATGGGATACTGTGGAGACTGTGCCAAAAATATGTCATGTGAAATGTTTGAGCTGTGTATTCTCTGTGTAATAAACAGCATGTTTCAAATCTTTTTTTCAAATGTCTTCATGTGTATAAATAAAGTTTTCTGGTGTCCACAAATGTATGTATTTTTATTTATTTTATTAACTTCGATATGCTTAATGGTTGTGTAAGGTGACTATTGTTGGCGAATTCGCTAATATACAAAACAGCGTTCTTACATTTGTAAATGCAACCGGAAACTAAACTATTTGTGGGTGCACACGTTTCCGGAAATTGTCCAGGCCCTCCCGCAAGTTTATGCATCATGGCTACTGCGCTCTTTACTGCCGAAATTGTGGCATTTGTGTGTAAGGTAAGGAGGGGGGGGTGAATGTGCGAGATGGGGGATGGTGGCTGGGGGCCTGGGTGTCGCTTATCTAGCGGGTGTGCAAGTAACTTTTGGTCTACTGATATGCGCATGCACTTTCTGCCTATTAGACGTGAGCTAGAAGCTTCCTGTTATAGAAAGTTCCTAGATGTGAACCTGTTCCCTACACTATATATATATATATATATATATATATATATATATATATATATATATATAGATTTATTTATTGTATATAATATATATATAGATATATAGATATAGATATATATATATATATATATATATATTGTATATAATATATTGTATATAATATATGTATATAATATATATATTGTATATAATGTATATATATTGTATATAATGTGTGTGTATATATATATATATATATATATATATATATATATATATATATATATATATATATATATATATAGACCCCTTTACATTTTTCACTCTTTGTTATATTGCAGCCATTTGCTAAAATCATTTAGGTTCATTCTTCTTCCTCATGAATGTACACATAGCACCCCATACTGACAGAAAAACACAGAATTGTTGACATTGTTGCAGATTTATTAAAAAAGAAAAACTGAAATATCACATGGTCCTAAGTATTCAGACCCTTTGCTCAGTATTTAGTAGAAGCCCCCTTTTGATCTAATACAGTCAGGAGTCTTTTTGGGAAAGATGCAACAAGTCTTTCACACCTGGATTTGGGGATCCTCTACCATTACTCCTTGCAGATCCTCTCCAGTTCTGTCAGGTTGGATGGTAAACGTTGGTGGACAGCCATTTTTAGGTCTCTCCAGAGATGCTCAATTGGGTTTTTTAAGTCAGGGCTCTGGCTGGGCCATTCAAGAACAGTCACGGAGTTGTTGTGAAGCCACTCCTTCGTTATTTTAGCTGTGTGCTTAGGGTCATTGTCTTGTTGGAAGGTAAACCTTCGGCCCAGTCTGAGGTCCATAGCACTCTGGAGAAGGTTTTTGTCCAGGATATCCCTGTACTTGGCCGCATTCATCTTTCCCTCGATTGCAACCAGTCGTCCTGTCCCTGAAGCTGAAAAACACCCCCACAGCATGATGCTGCCACCACCATGCTTCACTGTTGGGACTGTATTGGACAGGTGATGAGCAGTGCCTGGTTTTCTCCACACATACCGCTTAGAATTAAGGCCAAAAAGTTCTATTTTGGTCTCATCAGACCAGAGAATCTTATTTCTCACCATCTTGGGGTCCTTCAGGTGTTTTTTAGCAAACTCCATGCGGGCTTTCATGTGTCTTACACTGAGGAGAGGCTTCCGTCGGGCCACTCTGCCATAAAGCCCCGACTGGTGGAGGGCTGCAGTGATGGTTGACTTTCTACAACTTTCTCCCATCTCCTGACTGCATCTCTGGAGCTCAGCCACAGTGATCTTTGGGTTCTTCTTTACCTCTCTCACCAAGGCTCTTCTCCCCCGATAGCTCAGTTTGGCCAGACGGCCAGCTCTAGGAAGGGTTCTGGTCGTCCCAAACGTCTTCCATTTGAGGATTATGGAGGCCACTGTGCTCTTAGGAACCTTAAGTGCAGCAGAAATCTTTTTGTAACCTTGGCCAGATCTGTGCCTTGCCACAATTCTGTCTCTGAGCTCTTCAGGCAGTTCCTTTGACCTCATGATTCTCATTTGCTCTGACATGCATTGTGATCTGGAAGGTCTTATATAGACAGGTGTGTGGCTTTCCTAATCAAGTCCAATCAGTATAATCAAACACAGCTGGACTCAAATGAAGGTGTAGAACTGTAATGTTCTGGTACCTTTGGGTACCCTAATTACTCTTTTTCATAAGTGTATGCGCCCCACCATTCTCTTTTGGTAAGGTGCGCATACACCTTTAAGACTGATGCTGTCATCACTGAGCGCCGGACTGGATGGCTATTTAGATCGCCGGCTCTCACTCACATGTGTTCGTTCAAACTGCTTTGTGCCTTGATGCTAACCTGTCTTGAAGCTCTCATGCTTGCAAGCATACCTCGCTGTCGGAACCACGCTGCGCTGATCCCTGTATCCCGCTACCGGATCATCCGCTCTTGCCGAACCTCTCCTCTGCTACATTGCTATTAGTGATAAGTACCCCACAGGGGAAACCTCTATAACCTTTATACTAAAGCTTACACTATCTAGCTCTGCATACTAAGGACTATTACTACATCTGCATTATCTAAAATTTCTAGCTCTTGAGCCTACTACCACCTGTTCTTGCACTGGGTTGATCTCTCTTGTATGTCCACCTGCTACTCTGTCATCTGCTACCATACATGATTGCTAAACCTATCTGCATCCCATCTGCTACTATCTTACTTTCAAGAACATTTCCTTTCAAGTGTCTGTCATCTACCATCTCTACCCAACCTGTCTCTTCAGCCTATCATCACTGTGTTACTATATACATAAGTCACTCTAGGAAACATCTTATTGAGTGTGTGTATTTACTTGCTGAATTGAGATCATCCACACATGATGAGTCATTGAGAGTTGGGATTGGTGTCTCAGCGTTTCTCTACATGACTACTGAAGTGGAATATTTCTGCAGCTGAAAATCCACATCATACGTAAAACGCAGGAGAGTTACAGATTGAACGAACCACAAATGGATTCAGCAGAAATAACCACTCAGATGACACAATTAAAACAGCAAGTACCTGCGTTAATACACGCACTTGCTGAATTAAAAGAAGACAATCAGGCTCTGTCGCAGCAGGTAATTAGACTGACACAACTTACCACTGCTCAGTACCCTGAACCCAAAATAAATCCTCCTTTGGTATTTACAGGCGATCGCAAAAAATTTTGCGAATTTAAAAACGCATGTGAGTTACTTTTCTTGCTAAAACCCCGTACCTACCTTACTGATCACATTAAGGTTTGTACTATTATTTCTTACCTAACAGGCGATCCTCGGGCCTGGGCAGACTCTCTTTTTGAGAAAAGCGACCAGCTTCTCAACTCCTATGCCTTGTTCCTAGCAGAACTCACTAGCCTATATGATGATCCCAATAGGCAGAGTACTGCCGATCTTCAATTAAGATCCTTGAAACAAGGTGGGAGACCTGTAGAAGACTTTGTTGCAGAATTCAAGAGATGGACCCTTGATTCAGAATGGAATGATGCATCTCTGAAATCCCAATTTAGGCTTGGCCTATCAGAGGCCGTTAAAGACGAGCTCGCCCGAGCGGATCTGCCAAAAACCCTGGATGCATTGATACAACTCAGTATCACCATAGATAGAAGACTACGAGAAAGAAAGGCTGAGAAAATGGGAATGCCATTATCCAGTTCTTCTCGGATTTCGGCCGTTGACCCCGTTCCTATGGAGGTAGGAACCATACGCCCACCTCTATCAACTATGGAAAGAGCCAGAAGACGATCTGGTAATCTCTGCTTGTACTGTGCATCCCCGGATCACAAGATAAACGTCTGTCCCCTAGTCTACAAAAAGAAGGGTGAGTGTTCACATGTCCTCCTAGGGGGATTGACAACTTCAATCACTAACCCTTACCTTTCTGTTTGCTTAACATTACAGTGGGACCAGAACAGGATTACTACTAAGGCCATGATTGACACAGGATCTTGTGGAAATTATATTGACATACGTTTTGCTGCTTTAAATAAAGTTCCTATTATTTCTAAACTTAAACCTGTCTCAGTGAGTCTTATTAACGGTGTTCCTTTATCCTCTGGTCCGATCACTGATCAGACACAGGCACTCCTAGTCACTACTAACGGGTCTCATATGGAGACCACTACCTTCGATCTAATACCTTCACCCCACTTTCCCATTGTTTTGGCACTTCCCTGGTTGCACACACATCAACCAACCATAGATTGGAAGGAACGGACCCTGACCTTCCTCTCTTGCTATTGCGAGGGTACGTGTAACCTCCCGTCTTTCGGGAAGATCCTGTCTGTGGTGACAGATGAGATTGCACCACTATGTTATCAGGATCTCTCTGAGGTTTTTCTTGAGAAAAATGCTCAAGCACTACCTCCCCATCGAGACTATGATTGTAGCATTGATCTACTCCCAAATAGCAAATTGCCGTTCAGTCATGTTTATCCTCTTTCACAGGATGAACTTTCCCATCTCAAAGACTATCTGGATGAGAATTTGGAAAAAGGTTTTATTAGACCTTCCACTTCTTCCACAGCAGCAGGACTCTTTTTTGTCCGCAATAAGGACTCAAGTCTCAGGCCTATCATCGACTATAGGCAATTGAATGCTATTACAATAAAAGATCGCTATCCTCTACCGCTTATCCCTGAGCTCATTGAGCAGGTGCGTGGAGCTACCTATTTTTCAAAATTGGAACTGAAAGGAGCATACAATCTCATTAGAATCCGTGATGGACACGAGTGGAAGACTGCATTCAGAACCAGATACGGATTGTTCGAATATCTTGTAATGCCATTCGGGCTATGCAACGCCCCCTGCAGTTTTTCAACGATTTATAAACAATATTTTCAGAGACTTACTAGATGTCTGTGTTGTGGTATATCTGGACGATATACTTATATATTCACGATCCCTGTCTGAACACATAAGACATGTAAGACTAGTATTATCGAGATTGCTTGCACACAACCTTTATGTGAAACTGAAAAAATGCTTGTTTCATAAAGAAGAGGTACTGTTTCTAGGCTACATCATATCCAAAACAGGAATCGAGATGGACATGAGTAAGATATCCTGCATTTAGGATTGGCCTACACCAACCACACGCAAGGCGCTACAGCGATTCCTTGGATTTTCGAATTTCTACAGGAAGTTCATTAGAAACTTCTCTGCCATTGTGAGACCCCTCACACAGCTCACTAGCATTAAAAAAACATTCAAATGGTCAGATGAAGCAAATAAAGCTTTTCACCTGTTAAAGACAAGGTTTACTTCTGCTCCCATACTACGCCATCCAGACCCATCCCTCCAATACATTCTGGAAGTAGATGCATCAAACATGGCAGTAGGAGCAATACTCTCCCAACGACCAACTCACACTTCACCACTTCATCCAGTCGCCTTTTTTTCTAAATCCCTAAGCAGTCCAGAGATAAATTACCCCGTGGGTGAAAAGGAACTGCTTGCTATAAAATTGGCTCTGGAGAATTGGCGACATCTACTCGAAGGCACCCAATTACCAATACTTATATACACGGACCATAAAAATCTCCAATATCTTCAGACTAACAAAACTCTCTCGCACCGACAGGTACGATGGTCACTATTCTTTCTAAGGTTTAACTTCCTAGTGACCTACACACCTGCAGATAAGAACAAAAAGGCGGATGCACTATCACGACTAACTGAAGAAAACTACTTTGAAATCCCTTCCGTTCCTATAATACCTCACAAACGCATTATTGGAGTTGTCCATTCCTTGAAGGAAGAGGTTTTGCATGGTATAAGTTTGGATTCACCCCCACCACAACTAAATACTGATGCAGAAGGCTTCCTCTACTACAACGACAAACTTTACATACCACCCACCATACGCACCAAGATCTTGGAATTATCGCATGATGTGCCTATGGCAGGACATATGGGTATGACAAAGACTCTTAATCTGATTACCAGGCAATTCTGGTGGCCTGACATGAAAACATCTATACAAAAATTCGTCTCTTCATGCAATGTCTGTGCCAGGTCCAAAATTGACACTACGAGACCATCTGGTCTACTATGCAGTCTACCAATACCCCAAACTCCATGGGAAGTTGTGTCCTTGAACTTTATAGTGGAATTGCCTCCTTCCAAAGGATTTAATACCATCTTAGTGTCAGTGGACCATCTGACAAAAATGGCACATTTCATTGCTATTCGCAGACTACCTTCGTCCAAACAAACGGCAGAACTCCTGATGAAACATGTCTTTAAGTTACATGGTATCCCAAAAACTCTTCTGTCTGAACGTGGATCACAATTTATTTCCAAGTTCTGGCAAGAACTATGTCACATACTACGGATGGAGCGGAAGCTCACTTCTCCTTACCATCCGCAGACCAACGGACAGACTGAAAGAGTCAACCAATGCATCGAGCAATATTTACGTTGTTACACTTCTTACCAACAGGATGATTGGGTGGATCTTCTCCCTCTGGCAGAATTTGCCTACAACAACGCAACCCACAGTACGACCAAGCAGAGTCCGTTCTACTTGAACTATGGGTTTCATCCCTCTATTCTTCCACCACGCATCCTTCCTTCAAATAACCCAGTAGCTTCAGACTTTCTTACCCAAATAAAGGACTCTCTGGGTTTGCTTAATACTACCATTGCACACGCTCATAGTCAACAAAAGAAGTACTATGATCTTCGCAGAAGACCTTCTCCTCAGTACGCTATCGGGGACCTCGTTTGGCTCTCAACAAAAAATTTAAGACTGAAAATCCCTAGCAAAAAGCTTGGACCTCTGTTCTTGGGACCTTTCCCAATCAAGAAACTTATTGGAAAAGCTGCAGTACAGCTTACATTGCCAATAGACCTCAAAATACATCCCATTTTCCATGTGTCGCTACTGAAGCCCCATGTTCCTGACCAAGGAATAAGGCCTACTATCCCACCTCCTCCTCCTGTACAAGTTGAAGGTGGAGAAGAATATGAGATAAAAGAGATTCTGGATTCTCGTATCCACAGAGGAAGACTTCAGTACTTGGTTCGATGGAAGAACTATGGGCCCCAAGACGACACCTGGCTAAACACCTCTGACATACATGCCTCTAGATTAATCCGCAATTTTCATGCGAAGTACCCAGACAAACCAGCTCCAGAGGCCTTCAGAAGCCGGCCTTAAGGGGGGGGTACTGTAATGTTCTTGTACCTTTGGGTACCCTAATTACTCTTTCATAAGTGTATGCGCCCCACCATTCTCTTTTGGTAAGGTGCGCATACACCTTTAAGACTGATGCTGTCATCACTGAGCGCCGGACTGGATGGCTATTTAGATCGCCGGCTCTCACTCACATGTGTTCGTTCAAACTGCTTTGTGCCTTGATGCTAACCTGTCTTGAAGCTCTCATGCTTGCAAGCGTACCTCGCTGTCGGAACCACGCTGCGCTGATCCCTGTATCCCGCTACCGGATCATCCGCTCTTGCCGAACCTCTCCTCTGCTACATTGCTATTAGTGATAAGTACCCCACAGGGGAAACCTCTATAACCTTTATACTAAAGCTTACACTATCTAGCTCTGCATACTAAGGACTATTACTACATCTGCATTATCTAAGATTGCTAGCTCTTGAGCCTACTACCACCTGTTCTTGCACTGGGTTGATCTCTCTTGTATGTCCACCTGCTACTCTGTCATCTGCTACCATACATGATTGCTAAACCTATCTGCATCCCATCTGCTACTATCTTACTTTCAAGAACATTTCCTTTCAAGTGTCTGTCATCTACCATCTCTACCCAACCTGTCTCTTCAGCCTAGCATCACTGTGTTACTATATACATAAGTCACTCTAGGAAACATCTTATTGAGTGTGTGTATTTACTTGCTGAATTGAGATCATCCACACATGATGAGTCATTGAGAGTTGGGATTGGTGTCTCAGCGTTTCTCTACATGACTACTGAAGTGGAATATTTCTGCAGCTGAAAATCCACATCATACGTAAAACACAAGAGCGTTACAAGAACGATCTCAAGGATGATCAGAAGAAATGGAAAGCACCTGAGTTAAATATATGAGTGTCACAGCAAAGGGTCTGAATACTTAGGACCATGTGATATTTCAGTTTTTCTTTTTTAATAAATCTGCAACAATGTCAACAATTCTGTGTTTTTCTGTCAGTATGGGGTGCTATGTGTACATTCATGAGGAAGAAGAATGAACCTAAAGGATTTTAGCAAATGGCTGCAATATAACAAAGAGTGAAAAATTTAAGGGGGTCTGAATACTTTCCGTACCCACTGTATATATATATATATATATATATATATATATATATATATATATATATATATGTTTCGAGAAAAAGGTAAAGTACAGTTGTATCAAATGGTGAATAACAACAAAATTTATAATTCAGGTATACTGGACAGCCACTGACATATCTCGTGAATATTTAGAATGAAAGCAGGCACCAAGAGCAGTTTTGATAGAAAAGCATAAAACAAAACTTTACTGGACATCATAAACACAAAGCTTCCTTAAACATCTTAAAAGTTACCATTACTGGACATCATAATACATAAAGCTTCCTTACACATAAAAGTTACCATGAACAAATACACTTTAAACATATTGAAATACTTAGCTTTTGGTAGTTGTAACAGTTTCCAAAAGATCTCTGCAACAAAAAAGGGGTCTTGGCCGCATGTTTCCAAACAGCCAACCTTCCAAACGAACAAACAAGCAAGGCTACATCATAATGGACGTTTTCTCTGTGTGACCCTTCAAGGAGTCAGGGTGATGGGAAAGAGGCTTTCTCATGCAAATTAAGCCTTTTTTATAGTACTGTGCACAAGAGAACGCCCACAGGATGTGGTCATACCTCTTGTCCACTCATCAGGTCACTTTGAGTGAGGTCATCCACACATGGCTGCACCCCCCCTCCCCCCACAAGCACATGGTTCATTAAATATGCGGCAGCCATTTTAGAACCACCTGTAAGTGAGAGATTATTATTATTACACATGTATTGGGAACATGTAAAAAATCCACAACTGATACAATCCACCTGTTGATCCCATACATTTGCAATAATTACCAACATTACAAACAATTACATACATTTCTACTTCTTTACAAAAAATATGCCTACAACATGCACAAGCTAATTATCTTAAGCATGTACAATGTGTATGCAATAAAAAAAAAAAAACTTCTTAAAATCCTATCAAATCTAAAACCAGACTTGTTCCTTTTGCTCCTAAACCAATCAGACTGGTTTATTTGCATATCAATGGGGAGGGCCATAGCTTGCAAGAATTTATGGCCTGAAAATTGAAACTCCATATTATGGCAACAAAGTCACTACAAATAAACCATGGCAGCACATACCACCTGTTGACTATAGCATGTGAATCTTCAAACTTTAAATAGGGTTAGCAATGTCCTTGGCAGTCTGTGGAAAGAAAATCCCAAATGATGAAAGTTCCTTGTCCTCCTCCTGGTAAATGATGAAAGTAAGTCTACTCCAATTAAGCCACCATCAGGAAATCATCTGCATCTTCCTCAGGTTCCCATCTTCTGGTCTGTCCCATCCCATCCGGTTTGGTCCTGGTCCACCTCTCGATGCTCGGTACCTTAATAGAATTAGAGACAAAGCGGATTATATGTTCCTTCCACCTGTGCCAAAAAACATTGCTCACTGCTCACATTTAACTGCAAAAATGTTATAGGGTGCCCACTGTTGCCTGGTTACATTTTCACTGAAAGGCTTTGACTTCCAACGAAAGGAATAAACTTGCGTGTCTCTCCGTACTGTCCTGCGAATACTAGCCTGCTGTTGTCCAATCGTCACAGCATGGCAGTACCTAGCAAAGTGCCCCATTCTATGACAGCAGAAATACTTAATGTGGCTGAATAAACCATTCCCATTCACTTGTTCCCACTTCTTAAACAAAGCTGGTGTAGGGAGCCCATCTATTTTCTCTCTAGGAACCCCTGCCTTAAGTAAATCAGTCCACATGTTTCTTCTGGAGACCATAGGCCTTGTCTTCCTTGCAGGCTTAGGGCCTTTGTCCTTTGTGGCATCTCTGCCTAAAGAAGTTTGAACACACTTCAAAGCCACAGCAGGTTTAACTTTACCTAAATACTTTACCTCGCTTGCAGTGTCTTCGGTCACCACTGCAAGCTGCTCCTTGGGCTCAATTTGAGTAGGTCCCTTTTTCCACTTCATTCAGTTCATCACAAGCACTATTCCGCAAACCATTCTCTCCACCATGCTCACAATTTATTTTACCTTTTCTCTGATGTGTGATTATCGGGCATGCCTGAGACTCATTCAGATCACCACTGCCATCAGAACAGGACACATCCTCTCTAGCAACTACTCGACATGCATTACTTTGAACCAACATCTCTTTCACTTCCTGCAACTCTTTCTCAAGCGCTTCATTCTTCTGCACCTCGCTGCAAAAGGCCTGCACGACCAACCACCCCGTAGTGGCAGCGGCTTTCCGCTCCTTTTACGAATATACGCTCAAATCTAAACGCAAAGCCTGTGTACCCAGTTCAGTACCAAGGTCTGGATAGATTGGAGCAGCATATTTAATCAATTCCTCTGCAATGGGTTTCCAGTACCCAGAACAGACCCAGGTAGGAATTGCCCCATATTTAGAAACTGATTCCTTACCTCCTGTTTTCTTGTTTTTTTTAAAAAGACTATGCATCTCTACTCTCAGGGGAAACAGAAATGCAAAATCAATCACAATCTTAGTGTATTGTCCTGGCTCAAGGTGACTATGCTCAAGGCTTATTCACTAAACTGCTCACACTAGCAGCAATTTAATGAATATAACACACACACCCTCTATAACACTGTCCTTTGGGGCTTATCCACTAAACTGCTCACACTAGCAGCAATCTAATGGACACTACTCATACACCCTCTTATTACACTGTTTTTAGGGCTTATTCACTAAACTGCTCACTCTAGCAGCAATCAAATGAATAACACTGTGCTTAGGGCTCATCCACTAAACTGCTCACTCTAGCAGCAATTTGATGGATGCTCACATACCCTCTATATAACATTGTATTTCATCCAAATATTCTATATTTAGTGACCATGCAGTATCCTGCCGACTACGCCAGTTGTATCAAATGGTGAATAACAACAAAATTTATAATTCAGGTATACTGGACAGCCACTGACATATCTCGTGAATATTTAGAATGAAAGCAGGCACCAAGAGCAGTTTTGATAGAAAAGCATAAAACAAAACTTTACTGGACATCATAAACACAAAGCTTCCTTAAACATCTTAAAAGTTACCATTACTGGACATCATAATACATAAAGCTTCCTTACACATAAAAGTTACCATGAACAAATACACTTTAAACATATTGAAATACTTAGCTTTTGGTAGTTGTAACAGTTTCCAAAAGATCTCTGCAACAAAAAAGGGGTCTTGGCCGCATGTTTCCAAACAGCCAACCTTCCAAACGAACAAACAAGCAAGGCTACATCATAATGGACGTTTTCTCTGTGTGACCCTCCAAGGAGTCAGGGTGATGGGAAAGAGGCTTTCTCATGCAAATTAAGCCTTTTTTATAGTACTGTGCACAAGAGAACGCCCACAGGATGTGGTCATACCTCTTGTCCACTCATCAGGTCACTTTGAGTGAGGTCATCCACACATGGCTGCACCCCCCCCTCCCCCCACAAGCACATGGTTCATTAAATATGCGGCAGCCATTTTAGAACCACCTGTAAGTGAGAGATTATTATTATTACACATGTATTGGGAACATGTAAAAAATCCACAACTGATACAACAGTCAAATCAAAGACCTACTATACCAAGCCCACATCCTATTAATACATGAAAGAAGAGGGGTATTGGCGGGAATACAACAAATCCACCGGGTAGGGACCAGAAACCAGATGGAATTCCCAGGACAAAAAATGGACTTTAAAGGGCTGGTATAGCAATTGGTGAGCAACACAGAGATAAAATCTTAGATATCTTTATTAGAAATTGTTAAAACATACAAAAAAACATACAAAAAAAAGGGGAGAACACATGACAAAAGTCACAGATAGTAACTAGCAGCATAGAACAATCATGGAGATATGAGAATATTGCATTGATAACTCGTCCATGTTGAAACATAGGAGGGTGTTCCTATAGGTGGTTCTATAGATGGTTCGACGCGTTTCGCCGAAACAATATACTCGGCTTCTTCAGGAACCATGTATTAGGGCTGAAAAGCCTCTATTTAGAACATATACAGAGAAAAAAGGAAAAAAGAAACAATCATAAGCAACCTTTATATTATGCCAATTAATTGGACATATATAATACATAACATGTATATTGAAATTCCAATTTGAACTTAATCAAAAACAGGTGTATACAAAATTGTCAACTTGCTCACCTGGTTCACATTTAGGGTTAACATGAATAGGATCCAAGACTGCCAGGGTTATTGAGTATAAGCCAGAACACATAGAATCCCCTCCTACTGATCCTTGAAAGGGGACCAGAAAATACCTCTTGCGAGGTCAGGTGGACCGGACCTCTTTCCGAATTCCTCAATGTATAATTACGACCATTGATTAATGCCAACGTGTAACCCATATAAATTTGCACAGGGGTACACTATATCCAACTGATGGTATAGGCAGGAAATTGTGATAACAAGCCCAATGTAGCTCTGCAGTGATTGAATGAAAACAAAAAGGGGGGAAGGGAAGACACAAAAAGAAAAAATAATGAAAAATTGATGAAAAATTTAACCAACCCAATACAAACATAATCTGTTTGGAGGTCAGTTATATAAACCAAAAAGGAAAGGATATCATTAATTTCAAGGGCTCACCTTGTTAACAGACGGTATAACATAGAGGTCCGGACGCCGATGCCTGCGGTGGCAATTACCGCTGCCATCGGCGTCTTTGCCTCGTGGGCTTATGAGCAGGAAGAGGTCCCGCCGGAAGTGTGACGCCAGAAGTGTCCTAACGTCACTTCCGGCGCGGGCGCCATGCAAGCGCGCCATTTCCGGTGTGGCTGAGAGTGGTAATACAGCTTCCGGATGGCGCAGCTGAATCCCATTGCTGGGAGAGGACTGGGTGTCAGCAGAGGACATCCTTCCTCTGCTTTGCGCCCGGATCCACCTGTAAGAGGGAGGGGAATTCAAATGAATGCCGGCTCTAACCAAACACACTGGAACTTCCTAGGTCCTAACAAAGAACGGAAGAAACATAAATAATTATATATAACAGTTGAGAGTAAACTCATTGGGAGGTCCCTTGGAAATATATCATACATTATATAGACAACAATAAGTATAATTCGAATACATAAGACTCCATAGAGGAGCTTCTAGACGAGAGTGGAGGTCCGGTGGATGACCCTGGCTCGGAATCTTCCTCTGACGATGAGCCGGGGCCCTCCTCTGAACCCCAATTTAGAGCTAAGTCAACAAATTTCCCCCGGCTACAAACTTGCCCTGCTGTCTGGGCCTTCTTGAAGCAAACGGCCAGAGACTTTGAAAATCTTGCTTCTTCTTCTCATTTTAAGTCCAATTTGTCCCTTCCACAGAAACAGGCTCTTGACCGCTTGATCCATGACGACCACATTGTCATCAAGCCCTCTGACAAAGGGGGCAATGTGGTCGTCATGGATCGCGATCAATACATTGACATGTGCATGACCATTCTCTCCAATGAAGAATGGTACTGCAAAGTGCCTGAGACACTGATCGCCACAAAAAATGATGAGGTTTATACACTGATCTCCAATGCTGCTCATGAAAATGTGATTGACAAAGAACTTTTTGAATATCTATTCTTAAATGGCCCATCACGCCAACATTCTATTCTATACCTAAGATCCATAAGAAAACCGTCCCACTGTAATGTTCTGGTACCTTTGGGTACCCTAATTACTCTTTCATAAGTGTATGCGCCCCACCATTCTCTTTTGGTAAGGTGCGCATACACCTTTAAGACTGATGCTGTCATCACTGAGCGCCGGACTGGATGGCTATTTAGATCGCCGGCTCTCACTCACATGTGTTCGTTCAAACTGCTTTGTGCCTTGATGCTAACCTGTCTTGAAGCTCACATGCTTGCAAGCATACCTCGCTGTCGGAACCACGCTGCGCTGATCCCTGTATCCCGCTACCGGATCATCCGCTCTTGCCGAACCTCTCCTCTGCTACATTGCTATTAGTGATAAGTACCCCACAGGGGAAACCTCTATAACCTTTATACTAAAGCTTACACTATCTAGCTCTGCATACTAAGGACTATTACTACATCTGCATTATCTAAGATTGCTGGCTCTTGGGCCTGCTACCACCTGTTCTTGCACTGGGTTGATCTCTCTTGTATGTCCACCTGCTACTCTGTCATCTACTACCATACATGATTGCTAAACCTATCTGCATCCCATCTGCTACTATCTTACTTTCAAGAACATTTCCTTTCAAGTGTCTGTCATCTACCATCTCTACCCAACCTGTCTCTTCAGCCTATCATCACTGTGGCACTATATACATAAGTCACTCTAGGAAACATCTTATTGAGTGTGTGTATTTACTTGCTGAATTGAGATCATCCACACATGATGAGTCATTGAGAGTTGGGAATGGTGTCTCAGCGTTTCTCTACATGACTACTGAAGTGGAATATTTCTGCAGCTGAAAATCCACATCATACGTAAAACGCAGGAGCGTTACACCCACCGCCAGGACGTCCAATTATATCTGGCATCGGAAGTGTGTCAGAAATGGCAAGCCGGTACATCGATAGCCAATTGCGCCCATTAGTAGCTAGTTTACCATCCTACCTGAAAGATACGGTGGAATTACTTAAGGTAATTGAGGGACTTGCTGTGCCTACTCAGTCACTGTTGGTGGCGATTGATGTTGAGGCGCTCTACTCTTCAATCCCTCACACTAAGGGTTTAAGGGTGGCATCTTTATTCCTCCGGGAACAGGAGCGCTCCAATTGGGCTCGAACCGACTTTGTTCTCCAACTTTTGGAGTTTATTTTAAATTCCAACATCTTTACCTTCAACAATGAGACATTCCTCCAGGTACAGGGGGTAGCGATGGGGACAGCATGTGCCCCATCGTATGCCAACCTGTACCTGGGGGGATGGGAGCGCTACTTGTTCTCCGATGAAAAGGCGTCACCCTTTTTTCAATACGTCCTCATCTGGAAAAGATATATTGATGATGTCCTGGTGGTGTGGACGGGATCTTATGAACAGCTGATGGAATTTATGCAGTTTCTTTCGATCAATCAATATAATTTAAAATTTACAATGCAATGCAGCAAGTTGGTGATCCCTTTCCTAGACACCTATATACACATGTCTCCTGATGGAACACTTTTTACGTCTCTGTATCGGAAGGATACAGCTGGCAATACCATCCTTCATTACCAAAGTGGTCATCCTAGACCACTAGTACGGAATATCCCTTATTGCCAGTACCTCAGGATACGCCGTAACCGTGGAAGGGATGAGGACTTGAGAAGGAAGCAAGAGCCTTACAACAGAGATTAAAACTGAGGGGATATAGTAACAGGGTTCTCAAAAATGCCTATCAAAAGGCTAAATCTCAAAACAGGGAGTGCCTGATTTATACCCCCAAGAAACAGGAACCCCTTCCTACAACAAAAATGATCACCACTTTCAGTGCTCACCACCAAGAGATTCGTTTGATTTTGGCCAAAAACTGGCATTTTTTGACGGAAGACCCAACAATATCCAGATATGTCCGCTCTACGCCAGAATTAGTGTTTAGAAAGGCTAGATCATTGGGCGACTCACTGGTTCATAGCCATTATCAGCCCCCTACCCCTTTGGAATTTGAAGGTGAACTAGGGACCCATAGATGTGGGGCCTGTGACCAATGCCCATGGGTAAGGGAGGGTACTACCCTTCCGTTGCCACGAGGAGGAACTCTAAGACCGAGATTTTCAGCTACCTGTCAGACCGAGGGGGTCGTCTACTTAGCCACATGTAAATGCGGCGCCTTTTATATAGGGAAAACGAAAAGAAAATTTGGCAAAGGATCAATGACCACCTCTATTATTTAGAGGTGGGACTCATATTTACACCGATATGTAAACATGTCGGTCTTAACCATAGTTTCGACCCCCATATGGTATCTTTCTCGATCTTAGAGGTGGTGAATCACAATCCGCGAGGTGGAAACACCGACAAAATTATCCTCCAAAGGGAAGCAAAATGGATCTTTAATCAGCAAGCTACTAAGTGGCCAGGTTTAAACACAGCGGTATCGTATAAACCTTTTCTTTAATTTATAGCTATTTAGCACTATTTTCTTTGACCGTCGTTTGCTTTGCATTCATATGCTTTGTGATACCTATTCCTATTTTATTGTGTCCCCTTTTCTGTTTTCCATGTCCCCTCCATTTTTTCCCCCTTTTTTTTTTCTCCTATCTTGGGGTCCCCTTTGGTTTCCCCGTTCTTTCTTTTTTCCCCACTGTTTATAATTTTAATTTTTGCCCTAGCCCACCACATCTTTGTCCCTTGGTTATATTTGACTTTATTCCAATTAGAGGCCATCCTATTGCTTTCTTTTTTATAAGCCTAAATATTTGGCAATTATATAAATGAGATATGTTTCCTATAGTTAGCTCCTCTATGGAGTCTTATGTATTCGAATTATACTTATTGTTGTCTATATAATGTATGATATATTTCCAAGGGACCTCCCAATGAGTTTACTCTCAACTGTTATATATAATTATTTATGTTTCTTCCGTTCTTTGTTAGGACCTAGGAAGTGCCAGTGTGTTTGGTTAGAGCCGGCATTCATTTGAATTCCCCTCCCTCTTACAGGTGGATCCGGGCGCAAAGCAGAGGAAGGATGTCCTCTGCTGACACCCAGTCCTCTCCCAGCAATGGGATTCAGCTGCGCCATCCGGAAGCTGTATTACCACTCTCAGCCACACCGGAAATGGCGCGCTTGCATGGCGCCCGCGCCGGAAGTGACGTTAGGACGCTTCTGGCGTCACACTTCCGGCGGGACCTCTTCCTGCTCATAAGCCCACGAGGCAAAGACGCCGATGGCAGCGGTAATTGCAACCGCAGGCATCGGCGTCCGGACCTCTATGTTATACCGTCTGTTAACAAGGTGAGCCCTTGAAATGAATGATATCCTTTCCTTTTTGGTTTATATAACTGACCTCCAAACAGATTATGTTTGTATTGGGTTGGTTAAATTTTTCATCAATTTTCATTATTTTTTCTTTTTGTGTCTTCCCTTCCCCCCTTTTTGTTTTCATTCAATCACTGCAGAGCTACATTGGGCTTGTTACCACAATTTCCTGCCTATACCATCAGTTGGATATAGTGTACCCCTGTGCAAATTTATATGGGTTACACGTTGGCATTAATCAATGGTCGTAATTATACATTGAGGAATTCGGAAAGAGGTCCGGTCCACCTGACCTCGCAAGAGGTATTTTCTGGTCCCCTTTCAAGGATCAGTAGGAGGGGATTCTATGTGTCCTGGCTTATACTCAATAACCCTGGCAGTCTTGGATCCTATTCATGTTAACCCTAAATGTGAACCAGGTGAGCAAGTTGACAATTTTGTATACACCTGTTTTTGATTAAGTTCAAATTGGAATTTCAATATACATGTTATGTATTATATATGTCCAATTAATTGGCATAATATAAAGGTTGCTTATGATTGTTTCTTTTTTCCTTTTTTCTCTGTATATGTTCTAAATAGAGGCTTTTCAGCCCTAATACATGGTTCCTGAAGAAGCCGAGTATATTGTTTCGGCGAAACGCGTCAAACCATCTATAGAACCACCTATAGGAACACCCTCCTATGTTTCAACATGGATGAGTTATCAATGCAATATTCTCACATCTCCATGATTGTTCTATGCTGATAGTTACTATCTGTGACTTTTGTCATGTGTTCTCCCCTTTTTTTTGTATGTTTTTTTGTATGTTTTAACAATTTCTAATAAAGATATCTAAGATTTTATCTCTGTGTTGCTCACCAATTGCTATACCAGCCCTTTAAAGTCCATTTTTTGTCCTGGGAATTCCATCTGGTTTCTGGTCCCTACCCGGTGGATTTGTTGTATTCCCGCCAATACCGCCTCTTCTTTCATAGACAATATATATATTATATACAATATGTATACATTATATAAAATCTATATATTTTATACATATATACAATATATTATATACAATATATTATATACAATATATTAGTGTATATAATAGGGAACAGGTTCACATCTCGGAACTTTCTATATAGATATAGATAGGCATACCCTGCTTTAAGTACACTCACTTTACATACACTCGTGAGTAAGGACACAGCTTGTTCAGCTTGGCATGACACTGCTCACAAACCATAAGTGACAGGGATAACAAACTTAGGGAGCACCGAGAGGGTACCCAGGACTACAACATATCCATTTTGTGGCTGGCCAGCTTGCCTAGGTAATCTATCATGTCATAGTCCTGGATCCCCTTAACATGCTCCCACATGGTTTGGGAGCAAGGCCATGTCAATGTGGCCAAAATTTCCTATGGAGCTGGTGTATTTACATGCATTGAGAAAAGAAAAAAGGGATTGCTTCACTTTAAGTACATTTTCGGTTTACATACATGCCCTGGTCCCATTGTGTACTTAAAGTGTGGTATGCCTGTATATAGATAGATTTTATTAGTTTCTACTTTTACACTAAATGTAACACAATTATCTGTGACAGATTGCCATGACGCTTTGGAATCTGTCTAGATAAAGACAAATGTATTGCCCCTTTTCATATATGCAAGATTAGAAACATTATATTCCCTAAATACATAATGCCAAAAATTATTGCCTTAAATACATACATACACACTGCAAGCTCTGCACCGTTTGTCTTGTCGGAGACTCGCCATCATAAGCTGGATCTGTACACAGCAGCTAATTTGTTCACCTGAGATGGAATCAGTGCTCACAAAAATATGGACTGGTCATGTCTTCAAAGGATTGCATTGGACAAATCACCTCTAAACCAAACACATGAGTGTATAATCACTTGTCTTAATGGATCACATTCACAACACACTCATCTCACACTGCCATATGTGATTCAATGGGGGTGTCCATTGCAAGTTAAATACGCCCCCAGATCCCATTGCTTTGTTAATTTACAGATCTAACTGGAATCTGATGGCACTGCTGTCAACCACTATGCCATCAAATTCTGCTGGGGACCTTTAAAAAGGATTATGTGTGATTGTGTGGATAATTCTGCCACATTAAATTCTCATCTCCCACATCCCATGTGCTCCTCTTGCAGGAATTGCGAATCCAGAGTAATTCAGCACAGCATAATGAACAGACACACCCAATCAGACAGCTCATGTTAAAAGGGACCTGAAAAGCAATCTGCGTGCTTGCTTTTCCAAGCATTGGCTAGTTTAGTGAGCCTGGACTAATAACAGTCACTGTAATGCTACCCATACTGCTGTCCTTTTAACATGGTGACAAAAGTTGATACCTATGCTACATGTGTGTAAAGTTACTTTCACCCTGCTAAATGGACAGCAATAAGGTTGTAAATACAGTGACTGTAATTAACATGCCAAGGGCTATGAATTGTACATGTATTCTAGCTAAATATAGCAGCTTCATTAGGAAACATTTATTTTTCATCTCTCTTATCTCCATCTCTGCTGCATGTTATTTTGGCGGAGGAATTCTATCCCATCAGCAGAGGAAGCACAAGGCTGTGCAGTGATGGACAGTGCACCCTGTGTACCCATTGGCTAAGGAGGCAGCAGGAAGCGGATCAGCCTGCCTCCTGTTACCTCCTCAGCCAATGAGTAGCTGAAAGGCTCTTAAGTCCCTTCCTCCTAACATCTCCTGAGTCCCAGCCCTGCCAGCTAGTTTAGTGTGCTTACTATGCATTTATCCTTCGGCGCTTCTCCTGCCTTATGTGTCAACTGGCTACTGTCTCCTGCACACTTCATGGATGGCGGGTCCGGGGCCCCTACAGGCACTCGGGCCCCCTACATGTGTATTGGCTGTCCCCCCCTGATGGCGGCCCTGGGTGTGTAATGAAAGGACAATTGACAAAATGTCTATATCATGTAGAGGAAATCACCAGTGTGGGGCAACCTATGTCATGGAGGTAGATTTGGACATCGATGTATATGTATCACCAGAAATGGGATTCTTTGTTCTACAAAATCTCAAAGACGACCTAGCATGTTTTTGTAAGACTGTACTTTTTTGGACATACTTGGACTCAAACATACATTGCTCTTTCCACAGCTCCTCCTCCTCTGGGGGTATGATAAGGTGAACATGCATCTTCACCAAAAGTACAAGATGATGTGTCGTCTCCGGACGAGGCTGCGGCGGAGATTCAACTTCCTGCCTCTTGTGGTGGATCTTCAGCGGGCCTGGAGTGATGCCAAAAGGCGCTCACCCAGGCTCCTGAAAAAGGCTGTTGAGCAAATCTCCGGTAAGTAAAAATATACATGACATGTGACCAGATAGGTTACAATTTTGTGGGTAGGTGGACATATGTTTAGGTATGCAACAACACAAATACCAACAACCCCCCCCCCCTCCCCTCCCTCTCGCTCCTACCTTTCCTACCTCCATCAAGTGTCTCTTCACAACCTTTAATACTACTATGTACATTAGTATTTTTGATGTTTCTTTTTTCTCTTCTGCTTCTAGCCAAAGCGGACGGGCGACACCCTCTTGTACTTTTGGTGAAGAAGGGGAGGAGGAGGACGGCCACATTGAAATATGCCTTCAGAGGCAGCGAGCCATTTGAGCTGCTAGAAATTGTGGATCGTAAGTAGAAAAATGAACATTGTAGAAATGTCAAATCTCTAATCACATTTCACAGAGCCCCCTTTACATCGGAGTCTCCAGACTTACTACACTGTAAGAGGGAAGTGTGAAGACTCTGATGTAAGGAGAGTTCTAGGAACTATTATTTGAGGGGGAAGCTGGGGACTCTGGTGTAAAAGGGAACTCTGTGGTCACCAAAGCTCCCCCATACATCAGAGCTTACAGAGACCCCCTTACACTTCCCTTCCTCAGTCCACCACAGTCAAGGGCACAACAAGTCCCACTGCAGAAGGCTACCTGCTTGGACTTGTACTGCTCTCTGTAGGGGACTAAGGAACTACTGCCTGCTATGCTAAGACTTGTAGTGCCCTCTGTTAGGGACTAAGGATTCCTCAGTCCTCCACATTCTAGGGCACTATAAGTCCCAGCATAGTGGGCTGTCATACCTCAGTCCCTCATAGCTCGGGGCAAAAACAACAGAGTTAAACATCTAAAGGACAACTCCAAACCAAACTAACAATAATGGACAGAGTCCATATGCTATATAATGTCAAAGACCCGCTACCCCTCACCTTCCACCTCGGGTGCTGTCATTGTGTAGGGCAGAGGGCTCCATCTCCACCATGTTTGGCTTTCATGTCAGATATGCAGGACTTGCTCAGCTCCACTCTCTTCCCTGGCAACTGACTCTGGCGTCATTGGGGGTCTTTCCTCCTCTAGAAAACACCCAGGGGCCCTCTCCTTGTCCCCCAGCCACCCAGGGCCTTCTTCTCCTCCTCCTCCACCAACCATTTTCGGACTCTTCCAACTTCCCTGGGGCTACTCACCCCCTTTGCATAGTAGACACCACAAATCTATGAGCAGCCTGCAAAATATCAAGTCTGGGCCTAGTTACCTGTATGTTCTGGATCCAGGGCGGAGCTCTCCTCCCAGAGCAACAACCGATGATAGCAGAGTGAGTTGACCAGGCAGTAACTTCCTACTGGTGCAGGTACACACCTACCGATTCCTCAACATCTTAGGATAACATGATCAGACGGCCAATCCCCAGTCAGAGAAGGAGGAGTAAGTGTCAGCGGACAACAGACACCTGGCAGACGCAGTGAAGGGACTGCAGCACACTGCTGCAAATTTTAGATCCGAGGATTGAAAGCAATCTTTTACTTGGGCGATTTCCCTGACTGCGCCCTTCGAAATGTTGGTGCTCCGCCACTGGCTGCAAGGCCCCTGTAGGTGCGAGGCCTTAGGCGACCGCTTAATTTGCATGGTGCCCTCCTGTTTTAAAACATGGTCAATGCATCTCATTGGTGTAAGTGCACTTCTATGTTCTGAATTGTAGGGGCATTGAGTATGGTGCTAGCATGATGAGAGGTTACTGCCTATTTGTGTCCATAAATAATATATAATGTATTTTTTTTTATGTTATTTCTTTTTTTTTTTAGAAACCAGTGATGAGGATCCGGAGCCTCAGCCTTCTCAGGCCCACTGTAAGTAATGTGGATGTGCTGGTGTGTTGTGTATTAGGTCTAACTTGGAGGAATGATTGTTTTTTTTTTTTTATTTTGTGGTTGATGTCGCTTCAGCAACAGAGGAGCCTCAGGCAGGGCCAAGTCACCTTATCCGGGTCAGGAGGATGAAGAGGCCAATTTTTCCGGGAATGAGGAGGACCTGGGCTCTCCTCAAATGGGAAGTAAGTATTCTACATGTGTTTGTGTGTTCAATGTGTCCTGGGAAATATAAGGGCTGTAATATATATATTTTGCCATTGGGGTTATGTAGCAGCTGACATTGAGGATGTTTGTTGTGGAGGACTGGGGAAGAGGGGCCACTGCTTACCCAGTCCACTGTAACTACTACCTTCAATGTTTCCAGACTACTTTCTGTGTGCCTTTATCAAATAGCTTTTGTTCAAGGATTGTATTTGTGTCTTTGTGTTTCTAGGAGATACGACACCATCCCCCCATGAAGGGACACCATCCCCCCATGAAGGGACACCATCCCCCCATGAAGGGTCTCCCCCATCCTCCCCCACTCCAGGGGTGGAGGCGGATGATGTTTGTGGCTCCCCTGAACTAGTCTGTAAGTACATAAAATTAGATTATCACATGAATTGTGTGTGCTAGGATGATGTGTATCTAGGATAATCTAAGTTGGAGTCAAAGCAAGTGCAGTTTTGCTATATGTGACAGGAAGGTTGGTCATGAAACACTCTTGCTTAACCTTCATGTTTGAAAGGTGGTTTTGGGGAGCATTACAGGACATGTTATTATTTTTAAGCTTTCTCAAGCCACCCTATTCTAAATTGGTGTTAGTTTCTCTACATTGGAAATGGTGTGCTTTGTACTTCTAAATTTTTTGGGGCCATGTTAATTTACTCATGTCCTGATTTAGTCAACACTGAAAATGCGTGTTTATCAATCTTTCATAAATACTCTTCCTCGGTAATGTACCACATTCCAGTTCACAATTTGTGTTCTTTTTGTGCAGTTTCTCCTGAGCCGGCAATCCCATCGTGTTCTGGGGGCCAACAAAACCTTGTTGATGGTAAGTTGTGTGCTTTTGCAGTAATGTGTCTACTTAGTAAGTGGAGAAATGCTAACTGTGTATGTCCCCGATCAGGCTTCAAGTTGTTCTAAAGGCAGCAGGTTCTTTATGTGAATGCATTCTATGCATTAGTATTCCAAGTGATAGGTGTGCATATTCCCCCTAAGACTTACTGGGACCATTTTCTTACTGTCCAAAATTTTGCACAAATACTTGTCTGGAACAGCATCCCCCTCCTCCTTAACTGAGGTGACAGCATGCCAATATTGCCTCCTGATGCTGTCACTCCTAATCATTGAGACCATCGGAAGGGAGGGGGGCAAGGCTGGCTCACAGCCTAGTGCCTGAACAGGCACAGGGTGCTTGGCTTCATCTCATGTGCCTCCATAGCAAGCTGCCTGCTGTGGGGTCAACCAACAGGAGGGAGGTGCCTAGAGGTGTGTACAGGGGCCATGTAAAAAGGAGGATCGTGATTTCTCTCGTCCCCAAAAAGCTAGAGAGGGTAAGTCTAACCTGATTAGTTTTCCGCAGCCCTCCAAAAATGATATGTTCCCAACACTTAGAACAGGCAGGGCTGAGGCACAAAAAACATCAGAGAAACACAATCAGCACAAAAGCAGGGAGTACGTATCCTTAACGCTACAAGCTTCACCCAGAAGAATGACGCTTGCACTGTACAAATCTGCATCACCACCGTATCAATGTCTAAATAAAACTTTCAGGGAAGTGTGGAGGGGAAAGGAGTGGGTGTTAGAGCGTTTTCATGACTGCGTAACCTACAGTTAGCGTGAGTCCATTTGTTGAGAAACTTTTTATTCTCTCTTAACACAGCTGGGATGGAGCAAAGGACATCAGGGGAGGAGACACATCTGCTCCAGCCAGAATTGTCCCTCAAAATTCCAAAGGGAGAGTCTCTACTATGTGTCAGGTTCAATCTATAGACAGTAAGAGGGAGAGAGAACGCTACACAAATTCCAATGGTGATAGAGATAAATGTGTGCACATGTATCGTGTTGACCAATTGAACACAAAACACCTTACATTCTTCAAAATGATTGCTTGTGTTGACATGAAGAAAAGCCTTTTACTTAGCTTTGGTAGAACTGCTACTAACATTCCAAGCCATCTTATGTAACCTTTTGAACAATTTGCTGTGAAAGTTTGAGTTTAAGGTTTACACCAGCAATTTAGCATATTTGCTTCAGAGTGTTGATAAAAGCCAACCAATAGACTCCTAAGCATATTTGTTGAGGCACATTAATTACAATCCTTGTTTGGATCATTTTGCATAAAACTAATTGTCATGTCTTTTTCTACCCAGGGCACACCCACCTCACCAGCGAGGTCATGCTGGCTTATTTAAGGTGGTGCGGAGAACGCATCATTTTATTGGAGCAGCTGTGTGGGGTGGATCCGGACCCTAAGGAGCCATTTGTTCGTAATGTGACACCTTTGAAAAGATCATAATGTTATTTTTTTTTTTATTTTTATTTTTTACTTGTTATGTTGCACGTTGCAACACAAATGTTACATTTGTAATATTTTTACATTATATATTTTAATAATATATTTTTTTGACGCTACAGTTGTTAGACACCTACATGTGTTATTAAAAAGATTTTATCTTTTCTTACCAAAGTTTTCTTTTTGGTGTACACATCGAATGTCTTTTGTGTTGTATTTGTTTAGTCGAGTGGTGTGGTCTGTAATTGTTAGCATGTTGGCTTTGGTTTATGTTATCCATGAGACTTGTTTTGAAGCTACATTTGAAGGGAGACCTTTTCTTGGGTCATTATGTGAACATTGAGTTTTCAAAATGTAAATGAAACCATATGTTTGGAGATAGAGAAGCACGTGTGTAGAAATGCCTACATTAACCAGGGCCCTTACTTGGCCACCAACACTCCCAAAAAACCAAAGATCAAACACAAACTATTCATTTTGCAGAAATTTTTATTGCTTAACCCAAAAAAAAAACACTATAATAAATCATATTGTGCCACCCTCAAATTGAACCAAAAATGGCCCCACAAATTGGCCAATGTATCAATCATTAACAAAAATAACACAAATAAATAAAAGAAATATCAAATTAAGGTGCTGGTGGTGGTGACTGATGCAGTGTGGTGAACACTGGAAAGGTTCCAGACATCAAATGTTCGGCCAATAGTCCAATCTGCTCTGTGCTCAGCCTTAGAGTTTTGGTATAGTGGGCCATTGTTAGCAGATTTTGTCCATGAGGCTGCTGCTGATGCAATGTGGTGAACCCTGGAAATGTAGCAGACATAATATCTTGGGCCAATAGTCCAATCTGCTCTGGGCTCAGCCTCAGAATTTGGGGATAGTGTGCCATTACCATTAGATTTTGTAGCTGCTGCTGCTGCCCCGAGGCTATTTGATGCTGCTGGTGGTGCAAGGGTTGTGAAGATGTGTGGGGAGTTGTGGTTGATTGGTTGTTGAGGTCCACGGTGCGGGGGGAAACGGCGTGTGGGGCTGGTGACAAAGGGTGACGGCCTGGGTAGGATTGAAGTTCTAAAGGTGTGGAGGGAGTGTAGTCAAATGGAAGGGATATTGTGGAACCAGTGCGCAATGAGGTTGTGCAGGAGGATTGCTCATTGAGGGGTGTGGGAGTCTGAACGGAGTGTGAAGTGCTAGGAGTGACTACAGGAGGAATTGTCCCATCCCCAGCTGCTTGCCAAGTGGCCAACACTGGCATTACCCTCCCACTAGCACAACCTGCAGTGGCAGGTGAGTGAGAGTGCTCTGCCAATGGGGCATCTTCAGATCCAAACAGGCGTTGGCGTGGGGCCAGCACCTGAGTGTCAACACTTTGCCGATCCCGTTGATGCTGGTCTGCTAAACTTACCAAGCTTTCACTCATATCCTGTTGAACCCGTGCCATCGTTGCTACAGATTCATGTATGAGCCCTAGCAGCCGTACTACCTCACTAGATTGCTGAGTAGACCTCCTTAACTCATTTTGGATCTGATACTCGGTAAGCAGCCTCTCGGCCACATCCAGCAGAGATGCACGAGGTTGGGTAGGTGACAATCCCGCTGCATCGAAGGCTGCCTGAAAGCAGAAGAAATAGACCAAATCATTATAAAACATCATGACTAAATAGTTCGGATTAGTTCGACAACTTAACACCCCAAGCTGAACGTAGAAAAGTTTGATGTGCTTCTAATAAGTACTTGTTCATTGTAATATTATCCAAGCTAGCAACACTTCTGATAATGGGTACATATTATGTTGGTAGGACTAATATGACAAAGGCAACAAAGTTTAGACATGAAGCTGTTCCCAATTAACCCTGGTGTGGTAGGTTGTTTTTGCTTTTGGTAAATCTGTTACTACACCAATGACTTTCGACATCTACGTATGTTGTCTAAAATCTCGCCATCAATCGGCTACAGGACAACCCAACAAAACGATACACATGAATTTGGACCTGAAAAATCAAAGACTGGCCCGACTTTAAAGGTCATGGATGTTTTTGGCACATTAGTGGCAACCCAAATTATAACATAATTCCCTGATGTTCAAGATCGAACTCTTGTTGTGCTGGTGCATCGTCAGAATGTCATAGGACTAATTTAACACACACAATGTAAGCCACATCTAGCCCAAAATCATTACTACCATTGAAATGTTACATGTGCACCTTGTTCCCTTATATCACATACCACAGCACTGGATGCAGAATCGTCGCCAGCTCCTGATCCAACTCCAGCTGCTACGTCAAGAGGGGCCTGATGTTCTTTGAAAAAAAAAAAAAAAAAACAACATGTTTAGTACATAACCTTAGGCAGTAATGAGTATGGCCAGATTGCCCTCCTAGCTTCAGGAATTAAGCATTGAGGCCAAAGATTCTAAATTGCTTTCCTGGGTTCATAGGACACTTGCTAAACCCTCACAAAGGTTAAGAAGGCTTGGTCTGAATACTAATGACGGCACCCATTAATGCTGTCAACGGTGTTTTGCAGGGTAAACATCTAAAAGGCAACACTCTTTCTAAAGAAAAAACATGTGTGTTAACTGGGTTAATAAGATTCGTCAACAAATATAAAATTGCTATACATACCAACACCTTCCTCCAGGCCTTGCTGCACTGGGTGTGTTCCCTGCTGCGGATCTTCTGTAAAGAGGACATAGCAATATGAGCTATCTTCAAAATAATAAAATATACATCTACATTGTTTGGCACAGTACGATATGGGACTTACCAGGAGGAGGGTCAGCACTGATGTCAACACCCGTGAGTCTGTCGGGGTTGCCAAGCTGCATGGGCTGTGGAGGGGCTGAGATCCGTGCTACAGATGAACAAATTGCAGGTTGGGGAAAAGAAAAAAAGGACAATTGGAAGGCCAAGTATCAAATTCTATTCATGTCACACATAGGATAGTAGTTAATCTTTTCAAAAAAAACTCACACAATTGACATGCAAGATAATATCCTACCTTGATGCAAAGCATCCGAATCTACGTCCTCTCTGGAAAAGATGGTATCGGGCCCTATGATCTGCAAAAAAGGTAATTGATAAGTCCAGAGAGAACTTCGTGCACGTTCATCCAGCCGACCTTGTCGGTCATAAAGACCCTCCGCAGCCCATGCAATTAGCTTCCTCCGAACGGACGCACAGATGTCGGTGACCTTCTTCCGCACGCTGTTACTGTGGCGAGGTGGTTCACCCAGTGCATTTACAGCATCCCGGATTTCATCCCACAATCTGCGCTTCTCTGTTACAGAGTGAGCCGCGGCCCTGGTCCCATGTATCGGCTCATATCTGGCCATATAGGCCTGGACCAGGTCACAGCACTGATTGTGGGTGAAACGGGGAAGCCGGGATAATGTGGACAGGCTGACTCTGGTGGACGGACCCTCTCCAGGACTACTGTCAGAAGAGCCAGCTTGTCCACTTGGTGTGTTAACACCTCCCCCGGCTTCCTCCTCCGGGATGGGGACGGTGGACTCCCTCCTGGATACAGCTGGAGCCTCCCTCACACCAGAGCCAGACAATCTGCCCCCCCTAGCCACCCTGCCCCCCCTGGCAGCCACCCTGCCCCCCCTGGCCACCCTGCCCCCTCTCCTCAGCCTTCCAGTGGGTGGAGCCATGGGAGCACGAGGTGGGCAGAGAATCTGGCTGTCCAGCAGCAGCAAATAGCCCCAAACGCCTAAATCTGAAATGACAAAAGAGAAAACATAAAAAAACATGATTTGCAGATTGCTCTTCATATACAGTATAATTAGTGAACAGTTACAGAACACACTTACCTAATGGCACAAACACAGTAGTAGTGGTGGTGGTGGTGGTAGTGGTGGTGGTGGGAAAAGAGCAGAAGAGGCTGCCAAGAAATTGAGAAAAAAAACATAAGAAAACGCATATGGTCAAACATCACACGAGGCCCTCCAAACACTTACCTAATGGCACAAACACGGTGGTGGGGCTGGTGGGGGTGGTGGTGTTGGTGAAAGAGCCCAAGAGGCTGCAAAGAAATAAAAAAAAAACACATAAGAAAACGCATATGGTCAAACATCACACGAGGCCCTCCAAACACTTACCTAATGGCACAAACACGGTGGTGGGGCTGGTGGGGATGGTGGTGGTGGTGAAAGAGCCCAAGAGGCTGCAAAGAAATAAAAAAAAACACATAAGAAAACGCATATGGTCAAACATCACATGAGGCCCTCCAAACACTTACCTAATGGCACAAACACGGTGGTGGGGCTGGTGGGGGTGGTGGTGGTGGTGAAAGAGCCCAAGAGGCTGCAAAGAAATAAAAAAAAAAACACATAAGAAAACGCATATGGTCAAACATCACATGAGGCCCTCCAAACACTTACCTAATGGCAGAAACACGGTGGTGGGGCTGGTGGGGGTGGTGGTGGTGGTGAAAGAGCCAAGAGGCTGCAAAGAAATAAAAAAAAACACATAAGAAAACGCATATGGTCAAACATCACACGAGGCCCTCCAAACACTTACCTAATGGCACAAACACGGTGGTGGGGCTGGTGGTGGTGGTGAAAGAGCCCAAAAGACTGCAAAGAAATAAAAAAAAACACATAAGAAAACGCATATGGTCAAACATCACACGAGGCCGTCCAAACACTTACCTAATGGCACAAACAGACTTGGTGGGGCTGGTGGTGTAATCTTTTATAGGCAAAAGGAGGCTGCAAACATTAAACATACATGAGAAATCGCATGACCTACATACGTGCACATAATAAATTACAGTTATCAGGAAAGCAAAAATGGTGTCTTTGGAAGCTGGGAAGGTAAGGGGGCAGGTTTAGATGCCAAATCTAGACTGCACACCTTTAACAAACATGAGAAAACACATGTCAAAACCACATGCACATAGGGCCAACTACCAATGATTAAAAGACACTTGAGGGGTTCACAAGCTATTGTGGGTTGGAGGGGATTCACCATAGACAACTTAAGCACACCCAAGATAAGTACAAATTATCTCCTTCAGTAAACAATAACGGTGAGCAAGAACACACAAACAGACATATCTCGATATATATATATATATATATATATATATATAGAGAGAATTTGTTATATTTTTTGGGAGAGAGAGATACAATTGTCTTACCTCAAGATAATGTAGGTTGTGGGTCACAGGGTCTTGCTAGTACATAAGAAACATCGATCTATAACATCCAGCAACCATATTGGCCATGTGCTCCTTTTATAGCTGGCTCACAGGTGTGATAATTAGCGGCCGTTTCTATATATATCTGCGCATTCGCGAATTTGCACGTTTAAAATGGAGAACGAAATCCCAGACGCTTTAGATGGTGCAATGTGGGCATTTATCGGTGCCCTGTTTGAGGAGGCCTGAGCACAGGAGGCAGCAGAAGGTGGGGAAGCAGCTGCAGCAGCACCTCCAGCAGCACCTCCAGCAGCACCTCCAGTCCGTGTGCCCTTACCTCGCCAGCCACGCATTTTTGCTCCAAGGATCTATTTGGACAAGCTGCGGGATTCTGATGTCAGGAGGAAGTTCCGGCTCGAGCGAGGAACTATTCTACACCTCTACCAGCTCATATCAGACAAAATTGAAGCGGACACACAGCGCGGCCATGCGGTGCCCGGCATGGCCAGATTGCTGGCCACTTTGTATATTTTAGGGCGTGGCAGCTTCCAAGGCACTTCTGGAAGTATAATGGGCATTAGCCAGCCCACAGTTTCAAGGGTGTTCATGTTGGTCATTAATGCCATAGTGGATCTAGTGCCCAATTTTATCCACTGGCCACAGAATGAAAATGAGTGGAATGAAGTGAAGTTGGGCTTCTACCTGCGGGCACACATGCCGCAAATCCTAGGGGCAATAGATGGCACCCACATAGCCATTAGGCCACCAAGGAGCCACGAAATTGACTACCGGAACCGCAAGCAGTACCACTCCCTGAACGTCCAATTGGTTTGTGACGCCAAACAGCGCATAATGAGTGTCAACACTGGTCACCCAGGGTCGTGCCATGATTCCATGATGTTACGAACCAGTACTCTGTACCAGACGTTTGAAAGTGGCCAAATGCCCGAAGGGTGGATTATTGGTAAAATATTTTGTCTTAACAACATAAACTGTAAGATTACATAGACATAGGAATAAGCTACATCGGTGTACACCCTGATTTAAGCAAAGCCTACCTAAAATGGATGTGTTAGGAGTTGGCAGGCTGTTCACACACAACTAGATCAGCAGCTTAGCAGCTCACAACAGAAATATTTCCAAAGTTGTCTTTGAGTCAAATGAAGGTGGTTAACCAATGTGTAAATGGTGTCCTCTAGCCACCCAAACAAAACCTACAAAATGATTCCAATGGTATTGCCATATCCCCAAAGTACTTTGCATAAGTGAGTCAATATTGGTTTCCTCACTCTAGTTGCAGATATATTCCAGAAGTAAGGCCTATGCTAATGTAATAGGAACAAAATAGGGGCCAAGTTGGAACTTGCAAGAGAAACCCACCACTTTGTGTGTCCTTTTTCCCATTTGTATTAGTGATTTAGGCAGTTAGACAGAGTTGAGATGTTTCATATGAGTTTTTGCACACAGACGAGCAGGTTGTTTAGTAAAATGCCTAATTGTCTCCCATTTTGAGGAGTCATCTAAAGTCACATGATATGAAGAACTAATGTATATTTTTCTTTTTTTTCAGGGGATGCTGGTTACCCGCAGCTGACGTGGCTGATGGCTCCAATCAGGTACCCCCAGGGCCGAGCAGAAATTAATTACAACAGGGCCTTGCGGAGAAGCCGGAGTATCATCGAGTTGACCATAGGTCTTCTCAAATCCCGGTTTCTCTGCTTGGCCCGGCCTGGGGGTGAACTCCTGTACTCTCCTACAAAGGCTTCCAAGATCATCCTGGCGTGCTGCGTGTTGCACAACATGTGCTTTGCCCGGGATGAATCTTGGGAGCTGACGGAGGAGAGGGAGCCAGAGGTCCGTCAGCCGACGGCCCACCGGGCGGCGGAGCACCGCTGCAGGTATGGCCACCCGGAATACCCTGGTTGCTAGCCACTTTACATTTAAGTACTGTAACCGGTCGAGATATGGCATGTGTATTAATTTGCTAGTTAGCAGAGGTGCCACTCACAGGGAGACAGAGGGTAATTCTCATCTGCCAATGACACTTGCCATTGTAGATAAAGTGTAGTCAACATTGGTAAAATTGTGTTACTTGAGCAAGAACATGCACCTCTAACCATAAACATGTTGGTATTGTGAATAGTGGAAAGGGCTGATAAGAGCTGGCAGGTGTTTATTTGTGTCTATGCCACCTGTGTAGTTATTGATAACATGAACGGCTGGTTGGTATCTTATGGTGTTCTAATTTTTCAGAACCTGGACATCTTGGAATCATGGCATGTACCCTGAGAAGCCTGTGGTGATGGGCTGTCTGGCGTCACAGGTGTGTATTCAAATGTTTGCATTAATGTTTTCTGGTTTGTGTAAGTTGTCTGAAAATGTGTTATTTCACTCGTGATGTCGAAATTAAATGAAGTTCAGAATGAAGGAAACGGGCATTAAGATGTGATTTTCATAATGAAATGTCTTATCCTTTGTTTTATTAATAAATAAAAAAGGGAATGACCCCCTAAGAAGGGTGGGACTTTAAGGGTAACTAGTAAGGATCTCTTTGAAAAAGATAGAATTAATTAAAATACAATTTATTGAAACAAGTGTGATTGTGAAGGATCAATCAAACAATAATGATACATTCAAGATACAATACAATACAATTGCAGATGCATGGCAGAATCCAACGCGTTTCGAAATTTGTATAGTACCAAAATCTTCCTCAGGGAATCTGCATGTCTTCCTGGAAAGCATAATCATATGCCACAGGTAAATCCAAGAGAGCAAAGCAAAATACAAAAACATACATTTTGTGTGTCACATCAATCATATCAAAGTTTTTGCATATGCGACAACATATTATTTCATCTTGTGAGGTAATATCACTTATTCGGTTAGTTGTAAATATACCAGAATAACATTTCCAAAAAAAAAAAAAAAAAAAAGGGAAAGGGGTGCGGGAAAAAAGGGGAAAGAAAAGGGGAGGGGGGGGGAAAAAATAATAAACGACAAAATATCACCTGGTAGGTGTTCACATACCGGCAGGTGTCCGGAGCCACTCATACTATCCAAGGAGGGATATATAGGGGTCCCGCAGGGTGGGAGCTAGAATCAGGTATTTGTATTATTTGTATGTCCTCTATTACCTGTAAATAACAGTGCAATGTCAAGAAGATTCGCTCCAAGGATAAATTTCCTTATATCTATGATTACGGATCACTTCACCTGTTGTGATGATCCAAGAGGGGGATGAGTGATATGTAGAAGTGAGGAGGAAAAGAAACCTCCAAGTGACGGAAAGGATTCCAGTCACCTTCCCAATGGTGGTCCTCAACTGAAGGTGCCTATTGGAGCTTAATTAATGGTGACCCCTGAAAGCAGATGAAAAAACACAGGAAGAGGAAGTACTGAAGAGCGGAAAGGCTCAGAACATAAATTATCCACAATGGGATGTATTGTAGTTATTATTGTTTGGGGTGCCTTACCTCCGTGTTGGAATGGGACATCCAAGATGCCTCAAATATCTTAGATAGATAGAAAATACGCTGGGATGTGGCCAGGGAAGTATATATATATATGTAGGAATATATATGGTATATTATATTCCAAGATTTTCAGATAGATATCGTTTGCCTGAAATACATATATAAAAGAAACAGTGCTTTCAGAGGTGTGTTCAGGGGGTGGGGGCGTGTGCCCACTAAATAGTAAGTAATTTCTATTTAGTTGCCTTACCTCCGTATAAATATAAAATGACAGCCAAATCCGGTGCCACTTCAGCAGATGCAATATCCACTTGGGGATGCACTTTTGTCCCAGAGTGGTTCAATATTGATGTTGGTATTCTACTTTACCTAAAATATAGAAAATTTTGTATTGCATCTATCTGATTACCTATCCAGGATATTATATAAGCCAGGAATGTCCCCAATAAAACAAATATAAATATAAATACCGTTTGGTGAAAGAAAGCGGCAGACAATCAATGACATTATCTTCCAACAGGGACGGATAAAAACCCCCACGGCTGACAATGCAGCTGGTGGAGTTCGCCCATTGATCTGAAGGAGTAGATATATATAAGGTAAGGTTCACCTTAGTTGAGGTGCAGAAAGCATTCTAGCGATCAAAGGTCCCCCAAAAGGGTACTTACTGAGCTATAAGGAGGGTTGGAGGAACGACAATTCTGTCCTGTCACGGAGAGATCACTCACCGGACTGATTCTCGGCGTTCCCTTAAGTATCAAAGCGAGGCCCGTGATTTACCGATGAGTATCGCGAGGCCTTGAGTGATGTCGTCATTTCCGTCTGTTTAGTCTCACGCAAAATGCCGCGAGTTTTTGACGGTGACATCACATCCGGTTTGGGTGTATATTCCAGCACTTCACGGAACATGACCGCCGTGATGGAATTCCGCCCTCACTTACAAAAGGGCGTGATTACAATATCCGCCCTTAATTCTAATAGTTCATGAATATTAATGCAATAGGAATATAAGGCATTTTAGAAAAACGTCAGTTCCAACTATATGTGTATCCGAGCAATGATAATAAGGATTGTATGAAAAAATTCCAAGGAGTATGCCAATTTCCTATTGTGAAGGAAGATACTCGGCCTAATAGATACAGAAGGGGAAATCCTATCAGATATCGCCCCGGCACGGGTGGTAGCGTTTAACCCCCAGAAGGTCGGGGGTTCAAGCATGGAAGTCCCACAATTATTATAGGGGATTTATCCAGCTATGTAACGCATAAACTCTCCAGATGAAAGTGGGACATCCAAAATCAATTTTGGGTCCCAAGGAGAGCGGTCTCACCCGTGCCGGGCTCCCAACCTGCGGGATATCTCTCCATGAAAAAGATATGAAAACGTGCAATTGCATGGTTGTGACTTCCAGACTGCCGGGATGTAGACCCACCAGGAGGAAGGGAGGGGAGGGAAATGGGAGAAGAAACAGAGGAAGGAATAGAGGGAAGGAGGGGGAAAAAAGGAGAGGGGGGGGGGGAGAAGTAAAGAGGGGGGAAAAAATAGAGAGGGGGGGAAAAAAAGGGGGGGAAGGGGAAGAAAACCGGGGGGGGGGGGAAGAGGGGGGGGGGAAGGAATGGACGGAAATGTATATAAAAAAAAGGGAATAATTACCTGATTGGATGTTTTTGGAGAAACAGATGTTAGTCGCATCATGCAATCACATAATTTGGGTTACAAAGTATAATGTACCAATTCAATTCATTAATAAATCAAAATAAGAAACCCACTTAGAGGTATGCATTAGCCCGGATAAAGCTAAATACAAACTACATATATCCTCAGAGTGCTTGATTCAGAGCCCTCCAGAGGGATAAGGGATAGGAGGAGGAGACGCCAAAGATGACTCTGAGATTATCAGAGGGGACTTTGGAAGCATATAGAGCAGACAAAATAAAGGGAGGGATGGGGGGGGGGGAGAAAAAATCCAACAAAAAAGAGACAAGAAGGATAAAGGGAAGTCAATACTAGACCTCAAAGCAAAAGGAAGAAGGGCTACTCAAAGGGAAGACCCTTAATCTGTCTTCCCTGAGACGAATCCCTCCAAGAAGGGTCTATAACTTGCTGTTTCATTCAGGCCAGGGGGGGTCGTTGCCCCAAGTCTAGCAATCCAGCGCATTTCATGCTGGAGAAGCTGCTTGTTCCAATCGCCCCCCCTGGCCGGAATGTGCACCCTTTCAAGGGCATAAAATGTCACTTTGGGGGTCCTGTATCTGTGCACGATGGCCATGTGTCGGCCCAGTGGTAGATAAAGATTGCCGATGTTGAGGCTTTGCATGTGTTTACTAATGCGTTTCCCAAGTTCTTGTTTGGTCTTACCAACATAAAAGGCCTTGCATTCACATCGCATCAGATACACGACCCCCCTAGTTTTACAGTTAACAAAATGTTTTGAATGATGTAGTTCACCATTGGGGAGCTTAGTACTTTTACAACGGACTATCACCTTGCATTGGTCACAGTTGCCGCAGGGAAATGTCCCTTTGTCGCGGCAAGGGTCTCCTCTCTCTGCGCCCTTATATTCACTTTGGACTAAATCGTCCATCATAGAGGTGGCTCTTCTGTATGTAATGGCAGGGGAAGGAGTTACTATCTGTTCAAGGATAGGGTCCTCCCTCAGTATTGCCCAATGCTTTTTGAGAATTCCATAAATTTGGTTATGTTCATTGGAGTAGTTAAGAATGATTCTTGGTGGGTTCTTTGAGGGTGCCCCTTCCCTTTTGGAGATTTTAAAAAGTAGATCCTGTCTTTTCATGGTTTGTACCCTATTGAAATTTTTCCTAAGACACGTCTTGGAATATCCTCTTTCGAGGAGTCTCTGTGTTAGTTCCCCTGCCTTTTCCCTAAAATCCCTTTCTAGGGAACAGTTTCTCTTAATTCGCAAATATTGCGAAAATGGAATTGATCTCTTGAGTGGTTCAGGGTGAAAACTGGCTGCATGCAGCAAGGTGTTCCCTGCTGTGGACTTCCTAAATAGGGTTGTTGATATATGACCTTCGTCACTTTTGTGAATAGTGATATCTAGAAAGTCCACAGATTTTGGGTCATGGTGCATGGTAAAAAATAAATTCATATCATTTTGATTTAGTTTCCTGAGCCATTCCTCAAGGAGTTCCACCGGACCGTCCCATACCAGGAAGATGTCGTCGATGTACCTCTGCCACATGACTACGTGGCAGAAGTACATCGACAAGTCTTCACTGGTGATGATGTTATGTTCCCATTCCCCCAGGTACAGGTTTGCATAGGATGGGGCACAACAAGTCCCCATCGCTACTCCCTGTACCTGGAGGTAATGGGAACCCTGAAAAGAAAACACGTTGTGCTCCAAGATAAATCTCAGAATTTCCAAAATAAACGTATTGTAATTTAGTTCCTGAGGGCCTCGCTGTTTCAAAATCTTGGTTATGGCAAGAAGCCATGGGCTTAACCTCCTATACCAAGGATACTATCCACATGCTTCAAATTCTAGAAGATGTGACCATTCCGCCCAATGCTCTCCTTGCAACTATAGACGCGGAGTGTCTATACAACTCTATACCACATGAGAAAGGTCTTCTTGCCATAACCAAGATTTTGAAACAGCGAGGCCCTCAGGAACTCATTTATAATACGTTTATTTTGGAAATTCTGAGATTTATCTTGGAGCACAACGTGTTTTCTTTTCAGGGTTCCCATTACCTCCAGGTACAGGGAGTAGCGATGGGGACTTGTTGTGCCCCATCCTATGCAAACCTGTACCTGGGGGAATGGGAACATAACATCATCACCAGTGAAGACTTGTCGATGTACTTCTGCCACGTAGTCATGTGGCAGAGGTACATCGACGACATCTTCCTGGTATGGGACGGTCCGGTGGAACTCCTTGAGGAATGGCTCAGGAAACTAAATCAAAATGATATGAATTTATTTTTTACCATGCACCATGACCCAAAATCTGTGGACTTTCTAGATATCACTATTCACAAAAGTGACGAAGGTCATATATCAACAACCCTATTTAGGAAGTCCACAGCAGGGAACACCTTGCTGCATGCAGCCAGTTTTCACCCTGAACCACTCAAGAGATCAATTCCATTTTCGCAATATTTGCGAATTAAGAGAAACTGTTCCCTAGAAAGGGATTTTAGGGAAAAGGCAGGGGAACTAACACAGAGACTCCTCGAAAGAGGATATTCCAAGACGTGTCTTAGGAAAAATTTCAATAGGGTACAAACCATGAAAAGACAGGATCTACTTTTTAAAATCTCCAAAAGGGAAGGGGCACCCTCAAAGAACCCACCAAGAATCATTCTTAACTACTCCAATGAACATAACCAAATTTATGGAATTCTCAAAAAGCATTGGGCAATACTGAGGGAGGACCCTATCCTTGAACAGATAGTAACTCCTTCCCCTGCCATTACATACAGAAGAGCCACCTCTATGATGGACGATTTAGTCCAAAGTGAATATAAGGGCGCAGAGAGAGGAGACCCTTGCCGCGACAAAGGGACATTTCCCTGCGGCAACTGTGACCAATGCAAGGTGATAGTCCGTTGTAAAAGTACTAAGCTCCCCAATGGTGAACTACATCATTCAAAACATTTTGTTAACTGTAAAACTAGGGGGGTCGTGTATCTGATGCGATGTGAATGCAAGGCCTTTTATGTTGGTAAGACCAAACAAGAACTTGGGAAACGCATTAGTAAACACATGCAAAGCCTCAACATCGGCAATCTTTATCTACCACTGGGCCGACACATGGCCATCGCGCACAGATACAGGACCCCCAAAGTGACATTTTATGCCCTTGAAAGGGTGCACATTCCGGCCAGGGGGGGCGATTGGAACAAGCAGCTTCTCCAGCATGAAATGCGCTGGATTGCTAGACTTGGGGCAACGACCCCCCCTGGCCTGAATGAAACAGCAAGTTATAGACCCTTCTTGGAGGGATTCGTCTCAGGGAAGACAGATTAAGGGTCTTCCCTTTGAGTAGCCCTTCTTCCTTTTGCTTTGAGGTCTAGTATTGACTTCCCTTTATCCTTCTTGTCTCTTTTTTGTTGGATTTTTTCTCCCCCCCCATCCCTCCCTTTATTTTGTCTGCTCTATATGCTTCCGAAGTCCCCTCTGATAATCTCAGAGTCATCTTTGGCGTCTCCTCCTCCTATCCCTTATCCCTCTGGAGGGCTCTGAATCAAGCACTCTGAGGATATATGTAGTTTGTATTTTGCTTTATCCGGGCTAATGCATACCTCTAAGTGGGTTTCTTATTTTGATTTATTAATGAATTGAATTGGTACATTATACTTTGTAACCCAAATTATGTGATTGCATGATGCGACTAACATCTGTTTCTCCAAAAACATCCAATCAGGTAATTATTCCCTTTTTCTTATATACATTTCCGTCCATTCCTTCCCTCCCCCCCTCTTTCCCCCCCCCCGGTTTTCTTCCCCTTCCCCCCTTTTTTTCCCCCCCTCTCTATTTTTTCCCCCCCTCTTTACTTCTCCCCCCCTCTCCTTTTTTCCCCCTCCTTCCCTCTATTCCTTCCTCTGTTTCTTCTCCCATTTCCCTCCCCTCCCTCCCTGCAATTGCACGTTTTCATATCTTTTTCATGGAGAGATATCCCGCAGGTTGGGAGCCCGGCACGGGTGAGACCGCTCTCCTTGGGACCCAAAATTGATTTTGGATGTCCCACTTTCATCTGGAGAGTTTATGCGTTACATAGCTGGATAAATCCCCTACAATAATTGTGGGACTTCCATGCTTGAACCCCCGACCATCTGGGGGTTAAACGCTACCACCCGTGCCGGGGCGATATCTGATAGGATTTCCCCTTCTGTATCTATTAGGCCGAGTATCTTCCTTCACAATAGGAAATTGGCATACTCCTTGGAATTTTTTCATACAATCCTTATTATCATTGCTCGGATACACATATAGTTGGAACTGACATTTTTCTAAAATGCCTTATATTCCTATTGCATTAATATTCATGAACTATTAGAATTAAGGGCAGATATTGTAATCACGCCCTTTTGTAAGTGAGGGCGGAATTCCATCACGGCGGTCATGTTCCGTGAAGTGCTGGAATATACGCCCAAACCGGATGTGATGTCACCGTCAAAAACTCGCGGCATTTTGCGCGAGACTAAACAGACGGAAATGACGACATCACTCAAGGCCTCGCGATACTCATCGGTAAATCACGGGCCTCGCTTTGATACTTAAGGGAACGCCGAGAATCAGTCCGGTGAGTGATCTCTCCGTGACAGGACAGAATTGTCGTTCCTCCAACCCTCCTTATAGCTCAGTAAGTACCCTTTTGGGGGACCTTTGATCGCTAGAATGCTTTCTGCACCTCAACTAAGGTGAACCTTACCTTATATATATCTACTCCTTCAGATCAATGGGCGAACTCCACCAGCTGCATTGTCAGCCGTGGGGGTTTTTATCCGTCCCTGTTGAAAGATAATGTCATTGATTGTCTGCCGCTTTCTTTCACCAAACGGTATTTATATTTATATTTGTTTTATTGGGGACATTCCTGGCTTATATAATATCCTGGATAGGTAATCAGATAGATGCAATACAAAATTTTCTATATTTTAGGTAAAGTAGAATACCAACATCAATATTGAACCACTCTGGGACAAAAGTGCATCCCCAAGTGGATATTGCATCTGCTGAAGTGGCACCGGATTTGGCTGTCATTTTATATTTATACGGAGGTAAGGCAACTAAATAGAAATTACTTACTATTTAGTGGGCACACGCCCCCACCCCCTGAACACACCTCTGAAAGCACTGTTTCTTTTATATATGTATTTCAGGCAAACGATATCTATCTGAAAATCTTGGAATATAATATACCATATATATTCCTACATATATATATATATACTTCCCTGGCCACATCCCAGCGTATTTTCTATCTATCTAAGATATTTGAGGCATCTTGGATGTCCCATTCCAACACGGAGGTAAGACACCCCAAACAATAATAACTACAATACATCCCATTGTGGATAATTTATGTTCTGAGCCTTTCCGCTCTTCAGTACTTCCTCTTCCTGTGTTTTTTCATCTGCTTTCAGGGGTCACCATTAATTAAGCTCCAATAGGCACCTTCAGTTGAGGACCACCATTGGGAAGGTGACTGGAATCCTTTCCGTCACTTGGAGGTTTCTTTTCCTCCTCACTTCTACATATCACTCATCCCCCTCTTGGATCATCACAACAGGTGAAGTGATCCGTAATCATAGATATAAGGAAATTTATCCTTGGAGCGAATCTTCTTGACATTGCACTGTTATTTACAGGTAATAGAGGACATACAAATAATACAAATACCTGATTCTAGCTCCCACCCTGCGGGACCCCTATATATCCCTCCTTGGATAGTATGAGTGGCTCCGGACACCTGCCGGTATGTGAACACCTACCAGGTGATATTTTGTTGTTTATTATTTCCCCCCCCTCCCCTTTTCTTCCCCCTTTTTTCCCCCCTTTTTTCCCGCACCCCTTTCCCTTTTTTTTTTTTTTGGAAATGTTATTCTGGTATATTTACAACTAACCGAATAAGTGATATTACCTCACAAGATGAAATAATATGTTGTCGCATATGCAAAAACTTTGATATGATTGGTGTGACACACAAAATGTATGTTTTTGTATTTTGCTTTGCTCTCTTGGATTTACCTGTGGCATATGATTATGCTTTCCAGGAAGACATGCAGATTCCCTGAGGAAGATTTTGGTACTATACAAATTTCGAAACGCGTTGGATTCTGCCATGCATCTGCAATTGTATTGTATTGTATCTTGAATGTATCATTATTGTTTGATTGATCCTTCACAATCACACTTGTTTCAATAAATTGTATTTTAATTAATTCTATCTTTTTCAAAGAGATCCTTACTAGTTACCCTTAAAGTCCCACCCTTCTTAGGGGGTCATTCCCTTTTTTCTTTATTAACTTATCAAGGGATTATGGTAACAATATCTGAGAATCACCTACATACCTGTTTCATCCTTTGTTTTATTTTTCCAGGAGTGGTACTGCTTGCGGTTGTAGCTGTTAGAAACCCACCTTCATGGACTCCACTCATCTTCTTTTGTGGTCAGTGGATATTTGGTGAGGCACATGGCCAGAAGCAGCATCGATGACCAATACGAACACCCTGGAACTTCCAAAGTGGCTTGGAAGCTGAACAGCAACCTGGCCATGCCTGTCCCCTATGAGCTGGTAGAGGTGCAGAATGGATTTTGGACTCTGCATGAAGTTGGGGAAGAGATCAGAATCCTGTAGCCATGGAGCAAAGATCGTGGGCTGGCACTGTAAAGGCACACAGACTGGAGACTGACAATATTAGCTTGCTGCATCCCTCCTTATGCTGTCATTCTATAATCAATAAAGACTTTTGAATGGAACATGTGTTTTTTGTTTTGGGTGGGTGCCTACAGACAAAAGGGCCATACACACTCTAAGATTTACAGAAGACTTTATCCTTCAGATTGACCTTTTCTATGTAGTGCAAGGGCCTGCCTGATTGCATACAAATTGAAAGTGTTGAGGTTTGACCTCATATTATATGGTTTGGTTAAGTCTACAGGAAAAAGTGTTGAAAACTTCTTAGTGTATGGGCCATTAAGCTGCCAAGGCCGGAGCTTTGCACTTTGCATGCTGTTTGTACTGGTGATGTGAGGGGTTGTAATGTAGGGTAGGGATGTGACAGTGTTGTGTTGAGGTGTGAGGCAAATGTAGTGTTGGACTATGAGGGTCTGTGTTGTTCAAATATGGAGAGAGTCCAATATCAGACACCTATGTTTATTGGTCCAAAAATGGTAAGAACCATGGTAAATATGTAAAGAATTGCATCTCGAGAAAACTAGGACCACAGTCATAAAATCAAAATTGTGTTGGTTCCATTAATGTGCTTTAAATTTGGGATTGAACACCCCCCCCCCTCCACCCCCCCAAAATTCGAGATAGTTTAAGAAAACTAAAATAAATGAGAGTGAAAAGAGATCCCAAGTGTAGTGATTGTTGGGATTTGAAACCATGACGTTGTTAACTGCAGTGAAGTTGCAAAGCACTTAGCTATTGTGCAGAATAGAGCTGTTTGGTGAAAATAAAGGAGTGTGTTAAGGCTAAAAAGCACATATAGCTAAAGTACTAAACATGGTATGGAATCTGGGAAGAAGACCATGGTAAAATTGTGAGGTTTCATCTTGACCTGAAGTAGTGTAGGGGTTTGGTGACTTGCCTTTGCTACTTTGACTCATAAGATCGATTCGACAGACAGACAAGATCATAAAATCACTTAAAATGTTGTAAGTTTGCAAGCGCTTCTGGGTGTAACATTATTTACCAATATATGATGTAATCCGTAACATTTTTGAAATATAAACAAAAAAATAAAAAAAAAAGTTAGGTGGAGATGGTAAGCCTCGAACCTACAGCAGAGGGAGATGAATTACAGACGAGATGTGTGCACTAATCCACTAGACCACATCGCTATGTGAAACTGCTGTAAGCACAAAGACATAAGTTTGCGAATTTGCAAAGCCGCGATCGTAAGTGAATACCGCTGACGGCGGAATTCTGTATTTATCCATTTATTTTGAGTTTTCAGAGAAATCTTTACAGAACATACAGCAACATATTAGATCAATGGGTTACAAAGACATTATCCACATCCGTTTACTTATCTCCACGGACTAATAAAGTCCTCCCGAGATTTCCAACTCATTAATATACAGTCATTTATCAAATATTCAACTAAGACAAGGTATTGTTAAGCCATCAAGTCTCCTTCTCAATTCCTACTTGTTCAGACCTGTCTTCTTCCCATCTTTATATTTAATTTAATTGACCCTTAGCTTCTGATCCTGTCCTTGTTTCCCTTTCTTCTTTCTATCTGTTCATTCCCTTCTCTCTTCCTCTTTTGTTTCTCTGTATTACCCCCCCCCCTTTATCCCCTCATTCATACCCACTATCACACAATCACACACCTTACATCCCCAAACACCTACCAACAACCTACCTAAACACAAAAAAAAAAAAAAAAAAAAAACCTTACAATAATTCTCCTCCCCTCTCCCACTCCTCCAGCCCCCCTCAAGCAGGGTTAGCAACCCTTTCCCTCTCAAGTATTTTCCCCGTTCTGGGATGATGGTAGTAACAATTGTTTACCCGCTTCCGAGGATATAAACAGATTCCAAGTTCTCCATGTCTTTTTATATTGCTCCTGTTTATGTTGTGTAGAAAGCACAAGGTCTTCCATTTTATTGATGTGCTCTAATTTTCTTACCCACTCAAACACGGAGGGAGCTTGTCTTTTTCTCCAGTGTTGGGGAATGCATGCTCTTGCAGCATTCAGCATGTGTGGCAATACAGATCTAGCATATTTCCTCTCTGCCTACCCTGGGATCTGTAGGAGACAGAAAGCAGCTTCTCCCTCAATTTTAAAGTCTGTTACTTTTTGGACTATGTCACCAATCTCTAACCAAAACTTCTTTATCTCAGGGCAGTTCCAAAAGATGTGATATATTGTACCTTCCCCTTCTCCGCATCTCCAACACCTATCCGATTCTTGGGCATACCACCTATGCATTTTAACTGGTGTATTATACCACCTCGTCAGGATTTTATAGTTTATTTCCTGGATTTTAGTGCATTTAGTTGGTCTAAATATTGCCCTAAACATACTCTGTTTCTGTGTATCCGTTATGTCTATGTTTAGATCCGCTTTCCATTTTTCCAGCCATTTCAAGTTTGGTTGGTTCAACGGAGTATTAAGCATTTTATATAAAATAGATAATGGACGCTCTATCCCTCCTATTTTTTCACAAAGTTTTTCAAACTGCGTCAATGGTTTCTTAAATTTTTCCGGCTCCGGCAGTGACTCTAAAAAGTGTCGCAACTGAAATGCCTCCCATAGGAGTAGCCTATATGTTCCCTCCCCATCTGTTAGTCTACTGATTGAAGGCCACGTCCGCTGGCTCACGAATGTTTTAATACCATCTTGTCCTGTTTCCCACAGTTTTTTAAAATGCTGTCTCTCTAGGCCTGGAATAAATTTGGGGTTTCCCAAAATCGGATATAATGGGGATTCTCCTGAGGTTAAATTTTGTCTCATGGTCTGCTGAAACCCTATTCTTATTGTGTTTCCCAACAAGGGGTGTGTCTTCAGGGGTTTGGGGAGTGTCTCATAGCACCAGATTGCTCTCTTTAATGAGACCATCGTCTGTGCTTGTTCCATTTGGACCCATCTTTTTGTTTCCCGATGGTGCCACCAGTCTAATATTCTATTTAAATGAATGGCGTGGTAATATCTTCGCAAGTCGGGTATGGCCAAACCCCCCATGTTTTTAGGTAGTGTTATGATATTGCACGCTAAACGCGGTTTTTTACCAGCCCAGATATAACCGCCCAGCACACCCTGTATAATTTTGAAAAAACTATTCGGAATTTTAACTGGTAGCGCTCTCATAATATATAAATATTTAGGCAGGATGTTCATTTTAATTAAATTTCCTCTTCCAAACCATGACTGGAGGCCACCCCTCCATTGTTCTAAAATTTTCTTTGTTTCTCCAATCAGGGGAGTAAAGTTTAGTTCATATATCTGGGTTAGGTTTGCGGGTATATAAGTCCCTAAATATTTCACTGCTTTATCTACCCATGAAAATCCGAAATTGCTCTTTATTCTATCTTTATTAACTTTTGATAGTCCCACTCCCATTGCTTCAGATTTCTTATAATTTATTTTGAAATTTGATAATTCCCCATATTGTTTAATTTCCTCAAGGAGTACTGGTAGTGATATCTCTGGCTCTGTCAGTGTGAACAATAAATCGTCCTCATAAGCTGCAGTCTTATATTGTTCCTTACCAACCAAGACTCCCTTTATATCCTGATTTAGTCGGACTTTGTTTAAAAAGGGCTCTAAAGTCAGCACAAATAACAGGGGAGATAATGGACACCCCTGCCTTGTGCCATTTTTTATACTCAACGGTTCCGACAACACCCCATTTGCCTTTACCCTTGCGGTCGGGTTGGAGTATACCCTAGTTATTCTTTCCCGCATTATTTCACCTACTCCTATATATTTGAGCACCGACTGCATAAAGGCCCATTCGACCCTGTCAAAGGCCTTTTCTGCGTGTTTCTGTTTTGGTGACCATATGAATTATGTTAACCACTTCCATACAGAGCAGTTTGACACCCTTCCTGCCCAGACCAATTTTCAGCTTTCAGCACTCTCACACTTTGAATGACAATTGCTCAGTCATGCTACACTGTAACCAAACAAATTTTTTATCATTTTTTTCACACAAATAGAGCTTTCTTTTGGTGGTATTTGATCACAACTGGGGTTTTTTTTTTTTTTTCGTGATATATGCAAAAAAAGAGCAAAAATTTTGAAAAAAAAACACTTTTTTTTAGTTTCAATTATAAAATTTTGCAAAAAATTAATTTTTCTTCATACATTTGGGCCAAAATGTATACTGCTACATGTCTCTGGTAAAATTAACCCAAATTAGTGTATATTATTTAGTCTGTGTGAAAGTTATTGAGTCTAGAAGCTATGGTACTAATTACTGAAAATTGATCACACCAGAAGTACTGACTGCCTATCTCCTTTCTTGAGGCCCTGAAATGTCAGGACAGTACAAATACCGCCCAAATGACCCCTTTTTGTAAAGTAGACAGTCCAAGGTATTTAGTAAGAGGCATGGTGGGTTTTTTGAAGTTGTAATTTTTTCCCACAATTCTTGGGAAAATGAAGAAAAAAAATTTTTTTTCTTTTTTTTTCCCACAAAGTTGTCAATTTATAAGCTATTTCTAACACATAGCATGTACACAGCAAAAATTACACCCAAAAATACATTCTGCTACTCCTTCCGAGTATGGCGATACCACATGTGTGAGACTTTTACACAGCCTGGCCACAAAAAGATACTCCACGTCCAAGAAGCACCTTCAGGCGTTCTAGGAGCATAAATACACATAAAACTTTCTTACTACCTATCACACTTTTCAAGGCCCTAGAGCACCAATACAATGGAAAAGTCCACAAAATGACCCCATTTTGGAAAGAAAACACTCCAACGTATATTCTATGAGGCATTATGGGTCCTTTGAACATGTCATTTTTTTCCACAGGTTTTTGGAAAATGTGGGAAAAAAATGAAAACTTTTTTTTTTTTACACAAAGTTGTCAATTTATAGGATATTCCTAACACATAGCATGTACACAGCAAAAATGACACCCCAAAATTCATTCTGCCACTCCTCCCGAGTATGGCAATACCACATGTGTGAGACTTTTTCACAGCCTAGCCATATAGAGGGGCCTAACATTCAAGGAGCATCATCATGCATCCTAGCCACTTGCCTAGGCCTATTTTTGACATTTGGTGTTTACAAGCTAAAATCAGTTGTTTTGCTAGAAAACTGCTTAGAACCCCCAAACATTATATATTTTTTTTTTTAGCAGTGACCCTAGAGATTAAAATGGAGATTATTGCAATATTTTTTATCACACCGTATTTGCGCAGCGGTCTTCCAAACGCAATTTTTTTGGGAAAAATTCCCTTTTTTTAATTAAAAAATAAGAAACCAGTAAAGTTAGCCCAATTTTTTTCCATAATGTGAAAGATAATGTTACGCCGAGTAAATAGATACCCAACATGTCATGTTTCAAAATTGCGCACGCTCACGGAATGGCGACAAACTTTGGTACTTAAAAATCCCCATAGGCGACAATTTAAAAATTTCTACAGGTTGCCATCCTTGAGTTACAGAGGAGGTCTAGGGCTCAAATTATTCCCCTTGCTCTAACGATCGCGGCGATACCTCACATGTGTGGTTTGAACACCGTTTACATATGTGGGCGGGGTTTCCGTATGCGTCGCTTCTGCGCGCGAGCTAACGGGGACAGGGTGCTTTAATTTTTTTTTTTTTTTTTACTATTTATTTTATTTATTATTTTTTATTTTTACACCGTTTAACAAAAAAAAAAAAAAGGATCATTTTTATTTCTATTACAAGAAATGTAAACATTACTTGTAATAGAAAAAGGCACGACAGGATCTCTTTTTTGTGAGATCTGGGGTCAAAAAGTCCTCAGATCTCACAAGTACACTAAAAGATAGAAAGAAAAAAAAAAAAAAAAAAAATTATTATATAAAATGAAAAAAAAAAAAAAGGACCTTTAAACCGGTTGCTAGGCAACAACATTTTCCGTAGCTCCGGTCCTCCAAGACCATAGAGTCAAGTGAGGGCAAGCTTGCCCTCACTCGACATCCTGTCTGTGAGGATTCGGGACCGGATCGTTTTCCCCGCTGCCGGCGGGTCCGGTAAGCGGGGAAAAGGACCGGACGCGGCGGGAGGGGGGGGGCACCTCTTCCGCCATCCCAGAAGGGTGATCCCACGGCGAATGCGCCGCTGGGACCACCCTTATCGGAAAGCCAACCGTCCACCGTTTAAAAAAATACCAGGGTTATGGCAGCTATCTGCTGCCATAACACCGGTATTTAGGTTTAAACGGAGGACGTATATAAACCTTTTTGGACTTAGACATGGTGGCTGTATGAAGGGCGACAGGTACTCGGGTACTTTGTTGGGCAGGTGACAGGTACTCTGGTACTGATGAGTAGGTGGCAGGTACTCGGGTACTCCGATAGGCAGGTGACAGGTACTCGGGTACTCTGATGGGCAGGTGACAGGCAGGTGATAGGTACTGATGAGTAGTACTGATACTGATAGGTGATACTGATACGTAATAGGTACTGATGAGTACTGATGAGTAGTGATGGGTACTGATGAGCAGGCGGCAAGTACTCGGGTACTTCAGGCGTCAGGTACTCTGATGAGCAGGTGGAAGGTACTCGGGTACTCTGATGGGTAGGTGACAGGTACTCAGGTACTCTGATGACGGGTACTCCGTTGACAGGTACTCAAAGTACCCGAGTATCCGTCATCAGAGTACCCGAGTATCCGTCATCAGAGTACCCGAGTACCTGTCATCAGAGTACCCGAGTACCCGTCATCAGAGTACCCGAGTACCTGTCATCAGAGTACCCGTCATCAGAGTACCCGAGTACCTGTCATCAGAGTACCCGAGTACCTGTCATCAGAGTACCCAAGTACCTGTCATCAGAGTACCCGGGTACCTGTCATCAGAGTACCCGAGTACCTGTCATCAGAGTACCCGAGTACCCGTCATCAGAGTACCCAAGTACCTGTCATCAGAGTACCCGAATACCTGTCATCAGAGTACCTCAGTATCCGTCATCAGAGTACCCGAGTACCTGTCATCAGAGTACCCGAGTACCCGTCATCAGAGTACCTGAGTACCCGTCATCAGAGTACCCGAGTATCTGTCATCAGAGTACCTGTCATCAGAGTACCCGAGTACCTGTCATCAGAGTACCTGATGGGCTGGTGACAGGTACTCGGGTACTTTGATGGGCTAGTGACAGGTGCTCTTTATTGGGGGGGGGTAATCAGTGTGTTTGGGGTGCACTGTAGTTGGTAACTAGCTGTTACCACACTCTCTTCCTCACACAGGATCAGTGTGTGAGGAGGAGAACACGGTGACAGCTAGTTACCGTGTTCTCTGTTGACATTTGTGACCGGCTGTGATTGGACACAGTCGGTCACGTGGTAAAGAGCCAATTTCATTGGCTCTTTACCTAGATCGGGGATCGACTCTGTCCGAGGGACGAGCCTCGTCCCCGATCGCTGCTCTGCGCGCCCCCGGGGGCGCGCATTGCAGAGAGAACGAGCGGCTCGTGCTGGAGCCGCTCATGTGATCGGCTGTGATTGACACAGCCGATCACGTGGTAAACAGCCAATTTCTATTGGCTGTTTACCTTGATCAGGGATGGGCTATGTCCGAGGGACAAGCCTCACCCCCGATCGCCGCGCTGCGCGCCCCCGGGGGCGCGCAGTAGCAGCTAGAGCGGGCGGACGTCATATGACGCCCGCCCGGATCCGTACAACCACCATGCCGACGTCATATTACTATGACTCGGTATGGAAGTGGTTAAGAACTCTTGTAGTGCTGTCCTTTGCTTCCCTCGCCACCATAAAGCCAACTTGATCCAAGTGTATTATTTTGGGGAGTACCTTTGCCATCCTTGCCGCTATAATTTTTGTAAAAATTTTTAAATCCGCATTTAGGAGCGATATAGGTCTATAACTTCCGCAATTCGAAGGGTCCTTACCCTCTTTCAATATTAAGGTTAAATATGCCGTTAAGGTATCCCTCGGTAATGTCCCCTCCGGGCCTCTCTCATTGAACAGTCTTTCCATGTATGGACCCAAAATGGGGGCCAATACATGGAAGTACTGTGATGTCAGGCCGTCAGGGCCTGGCGCTTTGCCACTTTTCATATTTTTTATGGTTTGGTCTATTTCTTTCTGTGTAATATGTCTTTCTAAATCCTCTTTATCTTCCTCAGATAGTTTCGGTATTCCTGATTGTGCCATATAATTATCCATTTCCTTTTGCGTTTTTCCTATTTCCGGGAGGTTATAAAGCAATGCATAAAATTTCCTAAATTCCTCCGTTATTTGATCCGGTACTATTTTTTTAACTCCTTCTGGAGAGACAATTTGTGGGATATATGATCTTGCTCTTTGATTATGACCGGATCTTGCTAGCACTTTTCCGCATTTATTTCCTGACTCATACATGATTTTCTTTGATACTTGCAGCGCGGCTTTAGCTTTATATTGCAATAAATCAAGTATTTGCTTTCTTACCAGGGTCAATTCCCCTATTGTTGTATTTTCCTTTTCTTTTTTATGGTCTGATTCTAGTTTTTTAAGCTTGTCTAATAATGCTAGCATCTGTTTGTTCCTTTCCCTTTTTATTCTAGCCCCATGCTTAATTAGGATTCCCCTTATTACTGATTTATGTGCCTCCCACAGCGTGCCTATCGTACAGCCCGGTAGGTCGTTAAGATCAAAGTAATCCTTAAGTTCTTTTTGTACCTCTGCCCTTACTTCCTCTATCTGTAACAAACTTTCATTTAATTTCCAGAATCTTTGTTTAGATGATTTAACTGTAGAGATATTATAGATCATTGACACCATGGCATGGTCTGACCATGAGATGTTATCAATGTCGGTATGTTTTACCGCCCGAAGATGAGCGTGTGGCACTAAAAAAAATCTATTCTCGAATAGGTCCCGTGCGGATGTGAGAAGTATGTATACTCCTTTTCAGTTGGATGTTGAAGACGCCAGACGTCTATCAGTTGTTCTTTGTGAATATACTTCCTCATCCGCCGGCACATCCCTACTGATGCTATAGGTTTAGTTCTGGAGGCATCCGCCAGGGGAGACAGCGGTGTATTGAAATCTCCTCCCATGATCAATTGACCTTGGGTAAATTCTCTAAGAGCATTCAATGTTTTGGCAATAAATCTGTCCTGTTGCTTATTTGAGGAGTATAGTGTAGCCAATGTCATTTGCGTTTCTCCTATTTTCCCTTTTAGGAAGAGATATCTACTGCTGTCGTCGCATAGCTTCTCCTCCAGCTGCCATGGTGTCTTATTGTCAATTAGTATTGATACCCCTCTTGATTTTGATAGTGTAAAAGTTGAGTGGTATATAAAGGGGAATGCATTATTTTTTAGATATGGTAAATTCTCCGATCTAAAATGTGTTTCTTGTATAAACGCTATATATTTGCTTTTACTCTTTTGAGTTCTGATATTAATATTCGTCTTTTTTCGGGAGTATTCAAGCCCCTTGCATTAATTGATACAATCTTTATGTTCTCCATTTACACCTATCACAGTATGTCGCTTAGGTGGAATCAAAGATCGATGGAAGCGAGGAGATAGAGGGAGAGCGAAAGGGAAGAAAAAAAAAAAAAAAGGCCCCTAGTCTCACCACACCCTTTCAAAAGCACTCACTCAATCTTTTATTCAAAAGCCTCACGCTATTTCAGTCACTCTCGTGCCCTTTTCTGTGGATCTTTGCCCTCCCAGGTGGGGCTGATGTCTCCTCCCGTTCGGATCCCAGGTCGGATTTTTTAAATCCTTCCAACACACGGCATTTTACTGCCACTTGTGTGTTCTATATTTTTTACCGGGAAATACCTCTATCCCCGTTTCTCCCTCCCTACCCTGGTTTACATTCTTATTTGCTTTATTTCCTTGTCTCCCTTACCCCTCCCTTCCTATTCTCCCTTTCGGTCTTCTCCACCTACTCTATCCTCTCTACATACCGAACCCCAAGTGTCTTATAGCCCTGCGTTACCCCTCATTTATGCTTCTATGTTTATTTTAGAGCCTTGATGTCTAACCATATCTTCCCCATCATGGCACAACGAAAAGGAGAGAGGAAGAGAAAAAAAAAAAAAACGAAGGGGGCACCTCCCAGACACCCCAGATATGTGTGAATCTCCCATTTCCCTTAAAATTACTCAAAACCAAAAAATCTCTATTTAGTGGAGGCTTTAATACTCCATCCTAGCCCAGTGATAAAAAAAAAAAAAAAAAACCATTAAGTGAAACGTGAACCTAACATTTACGCCCAGCTTTGTGTGTCTTAATATGGGGTATTATACCCTTAAATTTCCTCGTGATGGAAAAGAAAAAAAAAAAAAGAATTACATTCCCTCTCTTTCTCTCCCCTGGGGAGGGGAAAAAAGGGGATGATAAATTATTAAGAGACTGGGGAATAGGGGGTCAGTATAAGATCTGACCTTTCCTCTATACAGTTCCCGCATTTTATCTTACTAACCCTCCCTTGATCTCTCACTACATTGCTGGGGCACTCTGTCCCCCATTTTCTATTAAATTTCAGGGGTTTCAATAGAATGGGGGTCTGGGCGGTCATGTCCTACATTCCCTATTGGTATATTCTATGTAAAATTCTGTACTTTATTCTATAGTAAAACATATATAAAAGTAAATGTGCAAAAACAAAAAAAAGAAAAAAAAATTTTTTTAAAGGATTACAACACACCAACACATCTATTAAAAATCAATACATTAATGAAAATTAAACCCCTAATTTTCATATATTCTTATTGCGTTAAAAAAACATACGGCAGACCCCTATATACAAAAAAAAAAAAGAAAAAAAAAAAAAAAAGGGAGAAAACTCCCGTGACTAAATTAAGTAGGGGGACTTGTCCCCCTAGATTCATTATTTTCTTAGTGGGCACGAAAAAAAAAAAAAAGGAAAAAACTCCCGTGACTAAATTAAGTAGGGGGACTTATATCCCTAGATTCATTATTTTCTTATGAAAACTCCCCATACCTTCCTCGTAAAATGTATAGGAAGGGGTCTAGACATGGAGACTATTTCCCCCCATCCACATCCCCTCCCTCTCCAATACCAGCAGGGTAGCGTCCATTTTCATCTTTGCTAATCCCCAGGACCCCCCCCCCCCGAGGCCTAGCCGCCCTTAATCCCGTTCTAGATCTTGAATTCTACTTTCTACCCTCCCTCTTCCCCTCCATCTCTCAAAGTTGTGTGGGTTCTCTAAAAGGGTTTCCATTAATTTTCCCCAGCCAATTTGGGATCTCTACCACCGGGACCCCCAGAAAGTCAAAGAGAGCCGTCTTATCTTGAAACGGCCATCTCTGTTAAAAGTTACCGAAAAAGGGAAGCCCCATCTATAGGAACATCCCTCTCGTTTAGCCAGTTCCAAAATAGGTTTCAATATAGCTCTTCTTTTTAGGGTCCCTTTAGATATGTCTGAGAAGACCTGTATGGACATTCCTTCCATTTTCCACTCTCTGGTGTTCCGGGCTAACCTCAGTATTAATTCTTTTTGGGCGTAGTAGTGTAACTTGCATATTACGTCTCTTGGCCTTTCCTGATCCCTCTTCATTGGGCCGGGGGCTCTGTGTATTCTGTCAAACTCTATTTTACCCGGGTAGCTTGCCCCCATAATTTCTTTACATAAGTTGTTTACTGAATCTTCCAGCTGTGTGTTTTTTAGTGATTCTTTTAGGCCTCGGATTCTTAAATTGCTACGCCGGCTACGGTTTTCCATATCTTCAATCTGGAGCTGTAGCCTAGCCTCATTTTCACCCTGGTATTCTGCCTTCCTCTCTAATGCTGTTATCCGCTCCTTTATTGCGACAATTTCCGCATCTTCCTTTCTTTGATTAGTAGATAATACTTGAATCTCTTTTTTAATCAACTGAATTTCCTTTTTATGGGTCTCCTCTACCCGGGTCACTAGCTGTTCCATATCCTTTTTAGTTGGAAGCGAGCTAATCATGGCTCTAAATTCCGCCATTTGCGCTGCCCATTGGGCATTCGGAGAGGCTGTCATCTGCTCTTTCTGGTATTTAGAATTAAGACCAGGGTCTCTTTCCTCTATGGGTGACGTAGCTCTAGAGTCTATAATATCACTGGATTCCCAATCTGTCTGTGATTCTCCCACCTCCGCCATATTGCTTGCTGTTGATGTTTTTAAACTGGTAGATAGGAACTTCCTTATCTCTCCTTCAGCTTTCCCTGGGTTTTTTGCGGTATTTTTTTTAGCTTTTCGTTTTTTTTGTGAGAGTCATACTAGCTCTTTATCTTTCAGGAGACCTGGCCAGCAACGTAGGGCTGTGGGGCCACCGATCTTTCACCACTTTCTACCGTGTTGCCCAAAACCCTAAGTGCCTCCGTCTTCTCTAGCCTATATGGCTCTCATAGGAGGCTCAATATGCTTTAATAAGATGTTCTCAATAGGTCTATCTAGTAACACAGTAGTTTTAGTTAATAACTTGGGATTCCACTTACAGTCTCCGGCAGTTCAACCCCTCTCCAACTCACTCTCTCCACGGGGTCACATACCTCCACATCCTCTCATCTCTAGACCACCAACTGATCAACCGAGGAGTAGGTGGGACAAACTGGGGAAGGCAGAGTATTGGGGCAGTTTTCTTTCTCCTGCGGTGTAGACTCCAGTTCTCACAGAACTTTTATTGTATGTGCTCGGCTGGAAGGAGATGTGAATCAGCGGGCAGGCGGTACAGCCCCTCGCCCTTAGCACCGTTCACAGCGTGCTGGGTTACCACGACCTCCGACCAGGAGGGAACAGAGCCACTGGATACGGCTGCTGTCTGGAGCGTTCTAGTCTCCTGGCTCTCCTCGTGCTGTGCCCGGACCAGCGGAGTGCACCGGCTGATGACTCAGTCTTCGGCGCCAATCCCGCTGTATGGCTGCGTGAGGTTGAAGGGAAGGGAGGAGTCTCCAAGCCAGCGGACTCGCCGCATCGATCGGTCACCGCCGCCGGCCCATTGGGTGAGTGGCTGTGTGTCTCAGGTCACCACTCGCGCTCCGTCCCCGATGCAGGCACTCCTCGGTGGGGTCGGTCGGGTTCGGGTACAGGTCAGTTGCTGAGCTGTAGGGAGGGAGTATCACACGAGGCGTGAGGAGCGCGTCCTCACATGACCACTTTCGTTGTCATTTTTCAAACACCTGCTCCGCTGATACTTCCAGCAACGTCTCCTCTATAATTCCTCCCACATGGAGCTTCCTGTCTGCACCTACATCACTTCCTGTCTGACTTACATCACTTCCTGGCTGACGGCGGAATTCATTGTTGCTGTTCCACTAGCCAATTTGCCGCAGCGCTAGTTAATTGATTTTAAAGCGGCGAAACTGAAACACGTCATAGATGTTTTAAGCTGCAGTTTCTTTAAATCCGGCCCCCCGTGACAAAAAGTGAGATCTGCAAAACACTCAACATGCCTTGGAAAGCCTGAAAGTGGGGACTGGGTCTTGGGGACCTGTACTCGGCTAGACTGCAAAAAAGTCTCACACATGGGGTATCCCTGTACTCAGGAGAAGCAGCAGAATGTATTTTGGGGTGTAATTTCACATATACCCATGGCATGTGTGAGCAATATATCATTTACTGACAACTTTGTGAAAAAAAAATATATATATATATATATATATATATTTCCCGGAACTTGTGGCAAAATATAAAATATTCCATGGACTCACCATGCCTCTCAGCAAATAGCTTGGGGTGTCTACTTTCCAAAATGGGGTAATTTGGGGGGGGGGGGGGGGGTTGTGCTATCTTGGAATTTTTGGGCCTCCGAAACTGTGACAGGTAGTGCAGAGGTGACATGCACAATTTACGCCATTAGAAAACCTGAGAGTGTTGATTGGTTTTCGCGGTCCTGTACACAGCTAGGCTCCCAAAAAGTCTCACACATGGGGCATCCCCATACTCAGGAGAAGCGGCAGAATGTATTTTGGGGTGTCATTCCACATATACCCATGTCATGTGTGAGAAATGTATCTTTTAGTGACAACGTTGTGTAAAAAAAAAAAAAATAAAAAAAAAAATTGTAATTTTCCCAAAACTTGTGGCAAAATATAAAATATTCCATGGACTCACCATGCCTCTCAGCAAACAGCTTGGGGTGTCTACTTTCCAAAATGGGGTACTTTGGGGGGGTTTTGTGGTATCTTGACATTTCAGGGCCTCCTAAACCGTTATAGGTAGTGAGAAAATGCAATGAAAAATGTACGCCCTTTGAAATTCTGATGGTGGTGATTTGTTTTCGGGCTCCCGTACACAGCTAGGCACCCAAAAAGTCTCACATATGTGGTATCCCTGTACTCAGGAGAAGCAGCAGAATATATTTTGGGGTGTAATTACACATATACCCATGGCATGTGTGAGCAATATATCATTTCAATGACAACTTTGTGAAAAAAAAAATGTTTTTTTAGTAATTTTTCAAACACCTGTAACAAAAAAATGAAATATTCAATGAGCTCAACATGCCTCTCAGAACATTCCTTAGGATGTCTACTTTCCAAAAAGTGGTAGTTTGGGGGGCTTTTGTACTGCCCTGCCATTTTAGCACTTCATGAAATGAGATAGGCAGTCAGAAATTAAAGCTGCGTAAATTTCAGTATTTACACCATAGTTTGTAGACGCATTAACTTTTGCGCAAACCAATAAAAATACGCTCATTGAATTTTTTTTTGTCAAAGACATGTAGCTAAATATATTTTGGCCAAAAAAAAGACATACATTGAGTATATTGGATATTTTTTAAAAGACAAAGTTGAAAATGTAATTTTTTTGCAAAATTTTTGCAATTTCTTTATTAATATCGCAAAAAATAAAAAGCACAGAGGTGATCAAATACCACCAAAAGAAAGCTCTGTTTGTGGGAAAAAAAGGACGTAAATTTCGTTTGGGTACCACATTGCATGACCGCACAATTGTCAGTTAAAGTCACGAAGTGCCAAGTTGAAAAAAGGGGTCTGGTCAGGAAGGGGGTAAAATCTTCCGGGGCTTAAGTGGTTAAGGATTTGTTTTTCACTTCCAGTGAAAATTTCCACAGATTTTGCCTCTCTCTGAGGTAATTTAGGCATATACTCTTGTATTACGTAAAGTTACTGGTGTCACAAAGTACTGCTGTGCCAGTCCCAGGATGCGAGAGTTTTTAGGGCATGTACTCGCCTCTCTCTATGGTCATGAAGAGGAGCGGCTTGCAGGCTTAGACCTTGTGCACCTAAACCAATTTTCTTCAAAAGATAGGGGGTCCAGCCAGGTGACTGGCTCATTTCCAATAGACCGGAAGATGCTTACTTTCATGTGCCCATTGTAGAAGACTTTCGCAAGTTCCTTCGGTTCACTGTAGGTCAAGACCATCTCCAGCTTTGTTGTCTACCATTCGGGCTTTCAACATCACCCTGTGTTTTTTAATGATCTTATTGTTTGTTAAGGTCTTTATCAAAACAAGGAGCATACGCCTGCATGGTTACTTGGATGTTCTTCTCCTACTGTCCCAAGACAGAGGGCAGCTGCTCCTCAAAATTCAGCTGGTGGCTGATTCTGTAGAAGAGACACCTGGAGCCCACTCTGTCTCTTGTGTGCCTCTGGGTTCAGTTCAGTATAATCAAGAGGACCATTGCTTTGTCTCTGGATCCCGATGTTCTGGAACAGAATACTCCTGGCTCTGGCTTCTTCCCAGTAGAAATCCAAAGGTGAGACCGCACTCGAGGCAATTTGTTGAAATCAATGAATTTCTTTATTCCTCATAGATGAAACATACAGACAGTGCACAAACAGACGTGTCAGGTTGACGCGTTTCACGATACAACCGATCGCTTACTCATAACCACACGTGTCTTTTTCCCACCCGTGTGCCTTTCAGTGTCTAAAATGATCGACACTATGGTGTCTACCGATTCAATGGTCAAGTGGACGCTCCAGAGAACGCGGCCCTTTCCGGAGGGTGTTTCTCCAGCAGTAGGAGCCAGAAAGAAGAATTCAGGTCATCTACATAACCTCAGTCATGAGAGTGACTCCCCTGGTGGCTGCAATGGAGAAACTGGCTCATTTTGCCATTCCATTGCCCCCTTTTCTGGTTCACAATCACATTGGATACCACCAATGGGTGGCTTACTGCCTGTCAGGGATAGATCAAGGTAGGCGGGGCTGTCAATTTCACAAAATTGTGTTGAACATTCTGAAACTCCGGGCAGCCTTCTGCACCCTAAAGGCTTTTTTCAGGAAGCAAAGCCAATTATGTCTTGGGTTCAGAAGAATCAGGCCTACATCTTAGAGGCTTATTTCCCCAAAGTCCAAAATATTCTAACAGACTTTCTTTCCAGAGTCCAGTTGGACAACAAGGAATGGTTACTACATGTGGAGGTTTTTCAGGTGCAGATGGCCAGACTGATCATTGGAAATGCAGTGGGTCCTCTGCGTTTCTTCAAGTCCTGGGCATTCTCAGGTTTCTACGAAAACCCTGAACAGAAGTTGTGGAGGTAGTGGCAGTGATGCCTTATTAGCCAATTAGGCCATGGTTCCCCTTGCTAGCACTGTTCAGCTACTGGAACCCAGTGCTCCTTCTCATCAGGCCAGACCTTCTGTCACTGGGTGCGTTTCTACATCCATGTCTAGCCTGGTTACGTCTGACGGTTTGGTTCTTGAGATTGGAGGTCCTAGGCTGCTCCCCCAGAGTCATCTCTCTCTTTCTCTTGAATAGGAAAGTGAACTCAAAGTTTATGGGAGAATCTGGTCAAAATCTGTGCAATACATGTCTGCTGCTGACAGATCATGTACTGATCTATAAGTTCTAAATAATATGGGCTTCCTCCAGTCTGATTTAGATCTGGCTCTATCGATCAGCTCCTTCAACATACAAGTGTCAGCTTTATCAGCCTTCAAAGGTGTTTCCACGTTGAAGCATCTTTCCTGTCCAACAATTCTTCAAGGGAGCAACTGGGTTCAGACCTCAGAATAAGCGGAGGTTTTCCAAATGGAATCTTGTTCTAAACTCCCTATTGGGAATTGGGGTGGAGTGTTCTAGGACTATCTCTGTTAAAGGCCTCTCTGTCATGTTTGCCTTTCACCTGGCTATCACATCGCCATAAAAAGCCTCAGAGGTTGATTTACTGGTCATGGAGAACTTTTCTTAACATTCGTCCAGTTCGATCAGTGCTTTTACCTATGTTTGACTCAATTCCTATGGGTAAATCAGTCTTTCATAGGAACCAAGAAATTGTTCTGCCAACCTTTGGGGTACTAACTTGCATCCTTTAGACGTGGGAGAGGTCACCCTGTGGCTTAGTTGGTTAAAGCGCATGTCTAGTAAACAGGGAATCCTGAGTTTGACTCTCAGCAGTGCCTTCCTTTGGTTCTAGGAATCTCTCAGATATTGTGAAGTTACATCTACAATCTAGAGCTTCCTTCAGGCTTCAGAACGCCTGTTCATACTTTTGTTTCCGGAAAAGAAAAAGGGAACTGTGCCTAATCTAGGACAATTGTCACATGGATTGTCTGGGCCATCTGACAGGCTCACAGAGCCGAGGGCTTTGCTCCTGTGGGGATGGTGACCGCTCATTTGACCAGAAGTGTGCCCACATCCTGGGCAGCATTGCGGCGTGCGGTTCCCACTGTAATCAGTAGGGCGACCTTGTGGTCCCCGATCAATACATTTATGGCTCATTATTGTGTAGAGTTGGCCTCTTTATCTTCTTTTAAGTTTTGGTTAACAAATCCTGCCAGTGGTCAGTCTCAATGAAACCCTTTTCTTTGGTTCTGCAATTGCCCACCTGGGTGTGTATGGCTAGTTATTTCCCATACGTATGCTGCCATGGAGTCTGTCAGGAAAACAGAAAATTACTTTTCCTTTCCTGATGTCAGCAGGAGTTTCCACCCAAAGTCATGAGTAGGCTATTAACGGAACGCAGCCTCTGGCTCAGAGCAAAGATTTATGGGAGTGGGGTTCTATAGGGGAGGAGTGGAGGCAAGGTTAGCCCATATGTATGCTGCCATGGAGTCCATCAGGAAAGGAAAATTATGGTAAGTATTTGAAAGAAAATGTTAATTTTTTCTTTCTGTTTACACTGCACAGATATATATGTGCTGATGTATTATTTCATTTGCCAAGAGTGTGTGTGTTGCTTATCCACAGGTGTGAGGACTTAAGCCACGAAGAGACTGAATTAATTGCACTGGTGGGCGTTTCCTTTCCTGGGTGTGGTGGGAGCAGGCCAAGTCAATAAAAGAGGCTTTATTAGTGTGGGCTGGTTTGCCTGTAATGAAGAGGCCATCATTTTTGATAGGAGCTAGTCACAACTCGTGTGGCTGCGGCACAGGATTCCCTTTGGAGTCTGTGTGGCTGCTGATTGATGGAGGGAGACTTTGGGCTCCCCCTTGCGGGGTATCCGGGAGTATGTAGGCGGTTATTTTGAAGCTACGGGGTGTCATTATGTCACAACGCATACTTAATAAATCTTTTCGGCTGGTGGTGCGACCAGAAAATGAGGAGTATCCTGTCAAGAGAGTGATTAAGGAGCTGTTGGACTAAGCATAGAGGTTTGGGTAAGGTGGAAGGGGAACACATTTGGTGGTTTTGCTTTATCATGGTGTCTCTGTAGGACATGAGGAACCAACTGGTCATAATGAATGAGCAAACATCGGTAAGTTGGTGTTGTAGGGTTATCCTGGCAAGACTACATATTGTACTTTTGGTCTCGGTTCGGAGGATTGGGGTGGATAAAAGTAAGGCATTTTGTAAAAGATTGTCTTGGGGTAATTTAGTTAGAGTAGGGGTAGATTGAAGATTGTATGAGGCTGTGTTTTTTGGAGTAGTTGGCTTGCTATGAATGGTGGTATCGGTAAGGGTTAGGTGGTAAGAAGGTGTGTATGAGGATTGTATGGGCGTATGTCGAGATTTTTGGAGGTGGGATTCCTGACATTCCTTATGTTTCATTTGGAGGAGTGGATATGGTAGTGTAGAGTAGTGTTTTATGGTTTAATTTAGGTTTGTACCGTATTACGGAATGTGTGGTTTGATGGGTGTTTGCATAGTTTGTTTGTATGTAAAGTACTAAAATGATGAGTGGTACTAAATTAAGTTTCGTGGAGAAACGATAATGTATGTACCGTTTCAGTTCTGATTACGGTATATAAAAAAAAAAAAAAAAAAATTTGTTATGGATTGTGGTTTTATTTTGGGGGGGGGGGATAGAGATAGCATGCATAATTAATAACCCACACCCCATTAAGACTGTGGTTTATATGCCATGCTGTCTAATCTTCGCTCCACCCCCAGATTTTTTTACCAGATGGAGATAATTTTTGGAATATACATTCCCAGGAGAGGGCCTGGCGGATATGATACGCCCTTTCAGATTCACTGAATGGTATCTTACTAGAGATATAGCCAACTCCCTAGGCAAACTGAAGGTTGCTCCCCTAATAGGCTCAGACTGAATTCTGTCATGTCCATTTTTTCTATAGGCATCTGTATTCCTATATGTCATTATACTCTGGTAGTTATCCGTGTTGACTAACACTTATCTCCTTCATTTATCTTTTTTCAGGCATTGTATCATCGTCTTATATATTTTTTTTTTGTCTTTCATGTGTAGGCTTACTCTTTTCCTTTCTACTCTCCCTCCCCTCTTTTTCTTTTGTTCTTTTCCCCTTCCCCATTCCATCCCTTCTTCCAATTTCCCAGACCCCCCTACTTTAATTTATGTTTTTGGTCATTGCTGAACTATTATGCATTACCTTGGGGCATACCCCCTTTTTTTATTGGCACTACTACTGTTTGTACTTGTATATTTTGGTCTGGATTTTGTACGTTTAAAATTTCAATAAATATTAAAAAAAAAAAAACTGTGCTTTTATTTGTTTGCTGTGTGTATTTGTCAAATCTGAACGTGTTTGTTTGCGAGCCTCTGTGGAGCCATATATTTTTCTAGTTCCTTCTAAACCTCACGTTAGACCTATAATTCCTAATGTTAATGTTATGGTTTAGATGGAAAGGAAGCTTCCTTCTAACTCTTCCTGCTAAGAAATGTATGTGTTTCCATCGCTACCTTTTTGGATTTATTATTCATTTGGTCTGTTTTACTTCAGCTTGCACTTAAACTTTAGGTGTTTTGATAAAATGATTTTGCTATTTCATATCAGCATTATTTTTATTCCTGTTTTATAATGTGAATGTTAGGGTGTGCAATTATGTGTTATACCCTTTGTAAGCTGTTTGGAGTAGGACCCTTTTAGCCATATTGTAAAATGCTGTTTCATAATTGCTTTTTTGTTTTTTTAGGCCAAGTACATTGATGTACCAAATGTTAATAAGACTATTCTAATAAATTGTTGTTTTCTTGAATTATGTTTTACTGTTGCTGACTAGAAATAAATGTTTGAGAAGTGGTAAACTATTTGCACCTCTTCAAGGTGTTCGCCAATCTAATTGCATACCTACTCATTTTCTTTGGCATATGTGCAAGTAATTGTAATCAAGTAGCCACAATGTAATATGGGGAATGGGGAATAATTGCAAAGATTTTCCAAAAAAGATCCCCCCCCCCCAAAAAACAAAAAACACTGCAACAGTGCTGTATTCATTCATGGCTCACTCAACTTTTTAGTTGGCCTAGGTCAGTGATGGCAAACCTTGGCAGCACAGATGTTTTTGAGCGACATTTCCCATGATGCTCAACTACACTGCAGAGTGCATGAGCATTATGGTAAATGTAGTGCCAAAACATCTAGGGGGCCAAGTTTTACCATCACCGGCTTAGATAAAATGTAAAAGAGGGCAACTAAATCTTATTTGTCTCTGAGTACCATTTTTCAAATACATAAAGATCCCTTAAAAACAAAGGTTCGCGATGGTGTACGCGAGAAATAGCGCATATGCATTTGCCACCCCGAACCGGAAATGCAACGAAATTGGGTGCACATGTTCCCAGAAGTGTACTGCTGCTCATCACGATCTGGAGAAGAATGGCTCGCTCCCTGTTTACGCGTGAAGAGTTGGTAAGTGTGGGAGGGGTCTTGTTGTAACCTGGGCTTTGGGGGGGTGTTAGTCAGCTGCTGGGGGGGGGGTGTATTTTATTGATCCTCAACACACATTCACTTCCTGGTTGTGCACACACATCACTTTCGATTTCTAGGCACATTAGGCTTCCTGCATGTGAACATATATACTAGACATTAAGCCCGTTAAATTAACGGGCGCTAGAACATATGGCTGACTGAGCGGCTCTCGCTTATCTCTTTTTTTTTCTAACAACGTGAGAGCCGCATGACATAGCCAGCTCTGCAAATAGCGTCCCTGTTGCCCTAGCAACAGAGACACGCGCAGAGCTGACCGAGCGGCTCTCGCATGCGAGCGCGTACCTGCCGCGTGCCCGCGCACACCCGCCGCTTCAAGAGTTTTGGCCGGCCGGCCGCCCGCCCGACTGGGGTGTATGTAGGATATCTATTCTATATTAATAATATGCAAGTGTCTCTGCGTCCGTCCCTGTGTCTGTGGGATTGCGCTACTGTGCATGTGCCCCCACGGACAGCCGTTGGGACTGGGGGCGGGCACCACGTCAGGGGCCCCAGAAGTAAGTCACACTGACCTGTGTAGGATGGGGAGCCCCTCGGTGTCGGAGGCCGGGTCCCGGGTGTTGGGGGTTACCCCGATAATGGTGCTCTTCAGGGAAGTTCCTCTGAGCAGGCGGCTCTGGACCAGATCCATATTCCCCGGAGAGTCTACACTCACCCGCATGCTGGAGCCGGGCAGGAGCACCCCATCATGGGTCAGGAGAAGAGGCAGGCGCCGGGGGATCTGGATAGAGCCGCTAGAGGCCATGACCGGCCACACACACAATCCGCACACCGACCAACCAAACTCACTGACAGCTCCGAGTCCGGGCAAAGAGCAGCAAGACTACAACTACGGAGAGCGGCCGGAGACAAACCACCGCCATCTTGTGATATCCTACATACACCCCAGTATTATCACCTCATCATATACTATACACTCCAATATAATCACCTCATCATATACTATACACCCCAGTATCATCACCTCATCAGATATCCTGATGATACTGGGGTGTATAGTATATGATGAGGTGATTATATTGGGGTGTATAGTATGTAGGATATCACAATATATGATGAGGTGATTTCTGTCCACAGCCCTGTGAGGTGAATTTCCAGTTGTAATACTCACAGTTGGCCAGTAGATGGCGGTGGTTTCCTCTGGCAGAGATGATTTGTCTCCGGCCGCTCTCCGTAGTTGTAGTCTTGCTGCTCTTTGCCCGGACTCGGAGCTGTCAGTGAGTTTGGTCGGTCGTTGTGCGGATTGTGTGTGTGGCCAGTCATGGCCTCTATGTCACGGAACCATGAACCAGACGTACAACAACAGATAAGTGAAAATAAGAAGGCTTTATCGAAAATCAAGCTGTAAAGCAAAAGTCCAAACGGATGGCAAAACCGAAGCAGAGTCTTTGCGAAGCCAGAGGTCAGGAGCCAGGAGGGTAGTCAGACGAAGCCGAGATCAGGAACCAGCAGGGTAGTCAGACGAAGCCGAGATCAGGAACCAGCAGGGTAGTCAGACGAAGCCAGGATCAGGAACCAGCAGGGTAATCAGACAAAGCCAGGATCAGGAACCAGAAGCAGCAGCAGTCTTAGAAGCATGTGAACACAGGAGGACCAAGCAAGGAACTGAAGCCACAGACCTCCTATATATATGAGCTAGGCATCCAGCTCCTCCCAGTGGGAAGGAGGAGCCGCAGAGTGGGAGGCTACAAGAAACCCAGAAACCAAGATGGCCGCCAGCACATGTCAAACGAAGGAGAACAGCAAGAAGGTAAGACCATGACAGTACCTCCCCCTCAAGGGCCCCTCCTCCGCGGAGTAAAGAACGGTTTCTGAGGGAAGCGTGCGTGGAAGACACGGAGCAAGGCAGGAGCATGGACATCTGCGGAGGGAACCCAGGAACGCTCCTCTGGACCATAACCACGCCAATGAACCAAAAACTGCACCCGACCGCGGACCAGGCGTGAGTCCAGGATATTGCTCACCTCATACTCCTCACGTTTGCCCACTTGGACCGGACGAGGCCGAGGAACCGAGGAAGTGAAACGATTACACACCAGTGGCTTCAACAGGGAGACATGAAACACGTTGGAGATCCGCATGCCAGGAGGAAGCGCAAGGGCATAGGCTACCGGGTTTACCCTGCGAAGTACTCGGAAGGGACCAACAAAGCGAGGCGCCAGCTTGGGAGTGAGCACTCGAAGGTTGAGGTTGCGGGTGGACAACCATATACGGTCACCGGCCTGGTAGGAAGGAGCAGGCGCTCGTCTGCGATCAGCCTGGAGTCTCTGGCGCTGCGCAGAGACCTCAAGGGACTTCTGGATCTGTACCCAAGAAGCACGTAGGACAGAAAGGTGATCCTCCACAGCCGGAATATCCTGGGGAGAGACTACCTCCGGTAACACGTCAGGTTGGAACCCACAATTGGCCATGAAGGGAGACGTCCCAGAGGAAGAGTTCACCGCCGTGTTCCTGGCAAACTCAGCCCAAGGCAGGAGGTCAACCCAATTGTCTTGGTGATCGGAGACATAGCAACGAAGGAATTGCTCCAAGGCCTGATTGGATCGTTCTGCGGCCCCATTGGACTGAGGGTGGTAGGCCGAGGAGAAGGAGAGATGAATCCCCAACTGGGAGCAAAAGGCGCGCCAGAACCTGGACACAAACTGACTCCCCCGATCCGACACAATCTCCTTGGGCAAACCGTGCAACCGGAAAACCTCCCTGGCAAAAATCGTGGCCAACTCCTGTGCAGAGGGTAACTTCTTGAGAGGAACACAGTGGCACATTTTGGAAAACCGATCCACAATCATGAGAATGACCGTATGGCCTCGGGATGCAGGGAGGTCCACAATGAAATCCATCCCCAGGTGTGACCATGGGCGCTCCCCGGTGGCTATGGGTTGCAGAAGGCCCAACGGAAGGTGCCGAGGGGACTTACTCTGGGCACAAACGGAGCATGCCGCTACATATGCGGCGATGTCGGAACGTAGGGAAGGCCACCAGAACAGACGTGAAACAGCCCAGGACAGCTGATTCTTTCCAGGATGCCCCGCGGTCTTGGAGTTATGGTAGGTTCGCAACAACCGAGTGCGCAACTCCTCAGGCACAAAACATCTGCCGTTGGGTCTCCCAGAGGGAGCACCAGATTGAGCCGCCAAAATCTGCTCACCCAGGGGAGAGGTCAGGCTGGTGCGAATGGCAGCCAGGATCTGATTCGGAGGTATGACCGAAGTCGGAATCGACTCCTCCCTGGACAGGTCGGAGTACTGCCGTGATAAGGCATCCGCCCTGATGTTCTTGGAACCGGGTAGGTAGGAGACCACGTAATTAAAACGTGACAAGAACAGAGCCCATCTGGCCTGACGTGGTGTCAATCTCTTGGCCTCAGAAAGGTAGGTCAGATTCTTGTGGTCCGTCAGGATGAGGACCGGAACCACCGAACCCTCGAGCAAGTGCCTCCATTCTTTAAGGGCCTGCACGATGGCCAATAACTCCCTGTCACCAATCTGATAGTTGCACTCCGCGGAAGACAGTTTTCGGGAGTAAAACCCACAAGGAAGCAGAGGACCCTCTGGTGTTCTACGCTGAGACAGAAGGGCGCCTACTCCCGTCTCAGACGCGTCCACCTAGAGGACAAAGGGCAGCCCAGGGTTGGGATGCGACAGAATCGGAGCCGACACAAAGGCGGACTTTAGAGCCTCAAAGGCTCGGATGGCCTCGAGCGGCCAGACCTGGGAATTACTGCCCTTCCTGGTCAGATCCGTGAGAGGCTTGGCTAGCATGGAAAAGTCCCTGATGAACTTCCGATAATAATTGGTGAAGCCCAAAAAGCGCTGCAGGGAGCGAAGACCACTGGGCTGGGGCCACTGTAAGACAGCCGAAACCTTCTCAGGATCCATGGAGAACCCCTCAGCGGAAATGATGTAACCTAAGAAGGTTACCTGGGATCGGTGAAATTCGCATTTCTCAAGCTTACCGAACAGCTTGTTCTCTCGTAACCGTTGCAACACTCGTCTGACATCCAGAATGTGGGTCTCCATGGATGCAGAATATACCAAGATGTCATCCAAATAGACCACCACACACTGCTGCAACAGGTCACGGAAAACATCGTTGATGAATTCCTGAAAGACTGCGGGCGCATTGCACAACCCAAAGGGCATAACCAAGGATTCATAATGACCGGTCCTGGTGTTAAACGCGGTCTTCCACTCATCGCCCGCCTTGATCCTTACGAGGTTATATGCCGCCCTCAGGTCCAGTTTGGTAAAGACCGTGGCCCCTTTAAGGCGATCGAACAGCTCGGAAATCAAGGGTATCGGGTAAGCGTTCTTGATCGTGATGCGATTGAGACCCCTGTAATCGATGCAAGGCCTCAACTCACCGCCCTTCTTTTTCACAAAGAAAAATCCAGCCCCTGCCGGGGACGAGGATTTGCGAATGTGTCCGCGTGAAAGCGCCTCCTTCACGTACTCCTCCATGGCCTCATTCTCCGCTACCGACAGTGGATAGACCTTGCCACGAGGAGGAACAGCACCAGGTTGTAACTCGATGGCACAATCGTATGGGCGGTGCGGAGGTAGGGCAACCGCGCGCACCTTATCGAATACATCCCGGTACTCCTCGTATTCAGGAGGCAACAGAGAGTCCGAGGAAGTACACAGCAACTTGACAGGCCCATGGATGCAACTAGCCCCACACTGTGGTGACCACGAGAGGATATCGGCCAATCTCCAATCGAAAGTCGGATTATGCTTCTGGAGCCAGGGGTACCCCAAGACCACCGAGTAGTGTGGAGACGAAATAACCTGGAAGCAGACCGACTCTCTGTGAACGGCACCAATGGCTATCCCCACTGGAAGGGTCTCATGAGTCACGTGTGGCGGCAGAAGGGGTCTGCCGTCTATCGCCTCAAGAGCCAGTGGAGAACCTCGGGCCTGCAGAGGAATGGAATTGGCGGCAGCGAACACACTATCAATGAACAAACCACCAGCACCAGAGTCCACCAACGCCTGGGTCGTCACTGAGCCCCCGACCCAGGAGAGGACAACAGTGATCAGTGGTTTGTCAACACGGGAAACCGGGGACGAGGAGACTCCACCCAAGATCTGCCCCCGACAGGATCTCAGGTGCGAGCGTTTCCCGGACGGTTCGGACATGCCAACCGAAAATGCCCACCGAGACCACAGTACATGCATCGGCCCTCGCGTCTCCGGAGTACCCTCTCCCCCTCAGACAGGCGAGCAAAGCCCAGCTGCATGGGTTCATCCCCAGCCAAGTCATCCCCAGGAGGCGTGGGAGGAGAGGGAGGCACGGGTGGGACAGCAAAGGTAGGCGCCAATCTGTTAGGAGGCCTCCGCAGACTCTCCTTAAAGGAAGGTCTCTCCCTGAGTCTGGTGTCAATCAAAATCAGGAAAGAAATAAGAGACTCGAGCTCCACTGGTAGGTCCTTAGCTGCAACCTCATCCTTCAAGGCATCCGAGAGACCATGAGAGAAAGCAGCGACCAGAGCCTCATTATTCCAGCCCACCTCTGCTGCCAGGGTACGAAACTCAATGGCGTATTCAGCTACGGATCGTGAACCCTGTCTGATGGACATAAGGAGCTTCGCAGCAGAGGCAGCACGAGCCGGCACATCGAATACCCTCCGAAGAGAAGCAACAAAACCGGAAAACTCGGCAACCACCGGATTGTTGTTCTCCCATAAAGGGCTGGCCAAGGCCAAGGCCTTGTCCGAGAGCAGCGAAATTAAGAAGCCCACCTTTGATCTCTCAGTAGGAAAGGCATGTGGCAGCAACTCGAAATAAATGCCCACCTGGTTAAGGAAACCTCGGCACTGAGTTGGCTCTCCCCCAAGGCGCTGTGGAAGAGGGGCCGAACCGGACATACCCCGAAACACCGCAGGCGCAACAACAGGTGTCGGGGTAGACTCTGGCGCAACAACCGGAGCGGCAGTAGGAGCGGGCCCAGGAGCGACAACCGACCCATCGGCAACGGGAGCGAAATGAGCCGTGCGTTCAAGCAGGATTTACAACGCCACGGCGAACTGACCCAACAGGTGATCCTGCTGATCAATTCTGGCAACCAGCGTGGGTAGCGAGGATGGCCCTGTACCGTCAGAATTCATGGCTTGGTCCTAATGTCACGGAACCATGAACCAGACGTACAACAACAGATAAGTGAAAATAAGAAGGCTTTATTGAAAATCAAGCTGTAAAGCAAAAGTCCAAACGGAGGGCAAAACCGAAGCAGAGTCTTTGCGAAGCCAGAGGTCAGGAGCCAAGAGGGTAGTTAGACGAAGCCGAGATCAGGAACCAGCAGGGTAGTCAGACGAAGCCGAGATCAGGAACCAGCAGGGTAGTCAGACGAAGCCAGGATCAGGAACCAGCAGGGTAATCAGACGAAGCCAGGATCAGGAACCAGAAGCAGCAGCAGTCTTAGAAGCATGTGAACACAGGAGGACCAAGCAAGGAACTGAAGCCACAGACCTCCTATATATATGAGCTAGGCATCCAGCTCCTCCCAGTGGGAAGGAGGAGCCGCAGAGTGGGAGTCTACAAGAAACCCAGAAACCAAGATGGCCGCCAGCACATGTCAAACGAAGGAGAACAGCAAGAAGGTAAGACCATGACACTCTAGCGGCTCTATCCAGATCCCCCGGTGCCTGCCTCTTCTCCTGACCCATGACGGGGTGCTCCTGCCCGACTCCAGCATGAGGGTGAGTGTAGACTCTCCGGCAGGGCCAGAGTGCGACTCATTTTCAGCCCTGGAGTTTCATGCCTTAGACCGGCCCACTTTAGTTCACGCTTACTAAATTAAAATAATGTAATTAAAACCTCAGAATATAAGTTTGCAATGGCTGCGGACATGGTACAGGAGAATGCAGGGCTGCGGGCATTGTACAGGTGAATGCAGGGCTGCGGGCATGGTACAGGGGAATGCGGGGCTGCGGACATGGTACAGGGAAATGCGGGGCTGCGGACATGGTACAGGGGAATGCGGACATGGTACAGGGGAATGCGGGGCTGCGGACATGGTACAGGGGAATGGGGGGCTGCGGACATGGTACAGGGGAATGCGGGGCTGCGGACATGGTACAGGAGAATGCAGGGCTGCACACATGGTACAGGAGAATGCAGGGCTGCGCACATGGTACAGGGAATGCGTGGCTGCGCACATGGTACAGGGGAATGCGTGGCTGCGGACATGGTACAGGGGAATGCGGGGCTGCAGACATGGTACAGGGGAATGCGGGGCTGCGGACATGGTACAGGGGAATGCGGGGCTGTGGACATGGTACAGGGGAATGCACAGTGACGTGTTGGCGCCGGGTGGCGCCATTTTTAAATCTAAGGCAACTGATCGGAACTCCGCCTCCCCAGCACATACAAATTCAGAACGGCCCTCACACCGCACTATTATCGGGGGTGACCCCCAACACCCAGCCTCTGACACAGAGGAGCTCCCCCATCCTACACAGGTCAGACTTACTTCTGGGGCCCCTGACATGGTGCCCGCCCCCAGTCCCAACGGCTGTCGTGCGGCACATGCGCAGTAGCGCATTTCCACGGACACAGGGAATCTGGACGCAGGGACACTTGGCTTTTATTAATATATATATATATATATATATACACATACATACACACACATATATAAAGTTTGGCCCCAATATGTAGCTCATGGCATGTGCAGGAACAAATGTGTGTATAGTGTATATATATAAATGTGTGTGTGTGTATATATATATATATATATATATATATATATATATATATATATATATGTGTGTGTGTGTGTTACAATCTTGTTTTTAAAGGAGCAGGGATTTGATGCAGCTGGTGGTGTGCGCACACAAATATCATTAGCTGGCCCTGGTCACGGAGCATTTGCAATATTGCTAGCAGTGCTGAGTGTGCACCCTCTCAGAAGAGAAAATCCTAAATCCTTCAAAATACATGAATACACAGGTTCTGAGGCAAATGTATTGCAGATAAGGCATCAAGTGAGTTTCATTAACACTTTAATTTGCCACGGAACCTGTGTAATTAATGTGTACAGTTTTAAAGGGATGAGGTGCCAAACCTAGCAAACCCATTAAAGCGCTAGTGGTAGCCTACGCCAAGGGGTTAAGGATGTTTAAAGTAAACCAAGAAAAGCAAACCTTTCGAATAAATATAGTGCCTGGGGGTTTGCCTTAATCGGCTTGTAAAGTGGTGCACCTGTACCATGCGTCCTCCCAAAGCACATATGGAAAGATTGTGCCAATTTTGAAAGGTGTCTTTTTTGTGCCAATTGCAACCTATAAAAAAAACGTCCGTTAGACTTACCGGTAATGGTGTTTCTACGAACCTTCCAGGACGCCAAACACATGAGAGATGAGAGGCTCCACCCTACAGGAAACACAATCAGTTCACAGCTGTTAAAAGGCCCCACCCTTCCCCTTGTCCCTCAGTTGTAAAAAAAGTAGTTCTCCAACCGATTCACAAGGGATGTATAATCGCTTAGGTACTTACCACCTACAGTATGTTTACATTCTTTCCTCACCCTTTTAACAGGGCGGGAAGTAGGCCTGACATCCTGGAAGGTTCGTAGAAACACCGTTACCGGTAAGTCTAACGGGCAGTTTTCTCCTCTCACCTTTCAGGACGGCAAACACATAAGCGGATAATAAAGTAACCGCAGGCCTACCTTAGTGTGGGACCACTTCCTGTAGTACCTTTCGGCCAAAGGCTAGGTCTTGTTGAGGCGGCACCTCTACTCGGTAGTGCTTCAGAAAAGTGTCATGGCTAGACCAGGTAGCTGCACTGCGAATATGTTCTCAGGAAGCTCACGCTTTTTCGGCCTAGGATGTTGCCAGTGCTCTTGTTGAGTGTGCTTTCAGCTTCGCTGGTGCAGGAACACCTGAAACCTCATAAGACATGGTAATTGCTTGCCCAATCCACCTGGAAGCTGAAGGTTTTGACACCTGCAGTCCTTTTCTTGGTCCAGAGTAGAGGATCAAAAGGTGATTAGATCTCCTAAACTCCCTGGTCCTCTGTAAATAAGTGAGGAGGCTTATCCTCACATCTAAACAATAACATTTCATTTATTTTTCACTCCCATGATTATCACGAAAGGATAGTAAAATGATTTCCTGCTTCCTGTAAAAGGAAGATGCTACTTTGGGCAGATATAGAGGATCTGGCCTGAGAATAATCCTATCTGGGAAGATTAACATAAATGGTTCTTTGAATACAAAAAGACAAAAAAGGGGGGTGGGGGGTGGATAAAAATGGGACTTTAAATGAGGCGTGTCGCTATACTGATAGGTAATGTAAACCATGTAAATTTTTAACTGCCAAAGACAGAAAAATGTGTATAAAACCAAATATTTATTGAATAGTTCCGGGTGGGGACGTTACCAGTTGGTCCCCCATACATGTGGCAAGATTGTTGAGCTGAAGTATATACCGATTGTATCGCTTTTGAAGAAGTGATGTTATCACAAAATGCGTTGAGTACTATAGACGCAATCGCTTTATTTTATGTGTTACACATATCGTTTTTACTCATTACTATATATTCTATCTCAACGAGATTCAACTCTTAATCAACTCACGATGGCTACTCCCCACGGTAGTGGGTTATGACCATACTTATGGTTTTATGTTTTTCCTTTTTATCTACAAGGCTCCAACCATGATATATACTGTATGTTTCTATGTGTGATCTATGCTTTTGTACGGTTTCTAACCATGATGTCTTACCTTTGTTTACAATGTATTACCTATATGTATAACCTGTTATTGATTTTTCAATAAATACAGTCAGGTCCATAAATACTGGGACATCGACACAATTCTAATGTTTTTGGCTCTATACACAACCACAATGGATTTGCAATAAAACAAACAAGATGTGCCGTAACTGCAGACTTTCAGCTTTAATTTGAGGGCATTTACATCCAAATCAGATGAAAGGTGTAGGAATTACAACAGTTTGTATATGTGCCTCTCACTTTTTAAGGGACCAAAAGTAATGGGACAATTGGCTGCTCAGCTGTTCCATGGCCAGGTGTGTGTTATTTCCTCATTATCCCATTTACAAGGAGCAGATAAAAGGTCCAGAGTTTATTTCAAGTGTGCTATTTGCATTTGGAATCTGTTGCTGTCAACCCTCAATATGAGATCCAAAGAGCTGTCACTATCAGTGAAGCAAGCCATCATTAGGCTAACAAAACAAACCCATCAGAGAGTTAGCAAAAACATTAGGTGTGGCCAAATTAACTGTTTGGAACATCCCTAAAAAGAAAGAACGCACCGGTGAGCTCAGCAACACCAAAAGACCCGGAAGACCACGGAAAACAACTGTGGTGGATGACCGAAGAATTCTTTCCCTGATGAAGAAAACACCCTTCACAACAGTTGGCCAGATCAAGAACACTCTCCCGGAGGTAGGTGTATGTGTGTCAAAGTCAACAATCAAGAGAAGACTTCACCAGAGTGAATACAGAGGGTTCACCACAAGATGTAAGCCATTGGTGAGCCTCAAAAACAGAAAGGCCAGATTAGAATTTGCCAAACAACATCTAAAAAGCCTTCACAGTTCTGGAACAACATCCTATGGACAGATGAGACCAAGATCAACTTGTACCAGAGTGATGGGAAGAGAAGAGTATGGAAAAGGGAAGGAACAGCTCATGATCCAAAGCATACCACCTCATCATTGAAGCATGGTGGTGGTAGTGTCATAGCGTGGACATGTATGGCTGCCAATGGAACTGGTTCTCTTGTATTTATTGATGATGTGACTGCTGACAAAAGCAGCAGGATGAATTCTGAAGTGTTTCGGGCAATATTATCTGCTCATATTCAGCCAAATGCTTCAGAACTTATTGGACGGCGCTTCACAGTGCAGATGGACAATGACCCGAAGCATACTGCGAAAGCAACCAAAGAGTTTTTTTAAGGATAAGAAGTGGAATGTTATGTGATGGCCAAGTCAATCACCTGACCTGAATCCGATTGAGCATGTATTTCACTTGCTGTAGACAAAACTGGAGGGCAAATGCCCCAAGAACAAGCAGGAACTGAAGACAGTTGCAGTAGAGGCCTGGCAGAGCATCACCAGGGATTAAAGATCATATGTTCACTATGCAGTCACATTAGTCCAAGCTATACCAAGCTGTTCTGAAATCAGGTTATTCAGAACAGTTTTTCTTGGTTTCCCAGTAACTGTGTTTTGCACCCAGCTGGCAAATGCTGGCCCAATCACAGCACTTTTTAGCACGCGATTAGATGTAGGCAAGCCCAGATCACTGTCAAATACAGTTGTCAGGAATGTAGACCATTCAGGCTGCTTTCAAACATTTCTGTTACAATTGTCCTCATTTGAAGAGCAACCCCAATTTTTGTAAAGGGGAAATAATATCAGTTGCCCACATTCAAGAGTATATAACAAGGGGAGAGAGAAAGATTGGGACTTTATATGAGACTCGTGACCAATAGAGTCTCCATCCCGGATGCATAGGAAACAGAGACAAAAAAACAAATTGGGACTTTATATGAGGTGTGACCAGCTGCGGAATATTTGTAAACATGTCATAGAAAGACCAGATGGGTAATAGTATAATAATTTATTTATTTTAAAAGTCAGCGATTCATAGTCAGCGATGTCAATGCGTTCCAGACTTAAGGCTGTAATTGACTGCAAAGGATTTGCAACCAAGTATTAAAAAGTGAAAATTTGATTTATGATTGTTAATCTGTCCCATTACTTTTGGTCCCTTAAAAAGTGGGAGGCACATATACAAACTGTTGTAATTCCTACACCGTTCGCCTGATTTGGCTGTAAATACCCTCAAATTAAAGCTTAAAGTCTGCAGTTAAAGCACATCTTGTTTGTTTCATTTCAAATCCATTGTGGTGGTGTATAGACCCAAAAAGATTAGAATTGTATCAATGTCCCAATACTTATGGACCTGACTGTATTTGGTTTTATACACACTTTTCTCTGTCTTTGGCAGTTAAAAATTTACATGGTTTACGCTACCTATCAGTATAGCGACACGCCTCATTTTAAGTCCCATTTTTATCCCCCCCCTTTTTTGTCTTTTTGTATTCATACAATAGGGATGGAGGCACACGGCATCATGTGCTTCAGTTAAAGTCCCACCAGCTTTATTCCTTCTTTTGTAAATAAATGGTTCTTTAATTGAAAGACCTTGTAAGTCCCCTACTCTTCTGGCTGTTGTGACAGCTAATAGAAAGGGACAAAAACTTAAAGGGAGCCTCTTCTATAGGTTCAAAAGGGCTTATAGATAACACCTCTAGAACCCTAGTCAAGTCCCAAGGAGGGAACCTGTCTTTAGTGACAGGGGTAGCTCTAACCCTGGCCATCAAAAATCTTTTAACTAAAGGTTCTTTTGCAAGTCTCGCATCTAGAAAAACTGAGAGAGCTGCTATTTGTACCCGAAGGGTGTTAACCGCCACACCCTTCTCTACCCCATCTTGTAGGAGAAGGGAAGAAAATAAAGCAAGTGATAAATGTATGATGATATGTGGGACAAACCCACATAATAAGAAAGTGAGCCACTGAGGGTGTAAAAGTAAATAGGTACCATGTATCACCACCAAGGAAGCGAAAATTTAGAGTGAGATAATTAGAGGTAGCAAGAGAATAGATGCCTGGCTAAAATAAAGTATACCAAAAAAGAAGAAAGAAAGATGTCTAAGTATTGGTGCTGGCTAACACAGCCGTATTAAGTACATGCCAAGGATAGATTGGGTGTGGTAAGAATATTGAGAAGTGAGCCAAGGAAAAAGTCTATACCTGTACAGACGCCAAAGCCGGGATCGCACCCAGCGATTCTGGCGCCAGCATCTCGTCACGTGTTTTCCACCAATGCTTAAACGGGGAGGGTGTCTGGAGGCTTTGGTCAGCCCGGCAGCTTTCCACATGTCTAGGCACCAGTGTGACGCTGGGTGCGATCCTGGCTTTGGCTTCTGTACAGGTATAGACTTTTTCCTTGGCTCACTTCTCAATATTCTTACCACACCCAATCTATCCTTGGCATGTACTTCATACGGCTGTGTTAGCCAGCACCATTACTTAGACATCTTTCTTTCTTCAGTGATTGGGCCAGCATTTGCTAGCTGGGTGCAAAACACCGCTTACTGGGAAACCAAGAAAAACTGTTCTGAATAACCTGATTTAAGAACAGCTTGGTATAGCTTGGACTAATGTGACTGCATAGTGAACATATGGTCTTCAAGCTGCTTCAAGTGACCTGAAAGTGTGAGCCACTAGATACTTTAATGTGGTGCCCCCAAAGCACCTTGTCCCCATGTTGATGGGGACAAGGGCCTCTTCCTGAAAACCCTGGGCTGTGGTTGTGGGGGGTCTGTGGGTGGGGGGCTTATCGGAATCTGGAAACCCCCTTTAACAAGGGGCCCCTAGATCCCAGCCCCCCCCCTTTGAGAATAGGTATCGGTTACATCATAACCCTACACATTCACCCAAAAAGTTTAAAAAAAAGGAATAAAACAAAAGAACACAGTTTTGGACAAGTCCTTTATTCAAAATAAAATTTCCAAAATAGTGGATTTAATCCTCAATCACGAGATGAGGCTCCCCGCTGTCTGCCAATTTGGAGCTTTGACAGCTCTTTTCTAGGCAAGGGGCGGGGCTACCCGGTTACGTCACCGTGACGTGAGAAGGTGGCGGGGTCACCGGGTGATGGAAACGGGTGGCCCCGCCCCTTGCCTGGAAAAGAGCTGTCAAAGCTCCAAACTGGCAGATTGCGGGGAGCCTCAAAAGAGGCAAAGCATTTTTTTTCCCTATTTTTCGGGTCCGGCGGGCGTCGTGTTTGACGATGGATTTACATTACATTACAAATCGGTGTCAATTTTACAATGATCATGCATTTGAGCACTATATATATTTTTGAGATTTATGTAATTAACTATTGAAGCATGGGACTACTTAATATTCCAAGTGTAATTGTGCTCAGCTCAATGGTTTAAGTGACGAGCGGGGCCGGTGCAGGCGCATTCTGGGAGAAGAGGATGCAGAAGAGGATCACGCTGGCTTCAGCTGCCCACATCCGAGATGGCAACGCTTGAGAAGAAATTTTAAAGGTAAGTATTTCTTCTTGCAGGTAAGTGCGACCCGGGACAGTAGAGAGGCTATCCATTGTGGAATGTACTAGTCCTGACTGTCCCGGGGGTATTTTTATTGAAATTTTTTTTTCGTGGCCGGAACTCCGTTTTAAGGCCCCTTTCACACTTGCGGACCATTCAGATCCGCCTGTCAGTTTTTCAGGCGGATCTGAACGGATGCCCCATGCATCTCTAGGGGGCATCGGATGTCAGTGGAGACATGTCCGCTGACATCTGATCCGATCCTTTCCGTCAAATCTAGACGGATGGAAACCCTATTTTCCATCCGTCTGGCGGATGGGATGGGATCGGATCAGAACGGACAGGTGGTCCGTTCTCATCCGATTACCCCATAGAGAACAGCGGGGACCTGACAGCTCTGTTTGCGCACACAGCACGGAGACAAAGCTGCCATCCGCCTGCTCAGCGGGGGATCAGCGTATCGATCCCCCACTGAGGAAAACAGAGTCCGCTGACGGACTCCAAAATTGAAAGGGGCCTTAGTGAATTAGGGCCAAAGTGTCAGAAATAGCCTAAGTACGAAGTGGTTAAAGAGGAAGTAAACTTATATAGGTAGTACAAATATCTCCTAAACGGGCACCATAGGAGATATTTACATTGCATGCAGCCAGTGACATCACTAGTGCATGCGCTCTAAAGGAAAGGCTGCCCGCCCGCCATCGCAGATGCGGCCAGTCGGAAGCGAGACCGAACCCGGAAGCAAGACGCGTGAAGATGGAGGCGTCTGCAGCGCTGACTTCTTGGCGTGGGAGGGCTTCGTTTTCAGGTAAGTTTAACATAATAAACAAAGGTGGAGATAGCTGCGCGCAGTACACAAACATGTATCTAGGCTGCCGTACAAAAGGGGTTATCAGACCAAAAGCAATATGTATTCAAGTACAGCGCCACATTAGAAATTGAAAATAGAAAGACAATGGTTGAACAGAGTCCATAAAGTCTGTGAAACCGAATGCTGTAGTGCAGAAATGAATGCAAAAGGATTCCGACACCCAAAGTGAAGACACAATCCTAAAGAACACCACGTGCTCAAATAAGGTGATTCCCTTACCAGAACTTTAGACCCCCTGTTACGGAAGGTCCACCAAGCCTAAGGTATGAAAGCAATCACCAGTCAGGGGTCAGTCAGGGGTCCGCCGCAATGTCGCAGTCCCGCAAAAAAATCGCAGATTGCTGCCATAACTAGTAAAAAAAAAAAAAAATGAGAATGACATAAATCTTTCCTGCGATAACCTTTGTGCAAACCAATCAAAATATGCTTATTGTGATCTTTTTTTACCAAAAATATGTAGCAGAAAACAAAATCGGCCTAGAATGTTCAAAAATTTTGATTTTTAAATTTTTTTTGAGAATGTCATATAGCAGAATGTGAAAAATATATATATTTTTTTTCAAAATTGTCGCTCTTATTTTGTTTATAGCGCATAAAATAAAAATCGCACAGGTGATCAAATACCACCAAAAGAAAGCTCTATTTGTGGGGAAAAAAAGCACACCATTTTTTTTTTGGGTACAGTGTCACACAACTGCACAATTGTTTGTTAAAATAACGCAGTGCCGAATCGCAAAATAGGGCCTGGTCAGGAAGGGGGCAAATCCTTCCGGTCTTAAAGTGGTTAAAAGGCACAGGTTAATTTAGGCCTTATTCATATAGGGCATATGCCTCCGGAGGGCCGTGTTTACCTGCATGGGGAATGCACAGGTGTTCCTTGCATCCCGTCCCATTGATCCCATGTACCCATTGATCCCTTCCCATGTACTGGAATACAGCAGCTGCACCGACACGGTGTTCCGTGAGAATTACCTACCCCGTGAGAATTACCTACCCCTCGTCACTTCCGGCCAGGAACAGCTGAGCAGCGCAGCAGTGCGCATGCTCACAGGGCCGGATACCTAAAGGGACAACAGAGGAGCAGACTAGTGCGCATGCGCACTAGTATGGAAATAGCACAGTGTACCGTTGAAAAAACCTACCCACGCGGCGGTTAAATAAAACAGCGGGGCTGCAATACGAATCATCTCCGCTCGTGTGCCTGTCACTTCCCTGATCTCGGCAAGTAAATATAAAAGCGGCTGGCGTCTCCGTGATTTATGTTTACATACACCCGCCGCCGCTTTTATATTTAGTTGCCGAGATCAGGGAAGTGACAGGCACACGAGCGGAGATGATTCGTATTGCAGCCCCGCTGTTTTAATGTAAGCGCTGCATTACATACAGTGCCGTGAACCGGAAGTGACAAGGGGTAGGTTTTTCTCACGGGTAGGTAATTCTCACGGAACAACGGCTCTCAATATTTATGTTGTACGGCCCTGAACACACGTGTGCAGCTGCTACGTCCCAAACGATATCAATAGGACTAATACTTACAATTAACATCCTAAAAAGACTTTAACATAATCAGGAGTAAAACACATAAATACAAGTATCATACCATCAAAGTGAGAGAATCTACAAAAATATAGTCAATAACTTTCTGAAGAACAAGCCCACAGGAATCATCAAAATTTGCTGCTGTAGAGTAGGCATGCGCACTAAGCACGGCTATGACCACGTGACCATTATGGAGCCTTTTTCTCCATTGTTGCTATCAAAATAGGGAACCTATGACATCCAATGTTGCTTCACAAATTGCAACTTGGTTTACCGTCCACGAGCCAATTAGTGCGTCTGTTTCAGTTTGTAAGAACCGCAGCTTGTGGGGTCAATGTTCACTGGGAGGAGCGAGTGTGACATCTCGCCCTGTAAGACACGCTGAACGAAAGACAAGAAGGCGTGAGCTTGAGTTACGTCACAAGCTCGACAAGATGGAGGCGGCAGAGGAAGGTAACGTTAGTACGCGCAGGTTTTACAGTTCGGTCATAGCAGTTTATTTGCTTGTGCTACGTGCTTAGGCTGTTTTATGTGCATATTTACTTTTAAACAATATCTTGTAACTCATGCTTCTGACGGGACGATTTGTGAAGTTGCATGTATCTAACTTAAAGGCGGTACGTTGTAGTTGTGTTGGTTTGCTAAAAGGAAGTTGACGCAAAATGAGAATATGAATGTATGGGCGATGTGGATTTCAAATGGTGTACAGCACTAAGTATAAAGAAAAGGTGTGTATGCCTTAGTTGTGAATCACTGAAAATTTAAATTCAGGTCGCATGTTTGCTATGTCCAAAAAATGCAAAGCATTCAACAACAAAAAAAAACAAAACCTTAGGGCTGGGAAGAAATAGTCCATCATCATAATAATAATAAAATGTAAGTACAGTATAACATTCTCTTGCCATGATGCACAATTGAAAATTTGTTGGAGGCACAGAAATGGTGAGGAAAGCCCTGTATGATACCAACTTAACCCAATATTTCACCTATCAAAATGCACTTTCCTGCACTGTCATCTGTGTGTTCCCATTAAACTCCAATAAAATGCGTTTTGATGAAAGTTTATCAAAGATGCAGCAAATGGGATACTTTTTTTTTTTTTTTTTTTTTTTTTCCCTTCTCACACCTTCCTTAAAATGCACAGGTGGAATTGGGAATGTACTTGTGGGGTTCTATATTTTGTTGTTTTGATTGACTTCTTAGTCTGTAGGAGAATTGATCAAACAATCAGTTAAAGCGGAGTTCCACCCAAAAGTGGAACTTGCGCTCATTTGTTTCCTCCCCCCCCCCCCCCCCCCCCGGTGCCACATTTGGCACCTTTCAGGGACGAGGGGGGAACAGGTACCCTTCCCCACTTCCGGGATGCGGCGCCATCCCTCCGATGTTTGGTCCTCTCCGCCGCAAGGCTTCACAGCCGGTGTTCCGTGAAAAAAACCATACCCTCGTCACTTCCGGTGCACCTACGGAGGGTATAGATTTCTCACGGTAGTGTGTGTAACGTTACACTTGCGGCGGTTACATTAAAACAGCTGTGCTGCAATATCAGTCATCTCCGCTCCTATCCCTGACATTTCCCTGATCTTGGCTATTAAATATAAAAACGGATCACGGAGCCGACATCTCCGTCATTTAGATTTCATACACCCGCCGCCGCTTTTATATTTATTAGCCAAGATCAGGGAAGTGTCAGGGATAGGAGCGGAGATGACTCATATTGCAGCACAGCTGTTTTAATTTAACCGCCGCAAATGTAACGTTACACACTCTACCATGAGAAAACCATACCCTCGGAGCATGCGCACTTGTCAGGCCCTCGGCTGTTCAGTGACGTATCCGGGGCTGTAAACATGCGCACTGCTACGCTGCTCAGCTGTTCCTGACAGGAAGTGACAAGGGTATGGTTTTCTAACGTTACACCGGTGTTCCGTGAAAAAACCATACCCGTAAAAAATCCATACCCTCGTCCCTTCCGGTGCACCTACGTCAGCACCTAACTCATTGAACAGCTGAGGGCCTGACAAGTGTGCATGCTCGGAGGGTATGGATTTATCACGGTAGTGTCTGTAACTATACACTTGCGGCGGTTACATTAAAACAGCTGGGCTGCAACATGAGTCATCTCCGCTCCTATCCCTGTCCCTTCCCTGATCTCGGCTAATAAATATAAAAGCGGATCACGGAGCCGAGATCTCTGTCATTTAGGTTTAATACACCCGCCACCGCTTTTACATTTTCTAGCTGAGATCAGGGAAGTACAGGGATAGGAGCGGAGATGACTCATGTTGCAGCCCAGCTGTTTTAATGTAACCGCCACAAGTGTAAAGTTACACACACTACCGTGATAAAACCATACCCTCCGAGCATGCGCACTTGTTAGGCCCTCATCTGTTCAATGACGTATCCGGGGCTGTGAGCATGCGCACTGCTACGCTGCTCAGCGTTTTCCTGACAGGAAGTGACGTGGGTATGGATTTCTAACGTTACAACGGGTTTCCCTACCGGCAATGGCAGCGGCAGCACCCGACAGCGGTGCCAACATTGCTGGACTCCAGGACCGGCAAGTGTCTTAATATTAAAAGTCAGCAGCTACACATGTAGCTGCTGACTTTTAATTTTTGGAGCGGGGGGGGGGGGGGGTGGAACTCTGCTTTAAAGAGCTCTTTCCTTTTAGGTCTCATGCACACTGGACGTTATATAAATGCCAGAGTTGGCTGCAGAATCAGTTTTGCAGTTTTGAGGTTTTTTATTTTTTTTTTTTGCTTTTAACAAAATTATACTCCTACAAAAGCATTATGGCTCAAAAATGCTGATAAACGCCAAATAGCCCAATTTTTCAGGGTTTTTAAGCTTTTATCAGAGTTGGAGCGTTTCTGCTGCTGAAAAACTCTTTGAAACTCACTAGTTCTGTGTTGGGTATTTTTTTTTTTTCCCCCACAGCTAGAAAACACTCCTGCCCAAAAAACGCTAATGGCCTTTGTGTACATGGACTCCTAGAGTAAAATGCTGGGGAGTTTAATGTAGGGATTGACCGATTATCGGCAACACTGATATATCGGGGGCGAAATGCACTCTCCCTGATGTATCGGAATCGGCTCCTGAAGTTACCGATATTGCCGATTTATTTATGGAAAGTGCATGTACCGGGCTGATGCCTGCAGCTAGAGGCACCACCCCAGTACCGGTGTCCATAGCTGACGGTCGGCTGACTTGTAATGACAACCGATGCGGCTGAGAAGTCGCTCGGCTGTCATTACAAGGAGCAGGAGGGGAGGTTCCCCTCCCCCCTTTGCCTCCTTCTGCGGCTCGCCTGGGTCTCCCATCCCACCGCCGCCGCCGAAGAGAAGACCCGCGTCTCCATGTAAAAAACCCCTGAAGTGATATCATGACATCACTTCTGGGTACTCTGCGCTGAATTAAAAAAACTGACAGCATTCAAAACGGCCAAACTTGGCGTTTTGAATGCTTTTCAGTGCCGAGGAGGGGTTTGGGGGTCTTTTAGACCCCCAGATCCCTCCACAAGGAGTTCCTGTAGAAAGCAAAAAAAAAACATTTTTTACATGTCCAAAAATATCGGCCGATATTGATGTCCGATGACCAAAATATTGGCATATCGGTTGATCACTAGTTTACTTGCTGCAGAAAAAAACGCCTGAAGTCAAAAACCGAATCTGTAAAAAAAAAACATCCAGTGTGCATGAAGCCTTACTGACCAGTAAAGAGTGACAAAGCGATAGCAAAGTCTTGTTTTTTTTTTTTTTCCTAAAATAACAAACATGTCATACCTGCTCTGTTGCAGTGGTTTTGCAGAGTGACCCTGATCCTCCTCTTCTCGTGTTCCTGTTTTGTGCTCCTGGCCCCTCCCTCCTGCTGAGTGCCCCACAGCAAACTGCTTACTATGGGGGCACTTGAGCCGAGTCACCACTCCCTATGTCCATTTAGACACAGAGCTTGGCCTTTCTCCTGATTGTCTAGCTGACTTTGACAGCAGCGGCAGTCAGTGGCGCCTCTGCTGTGTGTCAGCCAATCAAGAGGGAGAATCTCTGATGGGTGAGATGCTTGTAGGCATCGCTGGACAGAGAGGGGCCTCAGATAAGTATTAGGGGGCTGAGGGCAGCTGCTGCATACAGGTTTGTTATCTTATTGCAAAGACTGCAATAGGATTAAAAAAAAACCTTCTGACTTTACAACTCCTTTTTTTTTTTTTTTTTAAAGGTATTTTATTGGTATTTGCATAAAAAAAAAAAAAAAACACAAACAGTAATTCCAAACCAATGACAACGAATGACAGGTACATCAAATAATAAACGATAGCAGATACAAACCAGGAGTACATACCATCCAAACAGCCATCACAATAAAACAGCAAGGAATGGAATCAACAGAAAAATAACCAACCCAAACCCGCCCCCCCCCCCCCCCCCCCTACCCAACCATCCGACCATATAGAACCAGAATCTAACAGTAGTACCAGCATAATAGCACATCGCACAGGACTAGGCCAGTGTCTGGCCAACCCCCGTAACACAGGCTCTCCATGGCGGACCGCCCAACTACACCTCCAAGGAGCCTGAGACCGAGTTCACCCATACTGACCAAAGCTTGTTAAATTTTTTGGGGCAACCCCTAGCTAGATAGGTAAGTTTATAAAGAGGTAGAGCGCCATTGACAATAGAGACCCAATCCTCCACAGAGGGAGGGTCAGGACTCCTCCACCGTAGCACAATCAATTTTTTGGCATAAAAGAACAAAATTCTAGTCAGTACCCTCTGAGACTGGCCAAGGCTCTCCTCTGACAAGTTGCCCAGGAGGCACCTATCCGGAGAACAAATATTCGGTAGAGCCAATTTCTCCTCCATTAGACGACAGATCCCTTTCCAAAAGACCTGAATCATAGGGCAGGTCCACACCATATGAAAAAAGTCCCCCTTAGGGGCCTGACATCTGGAACATGCAGCAGAAGGGAGCCTACCCATACAGTGTAGTCTATGCGGAGTGTAATAAATCCTGTGCAAATAATTAAGCTGAATCACCCTATCACCTGCCGCAATAATCCCTTCAAACTGGGATTCCAGTAGTTCATCCCACGCCTCCACCTCCAACTGTGGCAGGTCCCTGCCCCACCTTTCCCTAATTTTGGCTATCCTACCGTCTCTATCCAGACTGATCAGAGCATAATATCTGGAAATAAGCTTACAGTGATCGTCAGCCAAGAGCTCCTTCTCCAGGCGGGCCACGGCCAGGTGCACCCCTCTAAGACCAAATTGTGCCGCCACTGCATGCCTAAGTTGCTGGTACAGGAACCAGCAAGAAGAGGGAACCCCCAGCTCCAGCCTCAGGATTGGGAACGACTTGAACTCATGGCCTTCGAACAGTTGATGAGCATACTTCAGATCAAAGGACGCCCACCTTTGGGGATCAGATAGCTTGTACAATTCAGGGAGACCAGGGTTATACCACAGCGGAGCATTAGGCGAATTATTAAAGGAGGAACCCCCAATACGTTTGTTGCAGATCATTGTAATTTTATATGAAAGCTTCAGAATCTCCGCACCCCCCGAAGGATAGGGACCCCTCCGGTATAAGGAGTTGAGAAGGGCCTCATAGGAACCCATCACCGCTGCTGCGGTCGTAACAGCAGCATTGGGGAGGTCCGGGAAGAACCAGGCATGTACATGGGTCAATTGGGCCGCCAGATAGTACGCCTGAAGGTCAGGGACCGCCAGCCCACCAGCAGTAGCAGGGAGCTGCAGAGTCCGGAGTGATATCCTCGCCGGCTTCCCCCCCCCCCAAATAAACGTTAGTAATAGAGACTCTATAACCCTAAAAAGAGACTTGGGTAGGTACACCGGAGCCTGCCAAAATAGATACAGAAAGCGGGGTAAGTATACCATTTTAAAAATATTGACCCTCCCCATCAAATTCAGGGGTAACTTGGTCCAGGTGGACAGCGTCAACTTAAGTCTTTGAATCAGCGGAGTAATATTATGGTCCACGTAGGAGCTGACCGGCTGTTGAACCGTCACCCCCAGATATTTAAATGAGGAGACTACCGTAAGCGGATGCGGAGTGTGGATCGTAGGGACAATGGTAGGATCAAATGGAAAAATCACCGATTTGGTCCAGTTGACCCTGAACCCGGAGTATCGGCCAAAATCGTTTATCACCTGTAACGCAGCTGTCAGTGAATCATTACAATCTGCCAGATAGAGCAGCATATCATCAGCATAAAGGGAAGTTTTTTCAACCAGATCCCCTATCCTACAACCCTTAATCCTCCCATCCCCCCTCAGTAGGGCCGCCAAAGGTTCAATGGCCATGGCAAACAGCAGGGGAGACAAAGGGCACCCCTGCCTAGTGCCACGGCTCACGGAAAACGAGTCAGAAACAACATTATTAACCCGAATCCGCGCCACTGGTGAGTTATATAATATCTTAACCCATCCTATAAATGTAGGGCCAAAGCCCATCCGAGCAAGGACCGCAAACAGGTAAGGCCATTCCACTGAATCAAACGCCTTATGAGTATCCAAGGACACCACCACCCTAGTGTCCACGGCCTCCGAAACAACTCCTTTTTTAAAGCGGTTGTATCCTCCAAAAAAAGAAAAAAAAACCTGCAAGACAAAGGCATAATGAGCTAGTATGCATCGCATACTTGCTCATGATAAAATGCTTACTTTAGAGCGAAGCCCGGACACCGCTGAGGCAGCTGACATCTTCCCTCTGCCTCTCTTCTGGGTTCGGTGGCTCCGGCGCTGTGAGGGGCTGGAGCCGCAATGACGTTACTCCCGTGCATGCACACGGGAGTTCAGTTTCCGGCAAGGAGCTTTGAAGGTCCGCCGGACCTTCAGAGCAAATGCGCCGCTGGTGTCAGCGGCTGCATGCAGGGCGAATATCTCCTAAACCGTGCAGGTTTAGGAGATATTAATTTTACCTACTGGTAAGCCTTTATTATAGGTTTACCTGTAGGTAAAAGTTAAAAAGCGGAGTATACTACCGCTTTTAATATTACGTCACAGAACACGGATGAGTTCAAATTTTCTGATTACTTGACCTTCAGGTGAAAGGACACTGGCAAAAAAAGGCAGGATTCCTGGCAGGCCATAACCCCTCCCAGATCAGCTAAGGCTTTGGCTATACATAAAATAAACATAAAAGTGAAGTCAGCGCCTTAAAATAACTCAATTAGCAGCTTGCAAACAATGTGAATATACAAACATATGAAAAATATAGGTTGCAGCGCTTAAAAATAAAAATGGTCAACATATATGTGCATATATGATGAACTCAGTCCATAAAAACTAACAAAATAAGTCCATAAAAGATAATCAGTGCCAGTGTAAAAATGATCAATCCTCCACCAGTGGTTCTTCACCCAAAAACAGAAATGCGCACTCACCAGACCGTATTGCTGTCTTATTAGGACAGCTAATGCGTTTTTATAGTGTAACGTCAGGTCTTGAGCCAAAAGCAAATCAGAAGAGAGGATATACACCGGAGTAGGGCTGAACGATAGTCGATGTGATATCGACTATCGTGCTGTGGGCGTGTGCGATAGTCACATCGCCGAAGATACGATGTAAGGCATAGGCATTAGGCAGGGAGAAGTCGGGATGACTCGGTGTTTGTAGCAGAACAGAGCCCGACATCTGAAGCTTGGACCATTGTATGTTTTTTTTCTTTGATTTTAAGTTGCTTGCTAATACTACACTATGGAAATATTTTTCTCTCCTTTATGCCTACTTATCTAATTTCCTGCTGGTTTGGAGCATTTGAAAGAATTGCCTCCGGTGTATATCCTCTCTTCTGATTTGCTTTTGGCTCAAGACCTGACGTTACACTATAAAAACGCATTAGCTGTCCTAATAAGACAGCAATATGGTCTGGTGAGTGCGCATTTCTGTTTTTGGGTGAAGAACCACTGGTGCAGGATTGATCATTTTTACACTGGCACTGATTATCTTTTATGGACTTATTTTGTTAGTTTTTATGGACTGAGTTCATCATATATATTTTTCATTATATATGCACATATATGTTCACCATTTTTATGTTTAAGCGCTGCAACCTATCTTTGGCTATACATGTACATTTTTTTTTTTTTTTTTTTTTTTTTTTTTTTTTACATTTACTTAAACCACATTTGGACTGGAAGGATTTGCCTTCTTGGGCCTCATGCACACAGGGCGTCTGAAAAAACGAGCTGCAAAGCTATTTCTGATGCCAGGAAAAATCGGCCTCAAAAACGCACCTTTAGCAGAGTTTTACATTGACGTCAATGCGCGTTGGTGCTTAGCATCGTTTTTTAAACAAACACAACCCTCTTCTATTTTACACTCCCAAATTTCCCACAGTGCCAACTAAAATATGTTAAATAGCACGTGTCTGTGCCATTTTGGTTGGAGAGAAAGAGAAGAGAGTAGTTGTGAGTTTTTTGAGTTTTTGAATATGGATCCTGTGGTGCAAAAATCGATGGGGCAGTCCTGACTGTCTTGCAGAGGAGGCGGAGAAGGAAACAATTGGAGTAGAGAAGAAGCAGTCGGCATCGGTTCTGGGTGCATTCGATTTATATCCCAGCTTTCGTTGGGGTACTTTAACAACATGTATGCCCAACTTCGCATGCATCCGGACAAATTCAAGAACTTTACTCGCATGTTTGTGCCTGTCTTTGATGACCTGCTGAAGAGGCTCAGGCCAAGGCTGGCAAGGATGGACACCTTGATGAGAAGCAGTGCGTCACCGGAGGAACGGCTGCTTGTTGCACTCCGGTAAGTGAAATTTTTTTTGAAGGATTAGGACTTAGTATTAGGGGTTAGTGCCGGTATGCACATATGCAGTGTCAGACAGACATCGCATGCAATTTGGACTGCACTGCTATGCAACTCTCATGCAATGTCTGTGCCTTGCGATTTCAGCCAAACAGATTGTATGGCTGAATTTGCATTGCATTTGGACCAAAGTCGCACAGGACCCTTTTTTTGGTCTGCAACAGAATCGGATCGCATGGGTGTTTACACCTATGCGATTTACTGTCTGAATAGACGGTTCGCACTGCGGTATGCAAACTAATCTGGTGGTGTCGTTAAGTTTGTATTGACACTCCCGGCAGTTTGCATCTGGCAGTGTGAACTGCCTGCGAGTCGGGTGCGATGCGGGAACCCGCAGTGGATTTGCAGGGTTCCTGCATCGCACCAATGTGAAGCGACACTTAGGGTTAAAGGGTGTGGTTGGCTTTTAGTTAGGGGTTTTGGAGGTCAAAAGGTTATAAGATGTGGCTTGAAAGGTCAAAGGTTAGGAAGCTTGTTACATGTATGATGATTTATTTCTAAAATGTTTAAAGGTATTGTGTTTTTTTTTTTTTTTAGGTTCTTTGCTACATGACAAAGTTTTGTGTCCTTGCATCACTACTTCCTCCTTGGCATCTCCACGGTGGGTAAGATAGCAAAAGAAACCTGTGTGGCAATATGGGAGGAGTTGAAGCAGGTGGTAATGCTGGAGCCTACAGAAGACCTCTGGGAAGCACTGGTGGATGAGTTTTTGAGAAAACCGTTTCCCAATTGTATTGGTGCCCTTGATGGCAAACCTATCAGGGTGAAGAAGCCTCTACAATCTAGATCGGCATATTTTAATTATTAGAAATGCTTCTTCGTGGTCCTCCTGGCATTGGCTAATGCATCTTCGATTCGTTGCTCTGAATGTTGGAGCGTACAGCAGCCAGGGTGATGTCTGCATATTTCTGGAGTCTTCGGACGTTGGCTACCCTAAGGAAGCTCAATATTCCACAAAGCAGACCTCTACCCTGTAACGAGGAACCCATCTTGCCATTGGTCATGGTAGCAGAGTAGGCCTTTGGACTGGCCGAGAATCTCGTGAGGCCATACAGTGATTATGGTCTCAGCGATAAGAAAAAAAAATGTTAATTATCGCCTCAGCCGCGCAGGCCGCGTTGTGGGGGTGCACAGCGAAATGAAGACTTTTACTCACCTGTATGCAGCTTGATATGGAGAATGCCATCACTGTGGTCCTGGCATGCTGCGTTCTCCACAACTTCCTGTGGGAGAAGGAGAGAAGCACCGTTGAACCTGAAACCCAAGTCAGCGAGTGCAATTTATGGACTTGCGGTCAATGACAATTCATAATCAGTTTGCTGATTTCTTTGTATCGCCTGATGGACAAGTGTCAGGGCAAAATGAATGTGTGTTTAAAAAGGAAAAAAAAGTGGATCTTTCCAGCTCTGCCTTTTTGAATTTTTTTTTTTCTTGGAATAAAGCATTTTAAAATTTGTCAGTTATTTTCATGTCTCTTGTTCCTCTATTGTTCAAGTGTACTTTTCCTTCTGCATGAGGCAAGCGTATGCTACCCCTTGTTGGGCTATGCATACGTTTGCCCCAGGCAGAGGAAAAAGGGTCCTTTTCTTCTGTATGGGCAAGCATATGCTACCCATATGCTGGGCAAGCGTATGCTAACACACCTAGAATATTTTATTATTGCTGACGTGCCCCATACCCCCCAAAAAAAGAACTGCAAAATATAATTTTAATACTTTTATTTAGTAATTAAAAATAAAAATGGAAAGTATCACAACTGCTGATAGGTGATTTGTCACCATGGATTGCACGTGGGGATTGGGGACAGGGGAAAGTTGATTCAGGGTGTGAATGGGTAGCCTGTGTGCAGGCGTTCATTCTCAAAATTATGGTGGTAGGGGGGGTCCTTGAAATAAGGGAGGTGTGGGATCTGGGTAGAAATGGTGAATGAGCAAGATGTTGAGAAGGAGGATGAAATTCAATGGAGTAGTGGGGGGAGTAAAAGGAGGTCAGATACTGGATAGGTGGTGGCTGGCGTCTAGGAGACTGATATTAAGAGGGAGGTTGCTAGCGCTGCTGAGGTCCCGGCGGCCATTGGGAGATCCTGAAAAGCATTGTATGGATCGCTTGGTGGGGGCCCACCACTTAATTTAGCATTTCGGTATTACATTGCAATACCATACATGGTATTCATACAATGCTTCTCCTGGTCTCTCCCAATGTCCTCCCAGGATATGATATAAAGTGCGCAAAGAAGCAGGCGCGTGGGTTCCCAGGATCCAAGGAGGCGTCCACACTGCACCTCTCCTGCCGCACTTCCTGCAGCAATGCTGTGTATATAGGAAGAGACAGCAGCGCTATCCGACGGTACATAGTCTACAATATAACTCAAGTCAGACTTCATAAAATGCCTTGGAAAGTTTATTTAAAAGTATAGTGATGAATAAAACATATAAAGAATGTATTCCAAACCAGATCTGCTGGTGTTGCTGAGAGGTCACAGGATGACAGAGCTGCTGGGTAAGCCAAAACTGTGTAGATGTTCACATCAGGGCACCAGGCAGGAGGGGAAGGGATCTGATGTGCCAAAGACAGACCGGACCAGCCGGTAAGAATAGCGTGGCTTCCTCATACAGTAAATTTATTTATTTTTGGGAATGAGAGACATCACAGATAGCGCTGGAAGTCCCTTTGTTGTTTGATTTACATATCTTCTAGAAGAACCTCTTTCTCTCCTTGAGCGGCTTCTGTGGTTCTCATCAGTTTTACTCTACAAGAACTTCAGTTCAATAATATTCATATATCAATTCCACTTTTTTTGATGGTAGATTGTTGGGATTTTTAAACTCGAAATTGGATGTACATATGCACTGCATAACTGGAGCTGGTTACATTTTTATAATGGTTTATTTCTGTTTCTACTCTGACACTGTTTTCTAATCATTTTTAATATATAATTTTTTTTTTTTTTTTTGTGTGATTGTTTTGTTGATTGCTATGGACCGCACGAATAGACTGCAACACATCTTTGATCGCATAGTGTCGCATGAGAGACACTCAGATGATCATCTTGTTAATACCAAGACCTCGGGAGGTAGGCCTAATCTCCCCCTCACTGAGGCCTTTGAGATAGAAATGAGGAAGGCTTTTTTCTAACTCCAAAATGCCAAACAGTATGAAGCCACGCAATGGTGGGATATATCGTTTCTGCAGAAATATATTCAGCTTGGCATCACTCCGAGGGGTCTCCGTATCAAGAAGCAATGTAGCTTCTTGGACGAAGACCTAAAGGAGTGGAAATTCCTGGCTAAATTTTGTACTATGAAGTGGATTAAGGTGATTATAAAGCAGAGGGAAAAAAAGCTGGTGCTTGCACAACAAAGGGTGCAAGAAAAAGAGGAGGAGTTAAGTAAATTTAGTACATCTTGTCTTTATGATCAATGGAGAAAGGTACTTGGATGTAAATGTCAAAAAGAATGAGGACTCAATGGTTGTCAAAAAGGTTGGGAAATTGGAGTGGGATATTTCTGACTACCAGGAAGGCCGAGTGAATGGAAGCGACCAATACAACAGACAACTGGGAGGCCTAAAAAATCCAAAGATGTCCTTTCAATAAAGCCATCTAAAATTAATACCAATAACAAGAGAAAGGTGAACCACAAATCCACCAAGGTCCCATATAGTCAACAGGCCAGTAGGGCTCCAGTAGACAAGGTAGTAGACCAACAGTCAGTTCCAGTTTCCGACAAATTACGAACCAAGCCCTCCCCCCCCCCCCCCCCCCCACAACACAAATTCTCGATCCTGTCATCATTGTGGAAGATGAGGTCATACCCACAGTCAGTCTACCAGGTTCACCCAACATGGGACAGGTCAATACTCCCTCAGAGGCAAGCCTTCCAAAGGAAAGGGGTGACCTTTAATATTAATTTTTTCCCTACCCTTATCTAATCAATATAGCCCACTAACACGTGATCTTGATAACTTCATGCTGGAAGGGACTAATATTTGGGATTTGTCCAATTCAATAACAGTTGAAGGTAATTTTTTAGTCCAACCTCCAAGGGGATTTGCAAAAGAAAAAAGAAAGTTGGACGAGGTAGACGGGGAGGCAAACGAGAAGAGGAAGCAAGAAATAAAGAAAAAATAGAGGTGAAGGGACAGAAAATATCTTTCATCGTACTCTTACAGGTGCTGAACTGGCCTTGCTGAATGAAAAATTGAGTTTTTTTTTTTTCCCCCTTCAGCAGTACCGAACAAGTTTGGTCTGTTCAAGGATTTGAATAAATTCATCCGCACTTTAACATTAAAGAGACATTACTCTGAATATGGGAAAAGCAAGGATATATCATCAGAAATTCCGGAAATCATAGATTCTAGTAGTGAGCGTGATAAAGAAATCTTGTCCGTTCTACAGGAATTATGGGTAGAAGGTAATGTAGATGTTTCTTCCCAGTTTAGTTTGGATCCAGAGGTTGTACACCCCAATCTCAAGCCTGCATCAACGTTTTTTTCCCGTACGCTCTAAGGGTCCCTATATAGAGACTTTTTACCAGGCTGTGTATAGAGACCTAGTTCAGCTGTGTGATCCGCACGAGAATAAAAATTCTCAAAACTTAACCAACTTAGAAAAACAAGCATTCCAAAACCTTACAGTTAATAAAAACCTCATTATTAAGCAGGCAGATAAGGGAGGCAACCTGGTGGTCATGAACAAACTCTATTACATACAGGAGAGTCATCGTTTGCTTATCAGACCCAGATACATATATGTTGCTTAAGTCTGATCCCCCTCCCTGTCTTTCAGCTTGAACTTCAGACCTTGGTCAACAGAGCATGGAGAGAGGGTCTATTGGACAAAAAAGAGAGAGCGTTCTTTCTTCCTCCTGTTGTCAGCACTCTGTATTTCTCTATCGCTCATTGACAGACGTAGTCTTCTTGATTCTCAAGAGCTGGGTTATGTTGTCTCCGCAGGAGTAGGACTAGGCAGAAAGACAAAACGTTCTGGCTCCACCTTAGGGGCAGTCCCTGAGGGTATATCCTCCCTCTCTCTGCTACAGGGAATCAGTTTTTTTCTGTCTAGTCAGGAGTAAGGACCTAAGTTCCTTGCTGGGATCTTTTGGTCCTGGCAAGACTTTTTTTCTTTAAGAAAAAGACATTTTTTAGGTAGTTTTTCTCCAGTGTTTTTCCTGTGAGATCTTCAAGCAAAAATGCCGGACTGGGCGACACTTGTGGTCACCCCAGCCGGCCTACGAGCGCGCGCAGACCATGGCATTGCGCTTGGTCGGCCGCGACACATTCAAGTAAGTATGCGGGGCCGGGCGACGGGCTGGATGTTGAGATCCAGTGGTCACCCCGGTTTTCTGCCTACGAGCGCGTGCAGACCAGAGCTCCGCGCTGGGTCGGCCGCGACGGAGTCCCAGTGGAGGGACTGACCTTGCGAGTTAAAAGTCTCGCTTGGACGCCAGGAACCAGAGAGTCGAGGCGTCCGGAGTGGTCCACAAACCCCCACCCCGGTGGAGAGGGTATTGTGAAGAGAGGGTGCCTGTCGGTTCGGTATGGTGAGTAAACGTTCCCTTTTTTTCTTTCCTCGTTATGAGGCAGTATGAATTATGGGCCCCTCCATATATGGTCAGTATATATCTGATACTTACAAGTCCCCCTTGTAATACAGCATGTGTTTGTGGGAAGTGGACTTGGTTTGAGAGCTAACACTCTACCCAGCAGACTGTAACATTACAGCAGACATAGGAGGTATAATCCTACCTTATTTGTAGTGTATCTCCTGTAGATCCATATATCGCCTCTTAGCAGAGATGCAGGTGGATGTGCTGGGAAAACGATTTCGGCGGTCCGCCGCCATTTTGCCATAGACCAAGTGCATGTATGTCCTCAGGTCACGCCGGCCGCCATGTTTTTGGAGTCTTATGTCTCTTCTATGGGGGCGGCCATGTTTCGTGAGCCCAGCTACCTCGTGGAGCTGGGAACGCCGGAAGGCGTACACAGGGGGCGGAGCCACGTCCTTCTACCCGGGAAAAAGCAACAGCTCCTTCCAGTCTGTGTAAGACAGACGCTGACTGCAGTTGGTTGGAAACTTCACTGCATCGGTTGGTGAGCCTTGGGGGTCCCTCTCTCTCTCTGTGGGATCGAGAAGCAGGTACTCTGAGGGGCGCTATTGCGCTAGGGGGAGACACAAAAAAAAAAAAAAAAAAAAAAGAAAAAGTTTTTTTGTTTTTGCTGGCAAAGGTGTCCTGAATTAACATGGACCCTGCCACTCATGTATCTCCTCCGGATCCCCTCGAGGGGTCTGCGGGATCCTCCAGCACCCCACTGACAATTGAATCATTGTCAGCTATTATGGAAACTTTTGTGTCCCGGGTGGAAGTGGCTTGTCAGGGACAGGGCGCAAGAAAGCGACCCCCGCCTAACCCCTTATTATCTGAAACCTCGGATTCAGACTCTGAGCCTATTTCTGCAGTTGCAGGTACTTCATCTGGGATTGGTGTCTCGGGTCCTGTCTCTTCAGACAGCGAGGAGGATGTTTCGGCATCCGCCATAGCCCGAGAGGAAGCGTTGGTAAACGCACTCATTGTATCTGTTCAAGAAACCTTAAGGTTACAGGGTATTCCATCGGAAATAGCTGAAACTGAAATCCCTTTTGGGACTAAAAAACGCATCAAAGTGGCGAAGGTTTTTCCATTGCCCAAATGTTTTGGCAATCCAATCGAAGAAGAATGGCGTCTGCCAAAACGCACTTTTACTATTTCTAAACGCATTGACAGGCGTTATCCGTTTGAGGAAACCCTCATTAAGAAATGGACAGAACCACCTGTGGTGGATTCACCAATTGCTAGATTGAATAAAGCCACGGTTATTCCTCTAGAAGACGCTCCGTCTTTTAAAGATCCAGTGGATCGCAAGATAGAAGCTATGTCTCGCACCATGTTTTCCTTGATTGGATCAGCTTTCAGACCTATAATAGCTATTGGTCTGGTTTCGCAGGCTGTAACTGAATGGACCAAGTGGTTACACCGGGACTTAGAAGAGGTCCCTCAGGCGGTATCCGATTTGTTGGAACAAATGATACAGGGGTTACAGTTTGTGTGTGATGCGGCATTAGACGCCACTCCATTATTGGCGCGAGCATCAGTCTCAGCAGTGGTTCTCAGGCGTACACTGTGGCTAAAAGGTTGGTTAGCCGACCAAGGTTCCAAAAAAGCATTGGCTAATATCCCCTTTTCAGGAGAGCGTCTATTTGGAGCCAACTTAGATGAGATCATTAAGGATCTCACGGGTGGAAAGAGCACCTTTTTACCGCAAAATTTTAAAGGTAAAGGAACTCGTCAAAGACGAGGGCCTTCTTTTTCCGCTCACAAGAGGTTTTTTTCGTCCCGCGGGTGAAAAAATTAAGTCCTCCAAAGCTCCTGCAGGAGGCGTCGGGTCGTTGGTCGGGCAAGCAAAAGCCCGCCCCCTCCAGACCTGAAGATAAACCGTCCAAAGCCTGAAGGTGCGCCCCCACCCATAACTCGGGTGGGAGGACGTCTTCGCCGGTTCCCGGATCCATGGCTTTCCAGAATCCCGGACAAATGGGTTTGCGAAGTCATAAGGTCAGGGTACAAGATCGAGTTTCGATCTCTCCCACCGGCGCGATTCTTCCCTTCCAATATCCGACTATCCCCGGATCGTTTAGAAGATCTGCGGAGAGCAGTCACAGATTTACTACAACAAGGAGTGGTAGTCCACGTTCCTTGGACAGAACGGTTTCAAGGGTTTTATTCAAACCTATTTACAATACCCAGGAAAGAGGGCAAAGTGCGTCCAATTCTGGACTTAAGGGCACTCAATTCTTTTGTCAACATAAGAAGATTCAGAATGGAGTCCATTCGCACAGTAGCAGCCTTCCTGCATCCAGGGGATGTCCTAGCGTCCATAGACATCAAGGACGCATATCTTCACATTCCCATTTTCGCAGGACATCAGCGGTTTCTACGCTTTTCCGTAGAAGAGAACCACTATCAGTTTGTGGCGTTACCTTTTGGTCTCGCCACGGCTCCGCGGGTCTTCACAAAGGTGTTGGCCCCAATGTTGGCACTTCTGCGCCAAAGAGGCATATCGATCCTTGGTTACCTAGACGATCTTCTGCTTCATGCAGAGTCTCCTCAGACCTTGCTACAAAACATAGAAATTACTATGATTTCTTTACAGGAATTCGGGTGGCTGGTGAACCAGCAAAAGTCATTTCTGGTTCCCACCCAGAGGCTCGAATATCTGGGTCTAATTCTAGACACAGTCAGGACAAGAGTTTTTCTTCCGGTAGGGAAACTCCGAAAGATTCAAGCAGCAGTCCACCAACAGCTGGTCTTCCCTTCGGACTTGCATGAGGGTTCTGGGGTTGATGGTGGCTTCGTTCGAAGCAGTCCCATTTGCCCAGTCCCATACCCGAATTCTTCAGCAAGAGATTCTTCTCAGATGGAATCGGAATCCGGAATCCCTGGACAATCAGATCCGATTGAGCAAACAGACCAGAGAGTCTCTGGTCTGGTGGCTTCGGTCTCCGATGCTCAGCCAGGGAAAGTCATTTCTGCCAATATATTGGACGATAGTGACCACGGATGCCAGTCTATCCAGATGGGGAGGAATTCTCGGTCAGTTATCTGTCCAGGGACTTTGGTCCCCGGAAGAATCCAGGTTACCGATAAATGTATTGGAACTGAGAGCGATCAGACTTTGTCTGATTCACTGGACCGAGCAGCTCCAGGGCAGCCCGGTTCGGATCCAGTCGGACAATGCCACGGCCGTGGCTTATGTCAATCACCAGGGGGGCACCAAGAGTGTCCGAGCGGCCAAAGAAGTGGCTTGCATTCTTCGCTGGGCGGAACGATTTGTTCCAGCAATCTCTGCGGTGTTCATTCCGGGGGTGGAGAATTGGCAGGCAGATTATCTCAGCCGTCAGACTCTGGATCAGGGGGAATGGTCCCTCCATCCAGACGTTTTCCACCAGTTGTGCCTACGATGGGGCACCCCGGATATGGATCTGTTGGCATCACGATTCAACAGGAAAGTTCAGAGATTCGTGGCTCGCTCCCGCGATCCTCTAGCAGAAACCGCAGACGCACTGATCGCCCCGTGGGGGCAATACCAGCTAATGTATGCCTTCCCTCCTCTCGCGTTACTGCCAAGACTTCTTCGCAGGATAGAGGAGGAAGGAATTCCAGTAATTCTGGTAGCTCCGGACTGGCCTCGTCGAGCTTGGTACGCCGACGTGGTCAGACTGGTGGCGGACGTCCCGTGGAGACTTCCTCTCAGGGAGGACCTACTGTCTCAGGGACCGATCTTCCATCCTGCTTTACGATCGCTGGCTTTAACGGCCTGGCTATTGAGACCCAGGTGCTGAAGGACAAGGGATTGTCAGCTTCAGTTATTCCTACTCTAGTTGAAGCAAGGAAAGCGACTTCCAGAAAGATTTATCATCGCACATGGAAGTCCTACATTGCATGGTGTGAACTGTTGGGGTTCCGTCCTCGGTCTTATTCGATTAGTCGAATATTAGCTTTTCTGCAACAAGGGGTTGAGCAGAAACTGGCCTTGAGTACTATCAAGGGTCAGGTCTCAGCATTAGCTATCTTCTTTCAGAAGCCTTTGGCTACTCATTCCTTGGTGCGGAATTTCATCCAGGGGGTGCGACATCTGGCTCCGCCAGTGCACGCGCCGTTACCCCCCGGGGATCTTAATTTAGTGTTGTCGGTTCTTCAGAAACCTCCCTTTGAAGATATTAGGGAGATTCCTCTACCTACGTTGTCCCAGAAGGTGGCCTTCTTGGTGGCTATTACTTCTGCACGCAGGGTGTCAGAACTGGCCGCATTATCTTGTCGTTCACCATATCTGGTGGTTCATAGAGATAAGGTGGTTCTTCGTCCGAATCCATCCTTCCTACCAAAAGTGGTTTCAGAATTTCATCTGAATGAAGAAAGTGTTACCTTCCCTGTGTCCTAAGCCCAGTCATCCGAGAGTTTGCTTTACACTCCTTGGATGTGGTCCGGGCGAGCAGGGTATACTTGAAAACGACAGACTCGTTTCGCAAGACGGATTCACTTTTTGTGATCCCAGATGGACCCAAAAAGGGGTTGCCTGCATCTGCCGCGACCATTTCCAGATGGATCAGACAGACGGTAGTACAGGCTTATTCTATTAAGGGTCGGGAGCCCCCGTTCCCTGTTAAGGCGCACTCCACTCGGGCACTTAGTGCATCATGGGCCTTTCGCCTTCAGGCGTCAGTGGTCCAGGTGTGCAAGGCGGCTACCTGGTCGTCGGTGCATACCTTTACTAAACATTATAAAGTTGATGTAATGGCATCGTCTGATGCCTCGTTTGGCCGCAAGGTTTTGCAGGCCGCAATTTGAGGAGACCAGTGGTCTACCTCGAGGGTTTTTTCCGTTGGAAAATTTTTCTTTAGTCTCATTCTTTGTTTATAATGAGCCTTTAAAACTTCTAGTTTGGAACCGGTTGGGCCTTCTAGATTGGATTTGATTTTGTCAATCCCACCCCTCATTTGTGGCACTGCTTCTGGATGTCCCAGCTCTTGAGAATCAAGAAGACTACGTCTGTCAATGAGCGATAGAGAAAAATGGATTTTTGTAAGATCTTACCGTAAAATCCTTTTCTCTTAAGCTCATTGACAGACGTAGTACCCGCCCCTCTATCATTGAGTTGGGTTGGGTTAAATTCTCTGTTACTGCTTTAGAACAGAACTGATTCCCTGTAGCAGAGAGAGGGAGGATATACCCTCAGGGACTGCCCCTAAGGTGGAGCCAGAACGTTTTGTCTTTCTGCCTAGTCCTACTCCTGCGGAGACAACATAACCCAGCTCTTGAGAATCAAGAAGACTACGTCTGTCAATGAGCTTAAGAGAAAAGGATTTTACGGTAAGATCTTACAAAAATCCATTTTTTTATCACCTTCCCAAGGTGCATAAATCATTGACCAACCCACCTGGCAGACCGATAGTAGCAGGCACGGATGGGTTTACCAAGGGCCTGTCAGTATATATAGACCATTTCCTTCAGCCGATTGTCAGCTACCTACCATCCTACATTAGGGACTCTAGTCAAGTGATTGATTGCCCTGAGCCACTACAAGTGGGAGGATAGCTACCTTTGGGCCTCTTTTGGATGTATCCTCGTTGTACACCTCAATCCCGCACAACATAGGTCTGAGGGCAATTCAACACTTTCTAACCAGCTGTGGTAACATTAATTCCGAGCAGGCCAATATTTTACTTGACTGCATGGATTTCTGTTTAAGACACAATTATTTCCCGTTCATGGACCGGTTCTATCTCCAACTTAAAGGAACAGCGATGGGGGCTAACTTTGCCCCTGTTATGCCAACCTGACCATGGGTCACTGGGAGGAGTCGTACATCTGGGCCAACAACCCCTTTGCTCGACAACTCGTGTACTATGGCAGATACATAGATGTCCTGCTCATTTGGGATGGGGGCTTTGATGTCTTCTCCTCCTCTGTGGCCCATTTGTAATAACAATGATATGGGTTTGGCTTTCACCCATGTTCTGGATGCGGATGAGCTGGTGTTCCTTGATCTGGTCCTATCGCATGAGGATGGCAATATCATCACTAAGAACCATGTGAAGCCGGTGGGGGGGGGGGTAATCCTTACCTCCACCATTCCAGCTGTCACTACCCATCATGGAAGAATAATGTAGAATAATATTCTGAGAGACCAGTTCAACAGGTTGAGGAGAAACTGTTCTAAAGATAGTGAGTACCTCTCTCAGGAAGTTCATATGTCTCAAAAATTCCTAGAGAAAGTGTACCCATCTGGGTTGGTCAAGAAGACATTTGACGAACAGATTGCTTCCAGCTGTCCCAAAGGATCTGTAGCGTCAAATAACACCAATAGCGTTAGGTTTATCACAACCTTCAATGACCAATTCTCTTTAATCGGTAAAATTATACGGAAACACTTTGACATTCTTAAATTAGATCAGAGATTGGCTCCCCTTTTACTGCCCACACCTCAGATCACCTTTCGTAGGGCTAGAACGGTTAAAATATTCTAGCACCCAGCAAACTTAACCACTTAAGCCCCGGAAGATTTTACCCCCTTCCTGACCAGACCCCTTTTTTCAACTTAGCACTTCGTGATTTTAACTGACAATTGCACGGTCATGCAATGCTATACCCAAACTAAATTTACGTCCTTTTTTTTTTCCCCACAAACAGAGCTTTCTTTTGGTGGTATTTGATCACCTCTGCGCTTTTTTTTTTTTTTTTTTTTTTTTTTTTTTTTTTTGCGATATAAAAAAAAAAAAAAGAGCGAAAATTTTGAGAAAAAATTTACATTTTCAACTCTGTCTTTTAAAAAATATCCAATATACTCAATTTGTCATATTTTTTGGCCAAAATGTATTTAGCTACATGTCTTTGACAAAAAAATTTCAATGAGCGTATTTTTATTGGTTTGCTCAAAAGTTTTATAGCGTCTACAAACTATGGTGTAAATACTGAAATTTACGCAGCTTTAATTTCTGACTGCCTATCTCATTTCATGAAGTGCTAAAATGGCAGGGCAGTACAATCCCCCCCCCCCCCCCCACCCCAAACTACCACTTTTTGGACTTGGAAAGTAGATATCCTAAGGAATGTACTGAGAGGCAAGTTGAGCTCATTGAATATTTCATTGTTTTTGTCACAGGTGTTGACTAAAAAATTTTTACTCTAAGTTGTCATTGAAATGATATATTGCTCACACATGTCATCGGTAATATGTGTAATTACACCCCAAAATATATTCTGCTGTTTCTCCTGAGTACAGGGATACCACATATGTGAGACTTTTTGGGATCCTAGCTGTGTACGGGACCCCGAAAATCAATCACCATCTTCAGGTTTTCTAATGGCGTAAATTTTTGATTTTACTCCTCACTACCCATCACAGTTTCGGAGGCCCTGAAATTTCAAGATAGCACAAAACCCCCCCCAAATGACCCCATTTTGGAAAGACATTCCAAGCTATTTGCTGAGAGACATGGTGAGTCCATGGAATATTTTATATTTTGCCACAAGCTTTGGGAAAAATTACATTTTTTTTTTTTTTTTTTTTTTAACACAAAGTTGTCACTAAATGATAAATTGCTCACAAATGCCATGGGTATATGTGGAATGACACCCCAAAATACATTCTGCTGCTTCCCCTGAGTACAGGGATACCACATGTGTGAGACTTTTTGGAAGCCTAGCTGTGTACAGGACCGCAAAAACCAATCAACACTCTCAGGTTTTCTAATGGCGTAAATTGTTGATTTCACTCCTGACTACCTATCAGTTTCGGAGGCCATGAAATGTCAAGACAGCGCAAACCCCCCCCCCCCCAAATGACCCCTTTTCGGAAAGTAGACACCCTAAGCTATTTGCAGAGAGGCATGTTGAGTGTTTTGCAAATCTCACTTTTTGTCACAAAGTTTTGGAAATTGAAAAAAGAGGAAGAAAAATGCATTTACCTGTGTGTTTTGTTTTTTTTTTTTCATTTTCCAAAAAAAATTAGAGCTGCAAAATACTCACCATGCTTCTCAGCAAATAGATTGGAGTGTCTACTTTGCAAAATGGGGTCATTTTGGGGGGGGGGGGGGGTTGTGCCATCTTGGCATTTCATGACCTTCAAAAGTGTGATTGGTGGTAAGGAGTGAGATCAACAATTTACGCCCTTAGAAAGCCAGAAGGGGCGGATTGGTTTTCCGGGTCCTGTACGCGGCTAGACTGCCAAAAAGTCTCACATATGGGGGTATCCCTGTACTCAGGAGAAGCAACAGAATGTATTTTGGGGTGTCATTTCACATATACCCATGGCATGCGTGAGCAATATATCATTTAGTGAAAACTTTCTGTAAAAAAAAAAAAAAAAGCAAATTGTCATCTTTCCGAAATTTAGGGCAAAATATAAAATACTCCAAGGATTCAATATGCCTCTCGGCAAATAGCTTTGGGTGTCTACTTTTCAAAAAGGGGTCATTTGGGGGGTGTTTGAACTGTCCTGGCATTTTATGCTCAATCTTAGGCACACATCACCCACTCTTCTAACCACTTGAAAACCAAGCCTTTTCTGTGACTTTTTGTTTACATGAAAATTTTCTTTTTCTAGAAAATTACTTGAACCCCCAAACATTATATATTTCTTTAAAGCAGAGGCCCTATAGAACAAAATGGTGGATGTTGCAAATTTTTTTGTCACACGGTATTTGCGCACAGATTTTCCAAACGCAATTTCTGCAAAAAAAAATATTTTTTTTAACTTTATTGCACAATTACACTATATAATTCCAAATTGTTTGTTAAAAATTTTAAAAGATGATCTTATGTCGAGTACATAGATAACAAACATGACATGCTTTAAAAATTGCGCAAGCCTGTGCAGCAGCAACAAACTACGTACATTTTTAGAAGCTTTTAGTCTTAACAGGTTACCACTTTAGACTTACAGAGGTCTACTGCAAGAATTACTGCACTCGACCTGGCGTACGCGGCGATACCTCACATGCATGCTGCAAGTGCGGTTTATATATGACACTAGACCAACGCCTGCGTGCACCATTGCGCGCAAGCGGGGGGGTGCTTGATTTTTATTTGGCTTTTTTATGTTATTTTGACACCTTTCATTTCTTTTAATCATTTTTATTGTTATCACAGTGAATTTAATGAATTTAAATATCCCCTATGATAGCAATCTGTAGTGACAGGTACTCCTTCTTCTTTTTTTTTTTTTTTTTTTTTTTTTTAAATTTGCGGTCTTTTAGACTCTAGATCTCTCCTCTGACCTTAACACATCTGACCACACCAAAATGGTGTGATAAAATACTTTCCCAATTTCCCAATGGCGCTGTTTATTTCTGACGAAACAGAAGTCATGAAATGCTCGTAGCAATAGAGATTGGAGCCATTCTCGTCTCCAATCAGCTCTATGGTTGGATAATTGAACCACCCGCTGCACTCTCGGGTTAACCGGTGGGACAGGAGAGTCCGAGAAACCACGGAAGGCGGCGGTGGGTGGGTGGGTGGGGGGGTTATCCCCTCCCACTGCATGTAAAAGCAGTCTAGTGGCCAATTATCCACTAGGATTGCTTTTAAATGTAAGCCGATCGCTGACTGTAAAAAACGATACCAAGATGATGCCTAAATCTGCAGGCATCATCCTGGTATAACCACTCAGTCCAGCAATGGTCCTTGTTTGGCATATAGTGTAGGGTTTTTTTTTTTTTTTCATGCAGCCTGTGGGCTGAACGAAAAAAAAAAGAGAACCTAACATAAATCAGCACAGGAATATTGTGTAGTATTACTAATCATTAACCGCCCAAACAACCACCCACTGAATTTAATGATGGGTATACATGACAATATTGCACGTATACCTAAAAGGTATTTTAACTGCAGTGCTGAAATCAGCCTATCACCACAGCTGCTGCCAGTAAAGGTCTCCATATATGCTGTTCGCAAACACTGTTTGTGTCAGAATATATAAAATCAACGTGGCAGCCGACGAGTACCTGCAAGAGAAACGGGTTAACAAAAGAATGAAAAACAAAGTACAGAAGGAAGATATAAAATGACTGACATGACAACTGTTCTTGGATTTCTTTTTATTTTTTTTTTCTAACTGTTTTTTTCTGTGAACTGCGATTTTTTTTTTTTTTTTTTTTTTTTTTTTTTTTTTTTTTTTTTTTTTTTTTTTTTTTTTTCTTCTTCTCCCCCCAGCTTGGGTCTCTCAAAATGTCGATGGCCATTGAACATCTTTCGAGACCCTGTGTTTTTGTGCCCTACACTGTCGTGCTGTACCCTACACTAAAACTCCACTAGTGTATGGTAGCGCTCGAAACATTCCCCGATGCAGAGACCAGGTTGGTCAGGACATCTGAGATGACAATAGCGGGTGTCACGCCTAAATCCGCGCCTGCTACAGACACGACATCTTTGGGGTCGTGTTTGGGTAGGGGTACTCGGGAGGACATGTGGAAAATGTCTCTCATGCACCTGGCTCACTGCATCTGGAAGGGGAAGTTGGGCAGGCATACCTCCTGGGTACAGGTAGGCAAGGATGATCGCTTCCTGGAATTTCCGGAAGGATCCAGTTCGTCCTGACGCCCTGTATAGGACAAAGGCGTTCAGCATAGCCAATTGGTAAAGGTAAACAGACACTTTTTTGTACCAGCGTCTGGCTTTACGGGCAACTAAATACGGGGCCAAAAGCTGGTCGTTAAGGTCCACCCCTCCCATATTAAGGTTATATTCGTGGACACAGAGGGGTTTCTCCATAACGCAAGTTGCCGTAGGAATTGGGATTGTCGCGTCTGTGTGAATGGAGGACAGAACGAAAACATCCCGTGTATCCCTCCACTTCACTGCAAGCAATTTGTCCTTTTTCAAGCAGGCTCTCGCCCCCCGACTAAGACGGGAATTTACAAGCCGTTGGGGGAAGCCCTGGCTATTGGGTCGCACGGTGCCACATGCGCTAATTTGTAATTTAGAAAAATGACTAAATAGTGGCATGCTTGAATAGAAGTTGTCCACATTCAAATGGTACCCCTTTCTGGATAAGGGTGACACCAAGTCCCAAACTATCTTGCCGCTGCTCCCTATGTAGTCTGGGCAGTTGGGGGGGTTCCACAGTGCTATCTTTTCCCTCATAGACCCTGAAAGTAACTGTATAGCCTGTGGCCCTGTCGCACAGTTTTTACAGCTTGACCCCGTAATTGGCACGCTTGCTGGGGAGGTACTGTTTCATAGCAAGGCGGCCAGTAAATTTAATCAGGGACTTGTTCGGGGGTAAACAAGGCTGCAAACCGCTGATTGAAGTGGTCTATGAGGGGCCGAATTTTGTGGAGCCGATCATATGCAGGATCTCCCTGAGGACGACAGATTTAATTGTCGCTGAAATGCAAAAATTGCATAATTTGCTCGTATCTCTCCCTGGACATGGAGGCAGAGTACATGCGCATATGGTGAAGTAGGCTAGTGGACCAATATAGCCGCAATTCACCCTGTTTGGTTATGCCCATGTGGAGGGAAAGGCCCAGAAAGATTTTAAAATCAGGAACCGTTATAGGTTTCCAGCCGAATGGTCTGGCAAGGGGCGAATTTGGGTTGGCGGCGATATAAATTGTTGTGCGTATAAATTTGATTGATCCACAATAGATCTGAAAAGATCTTCCATGAAGAACAGCTCAAAAAAGTTCAGGGGCGTAAAACCAGCTGTCTCCACGTGGATTCCAGGTTGGGCAGTGAATGGGGGGGGGAAGTACTGGTGCTGTAGAATCAGTGGGTTACCATTTGGGATATGCCAGCGCATCAGGGAGGGCAGTATGGGCTCTACGGGCCTGTCTTCGAATACGCGGTGGCTGCGGGCCACTACTCGTGCTAGCCACCGCACCAGCTTCAACTGCACTTATGGGACTCGCCAGGTCACAAAGTGATACTGCAGTGTTGGTTGTACTAGGTCCAGGGTGTACTAGGCCGCTGGTGCTTGCCAGGCCACCAGAAGGATGAGCGGCTGTAGTACCGACACTCTGCTCCATATGAGCACCCTGCGATTCCTGCATCTCAACAACTCCAGAATGGGGTCGGGTACGCCTGGGTCTAACAGGGACCCATCCGTCGTCGGAGCCATCTGTCAGGGAGCCGCTGCCGTCATCAGGTTCGTATACTGACCCTGATTCTGCCAGTGAGGCTTCCCCATTGCTCTCATCTAACATGGTCAGTAAACTATAAGCCTCTGCACTACTGTACCAACGTCTGGACATTTTGGTAACTAAATTTACCGGTACAGTAGTGGGACTACTAGGTAATAAAAGCACCTGGTTGTCAAGGACTATTTCATGAGCTACCAAAAAAAACTGCTAATGCTAGCAGGGATCAGGCCTGACTCTAACACAGCGGTTTTGTGTGTTGTGTTTTTTTGTAAGTGACAGTAATCTATTGATTACTACACTTGCCTGGGTGGGGTGGGCTGAGCAGAGGGGTTAAACGCAGGTGCTGGCAGGAATCAGTGCTGATCGTGTAAACACCGCGTTTTGGGAACCCTAAACTATGGGGACGCTAGTAGAGTTCTGATCAGATATTGATCTGTTCAAACACTATACTAGTAATGGAAGTGTATGTGCGTGTGTGTGGTAATCAAGGGGTTATTTCTAACTATGCGCCGGGGATCTGCGCTTTTTTAGACTAACACTAGCTAATGTCACCTGTGTCACTAATAATCGTGATCAGAAAAAAAACTGTACACTATAAAAGTGACACTGTGACAGGACAATGAAGGGGTTAACTGGGGGTCATCAGGGGGTTAAATCTTTATTGGGAGGGGGTGACGGGTATCCTAAGTATAAAAGGAACGGCGGCAAGCGCTAAACCTGGTCACAAGTCACACTTATACGGTTATATAGAAAATGCTATATACTGTATACAGTGTGTGTGTTGTGGCAGGGGGTGTAGGGGTGATTAGGGGGTTAAATCTTTATTGGTGGGGTGGCGGGGACCCTAAACCTACTTGGGACAAACTAACTCGCTAGCGCTAACTCAAGTCACAATCGCACTAATACAAAATACCGAAAAACAGTATATTACGTTTGTATTTGTGTGCAATGTGACAGGGGGGAAGGGGTTAACTGGGGGTGATCAGGGGGTTAAATCTTTATTGGGGGGGGTGGTGGGTTTTTAAGTGAAAAAGGGGGGGCCGCAAGCGCTACACCTGGTCACAATCACACTTATACAGGTATATAGGAAAATGCTATATGCTGTATACAGTGTGTGTTGTGACAGGGGGTGTAGGGGTTAACGGGGGGGGGGCAATCGGGGGTTAAATGTGCCTATCTAAGTGTAAATGTATGTGCTTGGTGCAGTTAGATGTGTTCTCCTCTCGAGATGAATCCTAAAAGGATCATGGAAGGGGAGAGAACGTCTTTTCTGAGCCTGTATTTACATTACACAGGCTCAGCATGTAATTTGATTGGGCAGGACCGATCAACAGGTCCAGGCTAAAAATCATTGGCCTGGACCTGATGACTGATCGGTTCTGAATCCAATCAAGTCATCGGCGGGAGCGCCAGAGCGGCGGGAAGTAGTGAAGTACCGATACGTCACTTTGCCTGGCCGGGGCTGACCGCCGCAGTATATGTACTTGCGGCGGTCGGCAAGTGGTTAAGAGCACGACTGGACCCCTATCGGACATTAGAACGTTCTTTGATAATAGAAAAGGGGTATTTCAATGCAGGAAGAGGGGCTGTTTAACATGCCAATTCATTAAACATGGACAGAATACCATCTGCGATGGGTCAGGCAAGGATTATCAGATTAAGCAGTTCATCACATGCTCCACTGAGTATGTGGTGTACGTTTTTCAAGTGCCCATCTATTGCATGTAGGACGGACCATAAGAACTATGCGAACCCGGATAGGTGAACACCGTAGGTTAATCCACAAAGTGTGCGATAAACATAGCGTCCCCTGCCACTTCCTACAAGTTCACAAAAAAGACCTTAAGGCGCTTGAGGTAATGGTTATAGAATCCATCCCTAAGGGCACCTTGTCTAATAATGAGAGATTCTCCCTCTTATGCAAGAGGGAGACCTTTTTGGATATTTCAATTTTGCTCCTTGGTCCCAGGGGGCTTGAATGAGGAGTTGGAGGTACATCCATGTAACGCTCTGCTATCTATAATTAGGGGGTTGGATCTTCAGCTGCAGAAAACCACTCAGTAGTATTCCAGAGAATATTTTAAGTCACCCGACCTAACTCTCTTTACTCATCACAGTGGTTGGAAACAGTTTCTGGACACACAAAGCACAAATGCTAGCAGAAGCACAGCAGATCGATAATAAGCAGCAGTGTAATTAGCAGGTAGTAATGGTTGATAATATGCAGCAGTGTGCGTAGCAGGTAGTAATGGTTGATAATATGCAGCAGTATGCAGCAGTATGATTAGTAGGCAGTAATGGTTGGTAATACAACCTAGTTACAACCTACAACTTAAGCACAGAAATTAGCAAGCAGACATTACAGGGGAATGTATCCTTCTTAGAGTGCCAAGTGCATATGAGCAGAGTAGAGGTATAATGATGGTAAAAGCAATGGTATTGATATGGGGTCCCCTGTGGGGTACTTATCAGTTGTAGCAACTTTGCAGAGGCAGCGGCAAGCAGGGTTTCAGGAGAGGAGACTGGCAGCAGCTGGTAAGAGATGCTCCGGTCCGATCAGTAAGTCAGTGGTGCGGGGTCACTGGGTAGGCAAAGTAGAGACGTCCGGTAAGGCGACTGCTATGAGCGGTTGCACGAACAATTTGTTTGTGCAAACCGCTAGTTGAAATAGGCGCCGTGAGCGGCGCCCGAGAATGACGTCACGCGCGACGTCAACGTCACCACGCCCACATGCGTTCCACCTGACCGAGAGGTGGAACGCAAACAGGAAGAGGATGTCCAGGATTCTTACAATACAATAGTCTAAACAGTCTGTGCGTTCTTTGTGCATTGGATATCTTTTGTGTATTGGATATATTTATTTTTACAATTTTCATAATTATAATTATTTTCATATTTATTTTTGTTTTATTTTAATTTTTATAACCTTCCGCAATTATTCAGCATTCCCTTTCATAATTTTTATTTTTGTGGTTTTTACTAATACTTAATGTATATGCCTACAATTACTATTACCAACTGTTTATGCAGTAGCAATTGGTTTTATTTATGTAATTGTTATAGAGTGGATATTGAGGGGTTAATGATGAATTGAGACACTGGGTGCCCGCCTACCTCCTGCACCTTTTAAATGTCTTGGTTGCTGTTCTCCCTGTCACTTTGACAAAGCACTGAAGTGCGAAACATGTCGTCACGGCAACCCTGATGTTTTCCAGCTGGGTCCCGACGCTGACGTCCCTTCCGGTTAGCGGTCTCGGCTGTGGACACTTCCGGTTGGCGGCTCTGCGGTATGGGCTACACTGCTCCGGCGTGAGCAGCTACAGATCGGGTGGGAGGAAGCCACACTATTCTTGCCGGCTAGTCCGGTCTGTCTTTGGCACATCAGATCCCTTCCCCTCCTGCCTGGTGCCCTGATGTGAACATAAACACAGTTTTGGCTTACCCAGCGGCTCTGTCATCCTGTGACCTCTCAGCAACGCCAGCAATCTGGTTTGGAATACATTCTTTATATGTTTTATTCATCACTATACTTTTTAAATACATTTCCAAGGTATTTTATCAAGTCTGACTGAGTTATATTGTAGACTATGTACCGTCAGATAGCGCTGCTGTCCCTTCCTATATACACTAACTTATGCTGTTTCAGTACTGTTTAGCAGCAGCACCATACGGTAACTTTTATTTACTTTTGGGAATGAGAGTCATCACAGATAGATGGAAGTCCCTTTGTTGTTTGATCTACAGCAATGCTGGCACCCTGTCCTCGGTTTCACTACTGAAACCGCCACCCCTCCGATGCTGATTGCGACCACGCACCTTGCCATGACTTTGGCTGCTTGAAGTCACACCCAGGTCCCTGGATTCCTGTAAAAAATGAAAATGTTCAGATTGGCACATAGACTGACAGACAGTTTCCTGAAATATGGAATCATCCGTCGCACTTCCACACTCGGTTGATGGGGGGGGGGGGGGGGGGGGATGCAAGGTCAGTGCTGTCCGTGGAACTGCTGGTTACATCTTCCAACGACGATTTCACTGCCTCCTCCGTATGCACTCTTTTTTTCCATCCACGATATTGGATGTTGTCCTGAAGACAAAAAAAACAATATCCTTGCCTAAAAAGGTAAAAATGCCTGCAGAATAGTTAACATTAACATTTTTTTACATTTTTGTTTCAGACAGCACCTGATCAGATGCTCCATGCATCCCTATAGAGCGGCGGATGTCAGCGGTGACATATCCACTGACACTTGCTGCTTTCCAATCCGATCCTGTTTGTGAAATTCAGATGGATGGAAACGCTATTTTCCATCCATCTGGAGGATAAGATAGGATCGGATGGAAACGGACAGGCGCTCTGTTTTCATCTGATCTCCCATAGAGGAGAACGGTGATCTTACAGATTAGTCTCTGCAAAGTAAGCGGAGACGGACCTGTCATCCGTCTGCTCAGTGGGGATCGAACCCCGCTGAGCAAAATGGAGCCCGTCGGGTGGAAAGCCCATGTTAAAGGACCCACTAACAGGCCAGATTTTAGGTATTACCTTAGGGAGATGCAGACTAGAATACTGCAATCACTGAGCAGCAAATTATATCACCTGTGATGTATTTCAGTTATCTTGCAAACCTGGCCTGTTAGTGGGTCCTGAGGACAGGAGTTTAGAACCACTGCCTTAGAGCAATGTACAAAGGGGAATATATGTGACAAAAAAAAAACCCTACACTATTGTGGGTCATGGCTTGGCGGAGGAAAGCCAAATGGTTGTGGAACAAATAATGCTTTTTTTTTTGAGGAGCTGGTGCTCCACTTCTCTGAGCCTTCTCCTCCGTCAAATCCCTCCTCACGTGGTCACGGAGTGACTTCCAGCGTCGCTGTAAAATGTTGCCTACAGAAAAGTGGAAAAAAAGGGTTAATATGCATTCCTTAACACTGCACGGCAAACCTATCATGCAATTAATAACAATAAGCTTCTCTCTTTTTGCTGCATTGCTCATACGGTCCCAGTCTGGTGTCAGTGCAGAACTTATGTCCATCCATTTCTTCACCTTCCTTAACCCGTCGTAAAAGCGATGCAATAAATCCCACAGCTCTGGATTTGCCTGCATATATGAATTCTGCTTGGGGGACATCAGCAGCCAAATCCTCCCTGTCCTCTTCCTCTCCTCTCACAACCACACGGCTGAGCAAAGGACTCTTGGGTAATGTAAGAATGAATTTCCTGGTTTTCCTCTAATTACAGTGACCAATCACATTTTTCTGCTAAAAAAAATGCTTGACGCTGCTAAAAGCCGATATACAGTGTTTAGCCGTGTCAGGTGTTTTTACAGTTTGAACGCTGGTCCTCAGAACGCGCAGGCCCTGGGTTTTATTTTTTGCGCAGCTTAAAAACGCCTATGCCACTTGGAGCTCCTAAAAAGCCTGTGTGGGCATGAGGCCATAGAATAACATGGATTGGCGTTTTTAGGCTGCAAAAAAAAAAGTCGAGAGATAAAAGGCCTATGCGCTACCAATGGGGTAGATGTAACGGGGATATGTAGATAGTGGAACACCGAAATCAGCTAATTTAGTAGTGTCACCACATACTCAATGAACTAATAAAAGGATAAAATCAGCGCTAGATTTCTTAAACCGGTGGACCAGAGAGAGTGTAATAACTCTAAAATATAAGGTAATGTCACAATCGTGATCAGAAAACAGTTTAAAAAAACTGCTGTAATGAATATTCAATGCTAATACAAAATGTCCCAAACCTCAAATGGGGACAGGGAAAAATTAAATCCAATGAGAATGTGTAATCATAAAAGTGGACCAAATATCCAATAAGAATATATAAACATCAACAATATAAAGAGCCAATAAAGATGATATTGATAAATTGTGCCAATTATACCAAAGTGAACGGAATGAATAAAATCAATAAAAAAATATTGAATTAACATGCAAATATATACGCAATAAGAAGTGCATGATATGCAAATACCATTAAAAGTGCTGCAGTGCGTGATGGATACAATAAATATATTCTAATAAACTGAGAAAGTCCATGTGCAAATGAAATGTGCACCAAACTATGTGTTATTAATCAAAGTGATGCTTGTGACTTTTTCTTAATATTGCAGTGACTCTTGTGTTATTTTCTATACAGTGACATTAATGTGTGTGAGCTTATCCAAAATTAGGTGCAATGGCCGCTCACCTCCATTGACACTCAAACGAGCGTTTTAGTGCAATATATCACCATGTGGGGCATCAGGGTTTTCTCCACAGTAAGGGGCTTTTAGGTGTGGACAGGTCCCTCAATCCTTGGGATGTTATGGTCAGTGGTGTAATGCTCACTCTCCTCCTGTGGAATGGTGGTGGATCTGATGTTCCTCCTAAGACACTCGCTCATCCATAGGTAGTAATAAAAGGGAGGGCACTCATACTGTAGTAAAATTAATAATTTATTGTGGAAAGTAATAAAACACTTAGGCAAATAACAAACCGCCGATGCTGTACACTCCGATACTTATGGTCTCCGTCGTAGACCGGAAGTGAGGTCACCCGGCTCCTCCAGACGCGTTGCGTCACAAAAACACGTGACCCTTGAGAAAGTCACGTGTTTTTGTGATGCAACACGCTGGGTGATGTCACTTCCGGTCTACGGCCGAGACCGGAAGTATCGGAGTGTACTGCATCGCAGTTTGTTTGCAGTTTGCTGTTATTTGCCTAACTGTATGTGATTTTTACACTCTCTCTGGTCCACCAGTTTAAGAAATCTAGCGCTGATTTTATCCTTTTATCAAAACAAAAAGTCTGACGCTCCTAAAAGCAGCTGCAAAAATGCCCTGTTGCATGACCAGGCCATTTTTTTGCAATTTGGCACTGCGTGACTTTAACTGACAGTTGCACGGTTATGCAGTGCTGTACCCAAACAAAATGGATGTCCGGTTTCTCCCCCCCCCCCCCCCACAAATAGAGCTTTCTTTTGGTGGTATTTGATCACCTCTGTGTTTTTTTTTATTTTTTACGATAACAAAAATAGCGAAAAAATAAAATTTCTCTTACGTCCTCCGACAGTCGCCGCCACTTCATAATCTTCACTAATGGGGTAATTGACCTTTTCTCCGCAGGAGTAGCTAGGCAACAAGATTTGTTAATATCAAAGCTTTTAGCATATCACACCCCTAGGGGGTGGTCCCCTCAGTCAATACCTCCCTGCTTCCTGCATTCTCAACTCAGTTTCTAATGCCTAGCTTAGAAGTAGCTGGCTGATCCTGTGCTGGGGCTTTCAGTCTCAGCCTTCTTTCCTTTTTTGATTTTATTTCAAGTATTTTTCTCTTTCTTTTACTTAGCTGTTCTTTTTCTCAGCATTAGTTTAGTTTCTTTGGATGAAGATGATCATGCAGAGCTGGGTCTCGGACTGGCCACCCTGGATACCAGGGTTCAGGGCCAGGGGCTTCCCGGCCTGCCATCGAGCGTTCAGCTCAGGTTTCCCTGGCATATTGAACGACCCATCCCTGTTCGCTGCAGGGATGCTGCTTGTGAGGTGGCTACCTCACCGGACTCCATTTGCGGTTTCGCACCGCAGTTCCACTGCGTCCTGGCTGCGACACTCCCTGTCCTCAGTACAGCGGTTTGGTCGCTGGAGAAGGCTCCCCACGTGGGGACCTGTCTGTTTTGGGTGTCAGTCTGTGACTGTGTGACCCTGCATGTCTGTGTATGTGCTGAGCTCCCTGTCAGATTCCTGTGTGGAATAGCTGCCTTTCTGTGGGCTGCGGGGGAGGGGGACTCTCCCGCTCTGCTATGTGAGAATATGGGGCAGACTGGGCTTACACATGCTGTGCGGCGGCCGCTACTGCGGCCTGCCATTTTTTTGCGGCAAATTATGGTGACCGGCCCTGTGTGGTACAGCGCGGTGTTTTGGCGCCAAACGCCGCCATTTTGGCGGCGATCGATCATACAGCCACATGTCGGCGCCATTTTCTCATTGCCTAAAAAGCCTCAGCCGAGCGGCCATGTTTGTGTAGCCTGCATAGGCTTTATAGGGCGGTCAGTCATTGCATCACTTCCTTTTGCTCTGGAACAGCGATCGGTGGCAGCAGCCTGTGTGGTCTCTCCAGGTTTTTACCTTTCTTTTTCCTGTATTCCTTGCCCAGTGTCCTTATCCCTGTGGGGGTCGGTTCATACAGTAGTGTGCGGTGGGCTACGCTCGCCGCGGTCTTAAAGGGGCAGTCCTCCTTTTTTCAATATTGCTGGGGCATGGATTCTCAGGATTGCAAGTTTCCTCCCACCTTGGTGGGGGGCCAAGGGGCTGCTGCATCCCCCGAGGGGGCTGATCTGGCTGCTATTGTAGCGAACTTGGCTTCTCAGGTGCAGATGCTAATGGCTGATCGATCCGCAAAACGGCCCAGAGTGTCTATTTCCTCTGATTCAGAGGGCGATGGGGCTGCTATGGCTGGAGTGCCCTTCTCAGGGTCTCGCTCATCTCTGGACCTTGGAGGGTCTGAGGGGGAGGCTGAGGTAGAAGGGGTTGATAATTCTCCCCCTGGCTTGCCTGAAGAGCTTGCACTCATGGATGAGTTGGTTGCTTCTATCAAGGAAACCCTGCATTTGCAGGATGAACCATGTCTTCCTGCTTTGATGTCCTCTTATGGGACGCAAAGGAAACGCAAATCAGCGCAGGTTTTTCCCTGCTCTGCGGAATTTCAGCGCGATGAGCAATTGATGAGCAATGGCGCAATTTGATGAGCAATGGCGCAATTTAAAGAAGCCCTTTACTGTGCCAAGTAAGTTCAAGCTGCGTTATCCCTTTACACCCACCGCTGATGAGCGTTGGTGTGTGCCGCCTCAGGTGTATCACGCGGTGGCTGTTTTAAATAAATACACTGCGATCCCTGCTGAGGATACCCCGGTGTTCCGGGACCCTACGGACAGGAGATTGGAGTCTCTTGCCCGTCATGCTTATACAGTTGCTGGTTCTATGCTTAAGCCTATTTTTGCTTCCATTATGGCAGCCCAGGCTATTGCGGATTAGGTGCAGGTGCTCAGGCACACCCTGGTGGCTAACTCTGCTCCAACGACAACATTGGCTATGGTGGATCAAATTCATCAGGGTGTCATGTATTTGTGTGATGCGGACTTGGATTTGGTCCCTTTTTGGCTGCACGCCTCTCAAGTGTGGCGGTGTTGAACCGTCACCTGATATGGCTGAAATGTTGGTCGGTTGACCAATCATCTCGCAAGACTTTAGCTAATTTGCCCTACGCGGGATATCGCCTTTTTGGCGAGTCTTTGGATACTCTGATAAAGGGAATTTCCGGGGGTAAGAGCACTCTTTTGCCCCAAACTCGCAAGAATAAGTTTGTTCGCGGTAAGAATACCTCGTTTAGGCCCTCTCGGGGGTCCTTTCGTGCCTTTCCGTCGCACTATAAGGGCAAGCCCTTCAAGGGTCAAGGCTCCCAGAAGAAGCCGTGGGCAGGTAAGCAGAAGTCCGGCCAGTCCGGGTCCGCTGCCCATGCCAATTCGGCCTGAAGGGGCGCCCTCACCCGGTTCTGGGGTGGGGGGACGTTTGCTCGGTTTTCTTAAACCCTGGCTGGCCCGCATTCGGGACAGGTGGGTTCAGGAAATCGTTTGATCTGGATACAAGATCGAGTTTCTCTCTCGGCCGGCGAGCAGATTTTTTCCCTCAAATCTTCAGCTGTCTCCGGAGCGCTTGCAGGATCTGCACCGGGCGGTGCGGGACCTGCGGGCCCAGGGAGTGGTGGTTCCGGTGCCTCATCGGGACAGATTTCGGGGGTTCTATTCCAATCGGTTCACTGTGCCCAGAAAGGAGGGCAAGGTACGTCCGATTTTGGACTTAAAACCTCTGAACCGCTTTGTGCGGGTTCGCAAGTTCCGCATGGAATCCCTGCGCTCGGTGGTGGCTGCCCTGGTTCCGGGGGAATTCATGGCCTCCGTCGACTTGAAGGATGCGTACCTTCACATCCCCATTTTCGAGGGTCAGCAGAGGTACCTTCGATTCGCCATTGCGGAGGATCATTACCAATTCGTGGCGTTACCCTTTGGTCTCGCTTCGGCTCTGCGGGTTTTCACCAAGGTGCTTGCGCCGGTTCTGGCTTTACGGAGAGCCCAGGGCATCTCTGTCTTGGGGTATCTGGACGATATCTTGATTCGGTCTGCGACCAGTCAGGGCCTGGTGAACGACCTGTCCATCACGATGCAGACTCTGCAGGAGTTTGGTTGGACGATAAATTTTCCGAAGTCGACGCTGTGTCCGTCGGTCCGTCTTCCCTACCTGGGGATGATCCTGGACTCTGTTCAAGCGAAGGTCTTCCTGCCGGAAGACCAGCTCCGGACGCTTCAGGACGAAGTCAGGTCCTTCAGGGACAATCGGTGCTCGTCCCTCCGGACGTGTATGAGGTGTCTGGGATTGATGGTCTCGGCTTTCGAGGCGATTCCCTTCGCCCAGTTTCACACGCGGGATCTTCAAGCAGAGATCCTGGCCAAGTGGGACGGGCGTCCGCAATCTCTGAATCTGCGGATTTCGTTGCGCCGCCTCACCCAAAGGGGTCTTTTGTGGTGGCTCCAGTCCCCGGCAGTGTCGGGGGGCAAGTCCTTTCGTCCTTTGTCGTGGACGGTGATCACCACGGATGCCAGCCTGTTGGGCTGGGGTGGTGTTCTGGGCGTTCTGTCCGCCCAGGGAACTTGGTCGGAGGAGGAATCCTCCCTTCCGATCAACATTCTGGAATTGCGAGCGATAAATCTCTGCCTTCTGCGTTGGACGGACAGGCTTCAGGGCCGTCCGGTTCGGGTGCAGACGGACAATGCCACAGCAGTGGCCTACATCAACCACCAAGGGGGCACCAGGAGTGCCCGAGCGGCTCGGGAAGTGGCCGACATTCTGTCTTGGGCTGAGACGCACGTCCCGGCGATATCTGCAGTTCACATTCCGGGGTGGAGAACTGGCAGGCGGACTATCTGAGCCGCCAGACCCTGGACCAGGGGGAATGGTCCCTTCACCCGGATGTCTTCCAGATGTTGTGCGCGAAGTGGGGTTCCCCAGATGTGGACCTGTTCGCGTCTCATCTAAACAACAAGGTGGAAAGGTTCGTGGCAAGGACGCGCGATCCTCGGGCAGACGCCTCAGAGGCGCTAGTGGCGCCCTGGCATCAGTATCGTCTGATTATATGCCTTTCCACCGATTTCAGCTGCTATCCAGGTTCCTTCGCAGGTTGGCCTCGGAACCGCACACAGTGATTCTGGTGGCGCCAGACTGGCCTCGCCGGTCTTGGTACGCAGACCTCGTAAATCTGGCGGTCGACGCTCCGTAGCGTCTGCCTCTTCGAGAAGATCTCCTGTCTCAAGGACCGATATTCCATCCTGCTTTACAGTCGCTGGCTTTAACGGCCTGGCTGTTGAAAGCCAGGTCCTGAAGGATAGGGGTCTCTCCCCTGAGGTCATTCCCACTTTGATCAAGGCTAGAAAAGCCTCTTCAGGGAAGATTTACTACCGTACTTGGAAGGCATATTTTGCCTGGTGTGAGTCCAGGGGGTATTCCCCTCGCTCATACTCTGTATCGAGAGTGTTGGCTTTCCTTCAAACGGGGGTGGACCAGCGTTTGGCGTTGGCCACGATTAAGGGTCAGATTTCTGCACTGGCCGTTCTCTTTCAACGCCCTGTGGCGTCTAATTCTTTGGTTAGCACCTTTGTTCAAGGGGTGCGACACTTGGCCCCTCCTCGGAGGGACCCTTTACCTCCATGGGACTTGAACCTTGTTCTGTCCGTGTTACAGCATGCTCCCTTTGAGAAGATCAGGGAGATCTCGTTGTCTCTATTGTCCAAGAAGGTTGCCTTTTTGGTGGCGATCACTTCGGCTCGCAGGGTCTCGGAGCTGGCGGCCTTGTCCTGCAGCTCTCCCTACTTGGTGATTCACTTGGATAAGGTGGTCTTACGACCTAACCCTTCTTTTCTTCCGAAGAGGATCTCGGAATTTCACCTCAATGAGGACATTGTCTTACCTTCGCTTTGCGCGAAGCCTCATCATCCAAAGGAGGTGGCTTTGCATTCCTTGGATGTTGTTCGGGCGATCAGAGTTTACCTGTCATCGACGAAATCCTTTCGCAAGTCGGATTCTCTATTTGTCCTTCCAGAGGGTCCTCGGAAGGGCATGGTGGCGTCGGCTGCGACCATCGCCAAATGGATCAGGCAGACCATTGTGCAAGCCTATGCTTTTGAGGGGGAAGGTTCCTCCTTTCCCTGTGAAGGCGCACTCTACCAGGTCTCTGAGTACGTCTTGGGCCTATCGTCATCGGGCTTCTGTGGCCCAGGTGTGTAAGGCGGCGACTTGGTCGTCCGTTCACACCTTCTCAAAATTTTACAAGGTGGATGTTCAGGCATCGGCAGATGCTTCCTTTGGCCGTAAAGTTCTTAGTGCGGCAGTGCCTTAGGGTTCCTTGTTTGGGTCCATGGCTGTTGGGGTGTTTTTACCCCTAGGTTACTTTTTCTTCCTGGGTTGTTGCTCCTGTTGAGCACGTTTTTTCCTGTTGCCCAGTTGGTTCTCTTACTTTGGTAAGGTTCCTTTTTTCTGATGTGGGTACTGCGTTGCTTTAGGCGCGGCTACGTTTTTTGCCCACCCCTCATGTCTACACTGCTCTGGGACTTCCCCATTAGTGAAGATTATGAAGTGGCGGCGACTGTCGGAGGACGTAAGAGAAAACGGAATTTTTGTAAAATCTTACCGTAAAATTCCTTTCTCTGAGTCCTCCAACAGTCGCCGCCCCCGCCCCTCTTTTGGGGTTTGTTTATGTACTCTACTGCTATGCTACTGAAACTGAGTTGAGAATGCAGGAAGCGGGGTGTGATTATGCTAAAAGCTTTGATATTAACAAATCTTGTTGCCTAGCTACTCCTGCGGAGCAAAGGTCAATTACCCCATTAGTGAAGATTATGAAGTGGCGGCGACTGTCGGAGGACTCAGAGAAAGGAATTTTACTGTAAGATTTTACAAAAATTCCGTTTTTTCTAATCTAATGGACTAAATTTTTGTCATACAGTTAGGACAAAATGTATTTAACTACATGTACCTTAGCTTTGACAAAAAAAACTCAAGTGTATTTTTATTGGTTTGCGCAAAAGTTATAGCGTCTATCTACAAACTATGGTGAATATACTGGAATTTACGTAGCTTTTATTTTGACTGCCTATCTCATTTCCTGAAGTGCTAAAATGGCAGGGCAGTACAACCCCCCCCCCCCCCCCCAATCACCCCTTTTTAGGAAGTAGACAGCCTAAGCTGCGTACAGGACCTTGAAAACCAATCACTGCCTTCAGGCTTTCTAAGGGTGTAAATTGTTGATTTCACTCCTCACTACCTATCAGTTATGGCAAGATAGCGCAACCCCCCCTTCCCTCCAAAGACCCCTTTTCGGAAAGTGCACACCCTAAGCTATTTGAGGAGAGGCATGTTGAGTCCATGGAATATTTTATATTTTGCCACAAGTGTCGGAAAAATTAAAATTTTTGTTTTTATTTCTTTTTTTTTTTTTTACACACGTTTGTCACTTAAATTATCTATTGCTCACTCATGCCATAGCTATGTGTGATATGATAACCCAAAAATACATTCTGCTTCTCCTGAGTACAGGGATACCACATGTGAGACTTTGTGGCAGTCTAGCCGCGTACAGGACCCCGAAAAAAAAAAAATCTCCTCTGCCTTCAGGCTTTCCAGGGGCGTAAATTGTTGATTTCATTTTTTACTACCTATCAGAGTTTCGGAGGCCATGAAATGCAAAGACAGCACAAACCTCCCGCCCCCCCCCCCAAAATGTCCCCTTTTCTGAAAGTAAACACCCTAAGCTATTTGCTGAGAGGCATGTTGAGTGTTTAGCAGATCTCACTTTTTTGTCAGTTTTAAAAATTGAAAAAAAATAAAAATGCTTTTTCATTTTTTTTTTTTTTCCTTCAGAGCTGCAAAATACTCGCCATGCATCTTAGCAAATACCTTGGGGTGTCTACCTTCCAAAAAGGGGTCATTTGGGGGGGGGGGGGGGTTTGTTCTATCTCGGCATTTCATGGCCTCCAAAACTGTGATAGGTAGTGAGGAATGAAATCAACAATTTACGCCCTTAGCCTGAAAGCGGTGATTCGTTTTCTGGGTACTGTATGTGGCTAGACTGCCAAAAAGTCTCATACGAAGCAGCAGAATGTATTTTGGGAAGTAATTTCAAATACATTTATGGCATGTGGGAGCAATAAATCATTTTAATGCCCTTTTTTTTTCTTTCTTACTCAAAATTTAATTTCTCTTACGTCCTCCGACAGTCGCCACCCCTCATACAGTCTTCACCAATGGGTATTGACTTCCTCTCCACAGGAGTAGCTAGACATAAGACTTGTTAAAAACAAAAGCATTTAGCATAGACACACCCATTGGGGCTGTCCCACTGGTCAATACCCCCCTGCAGTAGCCATCCCAACTCAGTTTGTCTTCTGCCTAGTGTTGGGAGTAGATAGGCTTCCCTGTGCTGGGGCTACAGTCTCAGCCTTCTAATCTTTTCTTAGGATTTTTCTTTGCTTTACTAGCTGTTTATTTTGTCAGCTTTAGTTTAGTCGGATCTTCGGATGAAGATGGATTTGCGGAGCTGGAAATTGGACTGGCTGTCCTGGCTCTCCAGGGCAGAGGGTCAAAGGGATCCCCAGCCCGCCATCGAGTGTTCAGCTATGTGTTCCCCCTGGCACTAAGAACGACCCATCCCTGTTCGCAGCAGGGATGCAGCCTGTGAGGTGGCTACCTCACTGGACACATCTGCGGTTCAGTGCTGCAGTGTCCTGCGTTTTGGCTGAAGGCATTCCCTGTCATCTGAGGACAGAGGCTTTCCATTTCATAGAGGCACCCCACGCCATCCGGTACAGGTAAGTACTTTCTGTGTGGGGCCTATGTCTGGGGTGGCAGTCCTGTGTGCTGTGTGTTCCCTCATGTCTGTGCGGTGGGGCTCCCTGATGCGATCCCTGCTGGGATCTTTTGTATTGCACTGCTGGTGCTGTGTGGGTTTGGGGGCCCCTCTCCTGTGTCACTTCGGTGTTTTGGAGGTGCAGACTGTGTGAGGCGGCCGCTGCGGGTAAAAATCGTGCGGTCTGCCATTTTGGGTGTGGGCAGCATGTCTGGCTTCACTGTGGGCTTTTTCAATAGCTTGCTATGTAGTGGTTTTGGCGCCATCTGGCATCATCTTGTGTGTGGCAGAACGATCGTTCCGAGCACATTGTCGGCGGCCATCTTGCCGAAGCCTCCCATTACTTCCTATGGGCAGCCATTTTCCCTTAGCCTTGCAGCATATAGTTCAGCCTCTGGTAACCTCACTTCCTTTTCCTCTGGAGCAGCGATCGGTGTGGTAACACTCTGTGGGGCTCTGCAGACTGTCCTTTCAATATTTACTCGGTTTTATCCCTTCTGGCTCAGTTTTGTCCCTTTTTTTGGGGGTCTGTGTACACAGTATATTTAGCGGTGGGCTGCGTGGTCCGCAGCGCTCTTAAAGGGCCAGTACCTTTTCACGTTGTATTTGTTCTGCAATGGATTCTGAGGACAGCAAATTCCCCCCAGCCTTGGTGGGGGACCCCAGTTCTGCTGAACCCCCGTTCTATCTAATTTGGACGCTGTGGTGGCGACTTTAGTGTCCAAAATGGAGGTGCTGATGGCTGAACGGGCTGCTAGAAAAAGGCCTGCTAGAAAAAGGCCTAGGATATCTTTCTCTTCTGATTCAGATGGTGATATGGCTGCTGTGGCTGGCGTGCCCTTTTCAGGGTCTCGCTCTTCCCTGGACCCGCTGGGGTCTGAGGGGGAGGTGGAGGGGGTAGATGATTCTCCCCCGGGTTGCCTGAAGAACGCGCAGCTATGGATGTGTTGATTTCTTCTGTAAAAGAAACCCTACATTTGGAGGATGAGCCCAATCCTCCGGGCATTATGTCCTCTTTTGGTACACATAGGACCCGCAAGTCGGCACAGGTTTTCCCCTGCCCCGCTGAGTTTCATCACACAGTGAATGAACAATGGCGCAGTTTGAAACGCCCCTTCACGGTGCCAAAACGGTTTCAACTGCTCTACCCCTTTGCGCCTTCTACGGATTCGCGCTGGTATGTGGCTCCCCAGGTGGATCACACTGTGGCCGTGTTGAACAAGGCTACTTTGGTTCCCACTGAGGATACCCCGGTGTTCCGGGATCCTACGGACAGGAGGTTGGAGTCTCTTGACCGCCATGCCTACATGGTGGCGGGTTTCATGCTCAAACCTATCTTCGCTTCTGTCATGGTGGCTCAGGCGGTGGCAGATTGGACTAAGGTGCTTAGATGCACACTAGTGTCTGAGTCTGCCACGCCTGCTACGCTGGACATGGTGGACCAAATTCATGAAGGGGTCATGTATTCGTGCGATGCGGCCTTGAATGAGGCCCCTTTGGCTGCGCGCCTGTCTAGTGTCAACTGATCTGGCTGAAGAGCTGGTCGGCTGACCAGACGTCACAGAAAACGATGGCTGATTTTCCCTATGCAGGGTCTTGCCTTTTTGGCGAGGCTTTAGATACTTTGGTGAAAGGAGTCACTGGGGGCAAAAGCACTCTGCTGCCCCAGAATCCGAAGAACAAGCCTTTTCGCAGCAAGCGGGGTCCTGCCTTTAGACCCAATAAAGGGTCCTTTCGTGCCTTCAAGACACAAAACAAGGGCAAGCCCTTCAAGGGCCAAGGTGGCCAGAAAAAGCCCTTGGCGGGCAAGCAAAAGTCCGGCCATGCCGGTGCGGCGGCTCAGTCTGCCTCTGCCTGAAGGGACGCCCTCACCCGTTTCAGGGGTGGGGGGACGTTTGCGCAGTTTCCTCCAACCTTGGCTGCACCGAATTCCGGACAGGTGGGTTCAGGAAATCATTAGATCAGGATACAAGATCGAATTCCTTTCGTGGCCGGCGGACAGATTCTTTCCCTCAAATCTTCATTTGACCCCCGTCTCATCGGGACAGGTTTCGGGGTTTTTACTCTGCTCTGTTCACTGTGCCCAGAAAGAGGGCAAGGTACGTCCGATCCTGGACTTGAAAGCTCTGAACCGCTTCGCGCGTGTTCGAAAGTTCCGCATGGAATCCCTACCCTCTGTGGTGGCCTCCCTGAGTCCAGGGGAATTCCTGGCCTCTATCGATCTAAAGGATGTGTACCTGTACATCCCCATTTTCGAGGGTCATCAGAGGTACCTCCGATTTGCCATAGTGGAGGACCACTATCAGTTCGTAGCGTTACCTTTCGGTCTCGCTTCGGCTCCAAGGGTCTTTACCAAATTGTGGTCTTGGGATATCTTGACGATCTCCTGTTGAGATCGAGTGCCAGTCAGAGCCTGCTGCGCTATCTTTCCAACACGGTACAGACGCTCCAGGAGTTCGGTTGGACCATCAACGTTCAGAAGTCGACCTTGTCTCCTTCGGTTCGTCTTCCCTATTTGGGAATGGTTCTGGACTCTGCTCAAGCGAAGGTATTTCTGCCGGAGGACAAGCTCCGGTCCCTCAGAGACAACGAATCCTTGTCACTCAGGGCCTGTATGCAGTGCCTGGGGTTGATGGTGTCAGCCTTCGAGGCGATACCATTTGCTCAGTTTCACACACGGTCTCTCCAAGCGGAGATCCTGGCCAGGAGGGACAGACTACCTCAGTCCTTGGATCTGAGTGTCTCGTTGAGTCGCCGGACCAGAATGGATCTTCTGTGGTGGCTTCAGTCCCGGCTGTGTCTTAAGGAAAATCCTTCCCTCCGTTGCTGTGAACAGTGATTACCACGGATGCCAGCCTGTCGGGCTGGGGTGGAGTCCTGGGCAACCTGTCTGCCCAGGGCACTTGGTCGGAGGAGGAGTCCTCCCTTCCAATCAACATCTTGGAATTGAGAGGCTTATGTCCCGGCGATTTCGGCAGTTCACATTCCGGGTGGGGAGAATTGGCAGGCAGATTATCTGAGGCGCCAGACCCTGGATCAGGGGGAATGGTCTCTATACCCAGAGGTCTTCCAAATGCTGTGTGCGAAGTGGGGATCCCTGGACGTGGATCTGTTCTCGTCTCGGCTAAACCACAAGGTGGAAAGGTTCGTGGCAAGAACACGCTAACCTCTGGCGGACGCCTCGGCTGCGCTGGTGGCCCCTTGGCATCAGTATCGTCTGATGTATGCTTTTCCTCGGATTCAGTTGTTATCCAGGTTCCTTCGCAGGTTGGCCTCGGAACCAAACTTGGTGATTCTGGTGGCGCCGGACTGGCCACGCCGGTCCTGGTACACGGACATCGTTCACCTAGCAGTCGCGCCTCCTTGGCGGCTGCCAATGCGAGATCATCTACTGTCTCAGGGACCGATCTTCCATCCTGCTTTACAGTCGCTGTCTTTAACGGCCTGGCTGTTGAAAGCCAGGTCCTGAGAGACAGGGGTCTCTCCCCAGAGGTCATTCCTACCTTAATCAAGGCTAGAAAAGCCTCGCCTGGTAAAATTTATTACCGTACCTGGAAAGCTTATTTTGCCTGGTGTGAGTCCAGGGGGTTTTCTCCTCGCTCATACTCGGTGACGAGAGTGTTGGCTTTCCTCCAGTCTGGTGTGGACCAGCGCCTGGCGCTGGCCACGATAAAGGGCCAGGTATATGCACTGGCTGTTCTTTTTCAACGCCCTCTGGCGTCTCATTCCTTAATTCGCACCTTCATTCAAGGTGTGCAACATTTGGCCCCTTCCCGGAGGGAGCCTTTACCTCCATGGGACTTGAACTTGGTTCTGTCCGTGTTACAGCGTTCTCCCTTTGAAAACATCCGGGAGATATCGTTGCCTCTGCTGTCTAAGGTTGCCTTTTTAGTGGCGATCACTTCTGCTCGCAGAGTGTCGGAGTTGGCGGCGTTTTCTTGCCGCTCTCCTTACCTGGTGGTTCATAAAGATAAGGTGGTCTTGCGACCTAACTCGTCATTTCTCCCTAAGGTGGTGTCTGACTTTCACCATAATGAGGACATTGTTTTGCCTTCGCTCTGTGCGAAGCCTAAGCATCCTAAGGAGGTTTCCTTGCATTCCTTGGATGTTGTCCGGGCGATCAAGGTTTACCTGTCGTCCACTGAATCCTTTCAGAAATCGGATTCCCTCTTTGTCCTGCCTGAGGGACCTCGGAAGGGCATGGCTGCGTCTGCGGCGACCATGGCCAAATGGATCAGACAGATGATTGTCCAGGCCTATGCTTTGAAGGAACGGGTTCCACCCTTCCCTGTTAAGGCGCATTCTACCAGATCGTTGAGTATGTCCTGGGCCTACCGGCAACAGGCTTCGGTGGCCCAGGTGTGCAAGGCTGCGACTTGGTCGTCAGTGCACACCTTTTCCAAATTCTATAAGATTGATGTTCTGGCATCAGCTGTAGCCTCCTTTGGCCGCAAAGTTCTCTGTGCGGCAGTTCCATAGGGGACCCTTGTTTTTTTGTGGGTCCTTGGTTGTTGGGGGTTGTTTATCCCCTGGGTTGTTTGCTTTCCTGGGCTGTTGCTCCTGTTGAGCCTTTTCTGTTGCACAGAAGGTTCTCTTACTGTGCGTGTAAGGTTCCTTTCTCTGATGTGGGTACTGCGTTGCCTTTTCTACGGTTGTGTCTCCCACCCCTCATGTCTACACTGCTTTGGGACATCCCAATAGTGATGACTTGGAGGAGGCGGGGGGGGGGGTATTGACTAGTGGGAGAGCCCCCATGGGTGTGTCTATGCTAAATGCTTTTGTTTTTAACAAGTCTTATGCCTAGCTACTCCTGTGGAGAGGAAGTCAATACCCATTGGTGAAGACTGTATGAGGGGCGGCGACTGTCGGAGGACTTTTACAAAAATTCAGTTTTTCCCGAAACTTGTGGCAAAATATAAAATATTCCATGGACTCAGCATGCCTCTCAGCAAATAGCTTGAGTTGTCTACTTTACAAAAAGGGGTAATTTGGGGGGGGTGTTTGAAATATCCTGGCATTTTATGCTCAATCTTAGAAGCTTGTACCACACATCACCTACTCTTCTAACCACTTGAAAAACCAGCCTTTTCTGTAAGAACAGGTAAAAAATCAGCGCAAAAAAAAGAGTTTACCCTTAAATGATATACATCCCCTAAAAATATTATTGTTACAAAAAGTGCACAGTGCTGATATAGTTACTAAATCTACATAAATTCTACAGTATACATATGGCACTACTAAATGAATAGCGATCAAATATGTATACCATCTGTAATGTGCAAAAAAATTACTATCCAAAATATATGTGCAGATATATACAAACACTCCGTACAAATTATCTACAATTATTATCTGTGACAAATTCAGTGCAGTAATCATATATAAATTCATAAATCTAAATTCGTGGTCATAAAAAAAGTTGCAAGAAAAATGTGCAAATATCTGTATTGACAAATCTTCAACGGAAGGTGTGCGCCACGTGACATCACATGACGAAACTAGTAGGGTGCGACTAGGACGTTGGAACGTACTGCGCAAGTCCGGTTCGTGCTCACGGCTGGAAACGCAGTAGCCGGAGACTAACGATTTTAGTACAGAGTGTCTCAACAGACTGTTTATTATTTACTGCATTCACTCTGGAACCCTTAGTGTCGGGATGACAAGATGCCAGGGAGGGAAAACGGGGCATTATCATATTGGAATACTGCCCTGCGGCCCTGTCTCCGAAGGGAGGGAGGGGATCATGCTCTGCTTGAGTATGTCACAGTACATGCTGGCATTCATAGTTCCCTCAGTGAACTGTAGCTCCCCAGTGACGGCAGCACTCTTGCATCCCCAGACCATGACACTCCCACCACTATGCTTGACTGTAGGCAAGACACACTTGTCTTTGTACTCCTCACCTGGTTGCTGCCACACAGGCGTGACACCATCTGAAACAAATGCGTTTTAGCATCAGACCACAGGACATGGTTACAGTAATCCACATCCTTAGTCTGCTTGTCTTGAGCAATCTGTTTGTGGGCTGTCTTGTGCGTTATCTTTAGAAGAGGCTTCCTTCTGGGATGACAACCATGCAGACAAATTTGATGCAGTGTGCAGCATATGGTCTGAGCACTGACAGCCTGTTCCCCCCACCCCTTCAACCTTTGCAGTAATGCTGGCAGCACTCACACGTCTATTTCCCAAAGACAACCTCTGGATATGATGCTGAGCACATGCACTCAACTTCTTTGGTCGTGACCATGACGGGGCCTGTTCTGTGTGGAACCTGACCTGTTAAACCGCTGTATGGTCCTGGCCACCGTGTTCCAGCTCAGTTTCAAGGTCTTGGCAAAAATGTGAGATACGGTGTATATGTATCTATCCACATACACACACATAGTAACTCTTTTACAAGTCCTGTTGTTATAATTCTATTGATAAATATTGTTGGTTGTGTGTTTTTCTTTTTTTTTTTCAGTGTATCTATGGCCGCTCCGTGTGAAAGGTCCGCTGCGGGACTTTTTTTTTTCTTTTTTTCCACGGAGCGGATGACATTTCTGTCATCCGCTCCGTGTGCCCGCATATCATCCAATCCGTTTGCAGATGATATGCGGACATAATGTAAGTATATGGCATTGCGGATGTCAGCGGATGACACCGCTGACATCCGATTTTCCTTCCTTTCCGTTTTTTACACGGATGAAAAAATAGGGTTCTGTTCCATTCGTAAAAACGGAACAGAACTGAAAGGAGGAAAATCGGATGTCAGCGGATGGTATTCAGCTGACATCCGCAGTGCCATTCACTTACATTATGTCCGCAAATCATCCGCAAAAAAATAGGATGATTTGCGGACACACGGAGCGGCCGTGTGAAAGGACCCTATGAATTTTTATGTATCTTTTTAATTTGTCAACATTGCTAGAGATGTAATGGCACACAAGCATGCCATCCAAGAAATTAGGATTCTGTTTTCTGATTCACTACGTGGCAATGCAGTCTGGTACATAAAAGGCATTCACCAGCCCCAACACTGCAGCTTGAGAAAGTGTATTCCCCTAGTGTGCATGCTCTAAACTGCGTTGCGTGCACGCCGGTGACGTCATCTCGGATGACGCTGCATTCCAGCTTGTGTCCCAGCCTGCGTTCCAGCCGTCCATCATCTTACCTACATCTATATATTTTGATATGGGTCTCGCGCTGTCTGGGGGATTTTTTTCATTATTATTAATGTACACTTCCTAGATGCTGCATGTACCGATACTGAAAACCATACAGTGTGGAGCATATATTGAGGGGAGGGGGATACCGCGCCTCTGGGAAGTATTGTACCTAGTCCCCACAATCCAACACGGTGTTGGGTGGAGGGTGAACACCTCTTAGAAGAAATACATCACCTGGCTATTTTTTCTAAATTTCCTAATTTTTGGTCACCTGTAGCACTTTACAAAGGACTATTTATTATAATTGATAATTTATTCACCCACTTGTTTTTTAAGCACTGAGCACTTTGTCACTTTATGAACTTTTGTGTTTATTTGTTCAACTCATTCGGCTAAGAGTGTGAGCATCTTTATATTAATTCTTTTACACTGGTGCACTTTATATATAATTTATGTATATTTGATTGAACACAGATTATTTATTGGTATTATGGATTTTATATATATTTTAAAATTTTATAAGTGCACTTAAATACTTGTAATTTATATATATATATATATATATATATATATATATACATATGGTTAAGCTATTTCACATTTATTGAACACGTGTTTGGTTTGTGTTCACCAACAATTTAAGAGACTAGGTACAATACTTCCCAGAGGCGCGGTATCCCCCTCCCCTCAATATCTTACCTACATCGTGACGGCTCCTAGGGTGGACCAGCGCAGCTTCCGACCAGACTCAGCGCAGCTTCCATTGACCGGATCACATTATGTGCCTTTGCACTATTCTCTCCATGTGGGTTTTTACTCTTTTTATCTCAAAATAAATGTTCTTTATTTTTTGCATGTTTGGAGACAGCTTCTACTCCCCTTTTTTAAGGCTGGCCCTAAGTTAACAGACTGTATTCTCCACCTCACAAACAGAGCCTAGAGCTCAAAGGACTAAATGAACTCTGTATCGCTATATGTTTGCTAGTGTACTGTCTAATCTTTGAACATTGTCCTTAAAAAGCATTTAAGAATTGTGTGGTGTTTGTATTAAAAAAAAAAAAAAAAAAAAAAAAAAAATGTTGTATTACCAGAGTTCATATTTTCCTTTTTTTATTTCTGCCTAGAAGATATATGCCGAGTGTGTCGTTCAGAGGGAACTATGGAGAAGCCGCTTTATCATCCATGTGTGTGTACGGGTAGTATTAAATTTATTCATCAAGAGTGGTAAGTTCAGAATTTATTTAACCTCAGACACACTTTTTTTTTTTTTTTTTATTTGTAAAGGTTTCTTCACACCAAAAGTCTTCTGAGACTTTATTTCATGAAACGTCTGTGGGGTGTTTGTATTTTTAACCATTTGTGGACCTTAGGTGCACTACGTATGCCCCAAGTTAAAATACTTTGGGCTTGTGTAATATGCTCTGCTCCTCCCCCCTCTTGTGGTTCATTTAACTGACATCATATACAGTAAACCCCCGCTCCATCGCGGTTCGGTTGTTGCGGTCCCGGTATATTGCGTTTTTTTTTTTTTTGTAATGTTATTTTACTATATAAATCATTTAAAAATGAAATATTTTTGTGTTTTCCATAGCTCTTGCTATGTCTCACAGTATCTTTTATGTGTTTAAATGAGTTTCTATTGTTTTAAAGGTGTGTTTAACCACCTCAATACTGGGCACTTAAACCCCCTTCCTTCCCAGACCAATTTTCAGCTTTTAGCGCTGTTGCATTTTGAATGACAATTGCGCGGTCATGCAACACTGTACCTAAACCAAATTTGTGTCATTTTTCCCCCACAAATAGAGCTTTCTTTTGGTGGTATTTGATCACCGCCAGGTTTTTTCTTTTTTGGTGCACAAATAAAAAAATACCGAAAAGTTTGAAAAAAAAAAAAGTATTTTTGTTTAGGTTATAAAATTTTGTAAATAGATACGTTTTTCCTGCACTGATGAGCACTGATGATGCCGCACTGACAGACACTGATGGGGTGGCACTGATATGCAGCACTGATGGGCACTGATAGGTAGCACTGATATGCAGCACTGATGGGCACTGATATGTGGCACTGATAGATAACACTGATATGCAGCATTGGTGGGCACTGATAGGCAGCGCTGATGGGCACTGATAGGCAGCGCTGATGGGCACTGATAGGCAGCGCTGATGGGCACTGATAGGCAGCGCTGATGGGCACTGATAGGCAGCGCTGATGGGCACGGAAAGGCGGCGCTGATGGGGGGCACTGATGGGTGGCACTGATGGGTGGCACTGATGGGGGGCACTGATGGGGGGCACTGATGGGGGGCACTGATGGGGGGCACTGATGGGGGGCACTGATGGGGGGCACTGATGGGGGGCACTGATGGGGGGCACTGATGGGCACTGATGGGGGGCACTGATGGGGGGCACTGATGGGCACTGATGGGCAGCACTGGTGGGCAATAATGGGCACTGGTGGGCGGCACTGATAGATGGCATTGGTGGGCAGCACTGATAGGGGGGCACCACTGGCAGGCTCTCTGAGCCCTGTTTGCCATCCCTGGTGGTCATGGGTGGGCATCCCTGGTGGTCATGGGTGGGCATCCCTGGTGGCTCTAGTGGCATCCCCTCCTCCCAGGGCTGCACTGGTAATCAATCATCTGATTACCAGTACAGACCCCCCCCTGTGATCAGTGAGGAATTAGAAATACTCACTGATCACCCCGGCTGCAGAATCGATCCTCTCCTTCTCCTCACTCTGACAGGATCTGTCAGGAGAAGAAGAGATCGAAGCCGTTACAACGGCTGTATTGACATTACATGACGGCTGTGATTGGTCACAGCCGTCATGTGATCAGGAGGGCCAATCACAGGGCCCTCCTGCCGAGTCTTGTTGCTCTGTGTCCTAGGGACACAGGCACATGGAGATCGCGCCGCTGCGCGTGCCCGCGACAGCACGATCTCTCTCCTTCTGAAGGACGTTCCGGAACGTCCATTCAGAAGGACGAGACTCCCACCCGGCCGTATATGTACTATGGCCCGGGTGGGAGGTGGTTAAAGACCTTTTAAAAAGCTTTTACACGTACAGTGACAGTAAAAAAACATGCCTACAATGCATTTTAATATGGTTTTTCTATTTCGCGGATTTTCACAACACCTGCCAGCGCCTGCGTTTAGCCCCCCCCCCCCCTCCCCAAACAAGTTCAGTGTCAGTAGATCACTGTCCACTTGAGATGCACAGCACACAAAGCTGCAGCATTAGCCTGTTGGCGCTAGCAGTTAGTTGTTTTTTTTCTCTTACGTCCTCCGACAGTCGCCGCCTCCTCTAAGTCATCACTATTGGGTATTGACTTCCGCTCCGCAGGAGTAGCTAGGCATAAGACTTAGTCAAAAGAACAAAAGCATTTAGCATAGATACACCCATGGGGGCTGTCCCACTGGTCAATACCCCCCTGCAGTGATCCCTCCCAACTCAGTTTGTCTCTGCCTAGCGTCAGGAGTAGTTAGGTTTCCCTGTGCTGGGGCTTCAGTCTCAGCCTTTCTAATTTTTTTCTTTGATTTTTCTTTGAAAATGTCAGTTTTTTCTTTGCTTTACTAGCTGTTTATTTTGTTAGCTTTAGTTTAGTCGGATCTTCGGATGAAGATGGATTCTTGCGGAGCTGGGAATCGGACTGGCCGCCCTGGCTCTCCAGGGCAGAGGGTCAGAGGGATCCCCAGCCCGCCATCGAGCGTTCAGCCATGTGTTCGTCCTGGCATTATGAACGACCCATCCCTGCTCGCAGCAGGGATGCAGCCTGTGAGGTGGCTACCTCACTGGACACATCTGCGGTGCTGCAGTGTCCTATTCTTGGCTAACGGCATTCCCTGTCAGATGAGGACAGCGGCTTTCCATTCATAGAGCCACCCCACGCCATCCGGTACAGGTAGGTACTTTTTGTGTGGGGCCTCTGTCTGGGGTGGCAGTCCTGTGTTGCTGTGTGTTCCCCATGTCTGTGCCTGTGTGGGGCTCCCTGATGCGATCCCTGCGGGGGTTTCCTTGTACATGCGCTGTGGGGTTTTGGGGGCCCCTTCCCTGGTGTCACTGCGGTATTTTGGGGGTGCAGACTGTGTGTGCGGCGGCCGCAGCGGGTGAAAACCGCACGGTCCGCCATTTTAGGTATGGGCAAGCATGTCTGGCTTCACTGTGGGCTGGTAACTGCATGCTGTTCTGGCGCCATCCGGCGCCATCTTGTGTGTGGCAGAACGATCGTTCCGAGCACATGTTCGGCGACCATCTTACCGAAGCCTCCCATTCAGTTCTATGGGCAGCCATTTTTCCCTGGGTCTTGCAGCTTATAGTTCAGCCTCTGATGACCTCACTTCCTTTTCCTCTGAAGCAGCGATCGGTGTGGTAACACTCTGTGGGGGCTCTGCAGTCTGTCTCTTCCATAACTCTGTGTTTTGTCCTTCCTGGCTCAGTTTTTTTCTCCTTTTGGGGGTCTGTGTTCACTATGCATATAGCGGTGGGCTGCGCCCTCCGCAGCCATCTTAAAGGGCCAGTACTTTTTTATTGCACTTTTTTATTTAACTTGGGCAATGGAATCTCAGGACAGCAAATTCCCTCCAGCCCTGGTGGGGGACCCCAATCCTACTGTACCCCCTGTTATACCTGATTTGGCCGCCGTAGTGACGTCTTTAGTGTCCAAAATGGAGGTGCTGATGGCTGAACAAACTTGCTAGGAAAAGGCCTAGATTATCTATCTCCTCTGATTCAGATGGTGATGTGGCTGCCGTAACTTTTTCAGGGTCTCGCTCGTCCCCGGACCCACTGGGGTCTGAGGGGGAGGCAGAGGTGGAGGGGGTTGATGATTCTCCCCCGGGGTCGCCTGAAGACCGCGCGACTATGGATTAGTTGATTTCTTCTGTGAAAGAAACACTACATTTGGAGGATGAGCCCAGTCCTCCGGGCATTGTGTCTTCATTTGGTACACACAGGACCCGCAAGTCGCAGGTTTTTCCCTGCCCCGCTGAATTTCATCACACTGTGAATGAACTGTGGCGCAATTTAAAACGTCCTTTCACGGTACCTAGTCGGTTAAAACTGCATTATCCCTTTGCGCCGTCTATGGACTCGCACTGGTGTGTGCCTCCACAGGTGGATCACACTGTGGCCGTGTTAAACAAGGCTACCTTGATTCCCACTGAGGACACCCCGGTGTTCCGGGATCCCACGGACAGGAGGTTGGAGTCTCTTGCCCGCCATTCCTACACGGTGGCGGGTTCCTTGAAACCTATTTTCGCATCCGTCATGGTGGCTCAGGCGGTGGCGAATTGGACTAAGGACCTTAGACGCACCCTCCCATCTGATTCTGCCCCACCTGCCACGCTGGCTATGGTGGATCAAATTCACCAAGGAGTCATTTATTTGTGCGATGCGGCCTTGAATGAGGCCCCTTTTGGCTGCACAAAAAATATAAAAAACTGAGTAGCTAAGGAGGTGTTCTCAAGCCAGACTAGGTAGGTCGGCAAGAATCAAGTAGGGCACGTACCACACGGTTACAAAACACTGAAAGATTGAAGAATATCGTGGGCCCAAGACCACTCTTGGTGGCCAGGAGAGCCAAGAACCTGAGTGACCATCTGGTGCACTCAGAGTTCACTAAAACTCAATCTCATGGTAACTGGCTGTCAGACCTACCCAAATTTAAGGGTATGTATCCATGTGGACACTGCCACATATGCAAATATGTGGAAAAAAGCTCTGTCTTCTTTGACTCAACTGGCAAGAAAAAATTCAGGATAACCTCCTTTATTAATTGTAGTACATCAAAACTCCTATACCAGATTACATGCCCATGTGGCAAACACTACATAGGCAAAACAAAAAGGACTCTGAGAATCAGGATAGGGGAACATCTAAAAAGCATAAGGCTGAAGGAGGACACCCCACTTGCACAGCATTTCAACGAATATCACGGAGGTAACCCCAGGGGCCTGAGAGTCAAGGGGTTCTGGGCCCTCAACATTTCACCCCGTAGGGGGGACTTTGACAAAGCACTCCTTCGGGAGGAGAAAGCCTGGATTTTCCGGCTTTCCACACTCACACCGTATGGGCTCAATAATGAACTAAGCCTTAAGGTCTTCCTGGACCCCTAACCATAGCCTCTACCCTCTATATCCTCATTATCAGGTCACGGGACCTTCAGTAGCCGTGGTTAAATCTCCTTTACTTCAGGGGTCGATTGCCCCCTGTCCCCTTTAGACAGGGGCTGTGTTCAAAATCCCATCATCATTATCATTATTTATATATTTTCCGCTATCTTGAGTATACACATTATAGGACTGTATATCCCCTATCCAACTATTAGCATGGTATAGGCCATATGGCAGTATTTAGAATACCACTTTCTGCCATGATGACCATGCTCTGCATTAGAGTTGTAACCCAGCTTATGCCAATTTAAAGTGGGAATATGTATCTACCTTAGTGTCTATTTATCTATTTAATCTATACACTAAATGGTTATTTATTACCTCCGTTATTGCTAAGCAGGAGTAAAAGTTACATAGACCCCGGCATTGTGATATGTGAGATGGACTTGCCCCTCCTGCACTGGATCTTCATTACCCTTTACCGCCAGGCTTTTTTTATATGGTCAGATTTGATCGACATCGGGAACAAATACCAGATTGTACCGTTGTGGTAATGTGGTGGAAGTACCACATTAATACCACCAGATGGCCTCAGTCCAAACAATCCCGGGAACACCTAATTGCTGATTGCTGTAACCATGGTTACAGCCTATAAAAACGAACCCCGGAGAACGTGATGACGTCCTGAGGAAGCGTGCGTAAGCACGCGAAACGCGTCGACATCACACGTTGACGCCCCGCCCATCCTTCGTCCCCGCAGGAGATCACACTTGACTGGCTGAACACACTCACCATGATCCGGAAGCAGTACCGGGATTGCACCCGGATACGGAATCGAGTCTGCCCCTGCAGCTTCCTTGACGGTGAAGGCTACAACGCTATTGGCAGCAACAAGTCTCTCGGACAGCCGAACAACCCATCATCTGCTTCTGTTACCCCTGACTGTGACCTAAGTGCGGAGTATGGTACCTCCATCCCTGAAGTCACGGATGAGAACGGGTGATATCTGGTAAGACCTACACCTTTCATTATACATATCCAACTTTGGATCACCAGTTAAGTATGGTCGCTACACCACATCCCCGATACCCCTAGCAACTCCAGCCAATGGTCTGACCGGGACTTCTCCTATGCAGATTTAATACTTATGTGCTGTCCCAGTACTGCCACGCTTTGGATAAGCCAGCCAGCAAGTATGCATCTCTGGCGATCAGCCACCATTTGGGACTAATTTATAGTCCTCTTTTCACCTACACGGGGGGTCTAATTTTGGAGACGATCATTCACTCATACTGCTGTTTAAGCAAATCGGCTGGTTAAGCCAGGATCCCCCCAACACATTTTACCATACATTGTTATTTGCTGTTTAAGCAAAACGGCTGGTTAAGCCACGATCCCTCCAGCACAAATTTACCGTGCACTGCCCCATGGGGCTAGGTTTCCTTGGAGGCTCATAGCCAGGAAATGAGACTTACATCATAGGAAGTTGGCCCGTGTTGTCTGTTACCACATGAGACAATGATGCCATATTTTGCCCAATTTCTGTGATTCACTGATGACATTTAATGACACTACGTCATATATTTAGCGATTTTTTTTTTTTTTCAGTTTCCACTGTATACTTCATGGGCATGCCTAGGTGCTTTTTCCATAGGGCTTACTATAGTCCTCTTCCTGGCCATTAGCACTGTTGCTCGGGCTTCCAGAGTGATTTCAAGGTCGTGTGTTCTCGACCAATCACACCAAGCCCGTCTACAACAGTGCCTTACTGGGACTGGGTGGGTGGGGACCTCAACGTGTTTTATTGCTGTCTGTACCACCCTGACCCCCTAGGGGTCCACGGAGTCAATCAGTTCACCTGATGAGCTTCCACACCTTTTTACTGATTAGAATTTACATGTATATATATTTTTTATGTGTGTGCATCTTCACCGATATCCCTGTGAGCCCCTCATTGCAACCATTCACGGAGGGAAACTCTTGTCCCTCCACCTCCACACCTTTTTTGTCCCTTTGGCTGCAGGCCTGTCGAGTGTTGCGGTGCTTAACCGTCGACTGATCTGGCTGAAGAGCTGGTCGGCTGACCAGACATCACGGAAAACGGTGGCTGATTTTCCCTATGCAGGTTCTCGCCTTTTTGGCGAGGCGTTGGATACCTTGGTAAAAGGCGTCACGGGGGGGCAAGAGCAGGATGCTGCCCCAGAACCCGAAAAACAAGTCCTTTCGTGGCAAGCGGGGTTCCTCCTCTCGACCGAATCAAGGGTCCGTTCGTGCCTTTAAGAATCGAACCAAGTGCAAGCCCTTCAAGGGCCAAGGTAGCCAGAAGAAGCCCTGGGCGGGCAAGCAGAAGTCCGGCAATGCCGGTGCGGCGGGTCAATCCGCCTCTGCCTGAAGGGGCGCCCTCACCCGTTTCAGGGGTGGGGGGACGTTTGCGCAGTTTCCTCCAACCTTGGTTGCTCCGAATTCCAGACAGGTGGGTTCAGGAAATCATTCGGTCAGGGTACAAGATCGAATTCCGTTCCCGGCCGGCGGACAGATTCTTTCCCTCAAATCTTCATCTGACCTGCATCAGGCGGTGCAGGACCTTCTTGCCCAGGGGGTGATTGTCCCGGTGCCTCATCGGGACAGGTTTCGGGGGTTTTATTCCAATCTGTTCACTGTGCCCAGAAAGGAGGGCAAGGTGCGTCCTATTCTGGACCTGAAAGCACTGAACCGCTTTGTGCCCGTTCGGAAGTTCCGTTTTGAATCTCTCCGCTCGGTGGTGGCCTCCCTGAATCCAGGGGAACTCCTGGCCTCTATAGACCTAAAGGATGCATACCTACACATCCCCATTTTTGAGGGTCACCAGAGGTACCTTCAGTTCGCAATAGCGGAGGACCACTATCAGTTTGTGGCGTTACCTTTCGGTCTCGCTTCGGCTCTAAGAGTCTTTACCAAAGTGTTGGCGCCTGTTCTGGGCCTGCTAAGGGCACAGGGCATTGCGATTTTGGGATATCTGGACGATCTCCTGTTAAGATCGAGTGCCAGCCAGAACCTGCTGCGCCATCTGTCCAATACGGTACAGACGCTCGAGGAGTTCGGATGGACCATCAACGTACAGAAGTCGAACTTGTCTCCTTCGGTTCGTCTTCCCTATCTGCGAATGTTTCTGGACTCTGCTCAAGCAAAGGTGTTCTTGCCGGAGGACAAGCTTCGGACCTTACAGGACGAGATCAGGTCCCTCAGGGACAAGCCATCCTCGTCACTCAGGACCTGCATGCATTCCCTAGGGTTGATGGTATCGGCCTTCGAAGCAATACCCTTTGCTCAGTTTCACACACGGTCTCTTCAAGTGAAGATCCTGGCCAGGTGGGACAGACTACCTCAGTCCTTGGATCCGAGTGTCTCATTGAGTCGCCGGACCAGAATGGATCTTCTGTGGTGGCTTCAGTCCCCGGCTGTGTCAGAAGGGAAATCCTTCCGTCCGTTACTGTGGACGGTGATTACCATGGATTCCAGCCTGTCGGGCGGGTGTGGAGTCCTGGGCAACCTGTCTGCCCAGGGCACTTGGTCGGGGGAGGAATCCTCCCTTCAGATCAACATATTGGAATTGAGAGCGATCAAGCTCTGTCTCTTCCAGTGGTCGAATCGACTTCGGGGCCGTCCTGTTCGGGTACAGACGGACAATGCTACCGCGGTGGCTTACATCAACCACCAAGGGGGCACCAGGAGGGCCCGGGAGGTGACCGACATTCTGTCTTGGGCCGAGACTCATGTCCCGGCAATTTCAGCAGTTCATATTCCGGGTGTGGAGAATTGGCAGGCTGACTATCTGAGCCGCCAGACCCTGGACCAGGGGGAATGGTCCCTGCATCCGGAGGTCTTCCAAATGCTGTGTGGGAAGTGGGGATCCCGGACGTGGATCTGTTCGCGTCTCGGCTAAATCACAAGGTGGAAAGATTTGTGGCAAGAACGCGCGATCCGTGGGCGGACGCCTCGGATGCGTTGGTGGCCCCTTGGCATCAGTATCGTCTGATTTATGCCTTTCCTCGATTCAGTTGTCCAGGTTCCTTCGCAGGTTAGCCTCGGAACCGCACTTGGTGATTCTGGTAGCGCCAGACTGGCCACGCCAGTCCTGGTACGCCAACGTTGTTCACCTGGCAGTAGAGCCTCCTTGTCGGCTGCCGATGCGGGAAGATCTACTGTCTCAGGGACTGATCTTCCATCCTGCTTTACAGTCGCTGGCTTTAACGGCCTGGCTGTTGAAAGCCAGGTCCTGAGACACAGGGGTCTCTCCCCAGAGGTCATTCCTACGCTGATCAAGGCTAGGAAAGCTTCATCTGGTAAAATTTATTACCGTACCTGGAAGGCTTATTTCGCCTGGTGTGAGTCCAGGGGGTATTCCCCTCGCTCATACTCTGTGTCAAGAGTATTGGCTTTCCTCCAGACTGGTGTGGACCAGCGCCTGGCGCTGGCCACGATAAAGGGCCAGGTATCTGCACTGGCTATTCTTTTCCAACGCCCTGTGGCGTCTCATTCCTTAATTCGCACCTTTTATTCAAGGTGTGCGACATTTGGCCCCTCCCCGGAGGGCGCCTTTACCTCCATGGGACTTGAACTTAGTTCTGTCCGTGTTACAGCGTTCTCCCTTTGAAAACATCCGGGAGATATCATTGCCTCTGCTGTCTAAGAAGGTTGCCTTTTATAGTGGCGATCACTTCGGCTCGCATTGTGTTGGAGTTGGCGGCGTTCTGTTGCCGCTCTCCTTACTTGGTGGTTCATAAGGATAAGGTGGTCTTGCGACCTAACTCTTCCTTTCTTCCTAAAGTTTTGTCTGATTTTCACCTGAATGAGGACATTGTGTTGCCTTGGCTCTGTGCGAAGCCCAAACATCCCAAGGAGGTTGCATTGCATTCCTTGGATGTTAGGGCGATCATGGTTTACCTGTCGTCCACTGAATCCTTTCGGAAATTGGATTCCCTCTTTGTCCTTCCTGAGGGACCTCGGAAGGGCATGGCTGCGTCTGTGACGACCATTGCCAAATGGATCAGACAGACGATTGTCCATGCCTATGCTTTGAAAGAACGGGTTCCACCCTTCCCTGTTAAGGCGCACTCTACAAGATCTATGAGTACGTCCTGGGCCTACCGGCATCAGGCTTCGGTGGCCCAGGTGTACAAGGCTGCGACTTGGTCGTCGGTGCTCACCTTTTCCAAATTCTATAAGATTGATGTTCTGGCATCAGCTGATGCCTCCTTTGGCCGCAAAGTTCTCAGTGCGGCAGTGCCATAGGGGACCCTTGTTTTTTTGTGGGTCCCTGGCTGTTGGGGTGTTTATCCCCTGGGTATTTGTTTTCCTGGGTTGTTGCTCCTGTTGAGCCTTTTCTGTTGCCCAGAAGGTTCTCTTACTGTGCGTGTAAGGTTCCTTTCTCTGATGTGGGTACTGCGTTGCCTTTTCTACGGTTGTCTCCCACCCCTCATGTCTACACTGCTTTGGGACATCCCAATAGTGATGACTTGGAGGAGGCGGCGACTGTCGGAGGACGTAAGAGAAAACTGAATTTTAAAATTTTACCGTAAAATTCCTTTCTCTGAGTCCTCCGACAGTCGCCGCCCCCGCCCCTCTTTTGGGGTTTTTTCTTGCACACCTACTGCTATTCTACCAAACTGAGTTGGGAGGGGTCACTGCAGGGGGGTCTTGACCAGTGGGACAGCCCCCATGGGTGTGTCTATGCTAAATGCTTTTGTTCTTTTGACTAAGTCTTATGCCTAGCTACTCCTCCTGCGGAGCGGAAGTCAATACCCAATAGTGATGACTTAGAGGAGGTGGCGACTGTCGGAGGACTCGGAGAAAGGAATTTAACGGTAAGATTTTACAATTCAGTTTTTTTTTTTCTTTCTAGCGGTTAAAACAGTCCTTGACAACCAGATGCTTTTACCTGTGAGCCATACTAGGTACCTATAAATTTATTGGCCAACATGTGAAACAAAAGGTACACTGGTGATGAGGCCGGCCTACAGGATACTGAGCATGACTGATGAGCGCAATAGGGAGTCCTCACTGTCAGAATCAGGTACAGTATTCAAACCTGTAGAGAGCAGCGGCACCCTGATAGCTCTGACGACAGAGTAGGGGTCCCTGCTAAGGTCAGGCTTACCTGACCCCGTTCCCAGGTTACATAGTAGTTGAGGTTGAATAAAGTCGATAGTCCATCCAGTTCAACCTGTGTAGGTGTGTATGGACATAATCATTTCACATACCCCTGAATGTTTTGATCCTTGAGATGAACGTCCAAGAGTCTTTTAAAAGTAGCCATACTCCCTGCAGTTACTACCATTTGTAGTAAAGAATTCCACAATCTTGTAGCCCTTACTGTAAAACCCCCCCCCCCCCCCCCCTGTGTAGCCTGAGGTTAAATCGCTTCTCTAATTGCATTGTATGGCCTTGTGTCATCATGCATTCGTTGCGACTGAATATATATTTTTTTTTTCTATGCTGAGATCACCGTTGAGATATTTGTAAATCTCTCATTTCCAGGGAGAATATTGGGCCATACACACTATACAATTGTCTTTAGATTTTTTTTTTCCTTTTTAGATTTACCAAAACCATATAATATGAGGTCAAATCTTTCAATATGTATGCAATCAGGCGGGCCCCTGCACTACATAGTTGAAGGTAAATCGAAAGGAAATCGAACAACAAAAGTTTATCCAGCTTGAATTAAGTGCTTGTAAGCGCTCTTCATAAAATAAGGTCCTCCAATCCCCTAATTAGTTTAGTTGCCCTTCTGGACTCTCTCCAGCTCTACCACATCCCTTCTGAGGACTGGCAACCATAACTGGACAGAATACTCCAGATGTGGTCGAACCAGTGTTTTATAAAGTGGTAGGATTATAGTTTTATCTCTGATATACATCCCCCTTCCTTATGCATGCTAATATTCTGCCAGCTTTGGCAGCTGCAGCTTGATATTGCATGCTATTGCGAAGTCTATCTTCTACTAAGACTCCCAGATCTTTCTCCATTTTTGATTCCCCTAGAAGTTCCCCTCCCTAAAGTGTAGTTGCCAACTCTGTTATTTTGTTCAGGTCATTCTGTAAGATTTCTGCCTCACAATGTGAAATTATTGCCCTGCTTAATTTTATGTCATCTGTAAAAACTGAGATTGAGCTAATGATCCCATCCTCAGTGCTATTTATGAATAAATTGAACAAAATTGGTCCCAGGACTGAGCCTTGAGGGACCCCACTTGCCACCCCAGACCAGTCTTAGTAAGTGTTATTTTTACCACCCTTTAGACACGCCCCTTTAACCAGTTTTGTATCAGAGAGCAAACCTTGTGGTCGATGCCTGCAGACCTTATTTTATAAATTAAGCGTTTGTGGGGAACTGTATTAAACGCCTTAGCAAAATCCAGGTACACCACATCCACAGGTATCCCCCCTATAAAAGTCCTGGGCAAATATTCACGAACAGTCCAGAAACAATATATATTCAAAAATAGTCCAGAAACAAATCCCATATGCAAAGTGCCAATAAAGGTTACAACCAAGTGGTATGGCTTCTGTTTGTTCAAAAAGTGATGGCGGCACCCTCCAAACACTGCCAAACAATAGAAGTACAAACTCACCGGAAGGAGTTGATCTCTGTTGGCATATGTCAACAAAAGATCACAATGCGCTTTGTGGGTCTCCGTGGTCTGGATACATGGACCCTTGTGGAAGAGGCTCCTGCAAACTGTCTCAGGGGACACAAGCCAGATAGAAAGGCAGACTCGTAGTGTAGTAAATTAGGATAATCCAAGTTTTATTTAAATGGCATTAAAAAGTTGTGCAAACATGTAAAATATTCAAGCCAATGGACCCGCTATATCCCCCGTGGAAAGCTGGGCTCTCCTGCGGTCACCCGCACTGTGTACAGGGAGCAGCGTGCGTGTCAGCTTACAACATTAATGTCATCGGGGCTTCTGATGACGTCAGTGTTTTGTAAGCTGACATGCACGCTGCCTCATTCCGTTCTGGACTCGCCCTGGAACGCATGCCGGTCGGAGACACTTACTGAAGCGGCGCGGCTTCCTGTACACAGTACAGTACACTGTATACATTTCCATTCAAGGCCTCTCCAACGCATCTTGTTTGCCTGGAACAAGGATGCTCATTATGTCGACATCTCTACGCCCTACGTCACTCATAAAAGAAACTCCCTAGTTTTATGGGTTTCCAATTCAGCCTTGACAATAGGGAAGTAATTTCTACCACACCCATAGAGGATAAAAACAGATGTTAGTCTTGCAGGCTGAGCGGGAATGTTCCTATTCCTCACAGTTCAAGGAACATGGTCACCTGATGAAGCTAAGCTCTTGATCAACATCTTGGAGCTCAGAGCAATAAAACTAGCTTTGAATCACCCCCTCCACTTCATCAGGATAACATCAGACAATGGCACAACTGTGGCCTAAGTCAACCAGGGGGGGGGGGGGGGGGGGGGTACCAGGCATCAGGCAGCCTTTAATGGAAGTAAATTCACCATAAACTGGTAAATGGCGGTGCTGTATAAACATAGACCAAACAATTATATTTGAGTGTATTTTCTTCTTGGGTGTTAATTGCACTTTGATTCTCTGATTGTTTTGGTCTAAGTTTATACAGCACCAACTACCTGTTTATGGTGAATTCACTGAGCTCTTTCATTTAATTTTTTAAAGCAACAGCTACCATTACACACTGTTCATTTAAAGAAATGTATTGTTTTTGCTTTTTTGGCCTTGGCACATAGGTAGGATTGGTGATCACTTGTTCAGAGGTCACTTTTCCTTTTGAGAGGTGTATTAATGAAAGTAAGTCTGCTCATCCTATTGGCAGACAAACACTGTCCTTTTCTGCTTTTCACATCCCTAGGAGTAGATGATTGGAAGATCGATTATATTAGCTCTCACCACCTAGACCAAAAGGAAAGGGCACTTCATCCTGACATCCTTAAATTTCATATGTCAGAAATGGGGGAACTCCAGATGTGAATACCCTGGCCTTCAGTAAGAACAAATTATCCCTGTTTATAGCCACTACCAAGGATTCTCTAGCACTGGCATTTAAATAATTATTTGGTGCTTCCCTGGACCAATTGATATATGTCTTTCCTCCAGTGAAAATGTTGTCTCGACTGCTTCGCAAAATAGAGCTAGAGAAGAAACTGATGATTCTCATTGCACCAAACTGGCCCACGAGAACCTGATACCGTACATGCACATACTCAAGCTTCCAGGACTTGATCCCGGGCCTTTTCTAAACAGGCCAGACTTTGTCTCTAGGCCCCTATCCTTCTCAGTCCCTGGCTTTAACAGAATGGCTGTTGAAATCCAAGTCTTTGGGGTCAGGGGTGCCTCTGATTTTGTCATTTCCACATTGCTTAAAGGCAGAAAAGTCCCTTCCAGAAATAATTTACTATAGTACTAGTATTTACTATAATACCTGGAAAGCTTTGTAAACACAGGCATTCCTGTCCCAGAGATTTCCCTGTCTTGCATCCTGGCCATCCTACAGTCTAAGCTTAACCAGAATGTGTCTTTAAATACTTAGGGAAAGCTTTCAGCCTTGTCAATTTTGTTCCATATGCCACTGGCTTCATTTTTCCTTCGAAAAACCTTTTATTGAAGGTGTTTCTTGGATTAGATCACCTTTACAGCTCCCTGTGCTTCCTTGGGATCAATTTTGGTTCTCTATGCTCCACATAACCCATCAGGGAACTCTTCGGATGATCTCAACTGCAAAGGAGCCACCTTAGTGGCTATCGTGTCTGTCCGGTCTGTCACTGAACCAGCGTCTCTATTGTACAGAGCTATTCCTGATCTTCACTTTTTTTGCTTAAGGTGGTGGCTACCTTCCACACTAATGAAGACAGTCCTTCTCTCTTTGTGCCCAGCTCCAAAACACTCTGAGAGTGTTCTTAATTATGATGTTAGAGCTATCAGAGTTTATCTAAAAGCCCCAGCTTACATAATAAAAACACTGTCTTTTTGTCGGGTCTTTGAAAAAGACATCCTGCTTCAAAACCCACTATAGCCAGGAGATGAGAGCGCTTACACCCCAGCATTTTTACGTACTCACTTCAGATGCAGCTTTTGGCTTAAATGTTTTTGCAGCAGCGCTCTGTGTTGGGTCCATTGACCCTTATTTTTGGGCCTTTTGGCACAGCTTGCCTTTTTTTGTTGCGTACCTTTCTCATTCATTATTTGGGAACGTTCCAGGATCTATAAATATCCAGCCTATGTTTTGTACTGTAGGATTTAAGTGTAACTAAAAGCAATTTAAAAAAAAAAAAAATTGAATAGAGTAGAAAGGGATTAGTACACCTGTCAATTTTCTTTGCTTTCTGTGCCCCCATTAGGTGTAAACCCCTTGAAAAAGACACATGGACAATGACCAAACGCATCAGAGCGGGGCCTAGAGTTACCCAAAAGTTATTTTTAAATTTAATATCTCAGATATGATTTGGGTTAATAAGAGTTTAATGCAACAACAAAAATGTATTGGTGAATAGTAAGGAGGTCTAAACTAACACACAGCAATCTATATCTGTTGTACAGAAACGGGGAAAATCATGGATTACATGCAGGAATAAAGAGTATAATATTCAAAACCTAAATATACAAACCGCAAGACAGACAATACATAAGACAAGAATGTATACATAGAAGTGCTAGATGTCAGTGGGGTAGTATGGGGGGGGGGGCCCTGTAGGGGTTAGGTCTTCTCTCTATGTCTCTCTTCCTTGACTTAAACTAATAAAGACCTATCTCTCATAGACTTGCATGGGGCCATCCCGATTGGGAGTCTATCTTACCTCTCTCCTACATCTGGGCGTATCCCCATGCACTAGATTTAGCATAACTCAGTCCCTCACTAGCACCCTCCTCTCTTGGCAAGAAACTTATTTATGCCAGGTCATAAGTAACCTTCTCTTGAATGGGGCAATAGGTATGCAACTTCATTTCCTGGGCAAATTGTCCATTTTTGAACAGATGACAATATTCTCTGCATAACTAAAGAGCGTCCTTTGAAGTAGATATAGAGTTAATAAGGGTCTTCAAAAGGCACGGTCTAGATAATTACTTTGACCTCATATAGTCTACGATCAGGTACTTAATTTAGGTGTTGTCCTTAGTCGCATATAAATTTACTATTGTTAAATAGAGAATATCCTGTGGCACGCTCACAGGTTTAGCCATCCTAACATTCCCGCACTTCAAGAGATACTGGTAAATCAATTAGGTTCTCAAACTAAAGCCTGCAAATTTTGTTCCCATAGGTGTGTACATATATAGTACACTAAATTAACCCATTTAAAAAAAAATAAATAACTTTCTCTTACGTCCTCCGACAGTCGCCGCCTCTCCATATTCGTCACTATTGGGGGTTATTGACCTTTGCTCCGTAGGAGTGCTAGGCAACAGAATATATTAATATCAAAGCTTTTAGCATATCCCACCCCCAGGGGGTGGTCCCCTCAGTCAATACCTCCTCACTTCCTGCATACCAACTCAGTTTCAATTTGCCTAGCTCAGGAGTGCAGGCTGTCCCTGTGCTGGGGCTCTTAGTCTCAGCCACTTTTCTCGTTTTTGATTTTATTTGAAGTTGTTTTCGCTTTCTTTTACTTAGCTGTTTGTTTCCAGCTTTAGTTAGTTCTTATGAAGAGGATCGTGCGGGCTGGGTCTCGGGCTGGCCCCCCTGGGTCGCAGGTTGTGGGCCAGTGGCTTCCCAGCCTGCCATCGAGCGTTCAGCTCAGGTTTCCCTGGCACATATGAACGACCCATCCCTGTTCGCTGCAGGGATGCTGCGGTGAGGTGGCTACCTCACCGGACGCCATTTGCGGTTTCGCACCGCAGTTTCACTGCGTCCCGGCTGCGACTCTCCCTGTCCTCAGTACAGCGGTTTGATCGCAAATGAAGGCTCCCCACGCCATCCGGATGGTGAGTAAAATTTCTATGTGGGGACCTGTCTGTATTGGGTGTCAGTCTGGGACTGTGTGACCCTGCATGTCTGTGAAGGCTTTTGGGCTCCCTGTCAGATTCCTATGGGAACTGCTGCCTTTCTTTTTTTTTTTCCATTAAGTTTTTATTGGAGTTTTGCAAGAAACATGGAACAATAACATTCAATACGAAGTACATAGTAAATAGTACAAAGTAAAGAGTACAAATATTAATGACAAAAGCAACTGTGACATAGTAGTGTATATTGCCATCATTCACAAGTGCATATCACCCAGGAGTGTAGTTACATGTATAGATACATACGTTTCGCTCATAACTGCCCCACTCCACAAATAGCTATGGGTATGAAGGGTTGGAGAAAGGGGAAGGAGGAGGAGGGGGGGGGGAGGGGGAGGTAGGAAGAGATGAGAAGCAGAGGAGTTAGAGTGGGCGGGGGGGAAGAAGGAAGGGTGAATGAGAGGGGGGGGGAGAGGTGCAGTTAGGGGAAGGAAACCAGGTGCAGGAAGGAGGGTAGAAGAGATAAGAAGAGCGAAGAAGAAGAGAAGAGGAGAGGGGGGGGAAGCAAGAGAGGGGGAGAGGGGTAGGGGCCATAAGGGGAAGGGGAGGAGGGAGGAGGAAGAGGAGAAGGGAGAGATCATGGGGGGGAGGATATGCGTAGGGGATATGAATGCCAGAAGGGCGACATTCTAGAGCAGCAACTCGGGAGATGGGTGCTACACTCCAAGACAGAATACTTCATCAATCCTAGTTAATCCACAGAACTACCGTTGGTACGAACAGTAACAAATAGAACAGTAACACTGGTAGGGGTGGGAGGGGGGGGTCAACTCAGAGGGGGCCACATCACCTTAATTTAAACAGCAGAATCCCATTGATACCACATTTTCCAATTTGTTTCAAATTCTTTACCTCTACCTGCCCTTCGAGCTAATATGCATTCATATGCCTGGTTAGTCCTAACCAGGTCTAGAACCTTAGATACCTCTGGTGTGCCAACCTCCTTTCACTGCCGGGCTATAGAGTTCCTAGCAGCTAAGAGGATATGAGATACCACGCTCCTACAATCCTTTGGGAAGCGCTCAATACCTATATTGAGGACGGCCAATGCTGGGGAGGGTCTGGTGAGGGCGCCCATCACTTCCGAGATGATAGAGAATAGCTTATTCCAGAAGCTAGTCAAATTTTTACAAGACCAGAATACATGTGTAAGGTGGGCTACCTCTCCGCAACCCCTCCAGCATAAGGGCGAGTAATCTGGCATAAATTTGGACAGCCTGTAGGGGGTGAGATACCAACGTAGGTTGATTTTCTGAGATAGTTCCCAATGGTTCACACAAGAGGAAGCGGATCTGATGGAGCTGAGAGCATGGCGCCATTGTTCCTCCGTGAACGCCTCCTCCAGATCCGCCTCCCACTTGATTAGCGGAGGTGTTTTAACAAATACCATTTCTGTTGAAAGCAGTTGTAAAAAAGGGAAGTACCTTTGATTGCTCGCGAGGAGTCTATGAGGAACATCCAACCTGAGGAGGGAAGATGTATGTGTGGGGTGGGTAAGGAGCGGAGGAAATGGGATATACGCATATAGAGAAAAAGATCACTCGGGGGAAGCCCATATTCCATCTGCAACCGGGGGAATGGTTTAAGAGAATCCTTAAGCAGCAGGTCGTCGATATTAGCTATACCCTTCGTGGACCATCTCCTGGTGGATATGTGGGGAATTACCAGTTCCAAAACATGTAGAGGTATAGGAACCTTTACCTTCATTGAGGGTAGGGATGCACCGAAATGAAATTCTTGGCCGAAGCCGAATAATAATAAAATGTTTGGCCGAAGGCCGAATACCGAACGCGGTGTTTCACATTTTTTCCATTTATTTTGCCAATTTTTTGTCCTCTCTCTTGTCCTCTCTTGTCCTCTCGTGTCTCTCTCTCTCTCTCTCTCTCTCTCTCTCTCTCTCTCTCTCTCTCTCTCTCTCTCTCTCTCTCTCTCTCGTTCTCTCTCTCTCGTTCTCTCTCTCTCGTTCTCTCTCTCTCGTTCTCTCTCTCTCGTTCTCTCTCTCTCGTTCTCTCTCTCTCGTTCTCTCTCTCTCGTTCTCTCTCTCTCTCTCGTTCTCTCTCTCTCTCTCTCGTTCTCTCTCTCTCTCTCGTTCTCTCTCTCTCTCTCGTTCTCTCTCTCTCTCTCGTTCTCTCTCTCTCTCTCGTTCTCTCTCTCTCTCTCTCGTTCTCTCTCTCTCTCTCTCGTTCTCTCTCTCTCTCTCTCGTTCTCTCTCTCTCTCTCTCGTTCTCTCTCTCTCTCTCTCGTTCTCTCTCTCTCTCTCTCGTTCTCTCTCTCTCTCTCTCGTTCTCTCTCTCTCTCTCTCGTTCTCTCTCTCTCTCTCTCGTTCTCTCTCTCTCTCTCTCGTTCTCTCTCTCTCTCTCTCGTTCTCTCTCTCTCTCTCTCGTTCTCTCTCTCTCTCTCTCGTTCTCTCTCTCTCTCGTTCTCTCTCTCTCTCTCTCGTTCTCTCTCTCTCTCTCTCGTTCTCTCTCTCTCTCTCTCGTTCTCTCTCTCTCTCTCTCTCTCTCTCTCTCTCTCTCTCTCTCGTTCTCTCTCTCTCTCTCTCTCGTCCTCTCTCTCTCTCTCTCTCGTCCTCTCTCTCTCTCTCTCGTCCTCTCTCTCTCTCTCGTCCTCTCTCTCTCTCTCGTCCTCTCTCTCTCTCTCGTCTCTCTCTCTCTCTCTCGTTCTCTCTCTCTCTCTCGTTCTCTCTTGTCCTCTCTCTCTCTCTCTCTCTCTCTCTCTCTTGTCCTCTCTCTCTCTCTCTCTCTCTCTCTTGTCCTCTCTCTCTCTCTCTCTCTCTCTCTCTCTTGTCCTCTCTCTCTCTCTCTCTCTCTCTCTCTCTCTTGTCTCTCTCTCTCTCTCTCTCTCTCTCTCTCTCTCTCTGTCCTCTCTCTCTCTCTCTCTCTCTCTCCCTAAATGTTACTGTAGGGAATGGGATTCAGTGCACACTGCAGCCTTGTACCATAGGGTTAATGTTAGTGACACTGTAGGGATTGGGAAGGATGCTGGGAATGGAAATCAGGAAGCATGCAGGCAGCCTTGTAAATTTTAATTGCAGATACAGGGCACTGGGCAGGTCAGTGTTAATGTGGTAACATCAATTACTCAGTGACAGTCAGTCAGTGTCAGTGTGGACTCGATCAGATTATACAGTCTCTCATAGTGGTGGTAGTAGGAGGCTGGAGGTGGACTAGTAGTAGCCTGGAAAGGAGCACAGCCGCATACATACATTACTCACTCGTGCACTGCAGCCCCCGCCCCACACATTCAGTGAGTCTTACTCTCCTCCCTAGTTTTTTCAATGGCACATTCAGGAAGCCAATCACGCCGTGAGTAGCGGCACAGCGGAACCAATCAGGTGTGCAGGCACGCGTGATTGGTTCGCTGTGCAGCTAATCACGGCGTGATTGGCTTCCTGAATGTGCCATTGAAAAAACTAGGGAGGAGAGTAAGACTCACTGAATGTGTGGGGCGGGCTGCAGTGCACGAGTGAGTAATGTATGTATGCTCACCGCTGAAGTGTCCCGGCTTCACGGAAGTCTGTGAGTCCTCCTGTCCTCCTCCGAGTCCCTTCCCCCTGTAAATATCGTGACCTCGGCGATATGAATATCGCCTACGGCCACAGAACGATAGTCGATATCATATCGACTATAGTTCAGCCCTATTATTCGGCACAAAATTATTTGGCCTTTTGACTTATTCGGCCGAACACCGAAAGTGCTATTTTTTCTATTTTCGGCCGAATAATGTTCGGCCGCCGAACATTCGGTGCATCCCTAATTGAGGGTGCCAGTGCGAGAGAGGCAAACTCTCTCCAAGTTTGGAGAGTAGCCCGTACCGAAATTGTCAGGTCCCTCAGGGGAAAGGGGCGCCAGACATCCGCCAGCAACACAGACCGCAGGGGGAAAGGGGCACAGAATTCCGCCTCCATGGCACTCCAGGCAAAAGTGTGTGATAATGACACCCACGAGCGCAGTTGAGCCATTTGCGAGGCAAGCAAATAATCTCTGATATCTACCATGCCCATTCCCCCCGCTGACCAGTGCCTGACCAAGAGAGCATGTGTACTTCTAGGTCGTTTGCCTCTCCACACCAGGCCCTTAAGAGCTGATTGAAGTTGTAGAACAAATTTACGGGGGATAGGAACTGTAAGAGTCCTAAATATGTACAAAATTTGGGGCAACAGGAGCATCTTAAACGATGCAAGGCGGCCAGACCATGTTAGTTCAGTTTTGGTTATGCGGAGGCATTCATTAGAGATTTTAGTGATTAAAGGGGGCAGGTTAGCCTCAGCTAGTTGGGAGGATTTAGGAGTGAGGAGGATGCCCAGGTACGGTATACTGTGTGTTTTCCATGTGTAGGGGTACCGATTTTGTAAGTCGAGTCTAAGCTTCGGGGGCAGGTCCATCTGGAGAATCAGGGACTTTGAGAAATTAACCTTATAATATGATACCATGCTGAAGCGTTGCAGTATCTTATGAGTGGCATCTAACGACTTAGCAGGGTCTGTTAGAAAGATGATCACATCATCTGCGAAAAGATTGACCACATGATGGCGAGATCCAATGTGGAGACCACTGATATGTCCCGATGACCGAACCGCCTCCGCCAGTGGCTCAATCAGCAAATTGAAAATGGAAGGGGACAATGGGCAACCCTGCCTCATTCCATTTGTAATGGAAAAAGGCTGGGACAACATGTTAGAGGTATACACTCTGGCAGATGGGTTTGAGTAGAGCGCCAAGATTGCAGATATGATAGGTCCACTAAAACCATACTTCATTAAAACTTTGGTCATGTAGGTCCAGTGGACACGGTTGAATGCCTTCTCCGCATCCAACGACAACAGCAGAGAAGGCACCCGACCGCATCCAGCTTTGTCAATGAGACCAATCGCCCTCCTCGTTGCATCAGATGCCTGGCGACCCCGCACAAATCCAGTCTGATCTTCCCGGATCAGTTCAGGAAGGATGGGGTGCAATCTCAGTGCCACTACCTTTTGCATACAACTTAACGTCCGTGTTCAATAGGGAGATTGGTCTGAAATTGGGGGGAGATACACGATCTTTCCCCGGTTTTTGGCAGCGTCACCACATAAGCTTGGAGCATTTCAGTAGGCAGGGAGGCAGAGGACACAGCAGTCTCGAACACTGAGGCCAAATGTGGGCTGAGGATATCCATGAACTTTTTATAATAGAGATTGGGTAGGCCATCTGGGCCAGGGGATTTCCCGCTAGGTAGCAATTGTATGGCTTTTGCTACTTCAGCTTGGGAGATAGGAGCGTTTAGAATCCGAAGCTGTTCTGGGGAGAGGCGGGGCAGATCAATTGAAGACAGGAAGTCCGATATGGCTATTTCAGTGGGCTGGGGAGTAGATGGGTCATCCTTTAAGTTGTACAGTGAACTATAGTATTTGGCGAAGAAATCTGCAATTGCCTGAGGATTCATTATCTTAGCATTGGTAGTTGGGTCTAAGAGATAAGCAATTCTATTCTTAACCTGTCTCGCCTTTAACTTATTGGCCAGTATTTTGCCGGCTTTATTACCCTGTGCATAATGGGAGGTCTTGAGGGCCCTACAAAGCTTATCCTGATCTTCCACCAACATGCGCCTAAGATCCGACCTAAGGCGGAACAGCTGCTGGGCAAGTGACTGTGAAGGGGATGATTTGTTCAGGGGTTCAAGCTTCCTAATCTCCTGCAAGATACGGTCAAGCTGCTGGCTCCTCTGCCTCTTGAGCCTAGCTCACATCTGGATCAAAATACCCCTAATATAGGCCTTATGCGCACACCATACCACTGTGGGGTCCGATACAGAGCCGGCATTAGTGGCAAAATAGTCCCTCAAACTCTTTGCTATACGTTGAGCATGATGGGGAGAGTCCAGAACTTGGGTGTTAGCTCTCCACAAATATGCCGGGCCAGCAGCCCCCGCCTCCCTCAGAGTCATGGAAACCGGGGCATGGTCCGACCATGTAATCGTGTGAATATCCGAGGACTGGACCATTTGTAATAAGTGCTTATCGACTAGAATCATATCTATACGTGAATGAGTTGTGGCGTTGGGAGTGGTAGGAATAGTCTCTCTCTCCCGGATGGAGACATCGCCAAGAGTCATAGAAATCCTCTGAGTGGAGTAGAGGCTGCAAGGCTTGAGGGGCCCGGCGGGGTGCCGAGGATGTATCCACTTGAGGATCAGAGGTCACGTTGAAGTCCCCGCAAATTATAACAGAGCCTTTCCTGTGTTTGGCAGCCAGGCGAAACATCTTCCGCCAAAAACGAAGTTGGTGCGTGTTGGGAGAGTATGCATTGATCACTGTCAGGGGCATATTGTTTACTTCGCAGGTCAGTATTAAGTAGCGGCCATTTGGGTCTGCAGTTAAATCCACCAAGGAGAAAGCTACAGAGTCCCTGACAGTGATTAGTACCCCTTTTCGTTTTTGGGGCGCCAAGGCTTGAAAAACATGTGGGAAGTGTTTATGGGCAATGTTAGGAGCCATGTTAGCTTGTAGATGGGTCTCCTGGATGCACAATACATCACTTTGGAGTTTCAATGCCTCACGCCACATGGATGTCCTTTTTGCAGGGTGGTTTAGGCCACGGACATTGAAGGATGTTATTTTAAGTGTCATTTAACTGGATGGAAAGAAAAAGATGTAGTTTACCTGCAGCTAGTGGCCTCAAAACAGATCCAGGTAGAAGGATAGCAGTACCTCCAACAAATGTACAGGGACCGTGGCGTTCAGTGTTGAGGTTGCAGGCAAGGTTCCGTGGCTCCCGGACATTGAGTCGACCAGAAGATCTCGGGAAATGGATAAGGGTGGACGGGAGGAAAACATAAGGGAAGAGAACAAAAACAGTCATTAAAAAATAGAGAGTAATCATGTCATGCTGCACAATATTTTGGAGGGGAAAAAGAACAGTGGTCTGTGTAGTCGGACACGAAGAGACACTCATTGTTGATTGCTACGTGGCGGCGAACCCTTCGGGGGTTTCTTACCCTTTTTGCCATATGAGACCGTCTGCCAGTCCTCCTGTAGTGGGGCGACGCGGTTGGGTGAAGGAGAGGGATTCGGGTCTTGCGTCGGGAGAATTCCCCAGGTCTGTAGCAGAGCTAGGCCTTCCTGTAGGGATGTGACCACATGGGCCCTGTTATTGTATGTCACCGTTAGCTTGACCGGAAATCCCCACTTGTAGATTATGGCGTGGTTTCTAAGCGCCTTAGTAAGCGGCTGCAAATTTCTCCTCTTTTGCAGCGTATGCTGGGAGAGGTCCGCAAAGAGTTGGATCCTGGCATATTTGTCAGGTACAGGAGTCATTTTGCGAAACTCAGACATTAAACGGTCCTTCACATGAAAAAAATGGACTCTCATGATAACGTCTCTAGGAATGTCCTCTGATAGGTGGGAGGGCTTGTGGAGACGGTGGATGCGGTCTATTACAAGTTCAGAAGAGGGAATAGACGGGAGAACTGCCTGGATGAGTTCCCGGGCATAGCTGTCCAGCTCGCTGGGTTGTACTACTTCGGGTATGCTCCGGATTTTGACGTTATTACGTCGCGAGCGGTCCTCCATGTCCGCCATTTTATCCTTCAGTCTATCAATTTCTGTCTCATGGCTGTAGTGGGCATCAATAAGTTCATTGTGAGATGAGGCAAATTCTCCCATCTTAGTTTCCACCTTATCCACGCGCCCCCCCTAGAGCTTTAACCTCCCCCTTAAATGAAGCTACACAGGCCATCATATCGGCATGCATAGAGGCCTTCAGGGACATCATCATATCCTTGAATTTCACTTCGGAGACCGGCCGGTCGCTTACTGGGAACGAGTCAAAGTTAGTGATCAGCTCCCTTGTGGAGTTCAGTGAGGAGGAGTCCCCCAGGCTTACCTCCTCTGCCGGCGATTCCTCCGACATCCTGGGTCTGCTCTTGGCTGGGCTCCTGGAGAGCGGAGTAGATGCCGACAGTGATCTGGGTTGATCTGCTTTCTGAGCAGGCGGAGATGAGGAGCCAGGAGGAGACAGGGACGCTCCACTGGAGGAGGCCGGGGAACCGCCGCCGGCGCCATCTTGTCCACGCTGCTGACCCTGCGGCATAAAGAAGTGCTGCAGTTGCCTCGGTTGGCCGCCGTCTTTGAGCTTCTTTCAGGCCATCCTGGTGCAGCAACGTTCACAGGGTAGTCTGACAAGGGTAGAATCGTAGCTGTATGCGGTATTAGGGTGCCGATGGAGGTAGATTGTGTCTCGGGTCCGACGGAGCTACAGGCTCACACGTCCATGCTGCTACGCGGCGACCACGCCCCGGAACTGCTGCCTTTCTGTGGGCTGTGAGGGGGGGCCCCCCTGCTCTGCTCTGTGTGACAAGCTGTGTGAGACATGCTGTGATTTGTGTGTGAACACGTTTTGAGCTCCCTGTCAGATTCCTGTGAGAACTGCTGCCTTTCTGTGGGCTGTGAAGGGGGGGGGATCTCCTGCTCTGTTCTGTGTGACAGGATGTGTGAGACATGCGGTGCTTGTGTGTGCCATACTGTGCGGCGACCGCTGCGGCGGTCCGCCATTTTTTTTTGCTCAACATGTTGGTTCATTGTGCCCTGAAGTGACGATCCTGTGCAGCAGGGCACGGTGTTTTGGCGCCAAGCGTCGCCATTTTGGCGGCGATCGATCGGACCGCATGTCAGCCTCACTCCCCATTTACATGATTCCTCAGCGGCCATTTTTGTGTAGCCTTGCATGAGGCTTGTAGGGCTGGCAGTTATTGCATCACTCCCTTGCTCTGGACAGCGATCGGTAGCAGCGGCAGCCTGTGTGATCTCCAGGTTTTTACCTCTTTTGTTCTGTATTCCTTACCCAGTGTCTTTTCATTGTCCCTGTGGGGTCAGTGTATGTGTTTATGTGCGGTGGGATACGCTTCGCCGCGGTCTTAAAGGGGCATTAACCCCTTTTTTTCTAATGAATAACTGGGGCATGGATTCTCAGGTTAGCAAGTTTCCTTCCACTTTAGTGGGGGGCTTAGGGGCTGCTGCATCCCCCGAGGGGGCTGATCTGGCTGCTATTGTGGCATATTTGGCTGCTCAGGTGCAAAGGCTGGCAGGACTGCTATGGCTGGGGTGCCTCTTTCAGGGTCTCGATCATCTCTGGACCTTGGGGGGTCTGAGGGGGAGGCTGAGGTTGAAGGGGTTGATAATTCTTCCCCTGGCTCGTTTGAAGAGCTTGCAATCATGGAGGGGCTGGTTGCTTCTATCAAGCAAACGCCTCATTTGGAGGATGAGCCATGTCCTTCTGCTCTGCTGGCTTCCTATGGGACGCAGAGAAAACGCAAAACATCGCAGGTTTTTCCTTGCTCTGCGGAGTTCCTGCGTGCTGTTGATGAGCAATGGTGCAATTTATAGAAGCTTTTTGCGGTGCCGAGTAGGTTCAAGCCGCGTTGTCCCTTTCTGCCCGCTGCTGCTGGGCGTTGGTGTGTGCCGCCTCCGGTGGATCATGCGGTAGCGGTTTTTGGATAAGTCTACTGCGATTCCGGCGGAGGATACCCCGGTGTTCCGGGACCTTATGGACGGGAGAATTGAGTCTCTTGCCCGCCATACTTATACGGTTGCTGGGTCAATGCTGAAGCCTTTTTTTTTTTTGCTTCCCTTATGGCGGCCCAAGCTGTCGCAGATTGGACGCGGGTGCTCAGGCGCATCCTGGTGGCTGATTCTGTCCCGCCGACGACATTGGCTTTGGATCAAATTCATCAGGGTGTCATGTATTTTGTGTGATGCGGACTTAGACTTAGTCCCTTTGGCTGCGCGCGTCAAAAGCGTGGCGGTGTTAACTCGCCGTCTGATTTGGCTGAAATGTTGGTCTGTTGACCAAGCTTCTCGTAAAACTTTGGCCAATTTGCCCTGTGCGGGTTCTCGCCTTTTTTTGGCGATTCCTTGGATACTCTGATAAAAGGTATTTCTCTAGCGCTCATTGACAGACGTAGTCCTCGGTGATACAGCACCTTCGGGTTATGTTGCCTCCACAGGAGCAGGACTAGACAGGAAATTAAAAAGCTCTGGCCACACCCTAGGGGCAGTCCCAGAGGGTATATCCTCTCTCTCTCTGCCTCAACAAATCAGTTATTTTCTGTCTAGTTAGGAGTAAGGACCTAGATACCTTGCTGGGATCTTAGGTCCTGGCAAGATTTTTTTCTTAAAAGATTTTTTTAGACAGCTTTTTTTCTCCAGTGTTCCTGTGAGATCTTCAAGCAAGAAAGCTGAACTGGGCGACGGGCTGGATGTTGAGATCCGGTGGTCACCCCAGTTCAGCCTACGAGCGCGTGCAGGCCATAGCTCCGCGCTGGGTCGGCCGCGACAAAGTCCCATTAACTGTCCACGCGAGTTAAACGTCTCGCTGAAACGCCAAAGACCATGAGTCACGGCGTCCATATCGGTCGACAGCCCTCCCGCCCCGGTGGAGAGGGGTACTGTCAGGAGTTGGTGCCCGCCTGGTTCCGGTATGGTGAGTAGTATGTTCCCCCTTTTCCCCTGACGGGTCTTGTGGTGAACGCGGGCCCCTCTCTGTATGGTAAGATAGAGTCCCTCTCTATCCTATAAATGACACAGATCCTCCTACTTTGAGTGTGATTTTATGTGCAAAAAGCCAGGAGGCTTGGTTTGGGAGCTAACAATCTAATTGTATACATGTTAAAAAGATTGTAATCAGTGGCATTCTGGGAATCTTACGGTGATAAGAATAAGCTACCTACCAGTCAGAAGCCACGGACATGTAGACTGCCTTCCTAATCAGATCTCCAGCTATTAGCAGGCCTCCCGAATGGCCATGCGGTCCGCCAGGGCCGGTACCGCCAACCACGCCAAATCCCCATGCAGAGAGAGTGTTGTGTGCCCTGCAGCACACCGCTATTCAGTACAGGCCGCCGCCATTTTTTTTGCTGGATCGCACGAGCCGCCATTTTGGCGTAGCCTCGTGTCTCCAGCATGGGGGCGGCCATGTTTGAGGTGATCCAAACACCTCGTGGAGCTAGGGGAGGCGCCGGAAGGCGTGCAGAGGGGCGGAGCCGCCTCCTTTCTTCCTGGGCAGCCAGCCAAAAGACTTCCTGTTTGTCAAGACAGCGCTGTAACCTGTTGCAGTTAAACTCTGAGCATCAAGTGGTGAGCCTGGGGGTCTATCTCTCTCTCTCGATCGATAGGGATCCCTAGCAGGTAACACTAAGGGGCTTTTTGTGGCGCTGGGGGTCTGAAAAAAAAAAAAAAAAGTTTTTTATTTTTGAATTATATTATCCAGGAAGTGACTGGAATTATCATGGACCCTGCCACACATATTCCCCCACCTGTTTACCTCGAGGTGGCCACGGGACCCGCCGGTGCACAGAGTGTAGAGTCATTTACAGCAATTTTGGAGTCTATGGTGGCTCGGGTGGAGGCGGCCTGTCAGGGACGGGGGTCAAGGAAGCGACCCCCGCCTACCCCTATACTATCTGACACCTCTGACTCAGATTCAGAGATGGTCACTGCAGTTGCAGGTTCCTCTGCAAGGGCTGTTGTCTCAGGTAAAGCCCCCTCAGACAGTGAGGAGGACGTTTCTTCTCCCGCTATAATTCAGGAAGAAGCATTGGTGGACGCACTAGTTGTGGCAGTGCAGGAAACCTTAAAACTTGAGGCTTTACCGGCAGAGGCAACTGAAACAGAGATTCCTTTTGGTACTAATAAGCCCATCAAAACGGTGAAGGTTTTTCCTGTACCCAAGTGTTTCGGTAATCAGATTAAAGGAGAATGGGAGCATTCTAAACGTACCTTTACTATTTCCAAGCGTATTGCTAGACGCTATCCGTTTGAGGAATCCATCATTAAGAAATGGACGGTACCACCAGTGGTGGATCCACCTATTTCCAGGCTGAATAAAGCCACGGTTATCCCAGTGGAGGACACTTCGTCCTTTAAGGATCCGGTGGATCGAAAGATGGAAGCAGAGTCCCGCACCATCTTCTCTCTGATAGGGTCAGCATTTAGACCAGTAATTGTTATTGGTCTAGTTTCCCAGACACTTACGGAATGGGCGAGAATGGTACGCCAAGACCTTAGGGGAAAAGATATTCCCCAGGAGACATCTGATTTGATGGAACAGATTATACAAGGGCTACAGTTTATCTGTGACGCAGCCTTGGACACTACTCCCTTATTAGGGCATGCATCTATGTCAGCGGTCATTCTCAGACGTGTGCTGTGGTTAAAATGCTGGTCAGCTGACCTAGGTTCCAAAAAGACCTTGACAAATCTCCCTTTTCAGGGGAATCGTCTATTTGGGGCCAACCTAGATGAAATCATTACGGATGCCACTGGGGGCAAGAGCACTTTTTTGCCACAGGCTGCTAAAGCTAAGGGACCTCGCAACAAGCGAGGACCTTTCTTTACCGCCCATAAAGGGCGCCCGGCTGGTACAAGCGGGAAAGGCAAGACTCCTCCAGGAGGGTTCAAGAAGGGCTGGTCGGACAAGCAGAGGACCAACCCAGCCAAACCCGAAGCAAAGGAGTACACAGCCTGAAGGTGCGCCCCCACCCGGTTTCAGGGTGGGGGGACGTTTTCACCGGTATTCAGGACATTAGATCGAGCATCAACCACTACTACCGGTGCGATTCTTCCCTTCCAACATTTAAGTACTACAGGAAGCGGTGGTTACCATTCCCTGAATAGATCTTTTCCTTTACCTTTTCCTAAGATTAGTCCCTATACCTCACAGGAATCGGATCTGGTTGACCAGATAGGCCAAGTAGCCTCTAGTCGGGTGACTTCGGTCCCTGAGGTTCAACCAGAAAAGATCACCCTTCCTGATAGGAATCAGGTATCTGATAAATGTGTGGGAACAGAAAACGACCAGACTTTCTCGGATGGTCGGGGCCAGATACCTCTAGGGACGCCTGGTTCAGATTCTATCAGCGCCAGTGGTCCTAGAAATTCTAGGCTGGCCTCCTCAAGCCGGCCTGGCCGACTTGGACATGCTAGTCGCAGACGTTCCGTGGGAACTTCGTCTCAGGGAGTGTCTGTGGTCTCAAGGACCAATTTACCATCATGCTTTACAGTCGCTGGTTTTAATGGCCTGGCCATTGAGACCCAAGTACTGAAGGACAGAGGTTTGTCTACTTCAGTCATTCCTACCCTTATTAAAGCAAGGAAAGCGACTTCCAGCAAGGTCTATTATCACACATGGAAGACTTATATTGCGTGGTGCGAATCTTTAGGATTTCCTCCACGTACCTATTCGGTGACTCGAATATTGGCCTTTTTGCAACAAGGGTTTGAGCAGAAGCTAGCCTTGAGCACCATCAAGGGTCAAGTTTCAGCATTAGCAATCTTCTTTCAGAAGCCTTTAGCTACCAAGTCCTTGGTGCGGAATTTCATCCAGGGGGTACGGCACCTGGCTCCACCAGTCCGCGCGCCCTTACCGCCCTGGGATCTTAATTTGGTTTTGTCGGTTCTACAGAAACCTCCCTTTGAAAACATCAGGGAGATTCCCTTGCTTACTTTATCCCAGAAGGTGGCCTTCTTGGTGGCTATTACTTCTGCTCGCAGGGTGTCAGAACTGGCTGCATTATCATGCCAGTCCCCATACCTAGTGATTCATAGGGATAAGGTAGTACTTCATCCTAAGCCATCTTTTCTTCCTAAGGTGGTTTCAGATTTTCATCTGAATGAAGATATTGTACTACCTTCCTTGTGTCCTCAGCCCAAGCATCATCGGGAACATGCGTTGCATTCCTTAGATGTGGTTCGGGCAATCAGGGTATACCTGAAAGCTACGGAATCATTCCGTAAGACGGATTCACTTTTTGTGATCACGGATGGCCCCAGAAAGGGTTTGCCTGCATCTGCCGCGACCATTGCCAAATGGATTAGACAAACGGTGGTACAGGCTTATTCTATGAAGGGTCAGAGTCCTCCGTTCCCTGTTAGGGCGCACTCCACTCGAGCGCTCAGTACTTCCTGGGCCTTTCGCCATCAGGCGTCAGTGGTCCAGGTATGTAAGGCGGCCACCTGGTCGTCGGTACATACCTTTACAAAATTCTATAAAATTGATGTGACGGCATCGGCGGATGCCTCATTTGGCCGCAAGGTTTTGCAGGCCGCAATTTGAGGAGACCGGTGGTCTACCTCGAGGGTTTTTTCTGTTTGAAAAAAAAAAAAAAAAAAAAATTTTCTCTTTTTTGTTGAGTCTCATCATTAAGGATGAGCATTGTAAACTTCTAGTTGGCACCGGTTGGGCCTTCTAGATTGGGATTTGATTTTCATTTTCCCACCCCTCATTTGTGATACTGCTCTGGGACGTCCCGAAGGTGCTGTATCACCGAGGACTACGTCTGTCAATGAGCGCTAGAGAAAAATGGATTTTTGTAAAATCTTACCGTAAAATCCTTTTCTCTTAGCTCATTGACAGACGTAGTCCCCGCCCCTCTGTTTTTTGAGTTGGGTTGGGTTAAAATCTCTAAAGACTGCTTTTTCACATAACTGATTTGTTGAGGCAGAGAGAGAGAGGATATACCCTCTGGGACTGCCCCTAGGGTGTGGCCAGAGCTTTTTAATTTCCTGTCTAGTCCTGCTCCTGTGGAGGCAACATAACCCGAAGGTGCTGTATCACCGAGGACTACGTCTGTCAATGAGCTAAGAGAAAAGGATTTTACGGTAAGATTTTACAAAAATCCATTTTTCCGGGGGTAAGAGCACGCTCTTGCCCCAGACTCATGAATCTAAGACTGCTCGTGGTAGGAAGGATACCTCGTTTAGGCCCTCTCAGGGGTCCTTTCGTGCCTTTCGGTCATACTACAAGGGCAAGCCCTTCTGGGGCCAAGGCTCCTAGAAGGAGCCGTGGTCAGCTGCCCATAACAATGCGGCCTGAAGGGGCGCCCTCACCCAGCTCTGGGGTGGGGGGACGGTTGCTCGGTTTTCTTCAACCCTGGCTGGCCCGCGTTCGGGACAGGTGGGTTCAGGAAATCGTTCGATCCGGATACGAGATCGAGTTTTCTCTCTCGACCGGCGAGCAGATTTTTTCCCTCGTATCTTCAGCTATCTCCGGAGCGCTTGCGTGATCTGCACCTGGCGGGGCGGGTCTTGCGGGCTCAGGGAGTGGTGGTTCCGGTGCCTCATCGGGACAGATTTCGGGTTTTCTATTCCAATCTGTTCACTGTGCCCTGAATGGAGGGCAAGGTACGTCCGATTCTGGACTTGAAAGCTCTGAACCGCGCTGTGCGGGTTCGCAAGTTCGCATGGAATCCCTGCGATCAGTGGTGGCTGCCCTGGTTCCGGGAGGATTCATGGCCGCCATCGATTTGCAAGATGCGTACCTTCACATCCCCATTTTCGAGGGTCACCAGAGGTACCTTCGATTCGCCATTGCGGAGGATCATTACTGATTGGTGGCGTTACCCTTTGGTCTCGTTTTGGCTCCGCGGGTGTTCTCCAAGGTGCTTGCGCCAGTTCTGGCCTTGTTGAGAGCCCAGGGCATCTCTGTCCTGGGGTATCTGGACGGCATTCTGGTGCGGTCTGCGACCAGTCAGGGTCTGTTGAACGACCTGGCCATTACGGTGCGGACTCTACAGGAGTTTGGTTGGACGATAAATTTTCCAAAGTCGACGCTGTGTCCGTCGGTTCGTCTTCACTACCTGGGATTGGTTCTGGACTCGGTTCAGGCGAAGGTCTTCCTGCCGGATGACAAGCTCAGGACGCTTCAGGAAGAAGTCAGGTCCCTTAGGGACAATCAGTGCTCGTCCCTCCAGACGTGCATGAGGTGTCTGGGATTGATGGTCTCGGCTTTTGAGGCGATTTACATTCGCCCAGTTTCACACGCGGGGTCTCCAAGCGGAGGTTCTGTCCAGGTGGGACGGGCGATCGCAATCCCGGGATATCCAGATTGCATTGAGCCGTCGCACCAGAAGGGATCTTCTGTGGTGGCTCCAGTCCCCGACGGTGTCGGGGGGCAAGTCCTTTCGTCTTTTCTCGTGGACGGTGATCACCACGGATGCCAGCCTGTCGGGTTGGGGTGGTGTTCTGGGTGTTCTGTCCGCCCAGGGTACTTGGTCGGAGGAGGAATCCTCCCTTCCGATCGGCATTCTGGAATTGCGAGCAATCAGTCTCTGTCTTCTGCGTTGGACGGACAGGCTGCAGGGCCGTCCGGTTCGGGTGCAGACGGACAATGCCACAGAGGTGGCCTACGTCACCCACCAGGGGGGCAGCAGGCGTGTCCGAGCGGCTCGGGATGGTTCCTTCACCCGGAAGTCTTCCAGATGTTGTGCAGGAAGTGGGGTTCACCAGATGTGGACCTGTTCGCGTCTTGTCTAAACAACAAGGTGGGAAGGTTCGTGGCAAGGACGCGCGGTCCTCGGGCAGACACGTCAGACGCGTTAGTGGCCCCGTGGCATCGGTTTCATCTGATGTATGCCTTTCCGCCGATTCAGCTGCTGTCCAGGTACCTTCGCTGGTTGATCTCGGAACCACACACGGTGATTCTGGTGGCACCAGACTGGCCTCGCCGGTTTTTTTGTGCGCAGATCTCGTGAACCTAGCGGTGGATGCTCCGTGGCGTCTGCCTCTTCGAGAAGATCTTTTGTCTCCAGGGCCGATATTCCATCCTGCCTTACAGTCGCTGGATTTGGCGGCCTGGCTGTTGGGACCGAGGTCCTGTAGGATAGGGCTCTGTCCCCTGGGGTCATTCGCACTTTGATCAACGTTAGAAAGGCCCCTTCAGGGAAGGTTTACTACCGTACTTGGAAGGCGTATTTTGCCTGGTGTGAGTCCAGGGGGTATTCCCCTCGCTCATACTCGGTATCGAGAGTGTTGGCTTTCCTTCAAACGGGCGTGGACCAACGTTTGGCGTTTTTGCGATTTAAGGTCAGATTTCTGCGCTGGCCGTTCTCTTTCAACGCCCTGTGGCGTCTAATACATTGGGTAGCACCTTTGTTCAAGGGGTGCGACATCTGGTCCCTCCTAGGAGGGAGCCTTTACCTCCATGGGACTTGAACCTTGTTATGTCCGTGTTGCAACACGCTCCTTTTGAAAAGATCAGGGAGATCTCGTTGTCTATGTTGTCCAAGAAGGTCGCCTTTTTGGTGGCAATCACTTCGGCTTGCCGAGTGTAGGAGCTGGCAGCTTTGTCCTGCAGGTCTCCGTATTTGGTGATTCGCTTGGATAAATTGGTCTTGCGACCTGACCCGTCTTTTCTTCCGAAAAGGATTTCGGAATTTCACCTCAATGAGCACATTGTCTTGCCTTCGCCTTGCGCGAAGCCTACGCATCCGAAGGAGGTGGCTTTGCGTTCCTTGGATGTTGTTCGGGCGATCAGGGTTTACCTGTCATCGTAAAAATCCTTTCGCAAGATGGATTCTCTATTTGTCCTTCCAGAGGGCCCTCGGAAGGGCGTGGCAGCATCTGTTTTTACCTTTGCCAAATGGATCAGTCAGACCGTTGTACAGGCCTATGCTTTGGGGGGGGGGAAAGTTCCCCCTGTGCCTGTGTAGGCACTATCTACCAGATCTCTGGGGTACGTCTTGGGCCTGTCATCAGGCTTCTGTGGCCCAGGTGTGTAAGGCGGGGACTTGGTCGTCCGTTCACGCTTTCTCAAAATTCCTCAAAGTGGATGTTCAGGCATCGGCTGCTGCTTCCCTTGGCCGCAACGTTCCTAGTGCGGCTGTGCCTTAAGGTCCCTTGTTTTGGGCCCTTGGCTGTTGGGATGTTTTTATCCCTAGGTCACTTGTGTTTCCTGGGTTTTGTTGCTGCTGTTGAGCAAGCTTTTTTTCATGTTACCCGGTGGTTTTCTTACCTTGGTAAGGTTCCCTTTTTCTGATGTGGGTACTGCGTTGCTTTGGGCGCGTTTTTTCCCACCCCTCATGTCTACACTGCTATGGGACGTCCCCAATAGTGACGAATATGGAGAGGCGGCGACTGTCGGAGGACGTAAGAGAAAACTGAATTTTTGTAAAATCTTACCTGTAAAATTCCTTTCTCTGAGTCCTCTGACAGTCGCCGCCCCCGCCCCTCTTTTGGGGTTTATTTATGTACTCTTCTGCTATTCTACTGAAACTGAGTTGGTATGCAGGAAGTGAGGAGGTATTGACTGAGGGGACCACCCCCTGGGGGTGGGATATGCTAAAAGCTTTGATATTAATATATTCTGTTGCCTAGCACTCCTACGGAGCAAAGGTCAATAACCCCCAATAGTGACGAATATGGAGAGGCGGCGACTGTCGGAGGACTCAGAGAAAGGTATTTTACAGGTAAGATTTTACAAAAATTCAGTTTTTTCATACCACTAATCCTTGTTATTTAAAAATGTATATATAAATATTTACAGTCGCTAATGGAGATTATACGTAAACTCATAAGGCAACACTAGTGACATCATGAAATACACGAGTAGCCACCAGATTGCTCAGAGGTAATGCTGAGGTTTCTATCTTAAAGGGTGCATGTACCCTTTATGGTTTTAAGCATTTTTAAGATGATGCACTGCTGGATTTAGTGCACTTCTTTTGTGAGTGGAATTTTTCTATTGATTATTTAATAAAGTGCGATTGGCTTTAAATGATAAAACACTATGTTGAGCTCTTATTACCTATGAATGGAGGAGCCAGTGGAAAAATATCCATATTAGTACGGTTCTCAGTGGGACAAGCAGAAGAGATGACCAGGTGGTTAAGCGCCAGAGGCATCCTGAGGAGTGGATGAGACCCCTTAACCACTTGCCGACCACCCGCCGCAGTTGTGCGGCGGCAGTCTGGCTTGTACAGGCAAAGCTTTGTACATGTGCATTTTTAAGATGATGCACTGCTGGATTTATTGCACTTCTTTTGTGAGTGGAATTTTTCTATTGATTATTTAATAAAGTGCGATTGGCTTTAAATGATAAAACACTATGTTGAGCTCTTATTACCTATGAATGGAGGAGCCAGTGGAAAAATATCCATATTAGTACGGTTCTCAGTGGGACAAGCAGAAGAGATGACCAGGTGGTTAAGCGCCAGAGGCATCCTGAGGAGTGGATGAGACCCCTTAACCACTTGCCGACCACCCGCCGCAGTTGTGCGGCGGCAGTCTGGCTTGTACAGGCAAAGCTTTGTACATGTGCATTTTTAAGATGATGCACTGCTGGATTTATTGCACTTCTTTTGTGAGTGGAATTTTTCTATTGATTATTTAATAAAGTGCGATTGGCTTTAAATGATAAAACACTATGTTGAGCTCTTATTACCTATGAATGGAGGAGCCAGTGGAAAAATATCCATATTAGTACGGTTCTCAGTGGGACAAGCAGAAGAGATGACCAGGTGGTTAAGCGCCAGAGGCATCCTGAGGAATGATGAGACCCCTTAACCACTTGCCGACCACCCGCCGCAGTTGTGCGGCGGCAGTCTGGCTTGTACAGGCAAAGCTTTGTACATGTACGGCGCTCGCTCCCGGGGCTGTGGGGCGCGCTCCCTCACCCCACTGGCCCCGCTGATGGTCTCTTTGGGTTCAGAACCGATCAGTCATCAGGTCCAGACCAATGATTTTTGGCCTGGACCTGTTGATCGGTCCTGCCCAATCAGATACTGTTTGTGCCTGTGTAATGTAAACACAGGTACAGAAAAAAAATTATTTTTGGATTCATCGAGAGGAGAGGGTCAAACTTGTGAGTACTGCACCAAGCACACTTGCACACAGCTAGGCACACTTAACCCCCGATCACCCCCCAAGTTAAACCCTACACCCCCTGTCACAACACACACAGTATACAGTATATAGCATTTTCCTATATACCTGTATTAGTGTGACTTGTGACCTAGTTTAGCACTTGTGGCCATTCCTTTTAGGCTTAGGATACCTGCCACCCCCCCAATTTAATCCCCTGACCCCCCCCCCGATCACTCCCAGTTAACCCCTTCCACCCCTGTCACATTGCACACTAATATACAGGTAATATAGTGGTGTACTGTATTTTTGTATTAGTGTGATTGTGACTTGAGTTAGCACTAACAAATTATTTTCTGTCCCAAGTAGGTTTAGGTTCCACGCCACCCCCCATAAAGATTTAACCCCCTGATCCCCTTAAGATCACCCCCAGTTAACCCCTTCCCCCCTGTCACATTGCACACTATACACAGGTAATATAGTGTTTTTTCTGTACATCTGTGATAGTGTGATTGTGACTTCAGTTAGCGCTAGCAAGTTAGTTTATCGACCAAGTAGGTTTAGGGTCCCCTGATCACCCCCAGTTAACCCCTTCATTGCCCTGTCACAGTGTCACTTTTATAGTGTACAGTTTTTTTTTCTGATCACTATTATTAGTGTCACAGGTGACATTAGTGTTAGCGTCAGTCTAGGACAGTGCAGATCCCCGGCGCATAGTTATAAATGTTAACCCCTTGATTACCACATACACTTCCATTACTAGTATAGTGTTTGAACAGATCAATATCTGTTCTGATCAGAACTATACTAGCACTCCCAAAAGTTTAGGGTTCCCAAAACACGGTGTTTGCGCGATCAGCACTGATTCCTGCCAGCACCTGCGTTTAGTCCCTCCGCACAGCCCACCCCACCCTACCCTACCCAGGCAAGTGCAGTAATCTATAGATTACTGTCACTTCGAAAAAACACACAAAACCACTGTGTTAGTAGAGTCAGGCCTGATCCCTGCTAGCATTAGCAGTTTTTTGTTGCGACCAAATAGTCATTGACAACCAGGTGCTTTTTTACCTGTGAGTCACACTACTGTACCTGTAAATTTAGTTGCTAAAATGACCAAACGGTGGTAAAGTAGTGCAGAGGCCTACAGTATACTGACCATGTCAGATGAGAGCGATGGGGAAACCTCACTGGCAAAATCAGGGTCAGTATATGAACCTGAAGAGAGCAATGGCTCCCTGACAGACAGCTCTGACGACAGATGGGTCCCTGTTAAGACCAGGCGTACCCGACCCCATTCTGGAGTTGCTGAGGTGCAGGAATCGCAGGGTGCTCGTATGAAGAGAGTGTTGGTACTAGTGCCACTCAGCCTTCTGGTGATCTGGCAAGCACCAGCGGCCTAGTACACCCTGGACCTAGAACAACCAGCACTGCAGTATCACTTGGTGACGTGGCGAGTCCCAGAAGTGCATTTGAAGCTGGTGCGGTGGCTAGTACAATTAGTGGCCCGCAGCCGTCGCGTATTTGAAGACCCGCCCATAGTGTCCTCCCTGATGTGCTGTCATATCCTACTTGGCAGCCCACTGATACTAAAGCGCCCGTACTTCCCCCCCCCCCCCCCCCCATTCACTGCCCAACTTGGAATCCACGTGGAAACAGCCAATTTTACTCCCCTAAATTTTTATGAGCTGTTTTTCACGGAAGATCTTTTCAGATCTATTGCGGACCAAACAAATTTATACGCTGGTCAATTTATCGCCGCCAACCCAAATTCGCCCCTTACCAGACAATTCGGCTGGAAACCTGTAACGGTTTCCGAGTTTAAAACTTTTCTGGGCCTTTCCCTCAACATGGACATAACCACCAAAAAGAGTGAGTTGCGGTTATATTGGTCCACTAGCCCAACTCACCATATGCGCTTGTACTCTGCTTCCATGTCCAAGGCGAGATAAGAGCAAATTCTGCGGTTTATGCATTTCAACGACGATGAAATCGGTCGTCCTCCGGGAGACCCTGAATATGACTGGCTCCACAAAATTCGGCCCCTCGTAAACCACTTCAATCAGCTGTTTGCAGCCTTGTTTACCCCCCATCAAGTTGTCTGCGTTGATGAGTCCCTGATTAAGTTTACTGGCTGCCTTGCTATGAAACAGTATCTTCCCAGCAAGCGTGCCAGATACGGGGTCAAGCTGTATAAGCTCTGTGACAGGGCCACAGGCTATACAGTTAGTTTCTGGGTTTACGAGGGAAAAGATAGCACTGTGGAGCCTCCCAACTGCCCAGGCTACATGGGGAGCAGCGGCAAGATAGTTTGGGACTTGGTTTCACCCTTATTCGGAAAGGGGTTCCATTTGTACGTGGTCAATTTTTATACAAGCGTGCCACTATTTAGTCACTTGGCTTGAATCACAAATTGGTGCATGTGGCACTGTGTGACCTAATCGCCGGGGCTTCCCCCAACGGCTTGTAGATTCCCGTCTTTGTCAGGGGGAGAGAGCCTGCTTAAAAATGGACAAATTGCTTGCAGTGAAGTGGAGGGATACACGGAATGTTTTCGTTCTGTCCTCCCTTCACGCAGACACGACAGTCGAAATTACTACGGCAACTGGTGTTTTAGAGAATCCCCAACCTCAACGACCAGCTTTTGGCGCCCGTAAAGCCAGACACTGGTACAAATAAGTGTCTATTTATTCCAATTGGCTATGCTGAACGCCTTTGTACTATACAGAGCGTCAGGACGAACTGAATTTCCTTCCGAGAATTCCAGGAAGAGATCATCTGACCCTACCTGTATCCAGGAGGTGCCTCTGCCCAATTTCCCCTTCCAGATGCAGTGAGCTGACTGCATGAGAGGCACTTTCCACAAGTCCTCCCGCGTACCCCTACTAGAAGAAACCCCCAAAGAAGATGTTGTGTCTGTAGCAGGCGTGGATTTAGGTGTGACACACGTTATTATTGTCCCGAATGTCCTGACCAATCTGGTCTCTGCATCGAGGACTGTTTCCGTCGCTACCACACACTAGTGGAGTATTAGCGTAGGGTACAGCACGACACAGTGTAGGGCACTCTAACACAGGGTCTCGAAATATTTTCGATGCCTATCGACATTTTGAGAGACCCTAACCTGGAAAGTTCAAGTTGAAGAAAAAGTGAAAAAAAAAAATTAAAAAAAATATAAAATAAAAGCCAAAGACAATGGTCGTTTGAGTTATTTTTTTGTTGTTCTACTGTTCCTACAGTACTTTTACTGTACTTTGTTTTTCATTCTATTGTTAACCAGTTTGCCTTGCAGGTACACTCATTGGCTGCCACACTGATTTTATATATTCTGACACAAACAGCGTTTGTGCTCAGCATATATGGATACCTCTGATGGCAGCGCTGTGGTAGGTGATTTCACCATTGCAGTTAAAATATCATTAGGTATACATGGAATTTTGTCATGTATACCCGCCATTAAGAAGTGGGTTTGGATGTTTGGGCGGTTAATGGTGGGTATACTACACAATTTTCTTGCAGAGATTTCTGTTAGGTTCTCTTTTTTTCGTTCAGCCCACAGGCTGCATGAAAAAAAAAAAAAAAACCTACACTATATGCCAAACAAGGACCAGCAATGTACTGGTACGTTGCTGGACTTTGAGTGGTTATACCAGGATGAAGCCTGCAGATTTAGGCATCATCTTGGTATCGTTTTTTACAGCCAACGGTCGGCTTACATTTAAAAGCAATCTTAGTGGATAATTGGCCGCTAGACGGCTTTTACAAGCAGTGGGAGGTGACTCGCCCCCCCTCCTGCCGCCTTCCGCAATTTTTCTCGGGCTCTCCTGTCCCACCGGTTAACCCGAGAGTGCAGCCGTTGGTTCAATTATCTAACCATAGAGCTGATTGGAGACGAGAATGGCTCCAATCATCTCTATGGCCTAAGATACCGGAAGCTACGAGCATTTCATGACTTCTTTTTCGCCAGAAATAAACGGCGCCATTGGGAAATTGGGAAAGCATCTTGTCACACCAATCTTGGTGTGATCAGATGTGTTAAGGTCAGAGGAGAGATCTAGAGTCCAAAAGACCCCAATTTAAAAAAAAAAAAAAAAAAAAAGTACCTGTCACTACATATTGCTATCATAGGGGATATTTAAATTCACTGTGATAACAATAAAAATGATTAAAAAAATAAAAAAAATGAAAGGAAAAGTGTCAAAATAACATAAAAAAAAAAAAAATAAAAAAAATAAATAAATCAAGCCCCCCTTGTCCCCCTGTGCTTGCACGCAAAGGCGCATGCAAGCGTTGGTCTAGTGTCCTATGTAAACTGCAATTGCAGCATACATGTGAGGTATCGCCACGAACGCCAGGTCGAGGGCAGTAATTTTTGCAGTAGACCTCTGTAAGTCTAAAGTGGTAACCTGTAAAGACTTTTAAAGGCTTTTAAAAATGTATGTAGTTTGTTGCCGCTGCACAGGCGTGCGCAATTTTTAAAGCATGTCATGTTTGTTATCTATGTACTCGGCATAAGATCATCTTTTAAATTTTACCAAACAATTTGAAATTATATAGTGTATTCGTGCATTAAATTAAAAAAAAAAAATTATTTTTTTCGCAGAAATTGCGTTTGAAAAATCCGTATGCAAATACCGTGTGAGAAAAAAATTTGCAACATTCCCCATTTTGTTCTGTAGGGCCTCTGCTTTAAAAAAAATATATGATGTTAGGGGGCTCAAAGTAATTTTCTAGTACAAAAAAAAGTTTTTTTTCATGTAAACAAAGTCACAGAAAAGGCTTGGTTTTCAAGTGGTTAGAAGATTGGGTGATGTGTGGCTGATTGAGCATAAAATGCCAGGACTGTTCAAACACCCCTCAAATGACCCCTTTTTGAAAAATAGACACCCAAAGCTATTTGCTGAGAGGCATATTGAGTCCATGGAGTATTTTATATTTTGCCCTAAGTTTCGGGAAGGTGACAATTAGTTTTTTTTTTTTTTTTTTGTCACTAAATGATATATTGCTCACGCATGCCATGGGTATATGTGAAATGACACCCCAAAATACATTCTGCTGCTTCTCCTGAGTACAGGGATACCACATGTGAGACTTTTTGGGAGCCTAGCTGTGTACGGGACCCCGAAAACATATCACCACCTTCAAGCTTTCTATGGGCGTAAATTGTTGATTTCACTCCTTACTACCTATCACAGTTTTGAAGGCCATGAAATGCTAAGATAGCACAACCCCCCCCCCCTACCCCCCCCAAATGACCCGATTTTGCAAAGTAGACACTCCAAGCTATTTGCTGAGAGGCATGGTGAGTATTTTGCAGCTCTCATTTATTTTGGAAAATGAAGAAAAAAAAAAGGAAAATGCAAATTTTTTTTTTCCTCTTTTTTTAATTTCCAAAACTTTGTGAAAAAAAGAGAGATCTGCAAAACACTATAATTTCAATGACAACTTTGTGTAAAAAAAAAAAAAAAAAAAAAAAATTTTTTTTTTTTAGCCATTTTTCTAACACCTGTGACAAAAAATTAAATATCCAATGAGCTCAACATGCCCCTTAGGATGTCTACTTTCCAAAAAGTGGTAATTTGGGGGGGTGGGGAGGGGTTTGTACTGCCCTGCCATTTTTAGCACTTCATGAAATGAGATAGGCAGTCAGAAAGTAACAGCTGCATAAATTCCAGTGTTTACACCATAGTTTGTAAACGTTTTGACTTTTGCGCAAACCAATAAAAATATGCTCCTTGAGGCCCCGTTCACACTGGGGCCATCCGACTTGGCGGGCGACCTCGGAGCGGCCGGCACGGACTTCATAACATTGAAGTCTATGCAGGTCGCTCCGGGTCGCCCCAAAGAAGCTCCGGACCCTTTTTCTAAGTCGGAGCGACTTGTGTCCCTCCTATTAGAACGGGTCCACAGCTTCTCTATGTCAGACGACCAGGTCGCCTGACAGGTCGCCCCAGTGTGAACGGGGTCTTAGAATTTTATTGTCAGACATGTAGCTAAATACATTTTGGCCAAAATATGACATAAATTGAGTATATTGGATATTTTTTAAAAGACAAAGTTGAAAATGTCATTTTTTTTTTCTCAATTTTCGCTCTTTTTTTATTAATATCGCAAAAAATAAAAAGCGCAGAGGTGATCAAATACCACCAAAAGAAAGCTCTGTGGGAAAAAAAGGATGTCATTTTCGTTTTGGTACAGCATTGCATGACTGCGCAATTGTCAGTCGCGCAGTGCCAAGTTGAAAAAAGGGGCCTGGTCTTTGAGCAGCCAAATCCTCTGGGGCTAAAGTGGTTAAAGGGGAATGCGCTTGGTGACCTATTTACTTACAATACGTGAAAGTATTGAGGCGAGCGCAGTGTGTTAACGGTGTTATTCACTGGACATTTTATTTAAAAAGGCCTGCAAGAAGAAATAATGTACAGATGTGGATTTATTGCAATTGGTTTTGCACAATTTGAGTACAGTTTGTTATTGGTGGAACTCGCATTGTATTTTATATGAGAAGGAACACAAGATACAATAGTTATTTGACGGATTTGTTTTTTGTTTCCAATACTTTTTTATTGAAAAATATTTTACAAGAGGAAGGTGAGTATCAATCACAGCATAGAATATTATTGGGGTAGTGCCAAGCCATACATCTCCACACACGTAAAAAAAAAAAGATAAATAGAATCACATATGGTAGAGGAAATATGGACCTACTTATGATTGCGGTAACCATGGTACATTTTTTAAATTAAGCAGGAAAACTGCTTTAACGACCAAGAAACCACCTTTGCACAATGTGACCTGCACAGCTGGATCTCAACATTAGACATCTGTACAATTCGCCAAATACACACTTCCTAGTCTTCCTAGTCTTGTGCACTGGCATAAAACATGGTTCCTGACCTCCACCAATTAGAGGGAATTACTTTGCAAAATGACAGACGAAAAGGATTAAAAGGGAAGAAAAAAAAAAAATTGTGCCAACTTTACCAACCCAGACCACTATCCAAACCAAACGGGCTTGGGTATCTCCTAATGAATCCAAGGACTCTAGGTTTTTGTCAAACCACTTGAGTTTATTGGTTAGTATAGCGGATTACCATTCATTAACCACTTCAGCTCAGGAAGATTTCACCCCCTTAATGACCAGGCAATTTTTTGCGATTCGTCACTGCTTTACAATAATGAAAAACTGCGCAGTCGTGCGACGCTGTATCCAAATATGATTGATTGTTCTTTTTTCCAACAAATAGAGCTTTCTTTTGGTGGTATTTGATCAACTCTGCGATTTTTAGATTTTGCACTATAAACAAGAAAAGGGCATCAATTTAAAAAAAAAAAAACCCACTATTTTTTACTTTCTGCTATAAAACATTCCCAATAAAAAAAGTAAAAAAAATTAATTTTTTTTTTTAGTGTAGGCCATTTTGTATTCTGCTACATATTTTTGGTAAATAAAAATCCCCAAAAGTGTATTTTAATTGGTTTGCGCAAAGTTATTGCATTTACAAACTACAGGATAGATTTTTGGATCTTTTTTATTTTTATTTTTTTTATTAGTAATGGCGGTGATCACAGATTTTTAGCGGGACTGCGACATTGCGGCGGACAGATCAGAACCCTTACTGACCTTTTTGACACTTTTTTTGGGGAAAAGTGACATTAATACAGCAATCAGTGCTAAATATTATGCACTGTTACTGTATAAATTATACTGGCAGTGAAGAGGTTAACACTGGGGGTGATCAAAGGGGTTAATGTATCCCTAATAATGCTTACTGACTATGGGGGGGGAGGGCTCTGTGAAAGGCACAGAGAGATCAGGGTTTCAGCTTAGCTGAAACTCATGATTTATCTCTGCCTGTCTGACAGAAGACCCGCCTGCTTTGTCCGACAATCGCGGGAGGCCGGCGGCGATTGCCGCTGCTCCTCCCGCTGCCTGACTCCAGCGGTGTCTAATTTCAGCGGGAGCGCTGTCTCGGTTGAGACCGTGTGCACATAATCATGTAGATCTACGTGATTATGCGCAGCCGAACCGCCCTGCTGCAGTAAATCTGCGTGGGGCGGTCGGCAAGTGGTTAATCATAACCCAGAACAGATTAGCTCATATTAAATCCAATTGTATCGCTGCGGACTTGCATAGCCAACAAGGTTATCTTTTTCGCCACAAAAATGAATGAAATTAACCAGCATGCGTATCTCGGGGCTTTCTCCACAGAGCCGCATAATAATGCCTCTGTAGGAGATTTTTTCAAATTTATTTGAGTGAGAGAATTCATGAAGTTAAAGATTCTGATCCAAAAATGCTTCACCTTGGGGCATTGCCATCCTCTATTGAATGCAGTCCCCTCCTGTCCATAGCCTCGAAAACAGAGCGGAGAAGGCTCAGAGACATAAGCGATCCTAGCCGGAACCATATACCATCGCAAGATTTTTATATTTTGGCTTCTATAATTGAGATATTGAGAGACCTGGATGCAGCTTGAGACAACTTGTACCAATCATCTAATTCCAAAGCTTCATCTGTATCCTTCTACTATTGATGCAAATAAAACTCACATTAGTAGAAGTTTTGAAATATATTTCATATGTAGCCCTTTTAACTTATGTTTGTTACACAAGGTATTCCATAGAAGTCATAGTCCCCATATCAGAGGAAATCTTTAAATAACTCAGTTACATAGTTACATAGTAGGTGAGGTTGAATAAAGACAATAGTCCATCCAGTTCAACCTGTGTAGGTGTGTGTGGCCGTAATCATCTCGCATACCCCTGAATGTTCCTATCCTTGAGATGTACATCTAAGTCTTTTGAAAGCCACCATACTTCCCACAGAAACCACCTCTTGTGGTAGAGAATTCCACAATCTTGTAGCTCTAACAGTAAAGAACCCCCCACGTTGCCTGAGATTAAAACGCTTCTCCTCTAATCGCAATGTATGCCCTCGAGTCCTCATGCACTCCCTACGACTGAATAGATTTTTTTCTATGCCGAGATCACCATTGAGATATTTATAAATTGCTATTATGTCCCCTCAGGCGTCTCTTCTCCAGGGAGAATAAATCAAGCGATTGCAGACGCTCCTCAAAATTTAAGGTCCTCCAATCCCCTAATTTAGTTTAGTTGCCCTTCTCTGGATCCTCTCCAGCTCCAACACATCCCTCCTGAGGACTGGTGACCAGAACTGGACAGATTACTCCAGATGTGGTCAGACCAGAGTTTTATAAAGTGGAAGGATTATAGTCTTATCTCTGGAATACATCCCTTTCTTTATGCATGCTAATATTCTGCTGGCTTTGCCAGCTGCTGCTTGACATTGCATGCTATTGCCTAGTCTATCATCTACCAAGACTCCCAGATCTTTCTCCATTTTTGGTTCCCCCCCTAACGTGTATTGTGCTTTTTATGTTTTTAGTCCCCAAGTGCAAAACCTTACACTTCTCCACATTAAACCTCATTTCTCTATCGCTCATTGACAGACTTAGTCCTCGGTGATACAGCACCTTCGGGTTATGTTGCCTCCACAGGAGCAGGACTAGACAGGAAATAAAAATGCTCTGGCCACACCCCAGGGGCAGTCCCCGAGGGTATATCCTCTCTCTCTCCGCCACAGCAAATCAGTTTTTTTCTGTCTAGTCAGGAGTAAGGACCTAGATACCTTGCTGGGATCTTCGGTCCTGGCAAGATTTTTTTCTTAAAAAGATTTTTTAGACAGTGTTCCTGTGAGATCTTCAAGCAAGAAAGCTGAACTAGGCGACGGGCTGGATGTTGAGATCCGGTGGTCACCCCAGTTCAGCCTACGAGCGCGTGCAGGCCATAGCTCCGCGCTGGGTCGGCCGCGACATAGTCCCACTGGGGGACTGACCCCGCGAGTCAAACGTCTCGCTGAAACGCCAAGGACCATGAGTCACGGCGTCCGTATTGGTCGACAGCCCTCCTGCCCCGGTGGAGAGGGGTACTGTCAGGAGTTGGTGCCCGCCTGGTTCCGGTATGGTGAGTAGTGTGTTCCCCCTTTTCCCCTGAAGGGTCTTGTGGTTAACGGGGGCCCCTCTCTGTATGGTAAGATAGAGTCCCCCTCTATCCTATAACATGGCACAGATTCCCCTACTTTGAGTGTGATTTTATGTGCAAAAAGCCAGGAGGCTTGGTTTGGGAGCAAACAATCTAATGGTATACATGTTAAAAAGATTGTAATCAGTGGCAGTCTGGGAATCTTACTATGATAATAATAAAGTACCTACCAGTCAGAAGCCGCGGACATGTAGACTGCCTTCCTAGTCAAATCTCCAGCTATAGCAGGCCTTCCGAACGGCCATGCGGTCCGCCAGGGCCGGTACCGCCAACCACGCCAAATCCCCATGCAGAGAAGGTGTTGTGTGCTCTGCAGCACACCGCTATTCGGTACAGGCCGCCGCCATTTTTTTTGCTGGATCGCACGAGCCGCCATTTTGGCGTAGCCTCGTGTCTCCAGCATGGGGGCGGCCATGTTTGAGGTGATCCAAACACCTCGTGGAGCTAGGGGAGGCGCCGGAAGGCGTGCAGAGGGGCGGAGCCGCCTCCTTTCTTCCTGGGCAGCCAGCCAAAAGACTTCCTGTTTGTGAAGACAGCGCTGTAACCTGTTGCAGTTTAACTCTGAGCATCAAGTGGTGAGCCTGGGGGTCTCTCTCTCTCTCTCTCTCTCGATCGATAGGGATCCCTAGCAGGTAACACTAAGGGGCTTTTGTGGCGCTGGGGGTCTGAAAAAAAAAAAAAAAAAAAGTTTATTTAATTGAATTGTATTATCCGGGAAGTTACTGGAATAATCATGGACCCTGCCACACAAATTCCCCCACCTGTTTCCCTCGAGGGGGCCACGGGACCCGCCGGTGCACAGAGTATGGATGCATTTACAGCAGTTTTGGAGTCTTTGGTGGCTTGGGTGGAGGCAGCCTGTCAGGGACGGGGGTCAAGGAAGCGACCCCGCCTACCCCTATATTATCTGACACCTCTGACTCAGATTCAGAGATGGTCACTGCAGCTGCAGGTCCCTCTGCAAGGGCTGTTACCTCAGGTAAAGCTCCCTCAGACAGTGAGGAGGACGTTCCTTCTCCCGCTATAATTCAGGAAGAAGCATTGGTGGACGCACTAGTTGTGGCAGTACGGGAAACCTTAGGACTTGAGGTTTTACCGGCAGAGGCAACTGAAACAGAGATTCCCTTTGGTACTCACAAGCCCATCAAAACGGTGAAGGTTTTTCCTGTACCCAAGTGTTTTGGTAATAAAATTAAAGGAGAATGGGAGCATTCTAAGCGTACCTTTACGATTTCCTAGCGTATTGCTAGACGCTATCCATTTGAGGAATCCTTCATTAAGAAATGGACGGTACCACCAGTAGTGGATCCACCTATTTCCAGGCTGAATAAAGCCACGGTTATCCCAGTGGAGGACACTTCGTCCTTTAAGGATCCGGTGGATCGGAAGATGGAAGCAGAGTCCCGCACTATCTTCTCTCTGATAGGGTCAGCATTTAGACCAGTAATTGTTATTGGTCTAGTTTCCCAGACACTTACGGAATGGGCGAGATTGGTACGCCAAGACCTTAGGGGAAAAGATATTCCCCAGGAAACATCTGATTTGATGGAACAGATTATACAAGGGCTACAGTTTATCTGTGACGCAGCCTTGGACACTACTCCCCTATTAGGGCATGCATCTATGTCAGCGGTAATCCTCAGACGTGTGCTGTGGTTAAAATGCTGGTCAGCTGACCTAGGTTCCAAAAAGACCTTGACGAATCTCCCCTTTCAGGGGAATCGTCTATTTGGGGCCACCCTAGATGAAATTATTAAGGATGCCACTGGGGGCAAGAGCACTTTTTTGCCACAGGCTGCTAAAGCTAAGGGACCTCGCAACAAGCGAGGACCTTTCTTTAACGCCCATAAAAGGTACGTACGCCCGGCTGGAACAAGCGGGAAAGGCAAGACTCCTCCAGGAGGGTTCAAGAAAGGCTGGTCGGACAAACAGAGGACCGACTCAGCCAAACCCGAAGCAAAGGATTACACAGCCTGAAGGTGCGCCCCCACCCGGGTTGAGGGTGGGGGGACGTTTTCACCGGTATTCAGGATATTAGATCGAGCATCGACTACCACTACCGGTGCGATTCTTCCCTTCCAACATTTAAGTACTACAGGGAGCGGTAGTCACCGTTCCCTGAATAGATCTTTTCCTTTACCTTTTCCTAAGATTAGTCTCTATTCTCCACAGGAATCGGATCTGGTTGACCAGACAGACCAAGAAGCCTCTAGCCGGGTGACTTCGGTCCCTGAGGTTCAACCAGAAAAGATCACCCTTCCTGATAGGAATCAGGTATCTGATAAATGTGTGGGAACAGAAAACGACCAGACTTTCTCGGATGGTCGGGGCCAGATAGCTCTAGGGACGCCTGGTTCAGATCCAGTCAGCGCCAGTGGTCCTAGAAATTCTAGGCTGGCCTCGTCAAGCCGGCCTGGCCGACTTGGACATGCTAGTCGCAGACGTTCCGTGGGAACTTCGTCTCAGGGAATGTCTGTGGTCTCAAGGACCAATTTACCATTGTGCTTTACAGTCGCTGGTTTTAATGGCCTGGCCATTGAGACCCAAGTACTGAAGGACAGAGGGTTGTCGGCTTCAGTCATTCCTACCCTTATTAAAGCAAGGAAAGCGACTTCCAGCAAGGTCTATTATCACACATGGAAGACTTGTATTGCGTGGTGCGAATCTTTAGGATTTCCTCCACGTACCTATTCGGTGATTCGAATATTGGCTTTTTTGCAAAAAGGGGTTGAGCAGAAACTAGCCTTGAGCACCATCAAGGGTCAAGTTTCAGCATTAGCAATCTTCTTTCAGAAACCTTTAGCTACCAAGTCCTTGGTGCGGAATTTCATCCAGGGGGTGCGGCACCTGGCTCCACCAGTCCGCGCGCCCTTACCGCCCTGGGATCTTTAGTTTTGTCGGTTCTACAGAAACCTCCCTTTGAAAACATCAGGGAGATTCCCTTGCTTACTTTATCCCAGAAGGTGGCCTTCTTGGTGGCTATCACTTCTGCTCGCAGGGTGTCAGAACTGGCTGCATTATCATGCCAGTCCCCATACCTAGTGATTCATAGGGATAAGGTAGTACTTCATCCTAAGCCATCCTTTCTTCCTAAGGTGGTTTCAGATTTTCATCTGAATGAAGATATTGTACTACCTTCCTTGTGTCCTCAGCCCCATCATCATCGGGAACATGCGTTGCATTCCTTGGATGTGGTTCGGGCAATCAGGGTATACCTGAAAGCTACGGAATCATTCCGTAAGACGGATTCACTTTTTGTGATCACGGATGGCCCCAGAAAGGGGTTGCCTGCATCTGCCGCGACCATTGCCAAATGGATTAGACAGACGGTGGTACAGGCTTATTCTATTAAGGGTCAGAGTCCTCCGTTCCCTGTTAGGGCGCACTCCACTCGAGCGCTCAGTACTTCCTGGGCCTTTCGCCATCATTCGTCAGTGGTCCAGGTATGTAAGGCGGCCACCTGGTCGTCGGTACATACCTTTACAAAATTCTATAAAATTGATGTGATGGCATCGGCGGATGCCTCATTTGGCCGCAAGGTTTTGCAGGCCGCAATTTGAGGAGACCGGTGGTCTACCTCGAGGGTTTTTTTCTGTTTGAAAAATGTATTTTTGTTGAGTCTCATCATTAAGGATGAGCATTGTAAACTTCTAGTTGGCACCTGTTGGGCCTTCTAGATTGGGATTTGATTTCCATTTTCCCGCCCCTCATTTGTGATACTGCTCTGGGACTTCCCGAAGGTGCTGTATCACCGAGGACTACGTCTGTCAATGAGCGATAGAGAAAAACGGATTTTTGTAAAATCTTACCGTAAAATCCTTTTCTCTTAGCTCATTGACAGACGTAGTCCCCGCCCCTCTGTTTTTGAGTTGGGTTGGGTTAAATTCTCTAAGCACTGCTTTTGTGACATAACTGATTTGCTGTGGCGGAGAGAGAGAGAGGATATACCCTCGGGGACTGCCCCTGGGGTGTGGCCAGAGCATTTTTATTTCCTGTCTAGTCCTGCTCCTGTGGAGGCAACATAACCCGAAGGTGCTGTATCACCGAGGACTACGTCTGTCAATGAGCTAAGAGAAAAGGATTTTACGGTAAGATTTTACAAAAATCCATTTTTGCCATGTCGTAGCCCACTCTGTTATTTTTTCCAGTTCATTTTGTAGGATATCTGCTTCATGCTGTGCAGTTATTGCCCTGCTCAATTTTGTGTCATCTGCAAAAACTGATATAGAACTACTGATCCCGTCCTCAATGCTGTTTATGAATAAATTGAACAAGGTTGGTCCCAGGACTGAGCCTTGGGGGACCCCGCTTACCACCTCAGACCAGTCTGAGTATGCGCTGTTTATTACCACCCTTTGGACACGCCTTTTTAGCCAATTCCGTATCCAAGAGCAAACCCTGCGGTCGATACCTGCAGACCTTATTTTATAAATTTGGCGCTTGTGGGGAACTGTATCAAACGCCTTGGCGAAATACAGGTACACCACATCCACTGGTCTTCCCCTATCTAGCTCACAGCTCACCTCCTCATAGAATGTTAAGAGATTGATTTGACAAGAACGCCCATTTGTAAACCCGTGCTGATTACTGCTGAAGATGATGTTGTCTTTAGCAAACTCTACAATATAGTCCCTATTCGTCCCCTCCAGAAGTTTACATACTATCGATGTCAGACTGACAGGCCTATAATTACCCTGGACATGCCTCTGCCCTTTTTTGAATATCGGTATCACCTTGGCTTTCCTCCAATCCCCTGGTACATTTCCTGTCATACTGTTAGCAAAGATCAGGAACAGTGGTCTAGATATAACCTTACTGAGTTCTTTGAGTACTCTCGGATGTACGCCATCCGGGCCTGGTGATTTTTGTGTTCATTTTATCCAGCCTTTCCCTGACTTCACCCTCTGTTAGCCATAGCCAGATGTGCTAGATAGCCTCTGATAGATGGTACTTGTCAATCAAAAGATGTTTGGACAACAGTCTGCTATGGTCACATATGTCTGCTATGCGCATAAACCTTTTATTAATCCACCGAAGTAAAGCCCCGTACACACGTACCGATTGTCGGCCGAACGATCGGCCGTCTTTTGTCCGGTGCTGTTTTGTTGGTTGAAAAGTGCTAAAGACTGCACAGGAATTTTGTCGGCCAACAGCAACCGACTGCAGAAGTGATGTCATGTGATGGTTAACTTTCCGTGTGTTTTTTCTTCTCTGAGCATGCCCAGTCTTGCTCATCTGCTTTTTGTCGGCCGAAATCTGTACTGACTGACGAACAATCGGCCGTTCTTTGTCGGCCTACAAAAATTTTATAGCCTGCACACCAGATTTTGTTCGGCCGAAAAGTCGCAGTCGGTTGTCGGAAGCATCATACTAACAAGCCGACAATCGGCCGATCGGACGTTGGCTGAATATTTACGGCCGACAATCGGTACGTGTGTAAGGGCCTTTAGGCTCAAGGGATGAGGCCCGGGGGGAACTCCTGGGTTCCAAAAAAGTGACGCCAGAGGGTTGTGAGGGGATTTAAAATTGCAAGCCCTGGCTAGCCTGTCCCACACTCCAAGGGAAAATGAAAGGGATAGGTATTAGATGGTAGGTCTGTTTTTTTTTTTTTTTTCTTTTTTCTTTTTTTTTTTTAGGCAGCTACATCAAATACGATGTGATTCTATCCAGACTTGAACACAAATCTACTTTTTATCCACACAGGGTGAGGCCTTTTTAATGTTCATGCGGATTAGGTGTGCATATTTAGCTGCATAAAATTATTCAATGAAGTCTGAAATTCCCCCCCCCCCCCCCTTTTTTTCGGAATATATACAGTGCCTTGCAAACGTATTCACCCCCCCCGGCATTTTTTGTGTTTTGTTGCCTCACAACCTGGAATTAACATGGATTGTTTGAGGATTTGCATAATTTAATTTACAGAACATGCCCACAACTTTGTAGAGCCACCTTTTGGCGGCAATCACAGCTCCAAGTCGCTTTGGATAATTCTCTGAGCTTGCCACATCTTGCCTCTGGGATTTTTGCCCATTCCTCCTTGCAAAACTGCTCCAGCTCCTTCAAGTTGGATGGTTTGCGCTTATGAACAGCAATCTTTAAGTCTGACCACAGATTTTCTATTATATTGCTGTCTGGGCTTTGATTAGGCCATTCCAACACATATACATGTTTCCCCTTAAACCATTCAAGAGTTGCTTTAGCAGTGTGTTTTGGGTCATTGTCCTGCTGGAAGGCGACCCTCCGTCCTAGCCTCAAATCACGCACAGAGTGGTACAGGTTTTGCTCAAGAATATCCCTCTTTCCCTCAACTCTGACCAGTTTCCCAGTCCCGGCTGCTGAAAAACTTCCCTGCTGCCACCACCATGTTTCACTATGGGGATGGTGTTCTTTGGGTGATGTGTTGGGTTTGCGACAGACAGCATTTTCTTTGGCCGCAAAGTTAAATTTTAGTCTCCTCAGACCAGAGCACCTTCCTCCATACATTTTGGGAGTCTCCCACATGCCTTTTTTCCAAACTCAAAATGTGACATTCTGTTTTTTCCTGAAAGTAATGGCTTTCTTCTGGCCATTCTGCCATAAAGCATAACTCTTTGGAGCATACGGCTTATTGTCATTGTGCATTACATGTTCAAGAATATTATTCTGAACGAAGTATAACCAGTTCTTTTTAATCGATTAATTTCTTTTTTTAACAGCATATACCAATCATAGTGAATACAGACTATAAATGGAGAATATATATATATATATATATATATATATATATATATATATATATATATATATATATATATATTTTTCAAATATTGTTTTTATTAAAGTTTCAAGGTGAGTTTGTACAATAAAAAAAAATCAAATAAACATAACATATGATATACAAGTATCCTAATTCAACCCTTAAAAATCAACCTCAAAGAAAAAGAAAAAGGGGGGGAGTAAAGGAAAAAAGTATAAGGAATTTTCCCTTCCCTTTCCTGCCGAGTTATCCTTTTTATTTACTCAAGGGTCTATCATATCCTCATTTATCCCATTTCTCCCTTGATTCAAAAGCATGTATGAGTTCCATGCGCTCCATATTTCTTTTTTTTTTTTTTTTTCAATATAAACTTTATTCCGGAATTTTCAAAAATACATACATTAACATTCTGAGTGAAATTTACATCTCTAATTAATAGTTAATCTAACCTTCATATTACACTTTTTACATCTTATATTCCTTCTATTTTACCCCCTTTTTCTTTCCCCTCCCTCTCCTCCCCCTCCCCCTTTCCCTCCCACCCTCAACCCAAATACAAAAAAAAAAAAAAAAAAAGAGAGAGAAAAAAACCCCCCAAATTACTTACTTATCCACAGCCAATAAACAAAGATGTCCATAATCTCTTCAAGGCTACTTTTATCCTATTGTGAGTTGCTTCCCTTCTTCAGAGACTATAAACTGATTGCACACATCCCATACTTTCTTATGTTTTCCCTGTCTATTCTGAGAAGTTGCAATTAACTCTTCCATTCTCCTTATTTCCTCTACTCTATTTATCCATTCCATTATTAGGGGGGGTTGTGATTTTTTCCAGTTACTCGGGATACATGCCTTGGCTGCATTCACCAGATATGGGACAATCGAGTTTTCATATCTAACATTCATTAGATTCTCTTGGGTACCAATTATGTAATTTCTCAGGCGTGATCTACCATCTCGTTATAAACTTATAGTTCATCTCTTGAGTTTTGGTACATCTAGCTGGTTTAAAGGCCAGTCTTACTATCCTCTGTACCTGTTCGTCTGTCAGTTCACACTCCAAATCCTTCTCCCATTTTCCCACCCACGGGAATTTAAATTGCTCCTCTGAATTTATCAGTAAGTCATAAGAAATCGATAGTATGTGTGGTAAATTTCCTGGTTCTATACAATACTTTTCAAATTTTGTTAATGTTCTACCATACCTTTCTGGGTTCTGTATTGAAACCAGGAAGTGATGTAATTGCACTGCTTGCCAAAAAGGCAGGCTATATGATCCGTTTCTATCCAGTAATTGACTGATTGAAGGCCAATTATTTTATATCCGGAATGATGAAGCTTGTTCCTGTTTCTTTTCCCTCAAGGATGTGAACTGTCTGGCATCTAAACCCGGAGTAAACTGTGTGGATTCCCTAGTATTGGAAATAAAGGGGATTCCTTCTTTGTTAATTTACTATATATGTTTGGATGTGAACATATACGTAGTGTATTCCCTATTATTGGGTGGTGTTTCAGTTCCTCAGGCAGCAACTGAAAACACCATATCGCCCTCTTTAGGTCTATCTCTGTTTTGAGTCTGTTCAATTTGTATCCACAGTTTATTTTCCGAGTGATGCCACCAATCCAATATCCTACTCACATGTGCTGCATGATAGTAAGCTCGAATATCCGGCAGAGCTAGCCCTCCTTTTTTTTTTTTTTTTTTGATAGAGTTAAAGTTCTACGTGCTATGCGCGGTCTTTTATGAGCCCATATATATTTCACAAAGAGAGAGTGCATTGCCTTTAAAAAAAACGCTCGGTCTTAACCGGTAGTGCACGAACCAAGTACAAAAATTTTGGCAGCACTATCATTTTCAATAAATTGCATTTACCGAACCAAGAATGTATCCCGCCATGCCATTGTTTAAGAAGCCTCCTAGTCGTTGCCAATAGAGGTAGGAAATTAAGATCAAAGACCTGTATTAATTTCGCTGGTATATAGGTCCCCAGGTATTTCACTGCATCATCCTTCCATCTAAAGCCAAAACTAGTTTAAAGGAAATTCACTTGGGCCGCGGGTAACCCCACGCCCATTGCCTCTGATTTTCCATAGTTGATTTTCAGGTAAGACATAGCATTACATTTTTTGAACTCCTGTTTGGCAGCGAGATACCCGGGTTGGTGAAAGAGAATAACAAGTCATCTGCATAAGCAGCTACTTTATATTGCTTCTCCTTTACCTTTATACCTTCAATGTCTTGGTTTAATCTAATTCTGCACAGAAAAGGTTCCACCGTCAAGGCAAACAAAAGGGGTGACAGGGGGCATCCCTGTCTTGTGCCGTTTCTTATTGGGAATGCTTCCGATTAATAAACAATTGGCCTTCACCCTAGCTATCGGCTCCGTATATACCCTAGTTATCCTCTCTATCATATTTTCTCCTATTCCAATGTGTCTGAGTACGGAGAACAGAAATGGCCATCCCACCCTATCAAATGCCGTCTCTGCATCCGTACTCAGCACTACATCAGGGGTCTTCTTTTCTTTTGCTATTTGCATCAAGTTAAGGATTCTTGTAGTATTATCTTTTGCCTCTCTGGATGACATAAAACCTACTTGGTCTAGGTGTATTAGGTTTGGGAGGAATTCTGCCAGTCTGTTTGCTAGGATTTTAGTCAGTACTTTTAAGTCCACGTTCAATAGAGATATTGGTCTATAACTGCTACATGAGGCTGGATCTTTACCCTCCTTTAATATTAATGAGATATGGGCTGTGAGTGTATCTCTCGTCAGTTTCCCATCCAAACCTGTTGCATTATATAACTTTACCATGTACGGTCCTAAGACATGGAACAGTAGCTAATAATATTGTGTCGTTAGGCCATCCGGGCCAGGTGCTTTCCCGGGTTACATTGATTTAACTGCCTGTTTTATTTCCTCTAAAGTGATCTCAGCCTCTAGACATTCTCGATCTTCCTCTGAAAGTTTAGGTAGCTGTGATTGAACTAAATATTGATCCATATCTTGCTGCTGGGGAGATGTCTCCTTTAAGTTTTATATAAGGAAGTATAATATTTCTCAAATTCTTTCAATATTTGTGTAGGTAGGGTTTTTTTAACTCCTTCTATTGAGGTAATGTATGGTATATACGATCTCGTCCTCTGCTCTCGAACAGTTCTAGCCAATACTTTCCCACATTTGTTACCCGCCTCATAATTTGACTTACGGCATCTTTGTAAAGCGGCTTTCGCTTTGTATTGCAACAGGTCCGTTATCTGTTTCCTGACTAGCTTCAGCTCAATCAAAGTTGCATCTATCGGTCTTTGTTTATGTTCCGTCTCTAGGTCTCTAAGTCTTTCTAGAAGTTGTGACAACTGTTCATTCCTTTCTCTTTTAATACGTGCTCCATGTTTTTTAAGGAGTCCTCTCACCACTACCTTATGGGTCTCCCACAATATTCCCATCTTACAGCCCAGTTGCTCATTTATTTCAAAAAAGATTTTTCATTTCTTTCTCAACTTCCCTTAATATCTCCTCTCTTTGTAGTAGGCTTTCATTTAGCCTCCAGAAGCTCCTCCTCTGTGCAGAATTTGCTGTTAAATTATATAATAAAAATATGGGTGCATGATCTGACCATGTGATACTGCCTATACTTGTATTTTGGACTGATTGTAGTTGGGCATGAGGTATAACAAAGAAATCAATTCTGGAATAGATCTTATGTGGTATAGAGTAGAATGTGTATTCTTTTTCAGAAGGGTGTTGGAAACCGCCACGCATCTATCAGTTGAGCTTTTTATAGGGTCTTTAGGATCTTTTTATTCATTCCAGCTGAGAGTGTCGAGGTCCCTGTTGATGTGTCCATTGCTGGTGTTAGCGGGATATTAAAATCTCCCCCCATAATTAACTGTCCCTCTGAAAAATGCATGAGCGCCTCTACTACCTTGGAAATGAATCTGTCTTGCCGGTTATTAGGTGCATATATTGTTGCTATTGTTACTTGTATTTCCCCTATCTTTCCCTTAACAAATAGAAATCTTCCCTCTGGATCCTGTATATTATCTTGAAAAGTCCATGGAACAGAATTTGCTATAAGTATAGAAACACCTCTTGCTTTTGCTTGTGTGTAAATAGAATGATATACATATGGAAAATTTCTATTTTTAAGGAAAGGCAATTTATCTGTCCTGAAATGCGTTTCTTGTATCAGCGCTATACTGGTATGTAGCCGTTTCAGGTCAGATAACAACATGTGTCTCTTTTCTGGTACATTTAGTCCCTTGACATTATAAGAGACTATTTTTACATCTTCCATCATTTGCACGTGGATAAGAAAGGGAAAAAAGAAAAAAAGGAAACCCCCCCCCCCCCCCATCCTTCCTACGGGTTCGAGAAGGTCTCTACAAGAAGCCGGCCTTCGCTCCCGTAGCTTCGGATAAGAAGAAACTTCTCCTTATTTCACACGGCCACTTTTAGTGCCACTTGTGTGACTTTTTTAGTAGGGCTATGCCCCGAAGTGATTCTCTGTGGACTCTCCCTCGCCTCCTCCCGCCCCCTTCTATAGACATATTTTAATAAAGCCTTATTCTGAGACCCACCAAGGTTTCTCTATTTCCCTACATGGGCTTCGGCTTCCTTTGGTAGACAGAGGTATTCATATTTCACCCTTCCCATAGTTACAAGGAGATATCAAAATACCAGAAACTAATCGGGGGGGGGTCGGGGAGGAGGGGGACAAAGCGAGGGGGACATCTTCTCCCCTCTACCGACTCCAACACCCAGAAAAGAGAGAGCTCCTTCCGCTTTTTCACTCTGTTTAAATAAAATGTATATACCAAGACATCCCTATACTCGACCATTCAGTCTTCCCCTTGTTCCCCTTCCAGCTCTCCTCCCTCTCCCCATCCTTCTCTTTTAATAGAGGGGGGAAAGGAATTGGGCCTGAGGGCAGGGCTCCTGGCCTACAGACCCTATCTTGTTATACAGAATATATTTATTTATAAATTAAACTTATATACTTCATAAAATAAGGAAAAAAAAAAACCCTCCTACATATTTAGAATTAGTGAATGAAGAGGAATAAGTTCCATAATAAATTTTCAAAACCGTGTCAAAAAAAAAAAAAACCCCAACACACTTTTCCTTCCCCTTACGTGTTTAAAATTAAAGTGAGATCACTTCCATAATAAATTTTTTAGAACAGTGTTTAAAAAAAGAAAAAAAAAAGGGAGAAAAAACCTACATAACCCCCTTAGGGCACAAAAATTTTTTTTAGAAAAAAATAAAAAAGGGGATATATCAGGCCGGGCCAGAATGGTAAAAATAACCCTTAATTTTCATGGGAAGACCTCTCTACAGTATCTTAATAGTTAGTCCTCTTTATCTCATCTCTTCTCTCGGTAGTGTCTCTGGTCTTTTCTCCCGTTGTTGGGAGTATACAGGCAGATTTTCATTAGGCAATCGGTTCAGCCAATTCACTATTTGAATAGGGTCCGTCTCTATAAACAGGAAGAATGCCATTCTGTCTTGGTATGTCCTAAGGTTAAAGTATTGCCTGTTCCTGCGGAATGTTACGGAAAATGGGAACCCCCATCTGTATGTGCACCCTGCCTTTCTTGCCAGGTCTAATAGTGGCTTCAAAAGAGCTCTTCTCTTCAGTGTGCCTCTAGCGATGTCTGTGTATATCTTAACTGATACTCCTTCCACTTTTATGTCCTGAGCTTCCCACGCCAACCTTAGAATAGCCACTTTATGTATATAGTGAAATAGTCTGCAAATCACATCTCTTGGTCTTCTCTCATCTTTGCTTCTAGGACCAAGGGTTCTATGTATCCTTTCTATCTCCAGTTGTTCCGGGTATTTATCCTTCATGATCTGTTTGAAGATCTCCTCTGCTACTTCTGTCAGCTTTTCCTTCCCTATAGTTTCAGGTATACCACGTATGCGTAGATTATTACGTCTGTTTCTATTTTCTATTTCCTCCAGCTGTAGTTGTGTCATATCATCCATCTCTCTTTGTATGTCTCTTGTTGATTCTAGTGATGTTACCCTCTCTTCAATACTTTTTCTGGCTGATGATTCTTCTACTAAGCATGTTGTAATATTTTGTATGTCTTTCTTTATTCCCTGCATTTCTTTTTGGTGTACCTCTTCTATTTTGCTGATCATCTGTTCTATATCCAATTTAGTTGGAAGGGCCTGAAGCATAGCTTTAAGCTCAGCGTTGTGGGATAGGCTCTGTACATGTATGCAAGATGTATCATTCTGCCTTTGTCCAGCCTCAGGGCTTTCAAGGTAATTTTCTGATGTAGGGGAGGTAGTCAGAGAGCTAGGTACATCTCCTGACTCTGGACTTGTTAGGGCACTATTCCCACATCTTGCCATTTTTACTTCTCTTGGTGTTTTATGGCTATTAGAAAAATATCTATCTATTTCTCCTTCTGGTTTATTTGTCTTAGGTTTTGTCGTGTTTTTCTTTCCTTTTCGCTTTTTAGATAATGTCATATTTTCCTTTTAGTTCTATGACAAGTTCTCACCAAGTTTTTAATAGTTCCTCTGGAAAATTCTCTCAGGGTAACAAAAAGAAGAGGCAGGAAAAAAAAAAAAAAAAAAAGAGATGGTCCTTTTTCCTCCTCTGTATCTTAATTGCCAATACCACTTCCTCCAAAACTTGCTTAACAGTTATTGATATAACGGTCAGTAGCCATAGGACAAACAATGGAGATAGGCAGAAGAAAACAGAAAGTAAAAAATATCATCTCACCCACGTTCATATCTGTCTCCTTCCGGTAAGATTACTGTCCTCTTCCATAAAGATTACCGGTATAGAGGGGAACCTGGGTAAGTAGGGTAGCAGAGTCTCTCCTATGGGTTACCCCCTATGCCTTTCATAGGCAACCGGTGTATCTCCAGTGTCCCACCACCTCCTGATGTCCCACTCCACTGGGTTTACCGGATGCCTGGTCTGGCGGGGTTTCAATTTCAAGACCTCTATCTCCTTCAGCTTCAGTCTCTGTCCCCCACAGCCGGCAGTCCAGTCCGCTCGCTCCTGTAATATGCTGTCCTACAGGGCCACCGCTGTCTCAGGACTGCCAAGCAGGGTGGGTCTTCCTCCTTTGACGCCCGGCCACTCCCCCTCCTTCGCCTGTAACACGGGTTCTCGGGCGGCCGGTAACTTAATCTCCGCTTGCTAGCCCTGCTATCTTACCGCCTCCTTCCGGAGCCTCTGCATGCTCCGGCGGGCGGGGTATTCGGCGGGAGGTTTGAAGCGAAGCCTATTGCTCTTCCGGACCGTCGCTGCCTCGGAACAGCGGAGTGGGGGTGAGCCGTCCTCCTTTCCTCCTCTAGCACCCGGCCACTTCCCCTTCTTCACCCGTGGTGCGGGCTTTCGGGATGTCGGCGGCTGGGTCTCGGCTCACTGGCTCCACTGCCTTACAGCGTCCTCTCGGCGTCTCTACGAGCTCCGGCGGGAGAGGTGTTCAGCGGAGAGTCTCACAGCCCTCACTCACATGATCACTTCCGGTCACGCCCCATCCTTTCCGCGCTCCATATTTCTATATATTTTTCTCTTTTATGCTGAGCTGTCAGGACCAAATCCTCCATTTTATTTATTTCTTCTACTTTTACGTGTCAACTACTTTTACGTGTCCAACTATGTTCTATTGTTGAAGGTATTTGTTTTTTCCAATTAAGAGGGATACAAGCTCTAGCTGCATTTGCCAAGTGACATAATATGGATCCTCTGTATCTCTTAATTGGCATCTCACTTAATTGTAACAGGAAAAAAGCCGGGTCTTCTGGTATCTTTACTTCTGAAAACCTTTGCATGGTCTCTCTCACTTTTTTCCAGAAGTCTAATAATTTGGGGCAAGACCAAAAGATATGTATTAATGTGCCTTCTTCCACCAAGCATCGCCAACATTAATTTATATGGAGTATAATACCATCTTGTTAAGATTTTAAAGTTTAATTCTTGGTACCTAGTGCATATAGATGATTTAAAAACTAAGTTAGTTATATGTTGTCGCTGTTCTATGGTGAAGGCACAAGATAATTCCCTTGGTATTTTTTACTTTAGGGAGGTTTATCAAATTATACGGCTTATTGTCATTGTGCATTAAATGTTCAAGAATATTATTCTGAACGAATTATAACCAGTTCTTTTTAATCGATTAATTTCTTTTTAACAGCATATACCAATCATAGTGAATACAGACTATAAATAGAGAATATATAGATATATTTATTCACAATAAATAGTTAATTTGGGGTGACACCAAAAATATAACTTCACATAAACTACAAACGATAAATGCGAATGGGATATATTTGGCTCGGTAATATAAGGAAAAAGAAAACAGGATTACGTTTTCCCAGCAATAGTAAGAACCATAGATCAAGTGTTCTAAATATCAAACAAAAATTGTCAGCGAATTACGTAGCCAACAGTCACTCCACTGCAGTTGGAGTGAGAATAGGTTATACAAAACGGGAGACTAATTTGCTAATATACCGCTAAACCGGTAATAAAAAAAAACTTAAAAAAACAAAAATAATGTTTTAGAGAAAAATCTACTATGGTTAATACGACTAGGAAGGTAATCTAAATACCCTGAACATATGATTTAAAGCCTATAAGGAAACAAAAATCAAGTAATCAATAATGCATAGTTACTAGAGTTGAGCAAACACCTGGATGTCCAGGTTCGGCGGGTCCGGCCGAACTTGAAAAAAAAAGTCTGGGTTTGTGACCCAGACTTATCCCGAACTTGATCCCGAACCCCATTGAAGTCAATGGTAACTTGAACTTTTGAGCACTAAAATGGCTCTAAAACAAACATGGAAAGGGCTAGAGGGCTGCAAATGGCAGCAAAATCTTCTTAAGAGCATGGCAAGTGCTCTGAAAACAAATTTGGATAGGGAAATAACTTAAAATAACATAAAATACATATAAATAAAAAATAATAATCTTGAATGATATAGGAGGTTGAGGTGGCGGTGGATATGGCGGTGTAGGTGGAAGCGGTGGAGGAGGAGGACGAGGTAGCCAACACTGGTTTTGGTTTTTAATTTAATTATTTTTTTTAAATTAGGGTACATCCCAAAAGAGTAAGAAAGATCAAAGCCAACAATGGCTGGGTAAGGCCGATATACATGTCTTTTCTGCACAAAGTACGGACATGTCCTGTGGGATCCATGCCTGGTTCATTTCACTGAACGTGAGCTTGTCCACATTGGCTCTGGACAGCGCTTGGCTGTGATAACGCCCCCAGCCGTGCTAAATACACGTTCAGATAATACACTGGCTGCAGGGCACGCCAGCACCTCCAAGGCATAAAGGGCAAGCTCAGGCCATGTGCCCAACTTGGAGACCCAGAAGTTGAAGGGGGCAGACCCATCATTCAGTACGTCTAGGCGTGTGCACACATACTGCTCCACCATGTTAGTGAAATGCTGCCTCCTGCTAAGACGTTCCATATCAGCTGGTGGTGCTGCTGCTTGTTGTGGCGTGCTGACAAAGCTTTTCCACATTTTGGCCATACTAACCCTGCCTTCTGAGGTGCTGGCGGTGCCCTGGCTGCGTTGGCGACCTCTTCCTCCTCTTCTGCCCTGGCCTTGTGCTTGCACTGTGCCCCTGCTGTCAGGTGGGAATGCCACCAGCAGTGTGCCTACCAGCATGCGCTTGTACTCGCGCATCTTGCGATCACGCTCCAGTGAGGGAATTAAGGACAGTACGTTGTCCTTGTAACGGGGATCCAGCAGTGTGGCCACCCAGTAATAAGCACAAGTTACAATGTAGGAAACTCGGCGGTCATTGCGGAGACACTGCAGCATGTAATTGCTCATGTGTGCCAGGCTGCCCAGAGGCAATGAAAAGCTGTCCTCTGTGAGAGGTGTATCCTCTGTGTCCCACCCAGCCACGCACCAGTGATGGTCATGAGCTGGCCTGGGTGCCACCCTGCTCTGCGTCTCCACCAGACGGAATGACAGCATTTCAAAGGCCAGGAATTTTGAAATGCTGGCATTCAGGGCCAGGGATTGCAGGTGGGTAGGGGGGTACTTCCTCTTCCGCTCCAGTGTTTTGGAGATAGAAAGCTGAACGCTTCCACGGGACATTGTGGAGATGGTTGTTGGTGACCCAGGTGGTGGTGTTGCTGGCAGATCCTCTGTGGGGTGGCAGGTGCCACTGTCACTACAGAGGTGGATGAAGAGGCCGAGACTGCAGCAGAAGAGAAGCAGGAGGAGCTAGAGACCTTTCTTGGTTTTTGAGGTGTCTACTCCACTGCAGCTCGTGCTTTGCACTTGGATGCCTGGTCATGCAGGTTGTGCTCAGGTTGAGAAGGTTTATGCCTTGCTTCAGGCTCTGTTTGCACAGCGTGCAAACCACTCGTGTCCTGTCATCATCACATTGTCTGAAGAACTACCACGCTAGGGAACTCCTTTGAGCTGGCTTTGATGTGCTTGGTTCCTTGCTGCGTTGGGCAGTAGCAGGCATAGTGTCTAGGGCATGGCCGCTCCACTCCGCTTTTGCACCCTGCTCCCTCTTCTGCGGTGCTGGTGGCTCTGTGCGACCACCGCCTCTTCCTCCAAACTACTCAGGTCACCTGCATGACTTTCATTCCATGTGGGGTCGAGGAACTCATCGTCCTCCACATCGTCCTCCACATCGTCTACCACCCAGTCTTCACCCCTGCTCTCCTGGTCAGTCTCCACAATCCTGAATTCCGCAGCAGTTGGCACCTGTGATGATGCATCTTCTGAGACGTGCTGCGATGGTCCTCCCATGTACTTATCTGGAGACCTAAGTGGTTGGGCATCGGTGCGCTCAATCTCTTCCACTTCTGGGGCAGGGCTAGGTGGATGGCCCTGGGAAACCATGCTAACAGAGTCATCAAAAAGAAGAGACTGCTGCATGACTTGGGGCTCAGACTGCTTGGCTGATTTGCAAGGGGGTAAGGTGAAAGATTGATGGACATCGGCTGCAGGTGCCAACTCTGACCTTTCAGCAGAAGACTGGGTGGGAGACAAGGTGAAGGAACTGGAGGCACTGTCAGCAACCCAATCTACTATCGCCTGTACTTGTTCTGGCCTCCACATTTGTAGAGGCGCATTAGGCCCTGCCAAATACTGCTGCAGGTTCTGTCGCCTACTCGCAGCTGAGAAAGGTGTTTACTTGAGCGTGTAGCTGGCACAGATCGATCACGTCCTCTCCTTGCAACAGGAGCTCCACCAGCAGCACCACGACCCAGGCCACGTCCCTTATTTGACCTTCTCATATTTATAAAATTTTGGATCTTCCGTTAAATGGGTGTTTATTGATAAGCGGAATACAACAACAGTATGCAAAGGGTGTATCTCACTGGAACATATGCAGACTAGGCCGCAATTAAATTTTCTCTTCCGTCCTCTGACAGTCGCCGCCCGATGGTATTAGCCTTCACTAATGGGTAATGGCGCACTCTGCAGGAGCAGGCTAGGCACACTCTGCAGGAGCAGGCTAGGCAGATAATTATCAGGTTAATACAAAAAATCTTTTGTACCTCAGCACGCCACTAGGGGGCCATCCACAGCCATTACCATCAACCCAATCTGATATTACTCCAGTTTCATTCTGCCTAGCATCAGGAGCAGAGCTTGGGTCTTTCCCTGCTGAGACCTAGCGTCTTGGCTTTCTTATATTTTCTTCTGAATTTCAGTGTGTTCTTTCCACACTAGATTTTATTTTCTCTCCCTATCACTAGTTAGTCAGGGATTCCTTTCCTGGAGAACTACAGGTGACTGCAGAGCTGGGCCTCGGTCTGGGTAATGTAGATCCTTATGGAGTCCCAGCCTGCCAACGAGCGTCGCAGGTTACTGGTACGCCCAGGTCTCGCAACGACAGTGCCCCTCCAGATGGGGACGCGCCGGCTGAGCTGCGCTTGGCAGAGGATGTCTCAACCCGGATCGCCTGCGTGTTGCCAGCGTCCTTCTATGGCTGACGGCACCCCCACTTAGGGTGGGAGGTCTCCCGTTTTTTGAGCAGTGCCCGCTGCTGGATCGGTGAGTACTGAACCCCCTTGTCCCTGGGGACGTTTGTGGAGTTGTGGCCCACTCCTGGGGATAGCAGGGCGGACGGTCTCTGTAGGATCCTTCTTTTGGTGGGGTTGGGGTTCCCCCCCTCCCTGCCCCCGTTGGGGGCGCTGTATGGGTATGCTGTGGGGGGTCTCCCTGGGGTCCCTGCTAATGGCCAGAAATGTGTTTGGTGCATTAATTTTGCAGCCGTTTGGAGCGGCTGCCACTTTAGTGGTATGCAGATTCTCGGCTCTGTGTGAAACATCAGCCATGTGAGTTTTCTGCTGTTAATCCCGGTCGGGCGCCATCATGGATGTGGATGCCTAGTAAGGGCAGTGGGCATTTTCCCTGTGATTTTTGTCATAGGCTTTCATTAGACACCTTTTTCTCTTGGCTCAACGACTGGCCACTAGCGATGTGAGGCTGGGGATTTTTGCTCATATCTCGGTCATTTTTAGACCAAATCGAATTCTATTTTTTTCTAGAGTGTTTTCACATAGGGCCAATTTAAAGGGCCAGCATCCCTTTTTTAATTTTAAGGCAAAACTGACTCGCAGGAAAACAAATTCCCCGCAGACCTGGTGGGAGCTTCAGGTACACCTGAATCCTCTTCCATGGCCTCATCTGCTGCCCTTGCGACTTTGGCGTCTCAGGTGCATCTGCTGATGTCAGATCACTCTTCCAAAAAACGGCCTGTGCCCTCCTAGTCCTCTGACTCTGAGCCAGAATTGGTTGCCACGGACGATGGTCCCCCTGAGGGGTCCCGGTCCCCCGCTTCTGAGCGAGATGAGGAGTCTCCCCCTCCCCCCTCGGTAGCGCGGGAACGTGCTACGGTGGATGCTATCATTAGCGCCATTAAAGAAGCTCTTGTTCTTGAAGGTGAGCCATCTCAGTTCACGTAAGCGTCTGCTTTGGGGTTCGACTGACCCCCAGAAGTCTGGTCAGGCTTATACCTGCCCAGAGGAATTTCACAAGATTGTGAATGACCTGTGGCGTATTAAGCACATGTTGGTAGTGCCTAAGCGCTTTGCCGTCCGCTATCCTTTCGCGGAGGCGGTAGAAAAACATTGGACTGTATTCCCAAAAGTGGATCACACTGTGTCTCGGCTGAATAAGTCCACCTTGATGCCAGTGGAGGATTCCCCGGTCTTCCGGGATCCGGCGGATAGACGGGTGGAGGCACACTCCCGTCACATTTATATGGTGGCGGGTTCCCTGTTGAAACCTGTTTTTTGCCTCTGTGCTGGCCTCTCAGGGGCTCACGGTATGGGGCAAGGGGCTTTGCAGCACCCTGGTGGCAGAGTCGGCTTCGCCGACTGTCCTTGCAATGGTTGATCAGCTCATCCAAACTGGGATGTATCTGTGCACGGTTGTCGGCGGTGGGGATCGCGATTCACCACTTTATCTGGTTTGAAGAGCTGGTCAGCTGACCACGCGTCCCAAAAAGACGGTGTCATCTTTTTGGGGAAACACTGGACTAGTTGATTAAGGGGCTCACAAAAGGTAAGAGTACTCTGTTGCCCCAGATCACGGAGGGTAAGTTCCCCCCCCCCGCGCGTGGCGGGGACCCTCCTTCAAGACCCAACGTACTTCGTTTCGTGCCTTCGGGTCGCAAGAGAAGGGTAAACCCTTCCGACCCGGGGTGGCCAGAAGAAACCATGGATGGGTAAGCCCGGTCCACCTCTGCCTGAAGGGACGCCCTCACCCGTTGTCGGGGTGGGTGGACGTCTGTGTTGTTTTCAGGAACCCTGTTTGTCCGGCTTTCAGGACAGGTGGGTTCCGGAACTGATTCATTCAGGGTACAAGATCGAATTCCAATCTCGCCCCGCAGACAGGTTCTTCCCGTCCAATCTCCAGCTGTCTCCCGATAGTCTCAGAGATCTCATAGGGGCAGTGCACGATCTGCTTGCCCAAAGAGTCATTGTACCCGTTCCCCTTTTACGGGAACGTTTTTGTGTTTTTTTACTCCAACCTATTCACAGTGCCCAGAAAGTAGGGCAAGGTACGCCCGATTGTGGACTTAAAATCTCTGAACCGCTGTGTGCGGGTGCAGAAGTTCAGGATGGAATCCATCCGGTTGGTGGTAGCATCGTTGAGATCCGGGGACTTCCTGGCTTCAATAGACTTGCAGGATGCGTATATACAAATGATGATTTTTGAGGGTCATTGGAGATATTTCCGCTTTGCGGTGGCTTGGCAGCACTATCAGTTTGCGGCGTTGCCTTTTGGCCTCGCTTCGGCTCCCAGGGTCTTCACCAAGGTGTTGGCTCTGGTTTTAGCTTTACTGCATTTTTGCGGGGCATTGCGGTCCTCGGTTACCTAGATCAGTGTTTCTCAACTCCGGTCCTCAGGGCACACTAACAGGCCAGGTTTGCAAGAAAACTGAAATACATCACAGGTGATACAATTTGCTGCTCGGTGATTGCAGTATTCTAGTCTGCATCTCCCCAAGGTAATACTTAAAATCTGGCCTGTTAGTGTGCCCTGAGGACCGGAGTTGAGAAACACTGACCTAGATGACTTCTTCTTCAGGTCGAGCGATCTGGCAGTGACTGTTCAGACACTCCAGGAATTCGGGTGGACCATTAATTTTCAGAAGTCAGCACTGACTGCCTCAAATCGTCTTCAGCATCTGGGGATGGTCCTGGATTCTGCTCAGTCTCGGGTCTGCCTTCCAGAGGACAAACTCCGTGATCTCTCCTTTTTGCGGACCTGCATGCGAGTTCTGGGCCTTATGGTCTCGGCCTTCGAAGCAGTTCCATTTGCTCAATTTCATACCAGGACTTTGCAAGCAGAGATCCTGGACAGGTGGGACAGGACACCTATATCCTTGGAAAGGAGAATTTCCTTGAGTTGCCTGGTGAGGTTGGATCTCTTGTGGAGGCTCCAGTCGCCGTCTGTGACACAGGGCCAGTCTTTTCGACCTCTCTTGTGGACGATTCTCACCACAGATTCTAGCCTGTCGGGCTGGAGAGGAGTTCTGGGCACGCTCTGTGCCCAGGGGCCTGGTCGGCAGGGGAAACCTCGCTGCCAATCAGTGTCCTGGTGCTCAGGGCGATAAAGCTTTGCTATTCCGGTGGGCATCTCAGCTTCAGGGGTGTCCGGTCCGGGTACAGACGGACAATGCCACAGCCGTGGCATACATGAATCTAGGGATGCACCGAAATTTCGGCCACCGAAATTATCGGCCGAAAATGAGCCTATCTCATTTCGGCCGATAATGGGTTAACATTGCCGAAAATAATGGCCGCCGTGGGTAAGGAGGAGGGCGCAGCGCAGCGAGGGCAGGTTTTAAAAGTCCCGCCTCTGGCCTGGCCGTCCGCCTCTCAATGACGTCCCTACTACGATCTCTGCATTAATGGAGGGACATACCAGGCGGGCGGGGGGAGCGGCCGCTATTAGCTGTAACTATGTGAGAGCTTCACTTCACTGACAGGCATGTATCTCCGCTGACAGTGCAGTGAAGGCTCACATTGTTACAGCTAATAGCGGCCGCTCCCCCCCCCCCCCGCCCGATGTCAGGTCACTTCTCATTCACATATAGTCCGGCTGAGCTGACAGGAAGGATCACATAGTTATATCTATAGCGGCCGCTCGCCCCGCCCCCCCCCCCCCGCCCAGTGTGTCACTTCATTCAACACAATCCTAGTAGTGACATCACCGGGAGCCGGTGCCGCCGGCCAGAGGCGGGACTTTTGAATGAGGGACGCTGAGCCGGAGGGGGGGGGGAAGATGGGGGGGAGCTGAGGCAGCTTATCAATGATGTAGATCAAAGGAGCAAGAATTCAAAACACTAATACTGTAAAGTCACTTACTCACCCAGCACTAAAATACACTATAAGAACAATTGAAATAAAAACCGTGAAGGTGAAAGCTGCTGCTATACAAGGGGAAAACTGAAATAAGGTGCAACAAATGCAGCTTGCATAAACCAATTTGTGACACTAGCAGCGCTAAAAAATATTTTTTAGCGCTGCTAGTGTCACAAATTGGTTTATGCAAGCTGCATTTGTTGCACCTTATTTCAGCTTACCAATGATATTTGTATTATGAAGCATGAGGGGTTAATGTATTGTCACTGCTGGTCACTGCTGCATTAGTGACCGACCAGTGGCAGGTAATTAATCCCTTTGTGCTGCATTAGTGCAACCAGTATCAGTGTTAATTAACACTGGTTGCACTGATACTGGTTGCACTAATGCAGCACAAAGGGGTTAATTAACTGCCACTGGTCGGTCACTAATAGATGATTGACCAGCAGTGGCAATACATTAACCCCCTCATACTGCATAATACAAATACCATTGGTAATTAAATTAACCTCTTGCCAACCCATCACAGTACATATACTGTGACAGGGTGGCAGCGACAGGTGTACGTCGCTACCTGTTTTTGGTGTATGCCCCTCTTCTATCTATTTTAAATTTTTTTGGGGAAAAAAGTCATTGTCATTTTCGGTTTCGGTTTTCGGCCAAGGGCATCCTGCATTTTCGGTTTCGGCCCAAAATTTTCATTTCGGTGCATCCCTACATGAATCACCAGGGGGGCTTTAAGTGGCCGAGATCCTTTCTTGGGCCAAATCGCATGTACCGGCGATATCGGCTGTTCACACTTTGGGTGTGGAAAACTGGCAGGTGGACTATCTGAGTCGCCAGACCTTGGATCAGGGGGAATGGTCTTTGCATCCCGAGGCATTACACCTGCTGTGCACCTGGTGGGGGACCCCGGACGTAGATCTGTTTGCATCCTGTTACACCAAAAGGTGGAAAGGTTTGTGGCCAGAGCTCGCGATCCTCTGGCGGGGCACCGCTACTGGCTGGTCTATGCCTTTCCTCAGATTCAACTGCTGTCCAGGTTCCTTCGCAGGGTGGCGTCGGAACGGTTGTCCAGTAATTCCAGTGGCCCTGGACTGGCCTTGACGGTCTTCGTACGCGGACATAGTCCAGATGGTCTTCGACCCTCCCTGGCAACTTCCGCTGCGAGACGATCTTCTGTCTCGGGAATCGATCTCCCATCCTGCTTTACAGTCGCTGGCTCTAACGGCATGGCTGTTGAAAGCCAGGTCCTGAGGGATAGAGGCCTTCCGCAGGCGGTCATCCCTACCTTGTTAAAGGCTTGCTAAGCCGCTTCCAGGAAGATTTATCACCGCACCTGGAAAGCGTATATCGCTTGGTGCGAGGAAAATGGTCTTCTTCCTCGTTCCTTCTCGGTGGGGAAGGTCTTGGCCTTCCTACAGTATGGAGTTGATCAGCGTCTGGCGCTGACTACGGTCAAGGGTCAGTTGTCGGCCATGGCCATCTTTTTTTCAGCGACCGTTGGCGTCGCATTCTTTGATCCGCACCTTTATTCAAGGGGTGCGGCACTTGGCTCCCCCGACGAGGGCTCCTTTGCCTCCCTGGGATCTGACTCTGGTTTTGTCGTGTTACAAACATCTCCTTTCGAGAACATCAGAGAGATTCCTCTGTGTTGTCACAAAATGTGTCCTTTCTGGTGCCCATCTCGTCGGCTCGCAGAGTGTCTGAATTGGCGGCCTTGTCCTGCCGTTCTCCTTATCTGGTACTTTATAGAGATAAGGTGGTTCTGCGACCGAGTCAATCTTTTCTTCCCAAGGTGGTTTTCTTCATTCCACCTTAATGAGGATATCGTGTTGCATTCACTGTGCGCACGGCCCAAGCATCCTAAGGAGTTTGTCTTGCATTCTCTGGATATGGTCCGGGCGGTCAAGGTCTGCCTGTCCGCCACGGAGTCGATTTCTGCAGTCTTGACTCTTTTATTTGTTCTTCCTGAGGGATCTCGAAAGGGATTGGCCGCCTCCGCGGCGACCATTTCTAAATGAATCAGACAGACGATTGTTCAGGCCTATTCTATCAAGGGTCAGGTTCCTCCTTTCCCGGTAAAGGCTCATTCTACGAGAGCTGTTGGTGCCTCTTGGACTTTTCGCCATCCGGCGCCTGTGGCTCAGGTGTACAAGGCGGCGATATGGTCGCCCGTGCACACTTTCACAAAGTTTTACAAACTTGACATTTTGGCATCTTCGGATGCTTCCTTTTGGTCGCAAAGTTTTTGAGTGCGGCAGTTGTTTGAGGGGACATTCATTTTAATGTCTTTCCTTGGGGTGTTTTTTCTGGGTTTGTTCCAGTTTTTTCTGTGGGCTCAGGTTGTTACTGGCCCGGTTATTTGCGTTACCTTCTTATCTGGTTGCGTTGCTTTCCCACCCCTCATACCTTCACTGCTTTGGGACATCCCATTAATGAAGGCTAATACCATCGGGCGACAACTGTCAGAGGACGTAAGAGAAAGTCTGCATATGTTACAGTGAGAATACAACAACAGTAACCAATGGGTGTATCTCACTGGAACGTATGAATGAAAAACTGAAAAATTATTGTCCCCTTAATTGGTGCTTGTTGAATAGCAGATTTGAACTGCAGTGTCTAAACGCTGTAAGTCACAGTAGTTTTTTTTTTTTTTTTTAAATCCAGATTAAGCAGACACATATGCACTGAGCTTGCATTACATGGCTGCTACACCCCGCACGCCTAACAGGTTGGATTTTGTTGTTCTATTCCGCTATTGAATAAAAAAAACCCATTTGAATGAAAAACTGAAAAAAAACATTTTTTCCCTCACATTGGTGCTTTTTGAAGAGCAGATTAGAAAAGCAGTGTCTAAACACTGTATGTCAAAGTAAAATATGAAGGAAAAAAGTTTTTTTTTCTTTTTTAAATCCAGATTAAGCAGACACATATGCACTGAGCTTGCATTACATGCCTGCTATACGCCGCCCACCTAACAGACTGATAAAAGTTATTTTTTATTTCTCCCTCCTCCTCACTGGGCTCAGGTCAGGGCAAAAAGATTGTGCACTGCACCCCCACACAATAAAATCAATGTAGATCGCTGTCTGATTAAAGAAGATTCTTCCTATTCTTTCCCTGAAAGCAATCTCCAGCCTGCCCCTACAATAATCTCCTATCTCTCCCTCAGCAGAAGCAGGAACCTGTCCCTAGTATAGTTAGAGCAGAGTGACGTGCGGCGCTATGTGACTCCAGCTTATATAGAGTCTGGGTCACATGCTGCACTGGCAAATGGCATGGCTTTGATGGCTTCTAAGGGCACACTAGTTAAACGCTTGCTGATTGGCTGCCTTGCAGCTGTTGAAATCGCGCCATTAAAACCGCGACCAAACATGAAATAACATTACCGAACAACGGACTGTATCCCGAACATACAGTGAAATGTTCGGGTCCGAGTACTCAATATCCAAAAGTCCGGTACGATCCCGAAAAATACAGTCCGGGTTCGCTCAACCCTAATAGTTACCACTTTAAAATGGCTGCTGGCTCAAAATGGTCGTTACCAGAGTCCTAAGATGGCTGCCTTTCCCAAAATCATGGGGGGTGAAGCAAGATGGAGTATGAGTGTGGATGGATGGGTGTCTGTGTGTTGATGGTGTGTGTGTGTCACACATCTGGGTTCCTTTTTTATTTTGTATGAAACAAAAAGGCCGTAAAATTTACAATAAGCCGAACCCAGAAGGAGGAATTTCTTTCCCATTGGTTGGGATAACTTAAACATTAACTGGTTGACTCATTAGCCAACACCTCCACTAGTCACTATGTATATGTGATGATAATTTCTACATTTATTTATAGCAATAATAGAAATTGAGAATCTATCCAGATTTTCTTGGTCCAGGCATGGCTATCTGATATCTCTGTAATATCTCTTGACAGGTTCAGTTCTGGTAATACCATTTAATGAGTATGCATATTAATAAACTATATATATATATATATATATATATATATATATATATATATATATATATATATATATATATATATATATATATATATA